>NC_034191.2:37294994-38494994 GCF_002021735.2 Oncorhynchus kisutch
CAATTTTTTGTGCCTTCCTCTGACACCGCCTAGTATATAGGTCCTGAATGTCAGGAAGCTTGGCCCCAGTGATGTACTGGGTCGTACGCACTGCTCTCTGTAGCGTCTTGCAGTCAGATGCCGAGCAGTAGCCTTAGCAGGCGGTAATGCAACCGGTCAGGATGCTCTCGGTGGTGCACCTGTAGAACTTTTTGAGGATCTGGGGACCCATGCCAAATCTATTCAGTCTCCCGAGGGAGAAAAGGTGTTGTCGTGTAAATGTAAATCAAACTAGACATTGAACTGACATCTGTGTCCAGTGGAATGTCATCCCACTATTTCCCTCAAAACAACTCATAAGTAGATAGAGAAATAGCTACTGCAGCACAGCTCCCCAAGCAACATGCAATATATTTCAACAGGGGCTGTCAAAAGCAACAACAAAAAATATTGAGTTAATCGCAGGATTTGCTGTGATCAATGAAGATTAATCGCAAATTCAGAAATTGCTCAAATTGAGCTATATATATATATTTTTAATTATACAAAAAAACGTTACAAGAATATTGATGTCTTGATTTTGTCCAAAAGTAACGGTTATCAAAATGACGTAAATTGATAAAGCACACTTTCTTTAACCTCAATGTCAACTTGTTTTGACATCACATTGTTGTGATTGTTTTAGCTGTATAGATGTACTTTGAATGTTTTAAGTGTATTTTGAATGCTTTCAGACAATACGATTAAGTCACAATTAAAAAAAATGTGTGCAAAAATTACAAAAAGTTATCTTGAGTTATCTGACTAACTCCGACAGCCCTAATTTCAACACATTGTCATTGTTGAGTTGCATGGATTTACACCGCCTTGGACAATCATTACTCTCAGTACCTACTGTGCCATACAAAATCAGTGAGATGACTTTCTTCTGCATTTAATGGTATATTTGAATGTGTTTCCTTCCCAACCTCTGCATTGCTAATTATTGTTATTTAATTTATCTAGGCAAGTCAGTTAAGAACAAATTCTTATTTACAATGACAGCCTACCGGGGAATAGTGGGTTAACTGCCTTGTTCACGGGCAGAATGACAGATTTTTACAATGTCAGCTCAGGGATTCGCTCTAAACACTATGCTACCTGCCACCTCCTGCCTAGGCATCTATTCTTTCTCAGCATATTCAAATGCCCTACTTCCTGTTCTCTTTTCTTCTTTTTTTATGCATATTTTCACACTCCTTCCCCCGTGTCTTCTTCTACCCCCAACTCTCCCTATTCTTCCTGGATCACTCCCCCCTGTTGGTGCACTGAAACCCCATTGAGCTTTATGAGCGGCTGAAGACAGAGTGGCTGATGGGGCCTGTCTCCTCCACCCAGGAAACTTGCCATTTGTTACCTGATATGAAATTAAATAAAAGAGGAAATAACAACATTAGTATCAAAACCTTCCCACGGGGCAAAAACAGGTTGCATTAACGTTGTTTCTACGTAATTTCAACAAAAAAGAATCAGTGTGATTTCGTTGAATCAATGTGGGAAACTGATTGGATTTGCAAAAAAAGTAATCACTGTAAGGGAATTTAGTCTTTTTTTCACCCAATGTTTAAACTAAATCCAATGTCATGGTGACTGTTTTTGTTGATTTCACATTGAATTCACATTAGTTCACAACTTAAACAAATGTATATAAAAAATGTACTAAACTAGTCTAAAGAAGGCCAGTTCTATTGCTTCAGATTTCAGTTTACAGTTTTCAGCTGTGCTAACATAATTGCAAAATGGTTTTCTAATGATCAATTAGCCTTTTAAAATGATAAACTTGGATTAGATAACACAACGTTTCATTGGATGATGGCTGATAATGGGCCTCTGTACGTCTATGTAGACGGGGCGGCAGGGTAGCCTAGTGGTTAGAGCGTTGGACTAGTAACCGAAAGGTTGCAAGTTCGAATCCCCGAGCTGACAAGGTACAAATCTGTCGTTCTGCCCCTGAACAGGCAGTTAACCCACTGTTCTTAGGCCGTCATTGAAAATAAGAATTTGTTCTTAACTGACTTGCCTCGTAAAAAAAAATGTTGTCCATTAAAAATCAGCAGTTTCCAGCTACAATAGCCATTTACAACACTAACAATGTCTACACTGTATTGGGCTCGTAAGTAAGCATTTCAAGGAAATGTCTACACCTGTTGTATTTGGCGCAAGTGACCCATACATTTTATTTGAATTTACACATTGATTTTAATCTGTGACTGTTTCAATTCCTTGAAGTCTGAGTACCCGAGATACAAGAACTCAAATGTATAAGCAAGAGATGTTGTGTGTTTAGCTGTGTAGATGTTGTTATTTAAGTTCCAAGGCCTATGTTTGTGTACTAGTGCCTATCACTGCCGGGAATTAAGGGGCATTCACCTAGGACCTCGGCCAAACCACCTACACATTATGTAGTACAGAAAAGAAAGATAAAGTAGTGCCCAAAAAGGTGCTGTCTAGAATCTTGAAGGGTTCTTCAGCTGTCTCCATAGGAGAACCCTATAAAGACCCCTTTTTAGTTGCAGGTAGAACCCCTTTTGTACAGAGGGTTCTACATGGAACCCAAAAGGGTTCTGCCTGGAAATAAAAAGGGTTCTACCCGGAACCAAAAATGGTTCTCCTATGGGGACAGCTGAAGAACCCTTTTTCTGCAAACTTTGCCACAGATCTTACACAACTGTGACAAGGACCATCAGTCAATTACCTTCGGATTTGGCGGTCACTAGATCAGGGATCTGCTGAAAATACCAGTGGAGGGATAGCGGAGGGTTAACATGAACAGAAACATATATGTATTTATTTTGAATTTTTACAGTAAACAAATAAACATCTACACACAAACTGAACCAGTCATGCCAACTGGGTGTGAGGCTTTCATTCCATCAGAGTGATCTAGATTTCAAGATCTTTATCTATTTCTCATAGCAGAGGACTGCAAAGCCAAGAATTGAATTACCTTGTAGATTGGACTACTGTGTAGAAATATCATGTTGAAGTTCATGGAGGTCATGTTCAAAGACAGCGACAATAAGCATAATATTTCACTCAATTTGATTTGCTGTCTTGCACAAGCCCTATAAACAATTAGTTCCGTGATTTGTCTTCTGCAGTTTTAGGAGGATCTCACAGTAGAAATGGCTGGTGGGTGTTTTTTTTGCAGAGGAACTGGGTGATGATGCAGTGATGGTGAGACACAGGAGTATCTTTCAGATTTTTATTAGGAGCAAAGCCAATGAACAAAGTCAATGCTCAGTGGCGAAAGCAGAGGATTTCTCTGACTGATTTGCTGCCACCCTATGGTAGATGCTTGTGTGGATTTACGGGCCTAACAAACTGCTTACACTGTAGCAATACCCTGCTTAAAAAACAGCATAGACCAGCATTCATTTCAATCTGGTCCATGCTGGTCAGTGCTGTTCTGATGCTGGTCAAGTTGGTCGAACCAGCATGGTCTAGCTGGTCAAAGCTGGGCAAGCATATGCTGGTCTATGCTGTTTGTTTTTTTACAGCAGGTATTGTGACAATGTTTTTGAAATCAGATAGATACTTTTAAACTATATTATTGTTAGGCTTGAGCCTACTGAAAAGGAAGCCTCAATTAATGGATTCAGAAAAGACAAACCAATCTATAGTGTCGTAATGCAGGATATAATTACAGTAAAAAAAACATCATTTTGGTGAATAATTAATGGTGGCTAAAACCGAACTGAGTACCTTTTGGTTGCTGTCAATAACATCACTTTGCCCACAATAAAGCAGGATACATTCGTCAAGGAACCAGTTCATTGAGAAGACGTTTTATGACAACCGTTTGACACCTCCTCATACTGGAAGGCTCCTAATGTTGTTGCACTGTTGTTGGTGTCATGTGGAAGTGGCTCTGCAATACTTCATTAATTGCATGCAAATTGGAGTCTTCAATTTGAACTCATTTGACCTGTGTTTAAGGGAGAAACACTACCTCACTCTCCAACCAAGGTGCATGAATTGAGGAGCAAACTGAAGTGAAGCAGAACTAACTCTTGGAAGACAGTGGAAGTGGATAAAGGTAGGGCTTTACAGAAAGAGAAAATACATTTTAGAGTTGCCTCCTATGGGCTCAGGGACCAATCACAGAGGGGAAAAAACAAAAAAAAACTGATGTGATTGGTTCAATTGCAGAAACTCGACCAAATATTTTTGACAGACTGACCGTGGTTACATGTATTTTGCTAAATTTATTCATGTAAATTGCATTCAAGTTTCCAATGAGAATGTGGACATATGAAAGCACTATCATATTGAACTATGTGATTACCTGCTAACAGGATTATACTGTACTAGCTGTAAATTACAATACTGTAAATAATTTGTTGGGCGGTGATTAGGTCCAATGAAAGGTGTCCTCTGCGTCACTTCTGTCCAATCTACCGCGATATGTCTGAGTGGTAGGTGGGTGCGACATGGTTGCTAGGGGTGTTGGAACCGGAAACGGACAAAAGCGTCCCTGGACGCTCCATCAGCGGGTTCTGTTTTGATATGTTGTTGTTTTGCTAGCAGACCCAGTGAAACCATTCTACTCATTTGTAAGGGAAAATGTCGATAATAATCGCGCTTGACTGATCTTTCCCTTACTGGGATAACTTGTAGTTAGGTAGGTAAATCGTACGTTTTTTGTACAAATTGAAGTTTCTAGCTAATGTGCCAATGTTAGCGAATTAGCTAGCTACTGTAACGTTTTCCTCTGCGATGTGGCGCCACCCCGCATTGGTCTGTCACTGGAAACCTACGGTTAACGTTACTGTAGCTACCTATGAAACCATGTCAACAACATTATTGGAGTTATTATTCTAATTTAATGGCCAACTAATGTAGCTAGCTTGTTAGCTAACTAACGTAGCTGATGCCGCTAAACCTTTTCAATAACGAGCTAGTTAACTAACTAGTTCGTTTTTGAAAAGGTTTCCTCTTTTAACCGTGGTTGAGGATTGATCATTGGCTAGCTAGCTAGCCAACTAGCTACGTGGATAATAGCATAGATGTATATGACTGTACACAGAGGTCCCATATGGGGTTTGTTTTGTAGTGATGCATGCGCTACTGAAAATACAATAGAACATAGTTACAATTTTCAAATGGCATCTACGACATGACTATTTTCCCCTCTAAGTAACCATGACAGCAGCTGCTGCTCTGCAGATTGGAGACCAGCTGATCCTGGAAGAGGACTACGATGAGAACTATATCCCCTCTGAACAAGGTAGAGCAGAAGGATATACAGAAGTGGCAGTATGGCTCCCTTTTCTAGTTGACAGATCAGTAGACTGACTTGTAAGCTACATTGCTGAAACAACTACACGAGCATGGTGCAAAGTGTTGTGGTGGGCATCAAACACATAGGCACATCTCAAAACCAAGCAATGCTCTGCTTTACATAGATAAGCCACATATGACACATTCACTAACTTATTTTTGGTTATGTGAGAAGTCATGTAATGTTATCTGGAGATTTTCCTCACTGCTTCTTCCCCTCCCCTGTCAGAGATCCACGAGTACGCACGAGAGATTGGCATTGATCCCAATCGGGAGCCCGAGCTCCTATGGCTGGCCAGAGAGGGCATTGTTGCCCCACTGCCTCCCGAATGGAAACCCTGGTAAGCAGGCAGGCAGGCATCTCCCACTGTACCAGAGATGGAGTCTGAACCTGGTGGCGTCGGTCAGTAACATCCAATCAAGTGAATTTGAAACCCGAACACAAATATTCTCACCTGTGTATGGATGGTCAAAATATTTGTAGATGGGGGATGCTTTTTGTGCTAACCCAACATTGATTTCCATAAATGCATGTTTTTTTTAATTGCAATAAAACAGTACTTTACATTTAATTTTTAACAGTACTTTTTTGATAGTGATTCATTAACCACAAATTACTACTGACTGGTCACAATGTCACCCTTCTCTTGCATGGATCAGTTTTGTCTCGGCTGTGGTCTCGATTCACAATCTTTTTTACTGTGATCTGAGTTTGAAGACGCCTGACATTGACTCCATCTCTGGCCCCAAGTAGTGTATCAACACTGGTAGACTTCCCAGTATTCCCAGACATCATATGTCCACTGGTCTCTTCTCCCTTCTCTGAGTTCTGAGGTGCTGAAGTGACTCTCCCCCTCTCGCAGTCAAGACGTGACGGGGGACGTGTACTACTTCAACTTCTCCTCGGGCCAGTCCACCTGGGACCACCCGTGTGACGAGCAATACCGCAGCCTGGTAAATCAGGAGCGAGAACGAGCCGGCACCCAGCCTCATGGGCCCCCCATCACCGCCGCTAAAAAGGAGAAGAAAAAGAAAAAAGACAAGAAGGAGAAAAAGAAGAAGGCAAAAGACCAAGAGCTCCTGAAGCCACCAGGAGTGAGTGGGCGTTTGTTATGTTCTGAAATACACCAAGCGCATGAAGTGACTCACAGATGTCTCAGAACACTGCAGTGCTGTTGTGTGTAGATGTATTGGTCTGGAAATAGCTTCAACTCTAAATAATGTCAAAGAAGCACGGCTATTCCACTTAGTCACTGAGGCGTAGCAGAAAATAGAGAGGAAACAAATTACAAAGATGAGGTGTTTAGAGTGGCTTGGCTGAACCAATACATTATTATTTTATATTGTCTTGGTCATCAACACAACAGTCACATACTTATGCTTGGTTGCTTCATGCCCCCAGTTGCTAAGTGATACAGTTATACCGATATAGTGATTATGGTAGTGATTATAGAGTTATAAGTCATTGTCCTAAGTCATTCTCCATTTCCTATGTGTATCCTTTCTTAGCAGTCTATAAACAAAGGGGAAAGGTCTGTATTGAAGGAGAGCCAGACAGAAACACCCCTGAGAACAGTGAAAGGTTCCCTGGTAGGGGGTTCAAACTGACATGGGGGGTTAGCACCATACAATGAGGAATGAGACAGGGCAGTGTGGTTTGGCCTAGGGCCCACTGATGAAACACAAAGTCAAGCTGATGCAGTTAGTCATGGTAGTATCGAGGGTGGAGCAGAGGGCTTTGTCACTGAGGAGGTGGTGGAATGGAGGGAGGCAGCAGAAGAGGGCAGGGAGAGCAGTAGTGATTTCAGCGACACGGTGGTCTGTTTAGAAGTGGAGGTAGAGGAAGGAAAGGCTATTGAACCCCAAATGCCTTCATATGGTCATTCTACACCTGGGGCAGTAATGACGGAAACATATGAGGGAAGAGAAGGCCAAGCAGAAGGGAAAGATCATCCTAGGAGTTCACTTACTTGATGCTAGGGACTGTGAGCAGGGCCTCGTCCCCTGCCTGGCCCCTCTCTGTCTCTTTCCTGGCCCCATGTCCCCCTACCTACCTCTCAGCCGAGAGACGGGATGGGAGAGAGCATGGCTGATCCAGCAGGGCAGTGCAGGGATTCTGCAAGTAGGACCACTGATTACAGACAGGAAATGGTAAGACAGCCTCAGAGCGTAAAGGAACTGTTGTAATTATTGGAGAAGGATTGGTAGAAGCAGGTGAACGATAGGAGCAGTATACCAAATTTTACTGAGTTTCGATAAGATCCTTGAATATCATGATGGTTACGATTAACCTGAACCCTCTCTACACAACATATTTGTTCACGTGTGTCTCTCTCTGTCTCTCAGCCATTAAGCTTGACCCTCGGGCCACTGCAGGCCCCGTTGGGGAGCCTTGCTCCTCTACGGGGTCTTGATGGCCCGGCCTTGAGGGGGTCCCTGAGCAGCTCTGGAGGGCTGGAGCCCCTGAAGACTCCCCTTGGGGTAAGAGTTTTCACCTTGATGATAAAGGATGATAGTTCATTACCTTATGTGCTGTATTACCCTTATTCTTATGGTGTGCTGTTGAAAGTCTCTAACCTTTTATCTCTCGCTCTCTGTCTCTCCTCCTTCATTCCCTCCCCTAAGGGTCCTCTCTCAAGCCTCGGGTCCAGTCTGCTGGGAGGGCGACAGGAGGAGCGTGTGGCTTTCTCGCCGCCTGGGTTCGAGGATGACGAGGATAACATCTCAGAGGATGAGCAGCCGGTATGACTTTCAACTGGCAAAGTGCATACCTATCCTTTCTGGGCACCGTGAAACATAATATTTGGAGAATAGATGTGTGTAAATTGTGGAGCATAAGTTAGATGTATGACAGTGATGCTGTTTGCAGAGTCGTCGTGGCTCGGCCAGACTGTTACAGAACCTGCACCTGGACTTGGATGCGTTGGGAGGAGGGCTGCAGTATGAGGTACACTACCTTTTTCACATTGCACAACAACACCATGTCTATTTTATGGCATAGCCCCTTTAGGACTTTTCACCTACTTTCAACTCTGTCAGTGTATGATACCAGTGCAGATAAGCACAGTCCCATGTCATTATTACATTAGAAAATCTCTCTGAATAATGGATTTAGGCTCAGTCGTGTGTGTTGTGTGGCTAACAGGACAGCGAGGCCAGTGGAGTGGCCCCACCAGAGGGGAAGACAGAAGCAGAGCTACGAGACTTGGCCCTGTCTGGAGTGCACAGCCCTGAGTCCCCCTCTCAGCAGGTAACTCACACACTACTGATGTGGCTCAATCTATTACTTCTCTCACTGTCTCTTTTCTCTCTTTTCATCCCACTGTCGATCCTGTGGTGTATGTTAGTTTTAGGACTTTCTAGTAGTTTAAACCCTACAGTGCATTCGGAAAGTGTTCAGACCCCTTGACTTTTTCCACATTTTGTTACGTTACAACCTTCTTTAAAAATGTATGAAACATTTTTTTCCCTCATCAATCTATACACAATGACAAAGTAACATTTTATTTTAAAATTCTTTGAAAATGTATACATTTTTTATAACACAAATACCTTATTTACATAAGTATTCAGACCCTTTGCTATGAGACTCAAAATTGAGCTCAGGTGCATCCTGTTTCCATTGATCATCCTTGAGATGTTTCTACAACTTGATTGGAGTCCACCTGTGGTAAATTCAATTGATTGGGCATGATTTGGAAAGGCACACACCTGTCTGTATAAGATTTCCATTTTTTTAAATATAAATTTGCTAACATTTCTAAAAACCTGATTTTGCTTTGTCATTATGGGGTATTGTGTGTAGATTGATGAGATAAAAAAATTATTTAATCAATTTTAGAATAAGGCTGTAACGTATCAAAATGTGGAAAAGGTCAAGGGGTCTGAATACTTTCAGAATGCACTGTATACTTAGGTATATTGAACAAACCCATGACTATGTTATCAGGTCTATCTGAAGAGAGATCACAAGATGCAGACCTAGATAGAACTGCTATGGTTTACTAGATTGCCTTTAACCAAAACCAACACTTTGAGGGATGGAAAGTGTAAGCTATCATTGGGAAAATGTGTAGGCCTATTTATTCATTCAGACATAACATCTTTGTCATTTATCAACTCTCATAAGTGTGTGTGTGTGACTTTAAACATGTGTTTCGGGTTCTTGTGTGTCTATCTCTTCCTGGTTGTGTAGCTGTTGTGTCAGTGGGAGCTGTGCTATGGTCACGGCTGCCACTGTTTCTTTCTGTTGGTCCTCTTGTCCTCATACTGTCACTGTTATTGCTTTGCCATCTGAGTCTTTCATTTGATCACCCTTTATGTTGGTCTTTCTGTGTGTGTGTTTAACTCTGCACTTCCTGTGATTTTGTCACACTTCTCTGTGTTGTTTGTTGTTGACGTGACTGTTCTCTTTCGATGAGCTCTACCTACGGAATGCGTGAGTGGTTTGCATGCTGCTCGGGTCCCTGTGTCTTCTCCTTGTCACATTATCCCCAACCCCTCCCCCTCCTTTCTTTATTTTTGTGTTTGTGTCTATGCACGTCTTCCCTCTGTTTCTCTCTGGTGGCCACCATCATCCCCTTCCACCCAAGGACTCCCTTCGTGGACGCCACCTCCTCTCCACCCCACCACGCGGAGGCAGCAGGGACTGCAGTAGTGCTGCTGGGGTCTGCCCCCCTACCCCAGACCCCCAGCCTGCTAAAACTAGAGACAGTGGAGAGGAGGAAGAAGATTATGAGGATGGGTGGGGAGAGGACAGAGAGAGTGTGGCTGAGGAGGGAGGAGGTGAAGAGGAGAACCAGAGAGAAGTAGGGCAAGCGAGTGAGAAGAAGAGAGGAGAGGAGGGGGAGGGCAAGGACGTTGAGGCCGAGGTCAGTGAGGAGGTAGAGTGTGAAGGAAAGTTGGAGGAGGGAGAGGAGGAAAGTGATGAGGTCATAAAGAGGTGTGTAAAAAGTGAGGATGGGGAGGAAGAGGAGACTGGTGACGTAGTTGAGGAAAATGTCAATACAAATGAGGGAGAAGGAGGAAGTGATGAAATGATGGAGAGATATCTTGGAGAGCAAGGAGAGAGTGATGAGGTAGTAGAGCGGTGTGTTACAAATGAAGAACTAGAGGTGGGTCATGACAAACAGGTGGAGGACTGCAATGAGCTAGTTGAGAGCCGTGTTAAAAGTGAAGAGGAACCAAAAGAGAGTGATGAGAGAGACACTAAAAGTGAGGAAGCAGGAGAGGAAAAAGGGGGGGAACAGGAGGAAGAGAGTGATCAGGTAGTAGAGAGATATATGAAAGCGGTGGAGGGAGGAGATGAGGAAAGTGAGATAGTGGGTGAGAGATATTTCAAAAGGAAGCATGTGGAAAGGAAGGAAGAGACTGTTAGAGACAGTATAGAGGAGGAAGATGAGGCAAAGGGAGATGAGGATAGTGAGGAAGTGGTTGAGAGGTGGTTGGAAGAGGAGGCTGAGGAGGGCGAGAGGGAGGTGGTGGAGAGGTGTGAGGAAGAGGCGGAAGATGAGGGTAAAGAGGAGACTGGGGAGGGTGAGAGTGCGGTGGTGGAGAGGTGTGTGAAAAGTGAGGAAGATGTGGAAGATGAGGGTAAAGAGGAGACTGGGGAGGGTGAGAGTGAGGTGGTGGAGAGGTGTGTGAAAAGTGAGGAAGAGGTAGAAGATGAGGGTAAAGAGGAGGCTGGGGAGGGTGAGAGTGAGGTGGTGGAGGGGTGTGTGAAAAGTGAGGAAGAGGTAGAAGATGAGGGTAAAGAGGAGGCTGGGGAGGGTGAGAGTGAGGTGGTGGAGAGGTGTGTGAAAAGTGAGGAAGAGGTAGAAGATGAGGGTAAAGAGGAGGCTGGGGAGGGTGAGAGTGAGGTGGTGGAGGGGTGTGTGAAAAGTGTTGAAGAGGAAGGTAAACAGGAGGGAGAGAGTGAAGTGTTGGAGAGGTCTGTGAAAAGTGAGGAAGTGGAAGAGGAGGTCGGCGAAGAAGAGGCTGATGAGGGAGAGAGTGAAGTGGTGGAGAGATGTGTGAAAAGTGAGGAAGGGGAGGAGGGTAAAGATGAACCTGAGGAACTGGAGAGTGAGGTGGTGAGGGAGAGGTGTGTAAAAAGTGAGGAAGGGGAGGAAAATGACAAAGTCTTCGCGAGATGCTCGCTGAGTGAAAAACAGGCTAGGGAAGGAGAGGAGAGCAGGGAGGTGGAGGGGTGCTTCAAAAGAGAACGAAAAGAAATGGAAGGAGACAAACTTGAAGAAGACAGTGATGAGGTGTTGGAAAACTGCATTCAGACCGTGCAAGCCTCACCGAAACCCAAAACATCCGCAAGATCAGAGGAAGTAATCGAGAGACTCGAACAACAAACGGTCCAAGCTAAGTCCCTGGGGAAGAAGAAGAAGTTAGCAGACCTTAAACAAAGTGACAACATGGAGGTGTATGTGGGGAAGATGAAGAATGTGCCCAAACAAAGCCCTCTACCAGCAGAGGTAGGGGTTTGGTGTGCTTTGACCATGTCGTGGCCCCTGCCCTGTGTGCTCCCCCTCTGCATGCACCTCCGCCCCTCTCTCAGCCAAAGGAGACACCATTCCACTCCCTGAGGGGCTGTGTTGGCTCAAGTCCCAACCCTGGTGAATCCAGCCCCCCATGATCTCCCTCTCACATCACATTGGTGTCTTTGGTAATATGTGTATATGCAGTCAGCTCTGAGGACTGGATTGGAACATTCTGGTCCCCTTGTTGCCAGTTTTGCCTCCATCCCTCCTCTAGAGCTGAGCACTGCAGCCCCATCCTATCAACCAGCCCCCTAGGCGGCCCCATCCTTTCAGACAGCCCCATCCTCTCGGGCAGCTCCCTAGGCGACCCCACCCTCTCAGACAGCCCCATCCTCTCAGGCAGCTCCCTAGGCGGCCCCATCCTCTCAGACAGCCCCATCCTCTCAGACAGCCCCATCCTTTCAGGCAGCTCCCTAGGCGGCCCCATCCTCTCAGACAGCTCCCTAGGCGGCCCCATCCCCTCAGACAGCCCACTAAGCGACCACATCCTCTCAGATAGTCCCCTAGCGTTCTCTGACAGCCCCCTAGGCGGCCCCACCCTCCCAGACAGCCCCCAAGGCAGCCCCATCTGCTTAGACAGCCCCCTAGGCAGCCCCATCCTCTCAGCCAGCCCCCTAGGCTGCCCCATCCTCTCAGCCAGCCC
Organism: Oncorhynchus kisutch; assembly: GCF_002021735.2. Taxonomy (NCBI): domain Eukaryota; kingdom Metazoa; phylum Chordata; class Actinopteri; order Salmoniformes; family Salmonidae; genus Oncorhynchus; species Oncorhynchus kisutch. The sequence continues at coordinate 37,307,469 of NC_034191.2, forward strand.
GCTAGGCAGCCCCATCTTCTCAGCCAGGCCCCTAGGCAGCCCCATTCTCTCAGACATTCCCCAAGGCAGCCCCATTCTCTCAGCCAGCCCCCAAGGCAGCCCCATCCTCTCAGCCAGCCCCCAAGGCAGCCCCATCCTCTTATACAGCCCCCAAGGCAGCCGGTCCTCTCAGTCCAAACTTGCAGTGCTGTAGCCTGTGTTTCTCTGTCTCTACTGCCTGCTTGACCAGCCCTGTGCTTGTGTGGTAGAGTCTCACTATTTGCCTCTTGTCTGCCCAAGCTTTGCTGATCAAGCCATGGGATGGCTGCTCTGTGCTGTTGACTAGTCTATTGTCCCTTTTCTGCTGTACTTGCTTTGCCCTACTACGAGAGCCTTCATAATTGCTGTGTGCCGCTGAGAATGGCAGTATTCATCCATGTTTTCTATCTGTGTCGTGAGTGCATGCGTGTGTCTGTGTCTGTGTGTGTGTACGGTGTTTGAGGTGACACGGTCGCACTATGCTTCACGTCAGTGACTGAGTGTGTTTACATCAGCAGTCGGAGGCCAGCGAGCACATGGAGGTGGCATCTTCCTCCACCGAGGACCTCAAGGTACTTTGTTATGGATTGAGATCATGTCCCAGTAGATAGGCCTGTAGAATAGAGGCTTTATAATGTAACATTTAAGCAGATAATATCAAGGGGTGTGTTGAGTAAAGGCAAACAGTGTTGTGTTCCACTTTCCCTTTAGTCTGGTTTTGGCTCCAGGTTGTCAGAGAAAGTCCTGGACCTGAAGGATCTCTCCCCTGCTGTTAGTCCACTCCTGCAGGTACCACACTCTCTCCATCTCTTCCTCACCTTTCTTTTTCTCCCTCGCTCGCCCCTCTTCACCTCCTTCCTCCTCAGCTACACTCTCTCTCCTCAGTCACAGTGGTTCCTCTGGCTGTAGAGTCTGTAGGCACTGTTTGTACCGTTGTTTTATTTTGAGAGTGAACACTCACATCATGCCATGTAGAGTTATGTTAGCCTTTGCTATTCACCTAAAAAAAAAAGTCTGTATTTTCCCCAGGACAAAGTGGGGATAGTGAAAGTCAGTGCGGAGGAGGAGAAGAAGGAACGGAGGAAGAGGGCAGAAGCTGCAGAGAGGTTGGCAGACAAGCCTTTCTGATAAATGCCCATATTTCAGTGAAATGTCCTCTCTGAACTCAAACACACGTTGTGATACAAGCATATTGTCATTGTAGTCTATTTCTCACAAAGATCTGCAAGTCTAGAGCTAAGCCAAATCATTTATCTGACTCCTCTTACTCTTCCTCTCTTTCCCCTCCTTCCCTCTTCCTCTCTCTCCCCTCCTTCCCTCTTCTCTCTCTCTCGCTTCCTCCCTCGCTCTCTCTCACCCTCTCTCTCTCTCCCCTCTTTCCCTCTTCTCCACTCTCTCTCTTCCCTCCTTCCCTTCTCCCAAACTCTGCAGGCGTCTCCATGGTGCAGGCAGGGAGGATCCAGTGATGGAAGACAGGCCCCCCAGCCAGCCCAGTGAATCCCAGCAGACCACAGGGTCCTCCCACTGTGAGCCGGAACCCCGGCCGCGGGCCGAGGGGGTCAGCACCAGCGCCAGCCTAGGGGTGCCGGGGGTCCAGCGGCCTGACACCTCCAGAGGCCGCCTGGTTAGGAGCCCCAACGCCCACTACAAAGAGGAAGCCCCCAGACAGGGGGAGGACAGCAGATGGGCCCAGGAGGAGGAGAGGGAGAAGGAGAGGAGGGAGACTGAGAGGAAGATAGAGGAGGAGAAGGAGCGTGCGCTGCGGGAGAGGCAGGAGAAGGGGCGCCTCCTTCAGGAGGAGCTGAGCCGGGAGGAGGAGGAGGAGGAACGGAGGCTGAAGGAGGAGAGCAAGGAGAGGGTCAGGTAGGCATTCAGGCAGCAGGCCACAGAGTGGTCAACCTCCCTCTCCACTTATGTCCACTGTTATAGTAGTATTTGTGAGCTGTGATGTGTGAGTATGTGACTCAGTGTTGATGCTTATGGCTGTGTGACAGTGCTGGTTATCTCACCCGCTGCTGTGTGTGTGTTCTGGTCCTGACCGGTCTTCCAGGAGCCTGAGGGAGAGGCTCCAGAGTAAGGGGAGGGAAGAGGAGAGCAGGCTGAGTGTGGAGTCTGAAAGCAGGCTACTGGAGCTGAGGGAGATGGCCCGGAGGGAGAGAGAGAACCAGCAACGCAACATCAGGTGACTCATCTCTCTCTACTATTCATCCATCTGCTTAAGCACACACACACACACACACACACACACACACACATTCATATGACAGCAATCTCCCTGGAGTGCTCCATTGACCGTTAGATCACATGCTCAGCGACCCCAGCCGTATTAATATGACTTCACATAACTATTCTGTGCTTAGACGATACCGTTCTTTCTACACTTACAGTAGGTATAGAAATACCGCTCTGTCACTGCAAAAAAAAACAAGACAAAAAAAGACTTGCGCTAAAAATGATTGTGTGTGTGTGTGCTTGCTATGTTCGTGTGTGTGTTGTTTTCATCAGGGAGGAGGGCGAGGCGATGCTGAGAGAGCTGCGTGCCACCCTGGAGGCGGAGCGAGAGAGGGTAGAGGCCCAGAGGAGGCGGGACCTGGAGCGACTGAGGGAGGAGTCAGAGGAGAAGCTACATGCGGAGAAGCGGAGACTGCTTGGGGAGCGGGAGGAGCAACTCAGCTCCCTCAAACAGGAGGTGGGGGGGGGGGGGGGGGGGGGAGGAGAGGGACCTTCTAATACACACGTGCACTCGAAATAACTGAAATTGTTTGGGTTTTTGTGAGGGAAATACATGCAGTGAGTCTAGGATAGGGTGTTGTCACACAGGTGATGGTTGAAGACAGTGTGTTGTTGTGTTCCTTAGGGGAGAAGCAGTGCCAGTGAGAGGTGGAGGGAGTTGAAGAGCCCTCGTAGCCCAGAGCAGCATCTAGCAGAGTACCAAAGAGAGGTGATAGAACACACACACACACACACACTACTTCCCACCTTTGATACACAAAACCATAGCCCTCATCTCCCTGACTGCAGATACACATATTACCAGTATGTCAGTCTCAACCCTCTAGAGCGTTGTGACATTATGAATCCCTCCCACTGACTGTGACTTGGACCAGTTGGGAGACGTGCTCCAGGAAGTAAGGGAGGAAGTGCAGCGTGACCACGCCAGGAAGCTGGGGCAGCTCAAAGATGACCACCACCGAGAACTCAGCTCTATCAGAGAGAGTCATCTGGACCAGGTGAGAGACAGTTCAAAGGTCACCGCTTCTCGTAACCTACCTGCTGCTACTGTCATTGTTGCTTTGGCTGTTGCCTCTGCACTGTTGTCCCGACATGTAATGCTGCGGTTAAATATCGTGGAAGTGATCTATTTGTGTGTGTCTCTGTGTGTGCTTCTGTCCTCCAGGAGGCTGTCCAAAAGGAACAGTTGCTGTGTGTCCTGCAGGAGGAGAGGGATCGCCTGCTGGCCGCACACAGCGCCCAGCTGGAAAGACTCCGTACACAGCTAGACTCCCAGCTCTGCAAGACCCGCCAGACGCACACACGCAAGGTGAGGACAGAGAGAGACACACACACACATGTATCATCTCTAAACACCTGTCATCCCTCAGGAGGCAGAGATTCAGGAGCTGGGGGACAGGATGGAGCTGAGGGCCAGGGAACTGAAGAGCCAGGAGACAACACTGAAGACCCAGGTAATCAGTCACTGTTGCGCTGATATGTGTCTGCGTGAATATCTGGAACGCTTAGGGATGGCCTCGGCTTCGGAAAGGAATGAACTGTATGTGTGTGGTTGGCCGCTGTTGATTAAAGGACATATCCGCTTGCCAATGTTCAGGCAGCGAATTTGAAGAAGAGGCGGCAGCAGCTTGGGGATGAAGAGGATGAGATAGACAGAGGAATCGAGGTGAGGATTCATCATCTTCACCACCACCTCGGTCTTCATCGTGCTGTAGATGTTAAGCCTGTGATGTTTTCAGGCTCTGCCTGGAGTCATGCAGGAGAGAGATGGACTGAGAGAGGATCTGGAGCGGGTGGAAGGAGAGAGGGACAGGGCGAGGCAGGAGGCGGAGAGAGGGCGGGAGGAGAGGACCAACGCGAGAGAGGAGTTGGAGAGAATGAGGGAGGAGAGGGACAAAGCGAGAGAGGAGAGCAGGAGGATGAAGGAGGAGCGGGACCGGCTGGAGAGCAAGGTGGAGCTGCTGCAGGAGCGATGTGATCGGCTGGGCCGCAGAGTCAGGTACACACACACACACACACACCAGTTGAGGCTGCTGGTGGGAGGAGTACGGCTCATAATAATCGAGTGAATGCAATGGTATCAAACACACGGTTTTCAGACATTATTATGAGCCGTCCTCCCCTCAGCAGCCTCCACTGAAACGCACACACACACCTGGCCCGTTAGTTGGGGTCAACCTCCGTTCACACTGTTTCATTGTCACCTTGCAGCTGACAGTGCATGTCTTCCAGACTTAGTGGGAAACTTCAATTCTAGCTTGCCAGACTATTGAGCTCTTTCTCAAGCGGTACTTTTTCAGGGACAAACACATGATTCTATTGCAGTGATCTGGAGCAGAGTGAGATCAAGAGGCCTTCTACTAGACTGGACAGAACAGAGGAGGAGAGGAAGAAGGAGAAGGATTGTGAGGCAGCGCCCTCTGCTGGACAGGAGAAAGTGCTGCATGTGGAACACCTGAAAGAACCTCTCTCCCCCATCTCCAGAGACAGCGAGAGCAGCTTGGACGAGTATGTGTGTGTGAGAGAGCATGCATGCATGTTGCACCTTTCTATCCTGACTAACTTCTATGTGTGTGTGTGTGTGTTTCTCTCTTCCTGTCCTTCTCCCAGCTTGCATCAGTACATCTCCTCTGAGGGCCTGTCCCTGCAGAAGGCCCGGCGCTTCCTGGAGAGGGAGAGTGGTCGTCTGAGTGAGAGACAGGCAGCGCTGCAGGCAGCGCAGGCCCAGTCCAGCTCCTCTCAGTACCCCAACACCACCAGCCACGCCCAGGCCACACAGGAGATGTACAGGAACCTGCAGCAGGTACGTGTAAGTGTGACTCCCTTCCTTATCCCTTATAGACTCCTACACCCTGCCCTATGTTGGAACATTCATGAAGTGAGAGAGTATGCTTGACCTCCGTGTGTGACGGTCCCTGGGTCGTCTCTCGCTCTCTTTCCCTCCCTCTCTCTGTCGCTCGCTTTCGTTTCCGCTTCTCTTCCTCAGGAGGCCAGTGATGTGGAGGAGTTGAGGGTGACTGTGCAGAGGGGGAACTCGCTGCTACGCAGGAAGGAGGAGAGACTGCAACAGCTAGAGAGCTCCGTAGCTGAAGAGGTGCCTTAGTAGTACACCATAACACGTTTATATACCACATATCCTGCCCCCTGTACACCACCTGTATTACATACCATGCCCATAACGTTATACATACTTCAATAGATTGCTAATAAACAACACACTATACAATGAGGGGACAAAACATTAAGAACACCTGCTCTTTCCATGACACAGACTGGTCAGGTCAGTCCAGGTGAAAGCTATGATCCCTTGTTGATGTCACCTGTTAAATCCACTTTAATCAGTGTAGATGAAGGGGAGGAGACTGGTTAAAGAAGGATTTCTAAGCCTTGAGACAATTGAGACATGGATCGTGTATGTGTGCCATTCAGAGGGTGAATGGGCAAGACTAAAGATTTAAGTTGAATGGGGTATGGTGGTAGGTGCCAGGCGCACCAGTTTGAGTGTGTCAAGAATCAGGCTCCTGATTGGCGCAGCGGTCTAAGGCACTGTATCTCAGTACAAGAGGCGTCACTACAGTCTCTGGTTCGAATCCAGGCTGTATCACATCTGGCCGTGATTGGGAGTCCCATTGGCCCAGCGTCGTCCAGGTTTGGCCAGGGTAGGCCGTCATTGTAAATAAGAATTTGTTCTTAACTGACTTGCCTAGTTAAATAAAGGTTCAATAAAAAGAACTGTAACGCTGCTGGGTTTTTCATGCTCAACAGTTTTCTTTGTGTATCAAGAATGGTCCACCACCCAAAGGACATCCAGCCAACTTGACACAACTGTGGGAAGCATTGGAGTCAACATGGGTCAGCATCCCCGTGGAACGCTTTTGACACTTTATGGAGTCCATGCCCCGACAAACTGAGGCTGTTTTCAAGTAAAAGAGGGGTGCGACTCAATATTAGGAAGGTGTTCCTAATGTTTTGTACACATACGTATTTTGTATGCATTTTTCCATGGCGTTTTGGTCATTTAGCAGACAGTCCTATCCAGAGCGTCTTAGTCAGTGTGTTCAACTTAAGGTAGCTAGCTAAGCCAATCGTTGTAAGGAAAACGTTCCTCAATAAAGCAGTTATCAGCTAAATCATTGATGTTAAGAGTAGACAAGTGTTCGTGTTAGAAAGTACAAAAGTATGGAGTTTTTTTGTCTTTTTTTCTCTCTCTTGCTTTCCCTTGCCCAGGTCTCCCATCATCACTACTATGATGACCAGGGCAGACTGGCTGATGATAGGAAGGTGACCTTTGATGTGACTGAATCGGATATGAGCAGCGCCAGCAACGGCCATGATGGCCCAGGTGAGAGAGACACACATACGGGAGTATCCATTCCTTATACCCTCATAACAGGCCTGTACTCCTCCCCTGTCATGTTGTTATTTATGCTCTGTCTCTCCCCCTTCATCGTTTCTCCTTTTTTCCCCTTTCACCCTCTCCTTCCTTCCTCTTTCACCCTCTCCTTCCTTCCTCTCTTTCACCCTCTCCTTCCTTCCTCTCTTTCACCCTCTCCTTCCTTCCTCTCTTTCACCCTCTCTCCTTATGCTCTGTCTCTCCCCCTTCATCGTTTCTCCTTTTTTTCCCTTTCACCCTCTCCTTCCTTCCTCTTTCACCCTCTCCTTCCTTCCTCTCTTTCACCCTCTCTCCTTCCTTCCTCTCTTTCACCCTCTCCTTCCTTGCTTTTCTCCCTTATGTCTTCTTCTTTTCCGACATTCGCTCCCTTTCTCTCCTCTCCAGGTGGGGAGCCCACAGTGCCAGCTAAGGTGCAGCACTTAGCCGAGTCGCTCCAGCACATCTCTGGCCAGCTCAACACAGTCCTGGGGGCCCTGGGCTCCCTGACCCAACGCCAGACCCCTTACCAGCCTCTCCCCCTACCTCTGCCCCTCTCCCAGCCCCGAACCCCCACCTCAATGCCTCTTTCACAGCTCTCCATGCCTCTGTCTGGGCCCTCCTGGGCGTGGGCCCCTCACAGCACCTCCACCCCATTACGGGATTCTGAGGACCTGCTCAATAGCCGCTGGGCCAAGCTCTTCCCTGGTACATCTCAACCAAAGAGATCCAATATCATATATATTATAATAAATATGCGTTGTATTTAGTTCTGTGGACTGTAGAACTCCCCGTTCAGGGTTGTCTGTGTACTTTCAGGTCGGTGGAGTTGTTGGTTTAATTAACAAGAGTACACTTCTCTTTGTCCCTTCTATAGGGGCTCCTATTGAGTCCATAGCCACCAGTTCCTTGAGGACCAATGCACTTTATTCAGGGTACAGTCCTGCAAGGTAAATATGAAAATAACAAACATGAAAATGATGGAAACTCCTCTTTAAAAAATTAAATCTAGACTGTCACTCATCCCTTTCACTGTAGTCTTATCTTGTTGAAGGAAGGTACTACAGAAATGTGTGTTTGTTAGTGAGCAGGCTCGTAGTCTGTCCTCCATGCAGCCTAAGGCAGTGGAGATGGATGGCCAGAGGCTTCAGGGCCTGATCGACGGCAACAAGAGATGGCTGGAGACACGCAGGAAAGACCCCAGTGTGTATCCTTCTGTAAACATGCTCACACACGCCACATAGCACAACTTATAATGGAGCTTGGTTCAATCTTGTACATTTCCTTAACAGGCTTTCATCAGACCTCTGTTCACGCGGTATCGGACCCCCCCAACTATGAGTGGACTGGTCCAGTTGAGCCTGGATGACAACAACCAGATTAAAGTGTACCATTACTAAAGGGGGAGGGAGAAGTTACATAAAGAGCAAGGATCAACACAAGCAGATAAAGCTGTATTGTTATTGAAAAAAGGCTAAGGACAGGGGTGTGTTTTTAAAAATTCACTTTTAATGCAGGGATCCCTCTAGCTCTGGTCCAGGGCGCTACTAGAGGAACCGCCCTCGACTATGTGTGGACCAAAGGAACGCCCTGGACCAGAGCTTGGATTCCCCTGCAACCAAATTTCCATATCAGATTACTGTAAGAAACATTTTTTAAGACATCTGACCTCCAGTGTACTCCTCAGGTTTAACTGTGATTGTGTGACAGAAGAGGACACTAGGGCGGTTTCAGTGGTCTCTGTAATTTCATTCCATTGGCATGCAAGGTTGAATAGCTTGGGAGTATGGCGACAGTAGCCCCGTAGTCAACAAATCAGTTTGTTTGCCTCAAAAACAGAATGCATAGTTGTTACATATTCAATAGGTGCTTCACTTTATTAGGAGAGATACCGTTGATATCTTACATTTATAAGCCTCATAACTGATGTGATAAGTGACTAAAGATCATTGTCATGGTATCAGGTTGTAATTGTGCTGTATGAGAAGTTCAAGCCATACCATAATAACCGCTACAAGGGCAGGACAACTTGTAAAGCATTCAGTCTGTATGAAATTCTGGTAAGAGAGACCCTCTTCCAGTGTGTTTACTGTGCAGATGTGTGGAATTTTTACAGTATTTTTATAAATATTTTAATAAATGTAAAGTGGTGTATATTCATAATGTCCATGTCAAGCTTTCATTCTTTTTCATGCAACAACTTTTCAATATTTCATTTGTCTGCATTACAAAGTAATTACCAGGGTTGTATTCATTGGGACACCCAATGGAAAGTGCAACGAAAATGTGAATTTCTTGGACAAGTTCAGTTAGTCTTTCCCTGATTGTCAATTCTCTTCCATTTGGTGCCTAATGAACACAACCCATGTTTGGATTTCCTTTTCATCCTGCTTGTCAGTAACTTAAAATACAAAAACCTAGAGACAGATTATACTAATGAATACTAAGATTACACCTTTATCATTGTGAACAAACTTTATTCAGTAACTGTTCCATCACATAGTCCCAAGTTTTCTTATCCTACAGTGCAAAATATATTTTCCTCACCAGCTAAGGACGTAGTTAATAATTACAATACAATCAATGATCTCTCAGGGACAGATCCAGCCGGCGTACAGTATCAGACTGAGCCATAGAAATAAATACAGACCACATGATTAGAACATTAAAGGCCACCGACAGACTGGACATGAGGTGTGTTCTCACTCCCACACAGGCACACAGACTATACATGTTTAAATGCATTGATGGAGTTGCAAGTCAGTAATGATGCAATATAAAATAAATTACATTCGTACGGTTAACATTATCCGCAATAAGAAAACACGATGACCACAGTAATATCGGATGGCAGGAAGGAGAAATGTCAGCATGTCTTGGTGAACCAGACTCATTGATTGGCACGCCACGTGTTCATACAGATTCCAACTTGGGGGAGGGCGCACCAACCTTCCCCAACTCTTTGATTGGCTGAGAGATGCCCAGCCCGCCTGCAGTCAGGGAGACAAAGCCATTGGGTGTGTCAGTTGCCACCGTGTCACTATTGGCCAGCGAGAAACGTTAAGGCGGAGCCAGAGTTGCTTTCTCAGAAGACGAAAATCTTGTCTCTCTGGACGTTGTTCAAGTCATCGTCCATGGTGAGGAGAACCTGGCAGAGAAAGCAGAGGAGTCAGTCACTATCTGGGTATGTTTGGGTCAGGAATGGGAGGTCTTCATCAATGCTCAGCAATAACCATGTCCATGGTGTGAAATCCGTGTGTTCCCCTCCATTTTATAATACAGTCATGGCAAAAAGTTTTGAGAATGACACATTAATTATCACAAAGTCTGCTGCCTCAGTGTCTTTAGATGTTTTTGTCAGATGTTACTATGGAATACTGAAGTATAATTACAAGAATTTCATAAGTGTCAAAGGCTTTTATTGACAATTACATGAAGTTGGTGCAAAGAGTCTATATTTGCAGTGTTGACCCTTCTTTTTCAAGAATATGCTGTCAATCAACTTCTGGGCCACATCCTGACTGATGGCAGCCCATTCTTGCATAATTAATGCTTGGAGTTTGTCAGAATTTGTGGGTTTTTGTTTGTCCACCCACCTCTTGAGGATTGACCACAAGTTCTCAATGGGATTAAGGTCTGGGGAGTTTCCTAGCCATGGACCCAAAATATCGATGTTTTGTTTCCCTAGCCACTTAGTTATCATTTTGCCTTATGGCAAGGTACTCCATCATGCTGGAAAAGGCATTGTTTGTCACCAAACTGTTCCTGGATGGTTGGGAGAAGTTGCTCTCGGAGGGTTCCATTCTTTATTCATGGCCGTGTTCTTAGGCAAAATTGTGAGTGAGCCCACTCCCTTGGCTGAGAAGCAACCCCACACATGAATGGTCTCAGGATGCTTTGTTGGCATGACACAGGACTGAGGGTAGCGCTCACCTTGTCTTCTCCGATGCCCCAAACAATCGGAAAGGGGATTCATCAGAGAAAATGACTTTAACCCAGTCCTCAGCAGTCCAATCCCTGTACCTTTTGCAGCATATCAGTCTGTCCCGATGTTTTTCCTGGAGAGAAGTTGCTGCAACTTCTTGACACCAGGCCATCCTCCAAAAGTCTTCGCCTCACTGTGCGTGTAGATGCACTCACACCTGCCTGCTGCCATTCCTGATCAAGCTCTGTACTAGTGGTGCCCCGATCCCGCAGCTGAATCAACTTTAGGAGACGGTCCTGGCGCTTGCTAGACTTTCTTGAGCGCCCTGAAGCCTTCTTCACAATAATTGAACCGCTTTCCTTGAAGTTCTTGATGAGCCGATAAATAGTTGATCAGCAATATCCTTGCCTGTGAATCCCTTTTTGTGCAAAGCAATGATGATGGCACGTGTTTCCTTGCAGGTAACCATGGTTGACAGAGGAAGAACAATGATTCCAAGCAGCACCCTCCTTTTGAAGCTTCCAGTCTGTTATTTGAACTCAATCAGCATGACAGAGTGATCTCCAGCCTTGTCCTCATCAACACTCACACCTGTGTTAACCAGAGAATCACTGACATGATGTCAGCTGGTCCTTTTGTGGCAGGGCTGAAAGGCAGTGGAAATGTTTTTTGGGGATTCAGTTCATTTGCATGGCAAAGAGGGTCTTTGCAATTAATTGCAATTCATCTGATCACTCTTCATAACATTCTGGAGTATATGCAAATTGCCATCATACAAACTGATGCAGCAGACTTTGTGAACATTCATATTTGTGTCATTCTCAAAACCTTTGGCCACGACTGTACTATGAAATGAGTGTCGCATGGCCCTCCCCAGAGGCGTGCACGCACACACCAAACACACACTCACCAGGAAGGAACCAAACATGGCAATGGAAGACAGGAAGTGCCAGATGTCGTGGTCGTCAAAGAAGGAGAGCACGATGCAATCACGGTTGTGTTCCCGGGACTCGGCGGGGGTTTTCTATGGCGGGAGAGAGGGGACAAAGCCGTCAGTGCCACAGTGAAAGGTGAATGTTGGGGTTATGTGACCATGACATGTGATGTGTAAACGTGTGATGTTTTCAAGTGTGGTACTACAGATACCATGACAGGGCTTCCCAAACCTCTCCTCAGGGACCCCCAGAACACTCACAATTGTGTTGTACACCTGAACTAGCATACCTGATTCAACTTACCTACACATGCAAATGTTTGATTAATCAGGTGTGCTAGCTCTGGAAGCGTTTGAATACATGGAATGGCTGGGGGCCCCCAAAGAGGGGTGTGTAAGGCTGACGTGTGGTGGAAGCCACTGATCTGTAAGGCTGTGCTGACCTGCCAGGTACTGAGGCCCTGGAAGAAGAAGAAGAGAGCGAAGCCCCACACCACGGCTGTGAAGAGGATACACACCATTGCCATGCACTGGATCCTCTCACCACTACGGAGCTACACATACATTCACAGAAACACAACATCATCTGTGATTGTACACCCGGAACATGTTCTACGTTGTTTCATGTGTCCGATGTGCACTTTCCATATACACACAATACTGCTAGAATATGGCAACAGGTCCAACAAAGCACATTTAAGTAGAATGTTTGAATTTAGAATGTCTGTTGCTAAGAACCAGAGTCATTGATGATTTAAAAGTCATTCTTTCATTCCCATGGTGAGTCTAAAACCATACAAATACATTGACATTTTATCACAATTGAATAGAGCATGTTTCGAACTGAGAATGTTTGGTTGTTAGGTGCCAATGTTGATTTGGAACTCAGTTTGTGGCAACAACCTCAAGACTAGAAGTGTGACTTGCTTTCGAAAGATTGATCCTTTTCTCAATAATGAGCGACTACATCCAGCGATTTGTCCAGGCTGTACCATGGATGGAATCATGGACCGCACAGCAGGAGGTGGGCAGCCTGGGTCTGTGGGAATACGAGCAGTACTGGACTAAACCAGCTCAGCCACAAGGCCATGCTCGTTGAGCACAGCCAGCACCTGCCTGCGCAGGAGCAGAGCCGTCTGGTCGACTTGTACAGGGAGGTGAGGCGCTGTCTTCTCTTTTACAGAGTGACAGTGAGAGAGACCCTGAATATCATACACCATGAGAGGACTAAGGCGTTGGCATGGTGAGGAGTGACGAGCAGTGGCTCTTTGATGATGAGGAGATGGAGGAAACTGGAAGCTATTCTAAGGGTGTTAGGAGCTGCAAAGATGAACTTATTGTCTGCCTCCGAATCACACTGACAGATCTTTATTTTGTAGTAGCAGAAGTTAGTAAAGATTTATTATTTAAAAAAATGTTACCCTTATCCTACAATGTCTTAAAACAATTCCATATGCTAGCTTAGACCCCATATGCTAGCTTAGACCCCCCCCCCCCCCCCCACACACACACACACACACCTTCATGATGATGTAGAAGGCAAAGTAGAGTAGCAGGTTGCAGATGGCGATGGCCAGCAGGTAAGAGGCAAAGTCATTGGGTGTCTTTAGTAGCCCATAGGCAGCCCTGGACAGACCGAACACAACAACAGAATGTATGTCAGTGATGAGTTGTCGACTCTACTCAAGTCACCACCCATGGTTGTGGGTGTGTAATGACTGTTCTACAGAGCAAATGGATACCTTGCCTCATCAGGCTGAGTGAGTCGCAATAAATCACATTGACAGAAAGGGACATACATGAATCACTTAAAATAGGTGTGAAAGACCTTTGATAAAGAACACGGCATGATGAGGTCAAACAATGTACAGATCTGCCATCTTAATTTGACCCCGTATCTCACAGCAGGAAAATAAAAATCATTCAGCAAACGGAAATGTGAATTATTACGTTGATTATAATTCATGGACATCTTTGTAGGGATTGATAAATTTTTTGCTCGGGCAAATCAAGTCTGGCATTTTAAATCAGAAATCGGGACAGAAGCCTTTTTAAACCCTAATACACTCGAATTAGCATTTCATGCTGCGCAGGAAAATTATCTGCGACAACAGAGTGATCAAATGAAGATACCAGATCTGTACTTTGCGAACCTGACCGAAAAAAGAAATAAAAATGTGTCACATATATGAACACTGCAGTAAAGGCAGTCCAGTCGGAATAAGATAGTGAGTGAATGAAGGAAATACTCACAGAGACCAGTTCACTATGTTTCCCATCACCAGCAGAACCATTCGGTCCTAACACAGTGTGAGAGAGAGAGAAATGTTTACTTGTGGATTCGTGAATCTTTTGTAACATTAGTCTCCATACAGTGTGTGTATGTACAGTATACCAATGACTGTATATATATGAATGGGACAAAGCCATTGATCAAGCGACACCATTCATTCCTATGTGAAGACTCAATAGTGTATTGAAGCCAAATTAAGTCGGTTAATATGGCGTCTCATGGAGACATAAGATACGCAGTTTGAGCTACTCCAGGAAGTGACGTTGCAGCCTAGCCCAGTGCTGCTGCCCCCCCCCCCCCTCTCATTGAGTAACTCAAGTTGAAGGCCAACCGGGCTACTGAAGGCTGCAATTAGAAACTAAATGAAACTTCTTCTGTGTGGGATTGAAAAATAAATTGGTTCAAGGACAGACTGCACATCTGGTTTGTTAGAAACAATTATTGGTAGATTGGAAAAATGGCAATCATCGTGGTCATTCACTATAATGGGGAGTTCTGGTTTTATGCAAACAATGCCTGCAGTATCGCAGTCGACCTTGAACTTCCGTGTCTTTAATGAGAGGGGGCAGTAGTCCCCCCCCCTGACGTATACTCACAATATACATGGGGCCACTGCACTGGCGGATACAGTCGGTGTAGATCACATACACAATCCTGCGCAGGATGCCAGAATCTGAAACACAAACAAATAGAATAGACGGACACCTGTCCATAGCCCTGTAACTTTCCTAGCCCCTACTCCTAGGTTCCTGTCTTCAGGCTCATTTTTCCTAGCCACTGTGCTTCTGCCTCTGCATTGCTTGCTCTGTGGTTTTGGGCTGGGTAAAGTAAGGAAAGCACTTGGTGACAATTGCTCATGTAAAAAAGGGCTTTTAAAAATAACAAATAGATACATGCGATTGATTGACTCCTTACCCAGTCTCCAGCGACCCATGTAGTAGAGCTGGGTGCTGAGCAGCATGGTGGCCAGGATGTGGAGGACAGAGAAGACGATCCAGAACACCATGTTGCCCTTCCCGAACACCTGGACACAACACACACAGGTAGACACACCTCCATCATCAGGATACGTCAGGAATTTGACACTTGCTGAATGATGATTCTATAGGTTCTGTATGTCAGAGTCTACAGTTCAAATCAAAGTTTATTTGTCACGTGTGCCGAATACAACAGGTGTAGTAGACCTTACAGTGAAATGCCGAATACAACAGGTGTAGTAGACCTTACAGTGAAATGCCGAATACAACAGGTGTAGTAGACCTTACAGTGAAATGCCGAATACAACAGGTGTAGTAGACCTTACAGTGAAATGCCGAATACAACAGGTGTAGTAGACCTTACAGTGAAATGCCGAATACAACAGGTGTAGTAGACCTTACAGTGAAATGCCGAATACAACAGGTGTAGTAGACCTTACAGTGAAATGCCGAATACAACAGGTGTAGTAGACCTTACAGTGAAATGCCGAATACAACAGGTGTAGTAGACCTTACAGTGAAATGCCGAATACAACAGGTGTAGTAGACCTTACAGTGAAATGCCGAATACAACAGGTGTAGTAGACCTTACAGTGAAATGCCGAATACAACAGGTGTAGTAGACCTTACAGTGAAATGCCGAATACAACAGGTGTAGTAGACCTTACAGTGAAATGCCGAATACAACAGGTGTAGTAGACCTTACAGTGAAATGCCGAATACAACAGGTGTAGTAGACCTTACAGTGAAATGCCGAATACAACAGGTGTAGTAGACCTTACAGTGAAATGCCGAATACAACAGGTGTAGTAGACCTTACAGTGAAATGCCGAATACAACAGGTGTAGTAGACCTTACAGTGAAATGCCGAATACAACAGGTGTAGTAGACCTTACAGTGAAATGCCGAATACAACAGGTGTAGTAGACCTTACAGTGAAATGCCGAATACAACAGGTGTAGTAGACCTTACAGTGAAATGCCGAATACAACAGGTGTAGTAGACCTTACAGTGAAATGCCGAATACAACAGGTGTAGTAGACCTTACAGTGAAATGCCGAATACAACAGGTGTAGTAGACCTTACAGTGAAATGCCGAATACAACAGGTGTAGTAGACCTTACAGTGAAATGCCGAATACAACAGGTGTAGTAGACCTTACAGTGAAATGCCGAATACAACAGGTGTAGTAGACCTTACAGTGAAATGCCGAATACAACAGGTGTAGTAGACCTTACAGTGAAATGCTTACTTACAGGCTCTGACCAACAGTGCAATTTTTAAGTTAAAAAAAAGGTATTAGGTGAACAATAGATAAGTAAAGAAATAAAAAACAGTGAAAAACAACAGTAGAGAGGCTATATACAGTAGAGGGGCTATATACAGTAGAGGGGCTATATACAGTAGAGGGGCTATATACAGTAGAGGGGCTATATACAGTAGAGGGGCTATATACAGTAGAGGGGCTATATACAGTAGAGGGGCTATATACAGTAGAGGGGCTATATACAGTAGAGGGGCTATATACAGTAGAGGGGCTATATACAGTAGCGAGGCTATATACAGTAGAGGGGCTATATACAGTAGAGAGGCTATATACAGTAGGGAGGCTATATACACTAGAGAGGCTATATACAGTAGAGAGGCTATATACAGTAGGGAGGCTATATACAGTAGAGAGGCTATATACAGTAGAGGGGCTATATACAGTAGAGGGGCTATATACAGTAGAGGGGCTATATACAGTAGAGGGGCTATATACAGTAGAGGGGCTATATACAGTAGAGGGGCTATATACAGTAGAGGGGCTATATACAGTAGAGGGGCTATATACAGTAGAGGGGCTATATACAGTAGCGAGGCTATATAGAGTAGCGAGGCTATATACAGTAGCGGGGCTATATACAGTAGAGGGGCTATATACAGTAGAGGGGCTATATACAGTAGAGGGGCTATATACAGTAGAGGGGCTATATTACAGTAGAGAGGCTATATACAGTAGAGAGGCTATATACAGTAGAGGGGCTATATACAGTAGAGGGGCTATATACAGTAGAGGGGCTATATACAGTAGAGGGGCTATATACAGTAGCGAGGCTATATACAGTAGAGGGGCTATATACAGTAGAGGGGCTATATACAGTAGGGAGGCTATATACAGTAGAGGGGCTATATACAGTAGAGAGGCTATATACAGTAGAGGGGCTATATACAGTAGAGGGGCTATATACAGTAGGGAGGCTATATACAGTAGAGGGGCTATATACAGTAGAGAGGCTATATACAGTAGGGAGGCTATATACAGTAGAGGGGCTATATACAGTAGAGGGGCTATATACAGTAGAGGGGCTATATACAGTAGCGGGGCTATATACAGTAGCGGGGCTACATACAGTAGAGGGGCTACATACAGTAGAGGGGCTATATACAGTAGAGGGGCTATATACAGTAGAGGGGCTATATACAGTAGCGGGGCTATATACAGTAGAGGGGCTATATACAGTAGAGGGGCTATATACAGTAGAGGGGCTATATACAGTAGAGGGGCTATATACAGTAGAGGGGCTATATACAGTAGAGGGGCTATATACAGTAGAGGGGCTATATACAGTAGAGAGGCTATATACAGTAGAGGGGCTATATACAGTAGAGGGGCTATATACAGTAGAGGGGCTATATACAGTAGAGGGGCTATATACAGTAGAGGGGCTATATACAGTAGAGGGGCTATATACAGTAGAGGGGCTATATACAGTAGAGGGGCTATATACAGTAGGGAGGCTATATACAGTAGAGAGGCTATATACAGTAGAGGGGCTATATACAGTAGGGAGGCTATATACAGTAGAGGGGCTATATACAGTAGAGGGGCTATATACAGTAGAGGGGCTATATACAGTAGAGGGGCTATATACAGTAGAGGGGCTACATACAGTAGAGGGGCTACATACAGTAGAGGGGCTACATACAGTAGAGGGGCTATATACAGTAGCGGGGCTATATACAGTAGCGGGGCTATATACAGTAGCGGGGCTATATACAGTAGAGGGGCTATATACAGTAGAGGGGCTATATACAGTAGAGGGGCTATATACAGTAGAGGGGCTATATACAGTAGAGAGGCTATATACAGTAGAGGGGCTATATACAGTAGCGGGGCTATATACAGTAGCGGGGCTATATACAGTAGAGGGGCTATATACAGTAGAGGGGCTATATACAGTAGAGGGGCTATATACAGTAGAGGGGCTATATACAGTAGAGGGGCTATATACAGTAGAGGGGCTATATACAGTAGAGGGGCTATATACAGTAGAGGGGCTATATACAGTAGAGGGGCTATATACAGTAGAGAGGCTATATACAGTAGAGGGGCTATATACAGTAGAGGGGCTATATACAGTAGAGGGGCTATATACAGTAGCGAGGCTATATACAGTAGAGGGGCTATATACAGTAGAGAGGCTATATACAGTAGGGAGGCTATATACAGTAGAGAGGCTATATACAGTAGAGAGGCTATATACAGTAGAGAGGCTATATACAGTAGAGAGGCTATATACAGTAGAGGGGCTATATACAGTAGAGGGGCTATATACAGTAGAGGGGCTATATACAGTAGAGGGGCTATATACAGTAGAGGGGCTATATACAGTAGAGAGGCTATATACAGTAGGGAGGCTATATACAGTAGAGAGGCTATATACAGTAGAGAGGCTATATACAGTAGAGGGGCTATATACAGTAGAGGGGCTATATACAGTAGGGAGGCTATATACAGTAGAGGGGCTATATACAGTAGAGGGGCTATATACAGTAGAGAGGCTATATACAGTAGAGGGGCTATATACAGTAGAGAGGCTATATACAGTAGCGAGGCTATATACAGTAGAGAGGCTATATACAGTAGAGGGGCTATATACAGTAGAGGGGCTATATACAGTAGAGAGGCTATATACAGTAGAGGGGCTATATACAGTAGAGGGGCTATATACAGTAGAGGGGCTATATACAGTAGAGGGGCTATATACAGTAGAGGGGCTATATACAGTAGAGGGGCTATATACAGTAGAGGGGCTATATACAATAGAGGGGCTATATACAGTAGAGGGGCTATATACAGTAGAGGGGCTATATACAGTAGCGAGGCTATATACAGTAGAGGGGCTACATACAGTAGAGGGGCTATATACAGTAGAGGGGCTATATACAGTAGAGGGGCTATATACAGTAGAGGGGCTATATACAGTAGAGGGGCTATATACAGTAGAGAAGCTATATACAGTAGAGAGGCTATATACAGTAGCGAGGCTATATACAGTAGCGAGGCTATATACAGTAGCGAGGCTATATACAGTAGAGGGGCTATATACAGTAGAGGGGCTATATACAGTAGAGAGGCTATATACAGTAGAGAGGCTATATACAGTAGCGAGGCTATATACAGTAGAGAGGCTATATACAGTAGCGAGGCTATATACAGTAGAGGGGCTATATACAGTAGAGGGGCTATATACAGTAGAGGGGCTATATACAGTAGAGAGGCTATATACAGTAGCGAGGCTATATACAGTAGCGAGGCTATATACAGTAGAGGGGCTATATACAGTAGCGGGGCTATATACAGTAGCGAGGCTATATACAGTAGCGAGGCTATATACAGTAGAGGGGCTATATACAGTAGCGAGGCTATATACAGTATCGAGGCTATATACAGTAGCGAGGCTATATACAGGCACCAGTTAGTCGGGCTGATTGAGGCAGTATGTACATGCAGGTATGGTTAAAGTGCCTATGCATATATGATAAACAGAGAGTAGCAGTAGTGTAAAAGAGGGGTTGGCGGGTGGTGGAAGGCGGGACACAATGCAGATATCCCAGGTAGCCAATGTGCGGGGGGGGCACCGGTTAGTCGGGCTAATTGAGGTAGTATGTACATGAATGTATAGTTGGGTGTTTGTAGTGTTTTGTCTGTCAGTCTGCCTGTCTGTGTGTCCGCGCCCCTAGTCACTCACCACTCCTAGCACAGAGAAGAAGATGACAGCAGCCAGACAGGCGTAGGCAGTGTAAGCGCTGGCATTGATATCTGGGTGTCTCTTCTGGTACAGCTTTAACACGCACAGCCCAGCGATCATATACATGAAGGAGGTGTCTGACCGACAGGGAGACAGAGGAGGAAAGGGAGACATTAATGACGTTTCCTACAGTACAGAATACCTTCCAGTACAGAATACCTTCCAGTACAGTTACTGTGAAGTAGCCCGAGTCCCAGATCTGTTTGTGTTGTCTTGGAGTCACAGCAATGTAGTTGGGCAAGACAGAATGAACCGATCTGGGACTTCGGCTGATTGAGAAAGCCATCTATTAGGGATTTGTGTTACAGCATCTTCCGGATCTCCCAATAATCCAACCGTAACATTAGTCTCACCGAACTGGAAGTTGGTGTAGTTGGGGCAGACGTGGTAGCAGGCACTCAGCAGCCCCTCCATCATCAGAGCTGTGCCCATGGCGTAGAACAGCCCAAAGTGCTTAGGGATGCCACACTCCTGCATACAGGGAGGGAGGGAGAGACAAGAGGCTCAGAATTACAGTATATCATTGTCACTAGCTGGCTTTCCATCCAATTGGCGACAGATTTTCATGCAAACATTCTAAAATCAGCATAAAAACAAACAAACAAACAAACAATATGCACATTTTGCCACCAGACATCTGTTTCCATCAAAGGGACTTGTGGATAAAAAAAAAGGCTGTGTGATGTTGTAGAGAAAAAGAGAAACATATGACCATCCAATGTTCATTTCTCTAGAGGTTATTTAAGTAGCGGTGTTTCACAGTGGTGTATGACCTGGCGAAGATCCAACGCAGATGGAAACGGTGTCGTTATTGTGCGTCTGATTAAATCACCCTGGGAGTACATACGCGTTTAAATTCCAATGTACAGAATAAAAAATACAAGTTCAAATGGGTTTCCATCACATTTTCAACTCAACTGATGGTTTTGTCACTAAAAATGTTGTGTTATAGAGGGAATGTGCCCATTATGGTCTTGGCACGAGCGCTCCAGCCAACAGCTTGCAGATACAGTGCGGGTAAAATCGACATGAGATTTTATGGACAAAAGAGCGAGAATTTTTACTTGTCAAATGGCAGCCAAGCATCGATCGTCATGTCACCAGAATAAGACATATATTGGAAAGGAGCCTCAAGCTAAATCACCGTTCACTTTCACCACCCGGTGAAATTCACAACTTCTTTCATCTGTAGCCTAATAAACCCCATGCTTTCCCTAATCACAACATATCACTGCATGACTCGATATGATGATTAGCAACATTTGCGCATAAAAGGCTTTTCCACCGCAATTTCTCACATAATTAATTTAACCTACACAAAACCCACCTTGTCTAGCGTATTTAGTTCAGTCGCCATTTGGAAAGTTTACTGACAAATTTGCAAATTTTACTGACAAGTTTCCATCAGGCATGTCGTCAAATGTTCTATGTGACACGTACTTGACGCACATAAAAAGTTGGAAACCTGGTTACTGATATGGAACGTTCCATAGTGTGTAGGAAATCTCCTCTGGACAAAACCATCCTGTCAACACCATGGGTGGTGATATGAATTCCATACATGGAAATATCAGCGTGTTCATATCATGTTCTAATTGTTGATCACACTGCTATAATACCCTACCTGTATAGAGGTTTGGGTTGCCACCCCTGGAACACATACTGTCCCTAGAAGCAGCAGTTCGATCCCCCAGTTTCACCACTCTCACACTCTGTACTGTACCCCCGTCAGATTTCTACCTGTCACATACTCTAATCTACAGCTGTCAATAAAAAATTACAAATACCCCCCAAAATATACAAGAGCATCATCTCAGTTTGATCTCTCACCAGTGCGTTGAGGTCGTTGCGGTCCAGCGCTCTGCTGTGGATGACGTCTCTCTGCAGCACGATGAGCAGGAAGAGGAGACCCAGCATCACGTAACCAAGGTTACTCAGTATGTTGTTGAAGGCACTGCACACCAGAGGGTAGAGAATGGATGTCATGAATGATACAAGTCATACATTACACGTACAGCCATATGCCTTCTTCCCTTATGACACACACGCACACACACACACCTCAGATTCCCCAGGGGGTGTGCACACAGGAAGTTGTAGTAGCAGATGTCCTGATTTCCTGTCACGTTGACAACCTGGAGGTGACAGGGACATGTCAACATCAACACACTAGCCACCCACCCACCACGTGTGGATTCTACAGTCATATCTACTCACTCGAAGGCAATTCCTTTACAAATGCACACGTTATAATTCTGTAATAATGTAGCTATAACTCTGCAATAATGTGGTAAATCTGCAGTTGGAGTGTGAGTGAGGGCAGCATACAGTACCGTTTGATAAGTGATGACCAGCTGGATGACAGGGAGGGCGTAGAACACACCAATAGTGGCAATATTCCTGAGGAGAGCAACACTGACATTAACTGCCATGGCACTGACAGTTGTACAATTGCTAATCCCACTGATACAAAACAAAGCTACTCTCCTATCCAAAGAGGCAACTGATCACTAGCTAATTGTTATCATGCATTTGACTAGAGTACTGACAGACTGGAGGATGCCGTAGGGTCATAACCCCAGCATTGATGTACAGATTTTGAGCAAACTCTCCGCCCCACTCACCAGAAGTAGATCTGGTACTTTTTACTCAGAACCCTCTTGTCTTTGCGAGCGAGGTCCGACACACACAGGTACTTCTGCAAAAGGACAAGCGACCACATGAGTTTCATTGGGAGGGAAAAGGTAAACAAAAACAACAGAAGATGAGTATAATGTAGGAGAGGTAGAGGGGGAATGGAGGAGGGATGTAGGAGAGGTAGAGGGGGAATGGAGGAGGGATGTAGGAGAGGTAGAGGGGGAATGGAGGAGGGATGTAGGAGAGGTAGAGGGGGAATGGAGGAGGGATGTAGGAGAGGTAGAGGGGGAATGGAGGAGGGATGTAGGAGAGGTAGAGGGGGAATGGAGGAGGGATGTAGGAGCGGTAGAGGGGGAATGGAGGAGGGATGTAGGAGAGGTAGAGGGGGAATGGAGGAGGGATGAGGGATGTAGGAGAGGTAGAGGGGGAATGGAGGAGGGATGTAGGAGAGGTAGAGGGGGAATGGAGGAGGGATGAGGGATGTAGGAGAGGTAGAGGGGGAATGGAGGAGGGATGAGGAATGGAGGAGAGGTAGAGGGGGAATGGAGGAGGTATGAGGAATGTAGGAGAGGTAGAGGGGGAATGGAGGAGGGATGAGGAATGTAGGAGGTAGAGGGGGAATGGAGGAGGGATGAGGAATGTAGGAGAGGTAGAGGGGGAATGGAGGAGGGATGAGGGAGAGGTAGAGGGGGAATGGAGGAGGTATGAGGAATGTAGGAGAGGTAGAGGGGGAATGGAGGAGGGATGAGGCATGTAGGAGAGGTAGAGGGGGAATGGAGGAGGGATGAGGCATGTAGGAGAGGTAGAGGGGTAATGGAGGAGGGATGAGGCATGTAGGAGAGGTAGAGGGGGAATGGAGGAGGGATGAGGGATGTAGGAGAGGTAGAGGGGGAATGGAGGAGGGATGAGGCATGTAGGAGAGGTAGAGGGGGAATGGAGGAGGGATGAGGAATGTAGGAGAGGTAGAGGGGGAATGGAGGAGGGATGAGGAATGTAGGAGAGGTAGAGGGGGAATGGAGGAGGGATGAGGAATGTAGGAGAGGTAGAGGGGGAATGGAGGATGGATGAGGAATGTAGGAGAGGTAGAGGGGGAATGGAGGAGGGATGTGTCAGACCTTTGTGCGGACGATGTTCTTGTCCGAGTCGATGTCGGCCAACGTGTCATAGTCATCCTCCTCTATAGAGCTCAGAGACTCCTGTCGACTACGACCCGCTACGCTCTCCAACGAACGCTCTGAGAGACGGAGAGAGAGAGACAGAGAGAGGAAACAGTAAGTTTGTCAGTGACTCAGGGCTATATTTCTCAATTTGATAGTTTATTGGTGTTACGGCTCAAAAAAATGACTTGGGACGTATTCAATAGATGACACATGGTGATTTTGGCCAATGACGCATTCGTGATAATTACAAAATGTACAATTGAAATCATCCTCAACATTCCATCATTATCTCTGCATACAGTCCAACATGATCGTTGACCATATGTGATTGTTTTGGTTGAGGTCTCCATCTGTGGTCATCAGAGCATTAAATTACATCAAAAGGTATATAGATCTTGAACACATTCTGAAGTGATTGACATGGGGCTGATTTATACAGAGAAGGGATGCGATTGGCTGGCTGATTAAGGCAGTGAGGGTCACCAATGCGGACGGCTACGTGGTGGATGGCAGTTAGGAATGGTCTGCGTTTCAAAGTCTCCTGTCCTGATAAACAAACACAGATAAACCAATAAGAAACAAGAGCACTCCGCAGCCCTCCAATCAAGGGCCAGTTTGGTGGTGAAATGCTGTGCAACATAACATGAAGACAGATTTTGTGCCATGTTGACCCATTGTGTGTATTTGCACATCGGGGTGTGTACAGTATGTGTGTGTGTGTATACATCTGTATTTAGTCATCCTCCTCCATACCCATGTATCCATAGTTGGCATCTGATGCTATGCTGTCTGTGATGGCCTCTGAGCTCAAAGTGCTGGCGTTGTCCACTGTAGAAACAACAGCAGAGAGAAACAGCATTAAAAGCGTGCTTGAAGTGGTGTAAGTATTCACTAAGGCTGTGTCCCAATGATCCTTCCTTCCTCCCAAAGTGTGCGCTTGCTCACTTCCCTTCACGGATTTGAAAGGAAATGACTGATAAAAGAAATATGGTGAAAAGTGCAGCTAGTCCGTGACTCCCCCAGTCCAATGCTTTTAGATTGGTGGGAAGTAGTGAAGGAGTGCACATTCACGAGGAGACTCATGTGAAACAAAGCAATGAGACACACAACAGACCTAGAACAGTGAAAGCCTGGTCATCCTCCGTTAGCTACATTGATTGACAACATTTCACTCAAAACGTTTCAAATATCGTCACACTTGTAAAGTAAATGAGCACACACACACACACACTCACTCACCAAAGGAGCCGTATTCATAGGGGGAGACTGGATTCACACCTGGCTTTCCTGTGGGAACAGGTAGAGATCATGTCACATAAACGCACACCAAACACATGGAGTTAGTAGTCTACACTCTACCACAGCATCTAGATGAATGGTTAGTCAGAGAGGACACACCATGCCCTGTGGGTTCAGAGGTTGAAAAGTGAGGCAAGGGTTAATGCAAGGGTGTCCTAAGGTGCGAGTCCAATGGGAGATGAAGAGTGACTATTGAAAACAGAAGTCCTTTTCAGTCAGACTCCCATTGGAACCAAACCACCGTAACCATCCTTTCATCCAAAGCATGACCATGGGCAAGTGTTTAGACATGCATGAGGATGATGATTCCTCATCCACCCAGATGATAAGCCGTCATCCCTCCACTGGATGACATCATACAGGTGATAATGACTGTGAGATGGGTGTAACCATTTTTCTAGCATGCAGGACGGGTAATGAGTAGTGTGAAACTGTGGGAGAGGCTCAGTCACAGGGAATATACCACTGCTCCAACATTCTTACCCAGTAGAGAGGCTGAGCCAAAGTTTAGCATGGGGAGAAAGAAAAATGGACCAATTCAAATATACAACTTAAAGAGAAATAGACCAGAAAATCCTTCATCTGATGGGGCAACTATTAAATGGTACGCATTCCTTCTACAACTCATTTTTCAATCTTAAAAACAGAGTTACAGAGATGGTTCTCTCCCCTCTTCCCTGTACACCCCTCTGACAAGGAAGTACAACGGAGTGTGCCGTTGTAGTGGGTTGCTGGGATACCTGTCTCCGCGGGCGACATGTCCGTTGGGTTCAGAAGCCCCTCCCTCCTCCTGTGCATCCTGACCAGAGAAAAAACCCAGAGAGAGACACTTGAGTTCCAAAGCCTCTATATGACCGTGTATGAAATGATGTACTTACTGTATACGACAGTGGGGCGATCGACAGACCTCTTGTTCTCCACACAGGCCACCAGGAAGGTGAGCAGGTAGAAGGAGAGGAA
Organism: Oncorhynchus kisutch; assembly: GCF_002021735.2. Classification (NCBI taxonomy): domain Eukaryota; kingdom Metazoa; phylum Chordata; class Actinopteri; order Salmoniformes; family Salmonidae; genus Oncorhynchus; species Oncorhynchus kisutch. Next base: position 37,333,348 of record NC_034191.2, read on the forward strand.
GATGCCCAGGCAGAATAGCATGCCCATCACGTACACATCCGCTGAGACAGAGAGAGGGGTATAGAGAGAGGGGGGGGGGACAGGGTAGAGCGTGGAAGGAGAGAGGGAGAGAGAGAGTGAGAGGAAGAGCAAATGAGAGAGATGTTAGAGAGAAACAGAGACTAATAGAAAGAGAGAGAGTCAGACAGTAACATTTCTCTCTGCTACATTGATGTACTGTTTGATGGAGCTGAAGTCCTTTGGCCTGCCTGGCTGAGTGACTCACAGCTGATAGCGGGCGAGACGACCACGTCCAGCGTTTTACTGCGGTTGCCGGCATCGATGAGCTCATCTGGACGGAGGGGGTAGAAGCGCAGGGGACCCCCACATGCCTCGTCCTCCGTCTTCACCACCACCACCACATAGAAACTGTTACTAGGGAAGTCCTTCCTCTGGGGGCCACGAGATAAGAAAAGGGGAGAGGGGGAACAAGAGAGAGAGAGCGAGAGAAAGAAAGCGAGAGAGAGCGAGAGAGAGAAGAGAAGAAATGGAAGAGAGAAAGAGAGCGAGAGAAAGAGAGAGAGCAAGAGAGAAAGAATAGCGAGAGAGGAGAGAAAAAGAGAGGAGAGAGAAAGAGAGAAAGAGAGAAAGAGAGAGAAAGAGAGAGAGAAAGAGAGAGGAAGAATAGCGAGAGAGGAGAGAAAAAGAGAGAGAGAAGAGAGAGAGAGAGAGAGTTGATGAAATGGTTTTCCATTGTGGCAAGTGAGCTGTAAAAATGTATTTATTGATCAATTACCTGATGTCTCCAGTGTGTGTGTGTATTTTACCTGGACAGTGATGGCAGCTGTCTTGGTCATGGTTTGATACATTCCAATGAAGGCCACGTTGTTATCCAAGTCATACACTGGGCACTGATGATAAGGTAGAACACAGAATTTAGCAATCAGAGAGGAACAAGTGTGTCTGTATGTGTGTGTGTGTCTGCCTGAGCGAAGAACAGGTAGGTGCAGCCAGGGCTAATGTGGTTGCCACGGCAACAGACCCCATCAAGTGTGTGGAATGCAGATTTCTATATTGGCCTACATTTCAGAGACCCCCCCCCCGTGTGAGCTGATAACACACCTGACAAAGCTTTACATTGCGTTTTAGTAACGCCTATCTTTCACAGCTTTAAACTGCTTTAGGGTAAAACCAGTGCATTTCACAAGTTCATTCACAGCTGTCTAGGGGTTGCTGGGTTGCTCAGAAAGAACTCAACACTGCCCTTGTGTGGTATATCGGAGGCTAGCCATTGGAGACAATAGGCTGAGGGACCACAGTCATGTCCGTATTCATTAGGGTACACCATAGCAAAACGTTTTGCAACAGAAAACTAAAACAAGTGTTTATTTTGCGTTTCTCAACAGTCCCTCCCTGTTTCAGTTCAGTTACTTCCGAGTTGTGGACTCGAGTCACACGATATAAAATAAAACAACTTGAAACTTGACTTGGAGCCTCAACACTCAGGACTCAACTTTGACTTGAGACTGATTACTTTAATTTATATGGCCAGGTTTTGTAATGTTTTGCCCATCACGCATTTTGTGGCACAGAGTCTACGTGGATTATTCCACACGCAGCCAAAGGCATTACCCGCAGCACCGACCATGCAAAAAAACCTGCAACAGATTGGCTAGTGAAATGCACACTCAGCACTCTGATTGGAACAGCAAACTGTCAATCAACACAGGTCGGGTGAGCGAGCAAGCAGATTGTTGATTTGCTGTACAAGCTATAGGATCGGGTGCAGCGTAAACCTTCAAATGTAGGAAGAGGATTGCCATAATACATATGCAGCTCCAAAAATAGTTTGGTTATCAAGAATATTAACTGTTAACTTTGCAAGCTCATCAGCAATGGGCTAACAATGACTAGCATAGGCCTACTGGTCTTTTGGTATGTAACAATTGCTTGAAATTGATCATTTACTCATGAAGCTTGCATTTGGAATTTGGAATCGTTTTGAACAGTCATCCAACTCAGAATTCCATCTCGGGATTCTAGAGCTCCGACTTTCAGACCTGAAGATCACTGATGTCATGATTTGACCTCGTATTTTTCCTGAGTTCCCAGTTGTCTTGAAAGCACCATTAGTCTCTGTCATTCTGGTTGTGTGTAATAGCAGTGCGTGCGCCTCAGTGCATATAGAAATAGGCTACGTGGGCTGCGCTCTAGGCTTTGGAGAACGTAGAATAAGGTAAAAGGATTGATCCATGGATGCATGGTGTTGAAATATCATTATGTCTGATTAAGAGGAATGTACCAATGGATGTGGAAATTGCCTTTAAATTGTAGAATCAGTTTATTGGATATAATTGCCAATTGGGTAATTGTATGGTCCTGGGGTCCGAGCTTATATTATTTATGCAGGTCTACCTGCTCCTGTTAAACAGATTCTATTTGGTTTCTCAAGGGGAGGCTGTACAGTCTTGCCCTCTACCCGTGTCTGTTCAGATTGTATCAGGCTTAACCTGAGGCTATTTCTTTTGGGCTATTGCAGGTGTATATTTGGTATGATATGGTGCTTTCACCATTGAATCACCAAGACCTGTAAATAAATCTACACTCTGAGCACGTCAACCTGCCTTGGCTTCTGCTGATGTCATGCCTTTACGACTGCCACAAGGTCCCTATTTTACAATGACATAAAAGGTATGTTCCAGACAACATAATGAAAAGGGCTGTCCTGGAGCCTCGATAAATAAATAAAAGATTTCTAGTTGAGAAAGTCATTGCATGTACAGATTTTTTATTTTTTTATTTACTTGAAAACTTCTGACTCGACACGCTCTTAGAATGCATGACTTGGACTTGACCCATTAGACTTTGGACTCGACTTGTGACTTAAGACTTGCTTGTGACTGGAATAATAGTGACTTGGTCCCACCTCCAGTGCCTAATGAACAGGTTTGGTCAAGTTAGTTTACCTGGATGTCCTGGATGGACATGACAGAGCACGGGAAGGTCATCTCGGAGTTGACCTTGACGATAACCGTGTCCACTCCGTCAGGGAACACATATTTGAAGTACTAAGAGAGAAAAATCGGGAGTTATAATTATTAAAAAAGGATCACATATTTATCAGAACAAGTCATAATTCAGATTATTATTATAATATATTTTTTTTATGTAATGCATACTTCCTAACAATACTATTCTACTATGTTGATAGATCTACAGTTTTGAAAGACAAATCTATAGAATACAAAATGCAAAACATGTGTACACGGAAAATGTGTGATGTAACAATATACATTTCCTTCCATCTCTGTCTCGACAGTTGTTACGCAACACCTCAACAAATCACGCACACACATCCCTTCTTTAATCTCAATCACCTTCTTGGCCCTGGCCTTTAGACTTAGACAACCCCCCCCACACACACACCTCTCATGGCCACAGTATAAGGGTTTTATGGGAAATATGCTGTGTGCGTATGTATCCACGTGTATTTGAGTGTGAGTGGCTATGTTTCTCACCTGGGGTTGTGATGGTGAAGCAGTGAAGCTGAACTTCTTGTCTGTACTGTAATGAAGACAATAAACACTCAACAATAACATTAGCCAGTCAGGTCACACATACTGTACAGCACGCCATCTCTACTCTATGAGTGATGCTGTTGTGTCTTGGCTTGCTGTAGAAATAGGCCGTCACGATCGTGTGTAGGCAAGAAGGCAGTGTTTAATGCAAATTAGACCAGCTCTGCACAGTAGCATAATAGTGATATAAACTATGATGACTCAGAGTATTGACTATGTACTGTTGTGGGAGGCTGTGTAAGGCATGTAGTTCTACAACCAGATATCAGGTATCATGCATCCGCTCGGCTAGCTAGCAGGAAGGTAATGATCCCGGATGAAGATGACTCACTGGAGGGTGAAGCTGTCCACGCGGCTGATCCTCAGCTGGTAGTGGGTGCCCAAGCTGGACAGGGTGGACACGTCCACAAAGAAGTACTGGGTCTCGGTGAGGGAGCGGGTGGGGGGCTGGCACAGCGTTCGGCCCACATGGGCATAGGGGTACTTCCTCTGATACCTGTAGCAGGGATGGGGGCAAAGAGATAGCACTTCTCCACTCATTTCTATTCATCCAGGAAGTCCCATTGAGGCCAGAAGACCATTTTCTATATACACTGCTCAAAAAAATAAAGGGAACACTAAAATAACACATCCTAGATCTGAATGAATGAAATATTCTTATTAAATACTTTTTTCTTTACATAGTGCTGACAACAGAATCACACAAAAAATGATCAAATTTATCAACCCATGGAGGTCTTAAATTAAAGTGGAAAACCACACTACAGGCTGATCCAACTTTGATGTAATGTCCTTAAAACAAGTCAAAATGAGGCTCAGTAGTGTGTGTGGCCTCCACGTGCATGTATGACCTCCCTACAATGCCTACAATGCCTACAATGCCTGGGCATGCTCCTGATGAGGTGGCGGATGGTCTCCTGAGGGATCTCCTCCCAGACCTGGACTAAAAGCATCCGCCAACTCCTCGACAGTCTGTGGTGCAACGTGGTGGATGGGAGCGAGACATGATGTCCCAGATGTGCGGGCCAGTCCATAGCATCAATGCCTTCCTCTTGCAGGAACTGCTGACACACTCCAGCCACATGAGGTCTAGCATATGCAGGGCCAACCGCACCAGCATATGGTCTCACAAGGGGTCTGAGAATCTCATCTCGGTACCTAATGGCAGTCAGGCTACCTCACACCATGACAATGCCACCCCACCCCACACCATGACTGACCCACCGCCAAACCGGTCATGCTGGAGGATATTGCAGGCAGCAGAACATTCTCCACGGCGTCTCCAGACTGTCACGTCTGTCACATGTGCTCAGTGTGAACCTGCTTTCATCTGTGAAGAGCACAGGGCTACAGTGGCGAATTTGCCAATCTTGGTGTTCTCTGGCAAATGCCAAACGTCCTGCACGGTGTTGGGCTGTAAGCACAACCCCCACCTGCGGACGTCGGGCCCTCATACCACCCTCATGGAGTCTGTTTCTGACCGTTTGAGCAGACACATGCACATTTGTGGCCTGCTGGAGGTCATTTTGCAGGGCTCTGGTAGTGCTCCTCCTGCTCCTCCTTGCACAAAGGCGGAGGTAGCGGTCCTGCTGCTGGGTTGTTGCCCTCCTCCACTTCTCCTGGTAGCTGGCATGTCTCCTGGTAGCGCCTCCATGCTCTGGAGACTACGCTGACAGACACAGCTCGCATTGATGTTCCATCCTGGATGAGCTGCACTACCTGAGCTACTTGTGTGGGTTGTAGACTCCGTCTCATGCTACCACTAGAGTGAAAGCACCGCCAGCATTCAAAAGTGACCAAAACATCAGCCAGGAAGCATAGGAACTGAGAAGTGGTCTGTGGTCACCACCTGCAGAACCACTCCTTTATTGGGGGTGTCTTGCTAATTGCCTATAATTTCCACCTGTTGTCTATTCCATTTGCACAACAGCATGTGAAATTTGTTGTCAATCAGGACAGTTTGATTTCACAGAAGTGTGATTGACTTGGAGTTACATTGTGTTGTTTAAGTGTTCCCTTTATTTTTTTGAGCAGTGTATATATATATATATATATATATATATATATATATATATATATATATATATATATATATATATATATATATATATAAAAAATGTTTTTGTCATACTTTCCCCCCCTTTTTTCATGGTACCCAATTGGTAGTTACAGTCTTGTTTCATCGCTGCAACTCCCGTAAGGACTCGGGGGAGGCAAATGTCGAGAGCTGTGCGTCCTCCGAAACATGAACCTGCCAAGACGCACTGCTTCTTGACACACTGCTCACTTAACCCGGAAGTCAGCCGCACCAATGTGTCGGAGGAAACACTGTACAGCTGGCAACCGAAGTCAGCGTGCGCCCGGCCCGCCACAAGGAGTCGCTAGAGTGCAACGGGACAAGGATACCCCCGGCCGGCCAAACCCTCCCCTAACCCGGACGGCGCTGGGTCAATTGCGCGCCGCCTCATGGGTATCCCGGTTGCGGCCGGCTGCGACACAGCGTGGGATCGAACGTGGTTCTGTAGTGACGCCACTAGCACTGTGATGCAGAGCCTTAGACCGCTGCGGCACCAGGGAGGCCCCAGATGACCTCTTTAAGGGAGACCTGGCCAAGAGGGTAGCTCAATATACAAATCATGATAACAGACTTGAGCTCATAGAACATAAAAAGGCCTGTATTAGACTAGGTCACATCCAAAATTACACCCTAATCCCTATGCAGTACCATAATTGCACTACATTTGAGCAGGGTACATGGGGAAAATAGGATGCCAATTCATATTACACAGCCTACGCTATTTTAAGGTTGAACTTAACCATGACCATTGCAGACAGCTCATAGCAGTGCCTATGGTGGGAAAATTATGATACGAACAGGATGATAAGAACAAACCCTGCTGTGAAAGGAACTGAGAATTGGCCTGTCAAATTGTGTCAACAAAAAACTGTGTGTAAATGAAAGAAAAAAGCTGGAACTTCCCAAAATCCAACAACCTAGCAAGTACTGTAATTATGGCTAGTGTCTGGGGAAATGAAGCCTATGCTTTATGTGGAAGTGAAAGTTCAATGTTCAACGATGACTCGCTCTCAACTAGATGGCTTTACCACATGACACGGTTGTTCTGATATTGCGCAAGTCCATGGGATTCTGTTAAGCCATGAAAGACAGGCTACTATAGCGTTTCCCAAATTCAGGCCTCGGGACGTTTTGGTTTTTACCCTAACACTACACAGCTAATTCAAATGAGCAAAGCTTGCTGATGAGTTGGTTATTGGAATCAGCTGTGTAGTGTTAGGGAAAAAAACAAAACGTGCAACCCTTCGAGTCCCGAGGACGGAGTTCGGGAGACCCTGGGCTACAGTATAATAAAAAAACAAGCAGGCTCTGCATGCAGGCTAAACACTTAGACCTATATCATATAATAATTAGGGGGTGCTTATATAGTCCTGTTTCACTATATGTACAGGTGTGAAATGGAAATGTGTTTTTTTGAATATGCCACTCCCCCTGAGACACCCTCGGAGAGTGGGGTCACAGCCAGGGATCAGCCATTATTGACAGCAACCCTGGAGCAATTCGAGTTAATTGCCTCGCTCAAGGGCAGAATGACAGATTTGACTTTGTCGGCTCGGGGATTCAAACAATAACCTTTCGGTTACTGGCCCAACCCTCCTAACCGCCAGATACAGAGGGTTTGCGGTTTTCTTTTTCTTTGTATGTCTTCTTGCCCTGCCACCACTCCCATCTCTCTGTAATGTTTATAATACAGTGAGCTCAAAGTATTGGGACAGTGACATTTTGTTTTTGTTTAGGCTCTGTACTTCAGCACTTTGAAATGATACAATGACTATGAGCTTAAAGTGCAGACGGTCAGATTTAATTTGAGGGTAATTCCATCCATATCGGATAAACCGTTCAGACATTACGTCACTTTTTGTACATAGTTCCTCCATTTTAGGGGACCAACGTATTGGGACAAATTTACTTATGTGTATTAAAGTAGTGAAAAGTTTAGTATTTGGTCCCATATTCCTAGCACACAATGATGACATCAAACTTGTGACTCACAGGCTACTTTAAAAGTCTTAAGTCAATTTGTCCCAAAAACTTGTGGTCCCCTAAAATGGGGGGAGAGGGGGGGGACTATGAACAAAAAGTAATGACATTTCTAAACGGTTCACCTGATATGGATAAAAAATACCCTCAAAATAAAGTCGACAGTCTGCACGTCATGTGTCGTTTCAAATCCAAAGTGCTGGAGAACAGAGCCAAAACAAACAATTAATGTGTCACTGTTCCAATACTTTTGGAGCTCATTGTATCTTCAACCCATGAATAAGTCAATATATCTAGCCTACATAATGAAGAGAGACACAGCAAAAATATACTCAAGGAGAAACAAAACCTCTACAACATCTAGGACTAGGCTACACGACTGTATGGCCTGTTGGTTTAGGTTGTTTTCTTTGACAGAACTGAATAATTGAATACCAAAGTATAACCACGTATCGTGCTTCCCTCCCACTCTAGTTGAAAATGCCCAGGTGCATCTCAAATAGATATTGACGTAATAAAATGGTTTGGTGATATAACACAGGGACAGAACCAGGATGTGCCAGGGCTGCAGCCAGTAGGGCACAACGTTGTGGAACATTGACGATAGAAATGTCTTGATTATAGCCGACTTGAGTCCTTATTCTACATGTCAGAGATGCATGTTTGTTTAAAATAACATAACGCTTCTGCCTGAACGTTCCACAACATTGTGCCCTGCTGAACGCACCTCAGGTGTGCCAGCAGGTTATGCTACTCACAGTCCACGCAGTATGAGGGGGACCTGGAAGGACAGCACAGCCTGCTTCTGTCTGACCACAAACAGGATGGGACTGCTCTCTGCCCCCTCCGACAGTACGTCCACAGTCACACGGACCCCCTCCGTCTGCCAGGGCAGGGAGAGCGAGAGGGTTAGAGAAACTCAATGTAAAACGACATACAGTACCAGTCAAAAGTTTGGACACACCTACTCATTCCAGGGTTTTTCTGTATTTGTAAAATTTTCCACATTGTAGAATAATAGTGAAGACATCCAAACTATGAAATAACACTTATGGAATCATGCAGTTACCAAAAATGAGTTAAACAAATCTAAATATATTTTATATTTGAGATTCTTCAAAGTAGCCACCCTTAGTCTTGATGACAGCTTTGCACACTCTTGGCATTCTCTCAACCAGCTTCATGTCACCTGGAATGCATTTCAATTAACAGGTCTGCCTTGTTAAACGTTCATTTGTGGAATTTCTTTCCTTCTTATGCGTTTGAGCCAATCAGTTGTGTTGTGACAAGGTAGGGGTGGTATACAGAAGATAGCGCTATTTGGTAAAAGACAAAGTCCATATTATGTCCAGAACAGCTCAAATAAGCAAAAGAGAAACAACAGTGCATTATTACTTTAAGACATGAAGGTCAGTCAATGCGGAAAATGTCAAGAACTTTGAAAGTTTCAAGTGCAGTCGCAAAAACCATAAAGCGCTATGATGAAACTGGCTCTCATGAGGACCGCCACAGGAAAGTAAGACCCAGAGTTACCTCTGCTGCAGAGGATAAATTCATTAGAATTAACTGCACCTCATATTGCAGCCCAAATGCTTCACAGTTCAAGTACCAGACACATCTCAACATCAACTGTTCAGAGTAGACTGCATGAATCAGGCCTTCATGGTCAAATTTCTGCAAAGAAACCACTACAAAAGGACACCAATAAGAAGAAGACACTTGCTAACTAAATATGCAGGTTTAAAAAAATATACTTCTGTGTATTGATTTTAAGAAAGGTATTGATGTTTATGGTTAGGTACATTCGTGCAACGATTGTGGTTTTTTCACAAATGCGCCTTTGTTAAATCATCCCCCGTTTGGCAAAGTTGGCTGTCTTTGTTAGGAAGAAATAGTCTTCACACAGTTCGCAACGAGCCAGGCGGCCCAAACTGCTGCATACACCCCAACTCGCAAGATAAGTGAAACAATTTCCCTAGTTTCCCTTCCCACCGCATCGATTATATGCAACGCAGGACAAACTAGATAAACTAGTAATATCAACCATGTGTAGTTAACTAGTGATTATGTTAAGATTGATTGTTTTTTTTATAAGATACGTTTAATGCTAGCTAGTACCTTACCTTGGCTCCTTGCTGCACTCGCATAACAGGTAGTCAGCCTGCCACGCAGTCTCCTCGTGGAGTGCAATGTACTCGGCCATGATCGGTGTCCAAAAATGCTGATTACCGATTGTTATGAAAATGGCCCTAATTAATCGGCCATTCCGATAAATCGGTCGACCTCTAGTGTTAACCCTCGCTGCCGCCCCAGACGACATCCCTATCCGCGTCCTCAGAGCATGCGCAGACCAGCTGGCCGGAGTGTTTCCAGACATATTCAATCTCTCTCTATACCAGTCTGCTGTCCCCACATGCTTCAAGATGTCCACCATTGTTCCTGTACCCAAGAAAGCAAAGGTAACTGAAGTAAATGACTATCGCCTCGTAGTACTCACGTCTGTCATCATGAAATGCTTTGAGAGACTAGTCAAGGACCATATCACCTCTACCTTATCTGACATCCTAGACCCACTTCAATTTGCTTACCACCCCAATAGATCCACAGACGATGCAATCGACATCGCACTGCCTTATCTCATCTGGACAAGATAAATAACTATGTATGAATGCTGTTAATTGACTACAGCTCAGCATTAAACACCATAGTACCCTCCAAGCTCAACATTAAGCTTGGGGCCCTGGGTCTGAACACCGCCCTGTGCAACTGGGTCCTGGACTTCCTGACGGGCCACCCCCAGGTGGTGATGGTAGGAAACAACATCTCCACTTCGCCGATCCTCAACACAGGGGCCCCACAAGGGTGCGTGCTCAGCCCCCTCCTGTACTCCCTGTTCACCCATGACCTAGTGGCCAGGCATGCCTCCAACTCAATCATCAAGTTTGCAGACGACACAACAGTAGTAGGCCTGATTACCAACAACGATGAGACAGCCTACAGGGAGGAGTTGAGGGCCCTGGGAGTGTGGTGCCAGGAAAATAACCTCTCACTCAATGTCAACAGATTTAGCTGTCCACCTACTCCATCGCGGTCCCGTCAATGTCCCCCCATCCACATTGACGGGACCGCGATGGAGTAGGTGGACAGCTAAATCTGAAATTGTCCACCCATACAGACAGTGTGGTGAAGAAGGCGCAACAGGAAATGGAAGAAATTTGTCTTGGCACCTAAAACCCTCAAACTTTTACAGATGCACAGTTGAGAGCATCCTGTCGGGCTGTATCACCACCTGGTACGGCAACTGCACCGCTCGCAACCACAGGGCTCTCCAAAGAGTGCTGCGGTCTGCCCAAAGCATCACCGGGGGCAAACTACCTACAGCACCCGATGTCACAGGAAGGCCAAAAAGATCATCAACGACAACAAACACCTGAGCCACTGCCTGTTCACCACGCTATCATCCAGAAGGCGAGGTCAGTACTAGTGCATCAAAACTGGGACCGAGAGATTGAAAAACAGCTTCTATCTCAAGGCCATCAGACTGGTAAATAGCCATCACTAGCACCTTAGAGGTTGATGCCCTATATACATAGACTTGAAATCACTGGGCACCTTAAAAATGGAAAACTAGTCACTTTAATAATGTTTACACATTTTGCATTACTCATCTCATATGTATATACTGTATTCTACTCTATTGCACTTTAGTCTATGCCGCTCCGACATTGCTCGTTCAATATTTATATATTTTTAATTCCATTCCTTTAGATGTGTGTGTATTGTTGTGACATTGTTAGATATTACTGCACTGTTGGAGCTAGAAACTACCATTTCACTACACCCGCAATAACATCTGCTAAACATGTGTATGTGACCAATAAAATTTGATTTGAAGCAGTCATCAAGGCAAAGGTGACTACTTTGAAGATCCTAAAATATATTTTGATTTGTTTAATACTTTTTTGGTTACTACATGATTCTATTTGTGTTTTCATAGTGTTGATGTCTTTACTATTATTCTACCATTTAGAAAACAGTAAAAAAAAAAATCCTTGAATGAGTAGGTGTCCAAACTTTAGACCTGGTACTGTACACACACCCATCAAACATACACACTCAAGTTTTGTATTTTTCACAATCCTATCTTATTATACAACCAAATGAGGCTACTCATAACAAGACAGTAGTTCTGTGTTCTTCAACCCTAATACTTGGGGACCGGATGGGCAGGTTTAATTCCAGCCTAGTACTAACATAATTAGTTGAAACAGGTGTGTTAGCACTAAGCGGCCAGTGCAAAAGCAGGATCTAAGAGACCAAAGTTGTATTTGTGACCTGAACTATGTACTCACCTTGTTTCGGGAGACGGTGTGATTAAAGGCATAGATGGTTTGGTTGTCACTGGTAACCGTATCGTTGTAGGTAACATCAAATTCGGCATCTTTTTGGACCACCGTTTTAGTTTCTGCCCGTGCGCACCGCAAGTGGGTCACACATAACCACAACAGGACCACATAACCAAGTCGGAACCAGACTAAAACTGGGCCAAATTTACAACAGCTCCTCAAAACCATTTCCTTGCGATTTGTCAATAATTGCTGTGCTAGCTGAGCAACAGTTTGTCGATCAAAACGACCAAAATGCACTTGACCCGTCGGATGACAATAATAGCATGAATGGCAAACTTACCTAACTAGGCAGCTCAGTTGTCATTTATCATTCACAACAGAACAGTTGATAGCGAACGACTACCTACAGTAGTGTGATAATCTAGCCAGCTAGCTACATTTGCTAGCTAATGATCAATGTATTACATCCACATCGCTCCTCCTGTTTCACCATCGCCAGCTAGCCACTCCTCGGTACTGCGACTTAAACTAACGTTAGCTAGGCGATAACAACACAACTACTACTGTACAAGCTAGATCCCGAAAGATTTACTCTCCAAGGTGTTTACAGCTAATATCCTCCACATTTGATCATTTAGGTTGACATATCAGGTACCGTAAAGTGAACGTTGTTTTTGCATCTGTTGAATCGACTGGCCACGGCGAATGAATCTGTGTCACTCACACCCTCCCAACGCACGCAGTAAACAAACCAAGCACGGCGTAATGACGTCATTCTTTTCAGCACAAACATAGAAATAGAATGCATATGACCAAATGTATTGCAGTAAATTCTGACATAAGGAATAGATACAATATTCCTTTGAAATAAAACACGTATTAGATCTATTATTGTTTTGATGGAAAGAGAAACACATTTTACTACATTTTTCCTACTGGACTAAGTGAGGGTATTTCAAGAAAGTGAGGTACAACTGGTTGTACATTTAAGGGCTTGTAAAGTATGCATTTCACTGTAAGGTCTACACCTGTATTCTGCTCATGTGACAAATACAATTTGATTTGATTTGACTTTGCAGCTGGCTCATCTAACGGAAATAGATCAGCTCTGCATCCAGTTCAAGATTCGTGACAATAAATGTAAACCTGCCCATGTCTCTCACCTCAACTGCAAAGGCAAGGGGTACCAGTGCACCAAGTCTGGAACCAACAGGACCCTAAACAGCTTCTACCCCCAAGCCATAATACTGTTAAACAAGACTGTAAATAGCTAGTCAAATGTCTACCCGGACTACCTGCGTTTACTCCTTTTTGCACTAACTCTCTTGCACTGACTCTATGTACACACACACAGGACTCGGTACCACACACACTGGACTCGGTACTGGTAGTCCCTGTATACACACACACACACTCACACATACTTACACTGACACCCCAACACACACACACACACACACACACACACACACACACACACACACACACACACACACACACACACACACACACACACACACACACACACACACACACACACACACGCGCGCTCACATGTATACTGATTACACACACACACTTTCACACTCACCACATACTCTGCTGCTACTGTCTATTATCCTGTTGCTCACTTTACCCTTACCTATGTACATAGCTACCTGAATTACCTCGTACCCCTGCACATCAACTCGGTACTGGTACTCCATGTATATAGCCATGTTAATTTTACTCGTTATTGTCATACGCGATTCACTGTCTTCTTATTCCTCATATCACTATTTCTGTTTTTCATTTGTATTTTTAAATCTTTATCTTTTAACTATGCATTTTTGGAAAAGGACCCGTCAGTATGCGTTTCACAGTTTCACCAATTCTTTTCGAAGCATGTGACAAATAACAATAGATTTGATTTAGATTTGAACATAACAAGGTAGTTCAGTTGGAAACAGTACCTCTGCTGGTGTAAGACCCATCCTGCAGGCAGGAAATGCCTCATTTCTTTCAGGAAAGGCCTGTGTACATAGGCTTCATGTGCTGCATGAACAGAGTTCCAATAATTACAGGATTAGTTCCAGGATTCTGTGAATAATATGAAGGACCTGTTACTTTTCTTGTTCCTGTGATAGTGTGAATGAGTTAGGTAAAATGATTTATCCTGGACACAGAATATTAAGTCTATAAATCTAAATTGAATGAATCGGAATTGCATTACGGTTTAGATAATAGTTTCTACAGTCCCCCTGGGATGGTTAGCGGAAAGGTAAACAAGACAGTCTCTGTGATTGACTGAATGTATTAGCACACCGTCTTGTAATTGTTCCAACAAGTAATTGTTCCAACAATTGTTTACAGACAGATTATTTCACTTACAATTCACTGTATCACAATTCCAGTGTGTCAGAAGTTTACATACACTAAGTTGACTGTGCCTTTAAACAGCTTGGAACATTCCAAAAAATGATGTCATGGCGTTAGAAGCTTCTGATAGGCTAATTGACATCATTTGAGTCAATTGGAGGCGTATTTGTGGATGTATTTCAAGGCCTACCTTCAAACTCAGTGCCTCATTGCTTGACCTCATGGGAAAATCAAAAGAAATCCGCCAAAAATTGTAGACCTCCACAAGTCTGGTTCATCCTTGAGAGCAATTTCCAAACGCCTGAAGGTACCATGTTCATCTGTACAAACAATAGTACACAAGTATGAACACCATGGGACCACGCAGCCGTCATACCGCTCAGGAAGGAGACGCTACGGAGAGTGTGATCACACAGTCATCCCGAACAGCTTCTGCTCACCATGCATGCTTCTGTATTGCTTGCCTCAAAGCTAGCATAAAAGGCATTTAGCTCGTCTGGGAGGCTTGTGTCACTGGGCAGCTCACAGCTGTGCTTCCCTTTATAGTCCGTAATATTTTGCAAGCCCTGCCACATCGCTTGGCATCGGCTTGGCATTAGGGATGGCAGTGTGGTTAAGGTTAAGGGTAAGGTCACAGTTAGGTTTAAAATCAGATTTAGATGACTTTGTGTCTGTGCCAGCTAGTGACCACTCTCCAGAGCTGCCTCCAGAACAAGATTCATGACAATAAATGCCAACCTGTGAGATATGGGTCTACTACAGACTTGACTGATCAGCATCCCATGGACAGCACAACTAGATCAACACTTGAAACAGGCGCTAATCCAAATCTGGACCCTAAACCAAAATAAAAAGTTTAATTATTAGGCAATGACAGTGAAATAGTGCTGTGTCTCTTTTGCAAGGTTTCTCATCAGTTATAATTCATCAGAAAAAAATTGCATTCTTCCTTCGTCTCTCAACTCTTATATTTGCTTCCTCTGTAGTTTTACCATCAAAGTAGGAAGTAGACTAGCTCTCCAATTGTCATCAAATTCTTAGTCTTATTATACTAATTTATTTAGTGGTGGGCAAGGAAATATGTTATAATATTGATAAAGGAACTAGATCAATTTAGATTCAGAAAAGTGAATGTCCCTTGTGGGATCTAGATATCACACTGCTCCTGTAACACCCTCTACTGCTCATCCTGTTTCTCCTTGACCTGCCGCCACTCCCCCAGTACTCTCTCCCTCTCCCTCTCTCTCTCTCTCTGTGTGATTGTGTGGGTGGAGACCGGTGTGCTGGAGTCAGAGCAGATCCCCACCAGCTGCAACCTGTTCCATAATCAAGACCTCTACAAATACTCAGCCCTGCCACTTCCATGCTGCCAGATCACAATCTCTGCTCAGTCAGTCCACGGTTCTAGCCGTTTGTTACAATTCAGATCCTGTTATGCTGTTGTCCTTGCCTGATGCTGTTTTTCTCTCCGCTACAGTTGTGCCCGCTCTGACACTGGTCCCTGTCTCTAGTCCAACGTCTCGTTATCCTGCTACTCTGTCCTGGATTCCTCACTCTACCACTCCCTTGGATTCCCTTCCGGACCTGCTTACTCTGTCTCAACTCCTCTCGCTCCAGCCTCAGCACCTGGTTTCCAGCAACCCGCCTGAGCTTCCCCTTGACCTGCACTCCATCTCCCCCTTGTGTTTCAATAAATAACTTGTTACTTAATCCCAGTCTCCTCATCTGAGTCTGCTCTTGGGTCCCCCTGTTCCACTCTGCTTAACACTAGATTCTAGCTGATTCTCTGATAGTGAAGTCACGTAGTCAACATATCCAGTCAAAGAAAACCATTATGCTAGCCTACATCTCTTTGATGTACATTTTGATCAATGTGGTGCTCCATGAATACAGTTGTATACCCTTACACCAACTCATAATACCGGGCATATTATGCATAAGTAAGAGATTGAGGCCTATTATATCCATTCTAGTTCACCATAAAGAGCTGTCCTTTCAGGGCCCTAATTTGTCTTCATCAAGCCTAACCTATTGCACCCTCCTGATGAAAACAGCGTTGATGTATGAGCCTGTTTAGGCATCCCAACGGTTTTTCTCCCAAAAGTGTAAATATAAAGCCAATCATCCAAGATGTGCTTTAGAACATGTCCCCAGTTATGCACTTTACGTTTGCTTCACCCTAAATTTAAAATGTGAACATGTTGAGACATTCTTAAGGCCTTGTTTGATGTTTTCTTTCTTTGCTGACTGATACATGGGGACGGGGGACGGGGGTGTTATAAATGTGTTATATTTCCTGACCGTCAAAATATTAGTTTAATTTGTATTACTCCACTCATACAGGATTAAGGAAGGCCTAGTGCAGTATTTCTTTCTTTAATCTATGCCTCTATCCATCGTTTTTTAAATGTTTGATCATCCCTGACTGTCTAGTGATTATTTGCCCGCTGGACAGTAAGAAACTGGATGAATATACAGCCAAAGGTTTGGCATCCAAAGGTTTGGATACCAGCCAAAGGTTTGGACACACCTACTGAGTGTTTTTCTGTATTTTTACATTTTTATACATTGTAGAATAATAGTGGCGACATCAAAACCATGAAATAACACTTATGGAATCATGCAGTTACCAAAAATGAGTTAAACAAATCAAAATATATTTTATATTTGAGATTCTTCAAGTAGCCACCCTTTGCCTTGATGACAGCTTTGCAAACTCGTGGAATTCTCTCAAAAAGCTTTATGAGGTAGTCACCAGGAATGCATTTCAAATAACAGGTCTGCGTTGTTAAAAAGTCATTTGTGGAATTTCTTTCCTTCTTATGCGTTTGAGCCAATCAGTTGTGTTGTGACAAGGTAGGGGTGGTATACAGAAGATAGCCCTTCGTGGTAAAAGACAATGTCCATATTATGTCCAGAACAGCTCAAATAAGCAAAGAGAAACGACAGTGCATCATTACTTTAAGACATGAAGGTCAGTCAATGCGGAAAATGTCAAGAACTTTTAACGTTTCTTCAAATGCAGTCACAAAAACCATCAAGCGCTATGATGAAACTGACTCTAATGAGGACCACCACAGGAAAGGAAGACCCAGAGTTAACTCTGCTGCAGAGGATAAGTTCATTAGAGTTACCAGCCTCAAAAATTCCAAATAAATACATCACAGAGTTCAAGTAACAGACACATCTCAACATCAACTGTTTAGAATAGACTGCATGAATCAGGCCTTCATGGTTGATTTGCTGCAAAGAAACCACTACAAAATAACACCAATAATAAGAAGAGACTTGCTTGGGCCAAGAAACACGAGCAATGGACATTAGACCATTGGAAATCTGTCCTTTGGTCTGAAAAGTCCACTGTGTCTTTGTGGGACGCAGAATAGGTGAACGGATTATCTCTGCAAGTGTGGTTCCCACCGTGAAGCATGGAGGAAGTGTGATGGTGTGGGGGTGCTTTGCTGCTGATACTGTTTGCGATTTATTTAGAATTCAAGGCACGCTTAACCAGCATGGTTACCACAGCATTCTGCAGCAATACGCCATCACATCTGGTTTGCACTTAGTGGGACTGTCATTTATTTTTCAACAGGACAATGACCCAACACACCTCCAGGCTGTGGAAGGGCTATTTGACCAAGAAGGAGAGTAATGGAGTGCTGCATCAGATGACCTGGCCCCCGCAATCACCCAACCTCAACCAAATTGAGATGGTTGAGATGAGTTGCAACGCAGAGTGAAGGAAAATTAGACAACACGTGCTCAGCATATGTGGGAACTCCATCAAGATTTTTGGAAAAGCATTCCAGGTAAAGCTGGTTGAGAGAATGCCAAGAGTGTACAAAGCTGTCATCAAGGCAAAGGGTGGCTACTTTGAAGAATCTCAAATATAAAATACATTTAGATTTGTTTAACACTTTTTTTGGTTACTACATGATTCCATGTGTTATTTCATAGTTTTGACGTCTTCACTGTTATTCTACAATGTAGAAAATAGTACAAATTAAGAAAAACCCTTGAATGAGTAGGTGTGTCCAAACCTTGGTCTGGTACTGTTGGTGAATCATTTCTATACATTTTCAATTGGATTTTGGTCATTTTAAAGTAAATTGAATGAATTCCCTTGATTATTTTACTCAAGCGGGATTGGACACCTCACAATATATTTGATAATACTGCTGTAGATGATGGATGAGACATGACATGACATCAAATCAAATTGTATTTGTCACATGGGCCGAATACAAAGGTGTAGAATTCATAGTGAAATGTTTGCGTTACAAGCCCTTCCCAACAATGCAGATTAAAAAATAACTTCCAATGGGATGTGTGTGTGTGTGTGTGTTTGTAGATATAGGTCGTCAGTTGTAAAATAACAGAATAGAATGGAATAGACCAGAATATAATAACTGTACTTTTTTCAGATGGAACGTCTGAACGAGGTGATGCGTGACATTTTGCAGGCAATAAAGTATTTAGAATGAGTTGAACCAGAGATGTTGAATCCATCCAACCATGTGATGTACACTCGACAGACATGTGAAACTGCATGGCAGTTCCCGGTTAAGAAACACACACAGACTTGCGCTAGCGCGATAATGCGCAGTTCTGTTGCCAAGGCAACCGTTTCTGTGGATGAAGTCATTGTTACGCTGATAGTTGCTATAGTTACAACCTAGAGAGGGCGCTGCGAAGGGGCTGTCTACGCAATATGACGCAGGGCGGGGGCGTGCCCGCGATGCGCGCTGCGCAAGGCTGGTTGTTGTTCCCGCAGAGAGGCGAGAAGATGGCGGCCGTGTCAAGCGGAGGAGCAGCTGGGTCCGCTGCGGCCGGGATTACGCACTCTACCCGACCGGCCCACGCAGGCATGGGCTCCCAGAACCGAGCACAGCCATCCTCTGGGATCAGCCACTCCAATCGACCTACCCCGGCTGCGGGGTGCATCACCAACCCCGGCCACCCCTCGGCCAGCAGGCCCCCCCCAGCCCGAGTGGGCTACTACGAAATCGAGCGGACCATCGGGAAGGGGAATTTCGCCGTTGTTAAATTGGCAACACACATCATCACCAAAGCAAAGGTACGATGATTAATAAAGGGTTTTTGAACGGGATCAATTACAGGTTGTCAACGATTTGTACTCATTTGACTGTGTTATCGCTGTCACTCTCATCTAGGCTGAAGATTGGGCCTTCGGGCTCGGGAGCGAGTAACGTTACAACGTCTTGTCCGCTTTTGGTCGCAGTGCTCAGTGCGGGGGTGTAAACATGGGGCATCATAAGCAACCAGTCGCCTTGTAGTTTTTCCGATGAGTTTTTACCATGATAAAATCAGTTCTAATGTAACAAGGACAGCGGGGGTCACTTGTCGACGGAGAGAAGGGTACCGCTGGGATGAAAGAGGAGAGGGGGACTTCGAGGGTAACGTTTGCTATTTGGCTGCGGTAGTTAACTAACGTTACATTTGTTCTATTTGTGGTTTGCAATCAGCTAGCTAGCTGACCAGCTATTTTTGGCATTATGTATTAGCTAGGTAGGATCACAAGAATCGTGTAATCTATGTCATCAGTAGTTTATACGTATCATTAGCAAGCATATATATATATATATATATTTGTTAGATTTTGGAGTGAATGTTCCTTTGGCAATCGTTGACTAGGTAACTAACTGAAAAAACAAGCTGGTTTGACAGGCTGTTAACGTATTGCTGTCTGGCCAGATCTCATCCCTAAAAATGTGTTGACTTAACAATGTATTTTCTCACTGAAAAAGTTTGAATGTTTAACATTTTCTCATGGTGTATTCATTTAATATAAGGGGGGTGTTTTCAAGAACTGGTATTTTAGTTTGTGCCAGGTTATGTGGCATTTTCATTTGGGTATAGGCAGGGGCTATGGGCTGCCTCAGATATGTCATAGCTTATTGATATCCCTTTGAGTGTGCGTATGCTGTTGCATAGTGTGGGCGTCTGTAGGCAGATGCATTGCTGGCAGATAGGCACTGGAGACTACAGATCTTTTTTTTCAATATTGAAACAAAAAAAACAATCATAGTAGTCCCAATTTTTACCTACATCTCATTCTTCCTTATTGTTGAGAGACCGTAGCATGAACACTAGGCTACTTTTTTAAAATCCAAGTTTTGCCTTTACACAAATTACCATTCCGTTTTATTTTCCCAGGTGTCTTATTGTGAAGCGGTTTTATTTTTTTCTCTCAATAACGACCTAGGTGACCAAGGAGTTGAGCAGGGCAAATGATAGCCTACCCACTCTGGCCATGCTTTTAAACCTGTGCCAGTGCCACTAAACCTGTGACAACTCCTACTAATAAGACTGTGGCTCTGCAACACGGTCATGGGATCGAACTGAGGCCAGAGTCATTAGAGAGGGATAAACAGAAGGCTACCTGTAAGGGAATCACGATTGTAAAGTGTGTATAAGACAGAAAACTTCACTACGTCTATGTGTGTTGTGTGATGGAGGCTGACTGTTCTGATAGATTAACTCACATGGTCACATGGAACATGTTCAAAAACATATTAGGCTATAGCCTAAGCAGCTTAAACTAATCTACAGAACTTGTGAAAATGTATTTGTAGGGAACCACATATTAGTGCCTTAAAGTTACATAACGATTCATTGATAAAACACTGACCACTAAAAACTACAATCTCTTGATTGTTAGGGCAAGTTTTTTTGTTGAGTGATACTTTTGCACAGGGGGACTCTACACAGGCCATGATATTTTGCATTCTGCTGGATTGGTAGAATGGATTGCATTAGTCCAATTTATAAATGCTAGCTAGCTAGTGTTTCCTGGGTGATGAACATTGGGTTGTTATTTTACCTGACATGCATGTGGTTCTTTGTAGAATTTTGACCCGGGGTCATGTAAAATCTGGTGTTTTTCTACTACAACGGTTAATCCACAGATTTAAAGGGAAACCTTGTTATCTTTAATTAATCTCTCCTTGTTTGTCTTTCAAGCATCCACGTGGGTTTGTATTTTCCTCATATCCGATAAGGAGGGGGACTTGCAGCTTGTGGAGTGTCTAAAAAAATAACCAAGTTATATTTTAGCACTTGGCAACGCAGATGCGCAAGAATGGTGTGGGTGAAATGATTGAGTAACGCGTATGTGTACATTTTATTTTGCGACGCTCGTGCATGCAACATCGCCAGTGTGTTTTGCATGTAATGTTTAGAGGAAGTAGCTCGTCCAAATATTATTGTTTTGGGTTTGTCATTGAATGTACCACCACCCAAAACATGTTTTGTCCCCTGTTTTTTACCCCTCCCATTGCATCTTATGAAGCATGATATATTTTTGACATTTGACAGCCAACATGCTTCAGGTTCACCTTGTTTCTTTGTACAATTTAAATGGGACTAGCTAATGTTTTTGAAAATAGATGCCCAAGCACATGAAACCAGTGCATTGGTGCTGCCTTCTCACCAACTCAAGGTTACAAATGCTGATATTTCTGGTCATGTTTATGAAATTCAAAGTCCAAACAAGAGCATGTTATGCAACCGAAGAGCTGCTGACATCCTGATTCAAGAGCAATTGCATGATAATGAAATTATACACAAAAAAAGGAGCCTCTTCTAGCTACATCAACTAATTTCTACTGAATTCAAATAATTCAACATGTATGTTGCTCACAAACATTGACATGACACCCTCCCTAGCAGTCAGTTAGCCTACGTAGAAGTGAGCCATTTCAGCATATTTGGACTAGTCTTCTAACTGCACACCTTCTCCGCCAGTATTAGTCATGCCTAATCAGTGGTGTGAAAGACCGGAGCTCTAGCTCAGTGCACCGGTCTGCAACATCAGCCAGGGAGAAGGGGATTATTGAGCCGGGGTGTTAGACTAAGCAAGGCATCACAGCTCTGGAAGAGGGACACTCCAAGAGCCGCTAGGCCAGACCTGACACGCTCGGGACGAGGTCAACAACAAAACACACACACCCCTGAATAAAAAAAAAAGTGTTTATAAACCTTAATATGTCTGCCAACTGCCTAGCTCCCTCCCTCCCCCTCCTTATCAGAAGACTTGGCGCCTCCTCTTGGCTCCACTACAGTCAGACAGGTATGGTTAAAGATGACAGCCGGCGTGCTCTGGCTTGTCTGCGGTGCATCGCACCGTCTCCTCACGTTACACTGTGTCTATCCAGACTTCCTCCCCTACTGCCTCCTCCTCAGTTTAGATTTGCATTGAGGAGGAGGAGGAGGAGCAGTAGCCACGATGTCCAGGCAACGTTAGATAACAGGCCTAACGCACGTGTCACGCTGTGATTTAATTTGTATGAATAAAGGTGGTGTTGCTGCTTTACCTACCTTCATGTCCCATAGTTCTTGTTGGTGTGCGTTCAGTACTAGCTCTAGTGGAATCTGGCCTTGGTCTAACTTGTCGTTTTTTAAAATCCAAAAACCAGTCGTTTTTGACAGGCAATTTCATACTACTTATTTATAGTGTATAGCTATATGACTTCATATCTGACTAGGCTCTTTGGTAGTAGGCTAGCTAGATTATAGTGAAAAAACATTCTCACACATACAGTAGACCGGCCATACTCAACTGGCGACCCGGACCCAGAACAGGGTCAAAGTAAATAGAAATACGTCGGCCTTCGACCCCTGGTAATCATATAAACACACATAAGACATGGGAAAATGTGTAGAATTGCAGGAAATTAGCTTAAATCAGCAAAAATCCCTGACCCATGCAAAATGTGTAGAAATTAGTGGGAAGTTAGCTTTAAAACTGCACCATTTTCTTTCCTCTATCAAATGCGCTATGAACAGTTTGGGGTTGCAAGGTGTGGGTTTGTTATTACGCCGATAATTGACAATAATCATCCCGATCTTTGCCACCTAGGAAATTTGTATGACCGGACGTTCTCAAATAGTCCTTGAGTACCCCTGCAGTAGACTATTCCTTCAGCTATTTAATTAAACATTAGGTTTTTCTTTTTTGATAGTCACTGAGTCCATACCATTGTCCAAACGTACCCCTTTTTTACCAAAGAAAGGTTCCTAGTAGGAGTCCCCTTAATGGTGACTTTCACCTACATTCAGGTCTTACTGACTGTATGGTCTGGGTCCATGCGGTACAACACTGTCTCATCAGCTATATTTAGCCTCTTGACTAATAGCCCCACGGCATTGCCTGTCCGCATGTGCCAGTCCGGCACCCCCTCGAGTCAGTTGGCAACGTTGACGTACACATTAGAGTCACTTAACGTTAGTGTGCTATCAACGTCACGCTCCCGGGAAAGGTAATTCCATTGGAATCTTGTTGGTATCCATAGAGATGGAGGACAACAGAGACTTGATGCTCGTCATGACCCCTCTCCATGTATGGAGCTCAGCTGCCACCAGGCTACCACACTCATTGGTTGATCTCAAGATCCAATGCAAACTCTGTCTATAGAAAAACTCTTCTCATTTTTAAATGGAGGTGCCCCATATTTTCTGATGGAGGTTTAAGTGGGTGGTTTAATCAGATGGAGGTTTTGGCCTATGTGACCGTGGCCATTGAAGCAATAAGGAACTATTTACTAAGGAATTATTTATCTCATATGTATACGTATATACTGTACTCTATATCATCTACTGCATCTTTATGCAATACATGTATCACTAGCCACTTTAAACTATGCCACTTTGTTTACATACTCATCTCATATGTATATACTGTACTCGATACCATCTACTGCATCGTGCCTATGCCGCTCTGTACCATCACTCATTCAGATATCTTTATGTACATATTCTTTATCCCTTTACACTTGTGTGTATCAAATCAAATCAAATCAAATTTATTTATATAGCCCTTCGTACATCAGCTGATATCTCAAAGTGCTGTACAGAAACCCAGCCTAAAACCCCAAACAGCAAGCAATGCAGGTGTAGAAGCACGGAAGCACACCTAGGAAGAAACCTAGAGAGGAACCAGGCTATATGGGGTGGCCAGTCCTCTTCTGGCTGTGCCGGGTGGAGATTATAACAGAACATGGCCAAGATGTTCAAATGTTCATAAATGACCAGCATGGTCGAATAATAATAAGGCAGAACAGTTGAAACTGGAGCAGCAGCACAGTCAGGTGGAAGTTGAAACTGGAGCAGCAGCATGGCCAGGTGGACTGGGGACAGCAAGGAGTCATCATGTCAGGTAGTCCTGGGGCATGGTCCTAGGGCTCAGGTCAGTTGAAACTGGAACAGCAGCATGGCCAGGTGGACTGGGGACAGCAAGGAGTCATCATGTCAGGTAGTCCTGGGGCATGGTCCTAGGGCTCAGGTCCTCCGAGAGAGAGAAAGAAAGAGAGAAGGAGAGAATTAGAGAACGCACACTTAGATTCACACAGGACACCGAATAGGACAGGAGAAGTACTCCAGATATAACAAACTGACCCCAGCCCCCCGACACATAAACTACTGCAGCATAAATACTGGAGGTTGAGACAGGAGGGGTGTATAAGGTAGTAGTTTTGGAATTGTTAGCTAGATTACTCGTTGGTTATTACTGCATTGTCGGAACTAGAAGCACAAGCATTTCGCTACACTCGCATTAACATCTGCTAACCATGTGTATGTGACAAATAACATTTGATTTGATTTGAACTAGAGACTGTGGTATATTGTGAATAGGCTATCATGATTATACCCACAACTGGGACGCGGACTCAGCCAATCAGCATCCAGAACTGGAACTACCCATTTTTTGATTCAGATTATCCTCTGGGTTGTTTCTGTTAGTGTTTTACGCCTCTTTACTTATCTGCTCGCTTGCTTTGATTTTTTAGAAAGACTGAGTTTGTCCATTTAGGGTATTGGCTGCCTCATTGATGAATGAGACCTATTCACAGTTAAAATAGCACCTGCACTCCTGATGCGCATGTATATGCTGTAGGCTGTTACTTTGGAACACACACACACACGCTCTACAGTTCAGACGCATGCAGGAATATCTGAACTTGGACCTTATGAGCTGAGTCACCCACATGCGTGGCACACACAGAACAGTCTTTCTCTCCCTGGAGGTGTGCGTAAAGCCTGTGGCTCCGCCGTGCGGTTGAAGGGCAGGGTGACCGCTTGTTGGTAGCTAGCACGTGTCGATACAACGAGGCCACAGCCGCCGCCACACTGCCCCCCCCCCCCCCCCCCCCCCAGGTTAAAGTCTGAGACTCTCGTTACTGGTAACCTTGCACCGAGTTTGGAGATCAATTGAACTTTCACCCTGTGTGGTGACCCAGTATTCATGATGATGACAGAACGTTGAGCAGCGGGGGTGAGGACCTCCTGCATGCAGCGCTGCGTCGTGTTGCAGCTGAAAGGATCAAGCAGAGGCAAAGAAAAACATGGGTTGAATAAATGATGCAGGCTTATTTGTGTGATCATGTGATTCTTATGGCACACCTGAATAGAAGGGAAACCCTCTACAACAGGGAACCCAGCGGGAAAAGCTGATCGAAATAATAAAGTTATTATAACCGAAAAGTTATATTTTGGTTTCATCTGACCATATGACATTCTCCCAATCTTCTTCTGGATCATCCAAATGCTCTCTAGCAAACTTCAGACGGGCCTGGACATGTACTGGCTTAAGCAGGGGGACACGTCTGGCACTGCAGGATTTGAGTCCCTGGCGGCGTAGTGTGTTACTGATGGTAGGCTTTGTTACTTTGGTCCCAGCTCTCTGCAGGTCATTCACTAGGTCCCCCCGTGTGGTTCTGGGATTTTTGCTCACCGTTCTTGTGATCATTTTGACCCCACGGGGTGAGATCTTGCGTGGAGCCCCAGATCGAGGGAGATTATCAGTGGTCTTGTATGTCTTCAATTTCCTAATAATTGCTCCCACAGTTGATTTCTTCATACCAAGCTGCTTACCTATTGCAGATTCAGTCTTCCCAGCCTGGTGCAGGTCTACAATTTTGTTTCTGGTGTCCTTTGACAGCTCTTTGGTCTTGGCCATAGTGGAGTTTGGAGTGTGACTGTTTGAGGTTGTGGACAGGTGTCTTTTATACTGATAACAAGTTCAAACAGGTGCCATTAATACAGGTAACGAGTGGAGGACAGAGGAGCCTCTTAAAGAAGAAGTTACAGGTCTGTGAAAGCCAGAAATCTTGCTTGTTTGTAGGTGACCAAATACATATTTTCCACCATCATTTGCAAATAAATTCATAAAAAATCCTACAATGTGATTTTCTCTCCTTTCTTTTCCTCTTTTTTCCCCCCCTCATTTTGTCTGTCATAGTTGAAGTGTACCTATGATGAAAATTACAGGCCTCTCATCTTTTTAAATGGGAGAACTTGCACAATTGGTGGCTGACTAAATACTTTTTTGCCCCACTGAATATCCAGGCTGTATCACAACCAGCCGTGATTGGGAGTCCCATAGGCCGGCACACAATTGGCCCAGCGTCGTCCGTGTTTGGCCGGTGTAGGCCGTCATTGTAAATAAGAATTTGTTCTTCACTGACTTGCCTAGTTAAATAAATAAATATATGTTTATGTGTGTAGTTGGAAGGGGAGTCTTGGTCTCCTCTCCGATGAGGACACAGTGCTGGTCTCTGTCGGTTAGCATTGCTCCTGAGCCCATGCGGCTTTGGGCCTCACTGACTGACTGCAGTAAAGATTAAATAACTTTGACTATTCTCATTGCAGACAGCTGAGATGGAATGTTCACGGCTGTCTTTTAAAACGCTCTCACCTGTTAGCCAATGTTCCTTCAAATTTCTTTCAGCACTGAGCAAATTTCTAGTCTGCCGAGCACGAACTTGAACATTGAAAATTCTGTGCAACTTCCAGCGTGCATTTTCTGTGAACACTGAGGCTGTACTTGCTTTAAGTTAGTTTTAACAGTGGCCATGTTGGTGACTGTGGCTATTTGATCATAACAATGGAGAAAATGTATCCCATAACATTTTAACATGGAAATAGAACAGCTATCATTCAGCCTACAGTTGCAGCCAATGTGTGATGTTCAATGTAGGCCTACATTCCATGGGACTTTTGTAAAAAAACAACAACAACAACAAAAACCTTGCAGGGCTTGACATTAACCTGTTCATCTGCTTGTCCTTCAGACAAGGAGGTGTTTGATGTAAGAATCCACTTTACAAAATCAAAGGCATTATTATTCCCATTCCATTATTAAAGAGAAACTAGCAAAGGACATTAACAAAATGTGCACACGTGGCTACATGCAGCCCTCACTTTCATCTCAAAACAAGCGCATCTACACATGACCGCCCATGCTGTAAACACAGTCCAGTTCAAAGTAAGTGGCACAGATCCATATATGGCAAGCGTCTATTTGCATATAGGCCTACCGCAGCTCTGATTGTTTATGCCGCACAGATCTGTGTAGAGTACGGGCTGAGTAGTCCGTGTCAATGCAATAAAATTGTATTTATTCAGACCCTTTGACCTTTTCCACATTTTGTTGCATTACAGCCTTAACCTAAAATGTATTAAAACACAAAATAACAATAACAAGGCTATATACAGGTGGTACCGAGTCGATGTGCAAGGGGACAGGTTAGTCGAGGTAATTTGTACACATAGGTAGGGGTGAAGTGACTATGCATAGATAATAAACAGCGGGCGTGGGGGTCAGTCAATGTAAATAGTCTGGTGGCCACTTGATTAATTGTTCAGTCTTATGGCTTGGTGGTAGAAGCTGTTAAGGAGCCTTTTGGACCTAGACTTAGCTCTCCGGCACCACTTGCCGTGCGGTAGCAGAGAGAACAGTCTATGACTTGGGTGATTGGCATCTTTGACATTTTTTTGGCTTTCCTCTGACACTGCCCCTTATATAGGTCCTTGATGGCAGGAAGCTTGGCCCCAGTGATGTACTGGGCCGTACGCACTACCCTCTGTAGCGCCTTATATGCCGAGCAGTTGCCATACCAGGCGGTGATGCAACCGGTCAGGATGCTCTCTGGTGCAGCTGTAAAACATTTTGAGGATCTGGGGACCAATGCCAAATCTTTTCAGTCTTCTGAGGTGTTAAAAAGGTGTTGTTGTGCCCTCTTCACAACTGTCTTGGTGTGTTTGGACCATCATAGTTTGTTGATGATGTGGACACCAAGGAACTTAACTCTCGACCCGCTCCACTACAGCCATTTCAATGTTAAAATATAAGTTAAACAACGTGAAAAAACCCTAACAAAATAACAGTTGGTTAGGAGCACGTAAAACGTCAGCCATCCTCTCGGGCGCCATTCTACCCACTGTAGCAATGAGGTTTGTGCAGTAAGCTATAGGCCCAATACATTATCACCTCATATTGGCTTTGCTTGAATTGCCCTGCCAATGCATTGTTGTTCTGGACATTTTTTTTTACAATTCTATTTCAAAATTTGAGGTAGGTTATATGATCACACCGGTTATAGCTCCGTTGTTGTATTACTTGTGAAGCACAGCTGAGTGAGCGTACATTTAAATAATTAGCTTTTTATTTTATCGGGCTGATGGTGCCTGCATCGAATGGTCAGTCTCAGCTGATGGGGAGAGCAGCAGACTGAGGGTCCGCCTCAACATCCCTCCGGTCTCCCTGTCCTCCACTGACACTGACCAAAAAGGGACACCGTCTTCCATATGATGGCGAAACTCGGGTTGCACTGCATTATTTCTGCCTCATGCATAAGTTCGTTGTTACTCCTATGAACAGAGAAAGTGAAATATTCCTTGATATTAAAAAAGACCCAAGATAATAATAACATCAACACAAGCCTATAGATACACTACTTATTCATTACTGCTGCAGGTCTTGTTGTAGTGCAGAGTGGAAATGGGAAGAATACTCATTTTATGGCTTATAAAAGTGTTGAATATAAAGTGTTGACAGTGCTGAGTAAGAACTTAAACATGAACTCAGTCATAAAAACAGCATCTCGTTGCTGTAGTTGTTGACAGTCTCTCTCTCTTCGCGGTTTTAAATGTTTTGAAATCTGTCTTAACTTTGCTGTAGCTTTCTTTTATACCTGCCACATCACTGCAGACAGTCATCTGAGCCACCCGATTGGCCAGCGGTAGGCCTACAGTGCACATGATTTGCTCTCTGGGCCCGCCGGGAAGGTAGCGTTTGTACCTCCAGAGACATGAAATGGTTCAAAATAGCAACAGTTCACCTACTGTACAACACAAGTCTACGTGTACAACACAAGTCTTTATTGTTGGATTTTTTACGGAAATGTTTGCGATCAACCGGTTGGTGACCACTGCTCTAGAAAGTTGAGTGAAGTTCAAACTCATGCTTCTCTCTGTGGGCTGATATTTCTGCCCAGGAGCTGGGCGGCAGTCTTGAGCTACTGCATGTGCCACGTGCACAGTTTAGGGTGAACATTGCTGTTACCCTACATATTGGTATCTCCAGTGGCGATTTTTAGCATGTAAATCTTGGTGGGGCAAAAAATATATATGTTGGATGCATTCCAGCAAAGCCACCAAACAATACATTAATTGCACTATAACGGTGACAAACAATGCCCACAAACTGTTAGGGCCGACATAAAGCTGTCCCGACCGCAGAGTTCCGACAGCAGAGTCCCGACACTTCTATTATAGAATATTGTGTGTGCTGAATTTACATGTGCAAGCCAAGCACCACCACCTACTAGAGGTCGACCGATTATTCGGACTGGCAGATTTAATTAGGGCCGATGTTATGAAAACATGACAATCGGTAATCTGCTTTTTTGGACACCGATTGTGGCCGTTTAAATTTTTTTACCTTTATTTAACTAAGTAAGTCAGTTAAGAACACATTCTTATTTTCAATGACGGCCTAGGTGGGGAGGTTAACTGCCTTGTTCAGGGGCAGAACAACAGATTTTTACCTTGTCAGCTCGGGGATTCGATCCTGCAACCTTCCGTTTACTAGTCCAACGCTCTAACCACCTGCCCTCCACAAGGAGCCTGCGTGGCAGGCTGACTACCTTTTACGCGAGTGCAACAAGAAGCCAAGGTAAGTTGCTAGCTAGCATTAAACTTATCTTATAAAAAACAATCAACCTTAATTAACATAATCACTAGGTAACTACACATGGTTGATTATATTAGTAGTTTATCTAGCATGCTGGAGGAAATTGTGTCACTTCTCTTGCGTTCCGTGCAAGCAGTCAGGGTATATGCAGCAGTTTGGGCCGCCTTGGCGAACTGTGTGAAGACCATTTATTCCTAACAAAGACCGTAATTAATTTGCCAGAATTGTACATAATTATGACAACATTGAAGGTTGTACAATGTAACAGCAATATTTAGACTTAGGGTTGCCACCCGTTAGATAAAATACGTAACGGTTCCGCATTTCACTGAAATAATAAATGTTTTGTTTTCGAAATGATAGTTTCCGGATTTGACCATATTAATGACCTAAGGCTCATATTTCTGTGTGTTATTATGTTATAATTAAGTCTATGATTTGATAGAGCACTCTGACTGAGCGGTGGTAGGCAGCAGCAGGCTCGTAAGCATTCATTCAAACAGCACTTTCGTGTGCTTCAAGCATTGACCTGTTTATGACTTCAAGCCTATCAACTCCCGAGATTAGGCTGGTGTAACCGATGTGAAATGGCTAGCTAGTTAGCGGTGTGCGCGCTAATAGTGTTTCAATCGGGGACGGCACTCGCTCTGAGACCTTGAAGTAGTTGTTCCCTTTGCTCTGCAAGTGCCGTGGAATTTGTGAAGCAATGGATAACAATGCTTCGAGGGTGGCTGTTTTCGATGTGTTCCTAGTTCGAGCCCAGGTAGGGGCGAGGAGGGGGACGGAAGCTATACTGTTACACTGGCAATACTAAAGTGCCTATAAGAACATCCAATAGTCAAAGGTATATGAAATACAAATGGTATAGAGAGAAATAGTCCTATAATTCCTATAATAACTACAACCTAAAACTTCTTACCTGGGAATATTGAAGACTCATGTTAAAAGGAACCACCAGCTTTCATATGTTCTCATGTTCTGAGCAAGGAACTTAAACTTGAGCTTTTTTACATGGCACATATTGCACTTTTGCTTTCTTCTCCAACACTTTGTTTTTGCATTATTTAAACCAAGTTGAACTTGTTTCATTATTTATTTGAGGCTAAATTGATTTTATTGATGTATTATATTAAGTTAAAATAGAAGTGTTCATTCAGTATTGTTGTCATTATTACAAATAAATAAATAAATAAAAAGAATTGGCCGATTAATCGGTAGCGGCTTTTTTGGGTCCTCCAATAATCGGTATCGACGTTGAAAAATCCTAATCGGTCGACCTCTACCACCTACTATCAGTAGCACTGTCAAAGCTGTACAATACAGTAGCCAAACAAGTACACACCAGGCCATGTATGTGTTTACAATACCGCGTTGGTGAAAATAGACCAAATGATTAGGGTGAGGCACATGGGCTACTAACGGCTTACTACACAACATACACTTAGTATTACTTTCTTAGCTACAGTAACATATCTCCCTGTCATATTACATCATTTATGCAGCAGCATACAATACATTTTTGGACTCACCTGGTGAAGGTGGCACAGCGGTCCTTTGTGGGCAAATTTTGTCATCAAACTTCAATCATCAAAGTCTGGCATTCTCTGAATTTATGGTGGGAACTCTTGGAAAAGAAAATCACAGCCATTCCATTGAATAGCAGGCTAATGTTATTGGTTTCTTTGCAACACTTGCAGATTCCTTCCAAACGACTCATTGTTGAATTTGCGATTTCCAACTTGTTGGGTATTCTTCATGGCCAATGAGCACCGATATGTTTTATCTATAATTTATCCTCGTTATTTCTCTTAATTTGACAAGGATTTAAAAGGATTTGCCAGTAGATTGTCGACTTGATGACAACTGATGATGACTGCTAGCTAAGACTTTGAAAGGTAGATGTTGACATGATCAGTCCAATCAAAGCTATTGTAGATAAATGTGATTTGATGTAATTTTATCTGTGGCCAATGACCTTGAGCCTTCTTGGATGGGCACTAATAATCTAAGTCTATAGCAGAACCCAAAGGGCTCAAATTCTTGATGTCTACCCTTAAAGGTGGGTAACGTAGTGTCCCTGAGCCAATCACGGTGCAATGTTGAGCCAATCACGGTGCAATGCTCCTATTTTCAGCTAGCCTGCCCCACAACCACAGAAAGCACTGAGCTAGGCTGAAACGCCTGCATTTTGGAGCTGCCTGTTTGCATGCGGCTTTATTAACTCAATTATATATATACACAACCGTTCAAAAGTTTGGGCTCACTTAGAAATGTCCTTGTTTTTGTCCATTAAAATAACATCGAATTGATCAGAAATACAGTGTAGACATTGTTAATGTTGTAAATTACAATTGTAGCTGGAAACCTCTGATTTTTAATGGAATATCTACGTAGGAGTACAGAGGCCCATTACCAGCAACCTTCACTCCTGTGTTCCAATGGCACGTTGTGTTAGCTAATCCAAGTGTCATTTTAAAAGGTTAATTGATCATTAGATAACCCTGAAAACTGTTGTGCTAATTAAAGAAGCAAAAAAAGTATCTGGTGCATCAGCACTTGTGGATTCGAATACAGGCTCAAAATGGCCAGAAACAAAGACTTTTCTTCTGAAACTCGTCAGTCTATTCTTGTTCAGAGAAGTTAAGGCTATTCCATGCGAGAAATTGCCAAGAAACTGAAGCTCTGATAGAATGCTGTGTACTACTCCCTTCACAGAACAGCGCAAACTGGCCCTAACCAGAATAGAATGAGGAGTTGGAGGCCCCGGTGCACAACTGAGCAAGAGGACAAGTACATTAGTGTGTCTAGTTTGAGAAACAGACGCTTCACAAGTCCTCAACCTTCAGCTTCATTAAATAGTACCCGAAAAACAGCAGTCTCAACGTCAACAGAGAAGAGGCGACTCCGGGATGCTGGCCTCAGAGCTGCAAAGAAAAAGCCGTATCCCAGACTGGCCAATAAAAATAAAAGATTAAGATGGTCAAAAGAACACAAACACTGGACAGAGGAAGATTGGAAAAAAGTGTTATGGACAGACAAATCTAAGTTTGAGGTGTTCGGATCACAAAGAAGAACATTCATTAGACTCAGAAAAGATGCTGGAGGAATGCTTGACGCCATCTGTCAAGCATGGTGGAGGCAATGTGATGGTAAAGTGGGAGATTTCTACAGGGTAAAAGGGATCTTGAAGGAAAGCCATCACTCCATTTTGCAACGCCATGCCATACCCTGTGGACGGCGCTTAATTGGAGCCAATTTCCTCCTACAACAAGACAATAACCCAAAGCACAGCTCCAAACTATGCAATAACTATTTAGGGAAGAAGCAGTCAGCTGGTATGTCTATAATGGAGTGGCCAGCACAGTCACCGGATCTCAACCCTATTGAACTGTAAGTGCCCATCAAGCCAATCCAACTTGTAGAATGTGCTTCAGGAAGCATGGGGTGACATCTCTTCAGATTACCTCAACAAATTGACAACTAGAATGCCAAAGGTCTGCAAGGCTGTAATTGCTGCAAATGGAAGATTCTTTGACGAAAGCAAAGTTTGAAGGACACTATTATTTCAATTAAAAATAATTATTTATAACCTTTTCAACGTCTTGACTATATTTCCTATTCATTTTGCAACTCATTTCATGTATGTTTTCCTGGAAAACAAGGACATTTCTAAGTGACCCAGATCTTTTGAACAGTAGTGTATATTTCTTTGCATTGTTTGCAAACTGATATGTGACGTGTATCCCACATGATATCATTATAGGCCAGGCTAAAGCCACAAAACCAGTCTGTTTCATTTAGTTTGTGTTAACCTCCTTTGTTCTATTGTAACTTTTTAAACATCATTTGTATTCCGTCTTCGATATCCAGATTGACATTTTTTGTTTTTCATATTCGACTCTCTGAGCTCTCCACGGTCATCCGCTGTTATATAAAGCCTGAAAGGAATTTCATGATGACAGTCGTCGTTTGTATATGAAACTTGAAAAGTCCTCTTGTCCACATTCCGTTGGTGTAATTGTCAGCAGCACAGTCGCGTTGTTTAGAGCGCCTTGCCCCAAATAATCTGCTGGCGTGGTAAACCTATTTCTTTCTCCTGTTCATTTTGTTCCTGGTTGCTACGTCTCAGCAGTGGCGTAGTGCGATGGTTAGGTCAACAGTCTTGTGATCGCGGGGGCTATGTGACACTTAACCGTCTCTCTTCTGTATCCATATCTTTCAATGGAAAATTCCCAAAGTAATGCAGGCCAGACACGTCACCCCTCCCAAGTAGATTACTGTAACTATAACTGTACATTATAAACCAGCCAGTAGTTCCAACTACAACTGGCTATTGAACTGAATTGCGTGTGTGAGGAAATGAGTTGCGCTAGTCATTATGATAGTGTGTCCAAACTCCTCTATTGGTGCTCAGCTTATCAGGCCAAATGATGTTCTCTCAAACATCCTGCAGGCGCCAGCTTTTATAGGCCAGCGTAGCTCTCTCTTCCAGTTTTGATTTCGTCCCGATTTCCTTATTTTGAGTCCATTTGCATGGAGAGGGACTTGATGTTCCCAAAGTATTTGGGTTTGCAGCGTGAGACCGGGAGTGTGAACTCAATGCCCCCATGACCTTTCTCCCTCATTTGGTCTTTTCTGTTTTTACTGTGTAATACCAGTTTGTGTGTGTGGTGTTCATTCTGTGTGTGTGTGTGGTGTTCATTCTGTGTGTAGTGTGGTGTTCATTCTCTCTCTCTGTGTGTGTGTGTGTGTGTGTGTGTGGTCATTGTGTGTGTGTGGTCATTGTTTGTGTTGTGTTGTGCTCACTGTGTGTGTAGTGTGGTGGTTATTCTGTGTGTGTGTGTAGTGTGGTGGTCATTCTGTGTGTGGTGTTCACTGTGTGTGTAGTGTGGTGTTCACTGTGTGTGTAGTGTGGTGGTCATTCTGTGTGTGGTGTTAAATTGTGTTTGTGTATGTGTGGTGTTCGTTCTGTGTGTGGTGTGGTGTTCAATGTGTGTATTGTGTGTGTGTGTTTTTCTGCTCCAGATGCTGGGCCTCGTACCCACAATGGGGTGGAGGGGTGCTAGAACACCATGTGCCTGGCTCTTCCTTTTCCTGTCCGCTAGCCGGAAATGGGCCCGCAGCTTGCTCTCAGATGGCCCCATTCTATTATCTCGGCCAAGAACAGAGAGGGGGAAGAGTAGCATCAGATATTCCCACTATTCCCAGAATGTGAAGCCAGCTCACAAGGATGTTTAGAGAGCAGGTTTTCGTCTCATTCTTGACAGACCATCGCATTACACTGCTAATTTATTCATTTATTCATTAGCCTAAAACCTGACGTCGAGCTGACACGTCACAGTTAGTGGTAAAAGATAGCACCGTCAGAATTGATTAGATCAGCAAGGTGTCAAACTCAATTGCTGGAGGGTCGTGTGTTTGCGAGGTTTCCCACCTCCCTTGTACTTGATGGATACATTTAAGGTAATTGATTAGTTAGGAGCCCCTCACCCGGTTGTCTAGGTCTTCATTAGACACAAAAAGGAAATAACAAAAACAAGCAAAAACACACAGTGCCTTCAAAAAGTATTCATACCCCTTGACTTATTCCACATTTTGTTGTTACAGCCTGAATTCAAAATGGATAAAAACATTCTCACCCATCTACACACAATACCCTTTAATTACAAAGTGAAAATATGTTTTTAGAATTGTTTTCAAATGGATTGAAAATGAAATACATTTACATAAGTATTCACACCCCTGAGACAATACACAGTGATTACAGCTGTTAGTCTTTCTTGGTAAGTCTAAGAGCTTTGCACACCTGAATTCTACAATATTTGTCTGTTATTCTTTTCAAAATTATTCAAGCTCTGTCAAGTTGATTATTGATCATTCCTAGACAAACATTCACTGTCATCTTGGTAAGCAACTCCATTGTAGATGTGGCCTTGTGTTCCCATTGTCTGGTGGAAAGCAGACTGAGCCAGGTTTTCCTCTAGGATTTGTCCTGTGCTTAGCTCCATCTGTTTATTTTTTATCCTGAAAAACTCTGCAGTTCTTAACGATTACAAGCATACCCATAACATGATGCGGCCACCACTATGCTTGAAAATATGGAGAGTGATACTCAGTAATGTGTTGTATTGGATTTGCCCCAAACATCATGCTTTGTATTCAGGCCAAAAATGTAATTGCTGTGAAATGTTTTTTTTTTGCAGTATTACGTGTGTTTTCTTTAGTTTTTTTGTACAATACAAAACATACAAACGACAACATACAGATGCACACAAACATCCACAACATCAACTCTGCCCAGAACCACCTGATCACAGCATCATCTCCAGTGCCAGTAACACTCTCTGCCACATGGCCTCAAACTGCACCATGTTGTTTCTCTCTGTTGCCCACGCGTACTTTCAACATTTAGATAATAAAGCATTTGACCTTTCCATTGTGTTAACGATGGGGAATTGGTTGATTTCCAGTTAGGTATACATTTTTTTCAAAATGATTGATGAGAAATGAATCGCCCAACCCACTGGGTATCTGAATGCACCCTCATATGCCTAATTGCAAACAGGACGCATGTTTTGGAATATTTGTTATTCTGTACAGGCTTCTTTCTTTTCACTCCCATTTAGGTTCGTATTGTGGACTAACTACAATGTCGTTGATCCATCTTCAGTTTTCTCCTATCACAGCCGTTCAACTCAAACTGTTTGAAAGTCACCATTGACCTCATGGTGAAATCCCCAAAATCTCTCCGGCAACTGATTTGGGAAGGATGCCTGTATCTTTGTGGTAACTGGGTGTATTGGTACAACATCGAAAGTGTAATTTAATAACTTCACCATGCTCAAAGGGATATTCAATGTCTGCTTTCAAGATTTTTTAAATATTTTTTTTACCCATCTACCAATTAGGTGCCATTCTTTGTGAGGCGTTGGAAAACCTCCCTGGTCTTTGTGGTTGAATCTGTGTTTGAAATCCACTCGCTCGCCTGAGGGACCGTACAATTATCTGTATGTGTGGGATACAGAGATGAGGTAGTCATTAAAAAATCATGTTGCACAAAGAGTGAGTCCATGCAACTTATTATGTGCATCGCTAAGGACATTATTATTCCTGCACTTAT
Source organism: Oncorhynchus kisutch (assembly GCF_002021735.2). NCBI lineage: Eukaryota > Metazoa > Chordata > Actinopteri > Salmoniformes > Salmonidae > Oncorhynchus > Oncorhynchus kisutch. The sequence continues at coordinate 37,370,783 of NC_034191.2, forward strand.
TCAGGCTTGCCAGAACAAAGTGGTGCAATACTTATTGACTCAAGACATTTTCATTTTTTATTAATTTTGAAAAACATAATTCCACTTTGACATTGTGGGGTATTTAATTCAATTTAAATTCAGGCTGTAACAAAACAAAATGTGGAAAAAGTCGAGTGGCGTGAATACTTTCTGAAGGTGCTGTAGCCCTCAAGGAATTGAGTTTGACACCCCTGGATTGTATACGCTGACCTGTTATTTCAGTGCCATTATGTTAGTTAACCCCTCCCCAAAGGTCTCTGTCAATGTCAGGTTAGCTGGGGGGGGCTCAGTTTAGTTGTAGGCGTGCGCCCCTCGTTGGGTCTTTGACAGGCGTTAGGCTATTTATAAAATCCATGTCTTCTTTATTATATGATGAACATGTTAGGCTAATTCCTCGAACCTATAAGGCAAATTCCCTGGCTTTTGCGGATGGTGTGAGATGAGAGGTGGGAATATTTGCTCTCTTTGTCTCCGTGTGGGTGTTTCTGTGGTTCTTTATCTAAGCCAAAGGAAGTATCTGATTATCTGATATACATTTATTTTTAATTCACCTTTATTTAACCAGGTAGGCAAGTTGAGAACAAGTTCTCATTTGCAATTGCGACCTGGCCAAGATGGGGCGGCAGGGTAGCCTAGTGGTTTTACGATGGTATGTTTGGCAGCATGCGTGAAGGATGCTTTGTTGCGAAATAGGAAGCCAATTCTAGATTTAACTTTGGATTGGAGATGTTTAATGTGAGTCTGGAAGGAGAGTTTACAGTCTAACCAGACACCTGGGTATTTGTAGTTGTCCACATATTCTAAGTCAGAACCATCCAGAGTAGTGATGCTGGACAAGCGGGGCAGGTGCAGGCAGCGATCGGTTGAAGAGCATGCATTTGGTTTTACTTGTATTTAAGAGCAGTTGGAGGCCACGGAAGGAGAGTTGTATGGCATTGAAGCTCATCTGGAGGGTTGTTAACACAGTGTCCAAAGACGGGCCAGAAGTATACAGAATGATGTCATTTGCGTAGAGGTGGATCAGAGACTCACCAGCAGCAAGAACGACATCATTGATGTATACAGAGAAGAGAGTTAGCCCAATAATTGAACCCTGTGGCACCCCCATAGAGACTGCCAGAGGCCCGGGCAACAGGCCTTCCGATTTGACACACTGAACTCTATCAGAGAAGTAGTTGGTGAACCAGGCGAGGCAATCATTTGAGAAACCAAGGCTATCGAGTCTGCCGATGAGGATGTGGTGATTGACAGAGTCGAAAGCCTTGGCCAGGTCAATGAATACGGCTGCACAGTATTGTTTCTTATCGATGGCGGTTAAGATATTGTTTAGGACCTTGAGCATGGCTGAGGTGCACCCATGACCAGCTCTGAAACCAGATTGCATAGCGGAGAAGGTGCGGTGGGATTCGAAATGGTCGGTAATCTGTTTGTTGACTTGGCTTTCGAAGACCTTAGAAAGACAGGGTAGGATAGATATAGGTCTGTAGCAGTTTGGGTCAAGAGTGCCCCCCCCCCCCTTTGAAGAGGGGGATGACCGCAGCTGCTTTCCAATCTTTGGGCATCTCAGACGACACAAAAGAGGTTGAACAGGCTAGTAATAGGGGTTGCAACAATTTCGGCAGATAATTTTTAGAAAGAGAAGGTCCAGATTGTCTAGCCCGGCTGATTTATAGGGGTTCAGATTTTGCAGCTCTTTCAGAACATTAGCTGACTGGATTTGGGAGAAGGAGAAATGGGGAAGGCTTGGGCGAGTTGCTGTTGGGGGTACAGTGCTGTTGACCGGGGTAGGGGTAGCTAGGTGGAAAGCATGGCCAGCCGTATAAAAATGCTTATTGAAATTCTCAATTATGGTGGATTTATCGGTGGTGACAGAGTTTCCTATCCTCAGTGCAGTGGGCAGCTGGGAGGAGGTGTTCTTATTCTCCATGGACTTTACAGTCCCAGAACATTTTTGGTTTTGTGTTGCAGGAAGCAAATTTCTGCTTGATAAAGCTAGCCTTGGCTGAGTTCCAAATGGCACTCTACTACCTATACAGTGCACTACCTTTAGTGCAGTCAATAGGGAATAGGGTGCCACTGTGTCCCTGATCAGTGCTCTGACTTTGACCTCCTGTTGATGAGTCAGGTATGGTCACTCATTGATGAGTCATTTTGCTCAAATGGTTTTGGTTCGCTTGAAATGGTTCAATAGATATCTTGTACTAACTCCCACTCCATTGTCTTTCTGTCTCTGTTCAGGTGGCCATCAAAATAGTGGACAAGACCCAGCTGGACGATGAGAACTTGAAGAAGATCTTCAGGGAGGTGCAGATCATGAAGATGCTGAGGCACCCTCACATCATTCGTCTCTACCAGGTCAGTAGATCACAGCTCTGGGGTGGAGTTTGCTCTAAGTACAGATCTAGGATCCCTTCCCACAACCATAACCTTAACTGTTTGTATGGAGAATGCAAATCTGACCCAAGATCAGTGTCTACAGGCAACTTCACCCTAAACCGGATCCACACTGCTGATGCCGTATGTTTAGTGATGTTGACTGAAGCGGTTATATTGTCAATGCAAATGTCTGTCTCTCTCATCAGGTAATGGAGACCGAGAGGATGATCTACCTGGTAACAGAATATGCCAGTGGCGGGGAGATTTTGGTAAGTTTGTCTTTTGTAGTGAGCCATTGTCTTTTTGTATGCTCCACTTGTGCACAATTGTATGGTTTACTACCTATGTCAATGGCTCTGACTAGTGACTATCTGTTTGTCTGTGATCCTGCGTTTGACGTCGTCATTGTTTCAATGTGATGTGAAGTGGTGGATCTCGGGGAAATGCAAAGCAAAACCCCTGTAAAAGGCAAATTAACTGAATTTGAACTTTGGCCTCTCGCCTGTCTGTGTTCAGACCACCTGGTGGCCCACGGCAGGATGGCGGAGAAGGACGCGCGGCGGAAGTTTAAGCAGATCGTGGCGGCCGTCCACTTCTGCCACTGCCGCAACATCGTCCACCGAGACCTGAAGGCCGAAAACCTGCTCCTGGACCACAATCTCAACATCAAGATTGCCGGTATAGTTTTTCACTTGATTTCTAGGAGTGTGTTGGGGTTGATCACAGGAAGAGAAGGTTTATCCCCCCCCCCCCCCTCGCTTATCTCCTCTCTTTTTTTCCCTCCTCTCTTTTTTTGAACTTCCCTCTGTCCATGGAAGACTTTGGCTTCAGTAACCTGTTCTCCAGAGGCCAGCTACTAAAGACCTGGTGTGGGAGTCCTCCCTATGCTGCCCCAGAGCTCTTTGAAGGGAAGGAGTACGACGGACCCAAAGTGGACATCTGGGTCAGTGTCCTAGTCTTAGTAATCCTAGTTCCTATAAGAAACGACCACAGCTACTCCTCATAGCCTACACTGGACCATGGCTACATCCCAGTTCACACTTCCCGGCATAGATTTAACATTGGTCGACATTTCTTCCAGCCCATACTTACACCCCAATCCAGTGCTTTCAAATCCAACAGGGAGTGTGTCTATGCCCACTTTTGGAAAAGGGTGGAGAGTCTCACCTATAAGGGATTACTCCTCATCCTCATCCTCATCCTCTCTCTCTCTCTCTCTCTCGCTCTCTCGCTCGCTCTCTCTCTCTCTCTCTCTCGCTCTCTCGCTCTCTCTCTCTGTGTGTAGAGTTTGGGCGTGGTGCTATATGTTCTGGTGTGTGGTGCCTTGCCGTTTGACGGCAGCACCCTCCAGAACCTGAGGGCCCGGGTGCTGAGCGGGAAGTTCCGCATCCCCTTCTTCATGTCCACAGGTGAGACCCGATGCCAGCACTAGTACCTTGCAAGTTGAAACAATGGTGTCTTGGCTGCTGTGAGTTGTGTTGCTCTTCTGACGCCGTGTTCTCTCTGACAGACTGTGAGTACCTGATCCGACACATGCTGGTGCTGGAGCCCAGTAGGCGCCTCTCCATGGAGCAGATCTGTAAGAACAAGTGGATGAAGCAGGGAGACCCCGACCCAGAGTTTGAGAGGGTGAGTTCCCGAACTCTGGGTCTATCGAGCTGCTTTTGGATGATCTGGCAAGACTGCTCTGACCTATTGTCTTTGATTTCAATGAAGGATGGACCCAACGTTTTAATGGAATTTCTGTCTCTCTCTCTCAGTTGATAGTGGAATGTGAGCAGGTGAAGTCTGAGCGGGAGACAGAGCTCATCAACGAGCAGGTGCTGATGGCCATGTCTGAGATGGGACTGGACCGCGAGCGCACACTCCAAGTGGGACCAACACACTCTCACACACACACACTAGACACAAGATTGTTGCAGTAGACAAACGCTGTTGTGCATATGAAATGCCATTAGCTAACGGTTGTCTTGTTTCACCCCTCTCTCGCCCGTTCTCTCCAGTCTCTGCACACTGATGCATACGATCACTACAGCGCCATCTACAGCCTGCTCTCTGACCGCCTGAAGAAACACAAGACCCTGCGCGTGGCCCCGCCCACACCCCGCCCCATTGGCTACCCTCTCAACGCTGTACAGGTAACCTTTGCCCCTCGGATCTACAGATTCTAAGGAATCTGATTTGATTGGTTACTAAGATTATATGGAACGGATACCATATCATGGTTTAGTTATACAATTAGGTGTCTTTTTGGGGGTTAGAGGTATATAACTTGTGGAGCAAACTGGCCTAATGTAGTTCACTTTAGAAAAAGATAAATTGTATTTTTGTATTTCTCCCCTCCCCCTTCCGTCGGTTCACTCTCGTGCATTTCTCCGGTAGTCACTACTTTACCTCAGATCCCTTTGTACTTCAGTGAATGATGAAGCCTACAAGAGAGGAATGGAAACGTCTCGTTGCAGCCAAGGACACATCACTAACATCAGAGCCATTCAAAGGAAAGAGCGATGTTTTAGCGACATTTGATAGTTGTCTTTGACAACGAAGGAACTGAGTAGAAGGCTTGGGCTCCCAAATTGGCGCTGCGGTCTAAGGCACTGCATCTCAGTGCTTGAGGCGTCACTGCAGCACTATTACCTTGCAGCACTAGTACCGGCTATATCACAACCGGCCGTGATTGGGAGTCCCATAGGGCAGCGCACAATTGGCCCAGCCTTGCCCATGTAGGCATCATTGTTAATACGTTTTTAACTGACTTGCCTAGTTAAAGGTAAAAAAATAAATCAAAATACTGCAGTTTAATCAAATGCCAACCGGAGAACGGATCAAGCGGCATTAGCTGCTTTACTACTGACAACGTTACCGGTCAAGCCCAATTGTTTGCCTATTTAACTAAACCTGTTCCATCTGAGGTGAAGAGGAGGATTGCCTGTACTACGATAGGGTGGCAGATATGGGTGCCAAAGACCTCCGGCCATTTAATCTGGTTTAGGGCAAAGGTTTTGAAATCGAGGCCCAAAGTCCATATCGGTTAATGAAACCGACTCTGGGTAAGTAGAAGGGCTGCCTTCATTGCCAACATCTCATAATGTTGTTGTTATTATCAGCTGTTTGTGGAGGCAACTGTCTCTTGAGCGCTGAGCACCAGTCAAACGGAGAAGTTATTATGGCTACTCGCACTCAGAGCGGTGGGGGGACAGACAGACAGACGAGCAGCTAACGGAAGCTATTTCTGCGCGTAAACATTTGCGCAGGATGGGAGTGATTTTTATCAGGACAGGAAAGTTCCGGGTTATAGAATTGTTGCGGGATCAGAACAGTACAGGGAGAAATGTACAAGACTTGACAGGATTGAATTTTCACACCCGTATCAATCTTTAAAAGACAGAACTGAATGTGAGTACTTAGTACACTGAGTTCAGAGCTCACACTTGTTTAGTCTATGGAAGAAGTTAGTAGTTTATTAATTTAGTAGTTTAGAGATTAGTGCTTTACAGTAACAAGATTTTTAATGTTTTTTTGTGATATTTCCAGGCAGAAATGCTTGATTTTGCTGCGGCAATTCTGACATTTTGATGGCAACATGCAATGATTTTGCCCGATTTGATGAGGAAAAGTTTGACGTGTAGCTTGATTGAACCATATTATGCGGTGATTGGTTTAAATTGCAAGCCCTCTTTGTACTGCGGTGATTGGTTTAAATTGCAAGCCCTCTTTGTACTGCGGTGATTGGTTTAAATTGCAAGCCCTCTTTGTACTGCGGTGATTGGTTTAAATTGCAAGCCCTCTTTGTACTGCGGTGATTGGTTTAAATTGCAAGCCCTCTTTGTACTGCGGTGATTGGTTTAAATTGCAAGCCCTCTTTGTACTGCGGTGATTGGTTCAAATTGCAAGCCCTCTTTTTCTACTGCGGTGATTGGTTTAAATTGCAAGCCCTCTTTTTGTACTGCGGTGATTGGTTTAAATTGCAAGCCCTCTTTTTGTACTGCGGTGATTGGTTTAAATTGCAAGCCCTCTTTTTGTACTGCGGTGATTGGTTTAAATTGCAAGCCCTCTTTGTACTGCGGTGATTGGTTTAAATTGCAAGCCCTCTTTTTGTACTGCGGTGATTGGTTTAAATTGCAAGCCCTCTTTTTGTACTGCGGTGATTGGTTTAAATTGCAAGCCCTCTTTTTGTACTGCGGTGATTGGTTTAAATTGCAAGCCCTCTTTTTGTACTGCGGTGATTGGTTTAAATTGCAAGCCCTCTTTTTGTACTGCGGTGATTGGTTTAAATTGCAAGCCCTCTTTGTACTGCGGTGATTGGTTTAAATTGCAAGCCCTCTTTTTGTACTGCGGTGATTGGTTTAAATTGCAAGCCCTCTTTTTGTACTGCGGTGATTGGTTTAAATTGCAAGCCCTCTTTTTGTACTGCGGTGATTGGTTTAAATTGCAAGCCCTCTTTTTGTACTGCGGTGATTGGTTTAAATTGCAAGCCCTCTTTTTGTACTGCGGTGATTGGTTTAAATTGCAAGCCCTCTTTGTACTGCGGTGATTGGTTTAAATTGCAAGCCCTCTTTGTACTGCGGTGATTGGTTTAAATTGCAAGCCCTCTTTGTACTGCGGTGATTGGTTTAAATTGCAAGCCCTCTTTGTACTGCGGTGATTGGTTTAAATTGCAAGCCCTCTTTGTACTGCGGTGATTGGTTTAAATTGCAAGCCCTCTTTGTACTGCGGTGATTGGTTTAAATTGCAAGCCCTCTTTGTACTGCGGTGATTGGTTTAAATTGCAAGCCCTCTTTGTACTGCGGTGATTGGTTTAAATTGCAAGCCCTCTTTGTACTGCGGTGATTGGTTTAAATTGCAAGCCCTCTTTGTACTGCGGTGATTGGTTTAAATTGCAAGCCCTCTTTGTACTGCGGTGATTGGTTTAAATTGCAAGCCCTCTTTGTACTGCGGTGATTGGTTTAAATTGCAAGCCCTCTTTGTACTGCGGTGATTGGTTTAAATTGCAAGCCCTCTTTGTACTGCGGTGATTGGTTTAAATTGCAAGCCCTCTTTGTACTGCTGCGGTGATTGGTTTAAATTGCAAGCCCTCTTTGTACTGCGGTGATTGGTTTAAATTGCAAGCCCTCTTTGTACTGCGGTGATTGGTTTAAATTGCAAGCCCTCTTTGTACTGCGGTGATTGGTTTAAATTGCAAGCCCTCTTTGTACTGCGGTGATTGGTTTAAATTGCAAGCCCTCTTTGTACTGCGGTGATTGGTTTAAATTGCAAGCCCTCTTTGTACTGCGGTGATTGGTTTAAATTGCAAGCCCTCTTTGTACTGCGGTGATTGGTTTAAATTGCAAGCCCTCTTTGTACTGCGGTGATTGGTTTAAATTGCAAGCCCTCTTTGTACTGCGGTGATTGGTTTAAATTGCAAGCCCTCTTTGTACTGCGGTGATTGGTTTAAATTGCAAGCCCTCTTTGTACTGCGGTGATTGGTTTAAATTGCAAGCCCTCTTTGTACTGCGGTGATTGGTTTAAATTGCAAGCCCTCTTTGTACTGCGGTGATTGGCCAGTTTTATGCCAAAATATTCTGATTTTTACTGTTTTATGTGGAAATAGTGCGCTGATTGGTAAAGTGTGCAAGCCCTCGCATAATATGCGGGCCATTGTTGAATTTAAAAAATTTGAATTGCAATCCTAGAGGGACTTTAGTACTTTAGTGGTCCTCTGTAGCTCAGGTGGTAGAGCATGGCGGTTGCAACACCAGGATAGTGGGTTTGATTCCTGGGACCACCCGTACGTAAAATGTATGTATTCAGAAAGTATTCACACCCCTTGACTTTTTCCACATTTTGTTGTTACCAAGTGAAATTCAAATGGATTTAATTGTAATTTTTTGTCAATGATTTACACAAAATTCTAACATTGGTAAAAATAAATACATTAGTGTTTGTTATTTATGATTATTGTATCTTGATTAGATAGGTAAACATCTGATGTTCTGCACCTGAACAAGGCCGTTAACCCACTGTTCCTAGGCCGTCATTGTAAATAATAATTTGTTCTTAACTGACTTGCCTAGTTAAATACACTGCTCAAAAAAATAAAGGGAACACTTAACCAACACAATGTAACTCCAAGTCAATCACACTTCTATGAAATCAAAGGTCATACAGGCACATGGAGGCCACACACACTACTGAGCCTCATTTTGACTTGTTTTAAGGACCTTACATCAAAGTTGGATCAGCCTGTAGTGTGGTTTTCCACTTTAATTTTGAGCGTGACTCCAAATCCAGACCTCCATGGGTTGATAAATTAGATTTCCATTGATCATTTTTGTGTGATTTTGTTGTCAGCACATTCAACTATGTAAAGAAAAAAGTATTTAATAAAAATATTTCATTCATTCAGATCTAGGATGTGTTATTTTAGTGTTCCCAATTTTTTTTAGCAGTTTATATTGGAAAAAAAAACTATTCAATCCCCCTGAGTCAATACATGTTAGAATGACCTTTGGCAGTTGTGAGTCTTTCTGGGTAAATCATTAAGAGCTTTCCACACCTGACACCTGGATAGTGCAACATTTGCCAATTTATTATTTTGAAAAATTCCTCAAGCTCTGTCACCTTGGCTAATGATCATGGCTAGACAACCATTTTTAGGTCTTACCATAGGTTTTCAAGCAGATCTGTCAAAACTGTAACTCGGCCACTCAGGAACATTCATTGTCTTCTTGGTAAGCAACTCCAGTGTAGATTTGGCCTTGTGTTTTAGGTTATTATCCTGCCTGAAGGTAAATTCGTAGTGTCTGGTAGAAAGCAGACTGAACCAGGTTTTACTCTAGGATTTTGCCTGTGCTTAGCTCCATTCTTTTTTTCAAAATGTTTCTTTCAAAAAATATTTTTTATTCCCAGTTCTTTACGAATACAAGCATGCCCATAACATGATGCAGCCAACACTATGCATGAAAATATGAAGAGTGATACTTAGTAATGTGTTGTATTGGATTTGCCCTAAACATAACACTTTGTATTCAATACAAAAGGTGAATTGCTTTGCCACATGTTTTGCAGTATTACTTTAGTGCCTTGTTGCAAATACAATACATGCTTTGGAATATGTTTTATTCTGTACAGGCTTCCTTCTTTTCACTCTGTCAGTTAGGTTAGTATTGTGGAGTAACTACAATGTTGTTGATCCATCCTCAGTTTTCTCCTATCACAGCCATTAAACTCTAACTGTTTTAAAGTCACCATTAGCATCACGGTGAAATCCCTGAGAGGTTTCCTTCCTCTCCGACAACTGAGTTAGGAAGGACGCCTGTATCTTTGTAGTGACCAGGTGTATTGATACACCATCCAAAGTGTAATTAACTTCACCATGCGCACACCATCCGTTATGTTGAGGTGAACAGAGTGACCCACATCCCCCTATCAGCAGGCCAGAGCAGATTGCTAGCCAATCAGGTTTGATCATGGAGTGACCTTAGCTGTGTGTGTGTCTGTGTGTGCGCGTGTCTTTTTCCTGCAGACGGATCAGCAGGGTAATCCTGTTAGCATGAATGTCCCTCACGTCCAGCTGATCAACCCAGAGAACCAGATCGTTGAGGTTAGTGAGTCAACCCACATCCATTTCACAATCCCCTGCTCTAGTGACACTGACATGGTGGCCTGTAAGATTATTATAAATTTCTTTAAAGTCCAAGACGTTTTTTTTTTTTATCTCGATACAAAATCATTTCTGGGTAACAATTTAAGTACCGTACTGCGATTTGTTTTCAAATTAACGGTCAAAAAGAAACAAAAATAGCTTTTTTAGCAAAGAGCAATTTCTCAAGCAAGAATTTTGCTTGGACTGTAGTCTAAACTAGCTGTTGTTGGCAGTGACGTTTGGGACTCTCTATCTTATTGTTCTATTAGCTAATTTACCAGGCAGGCCAGAACTCCATCCCACCTAAACAGGCAGAGATTTCAGGCGTGCTTTTCAAACAGCTCTTACACTAAAAGGACATCATCATAATTTCCACAATTTCACAGTATTATTCCAAACTCATAGTGAGGAAATATATATAAAACTGCACTGGCCTTTTTAAGTAGGAATTTAAGAACTTGTTATCTAGACTGCACAGCAATTGTGTTGTTTTGTGGGATCCTACACTAATATAACCCTGTGATTCACATAAATCCAACTCTGAATTACTCAGATACACACTGGCATACCACATACACAAATGAATGCATTTTTACACATACAGATATTGTTTGTCCTTTGCTGTGTAGCCGGATGGAAACATGGCCCTGGACAGTGATGACGCAGAGGAGCCGTCTCCAGAGGCCATGGCTCGCTACCTGTCCATGAGGCGTCACACTGTGGGCGTCCCAGACCCCAGGTACTGTATTCACCTTATCTCTCCTGTCTGTCTGGCCGTTTGTCTGGCCGTCGGTCTGTCTCTCTGTCTTGCCGTCTTGTCTGGCTGTTTGTCTGGCCGTCTTTTATCAGTGTGTGTGTGTACCCATGTGTGTGTACTTACGTGTGTGTGTGTGTGTGCGTGCGTGTGTGTACGTGTGTGCTTTCATCTCTTTGCTGACTGTGTTCTCTATCAGGACGGAGATGCAGGAGGACCTGCAGAAGCTGCCCCCTGGGTTCCCCCGTGTGGCCCCCCAGCCCCCCTTCCCCATGCCCCCCACCATGGGCCACATGCACACACTGATGCCCACCCAGAACCCACACCTGCAGCCCACACAGCAGCTGGAATACAAGGTGAGGGATCAGAAAGTGTGTGTGTGGGGTATGACAGAGTATAGTTACATAGTCCATGTACATCTATATATGTATGGGCCAAACTGATGTTCCTCCTGCTCTCTGTCCCTCCAGGAGCAGTCCCTGCTGCAGCCGCCCACCCTGCAGCTGCTGAATGGCATGGGGCCCCTGGGCCGCAGGGCCTCGGATGGTGGGGCCAACATCCAGCTGCACGCCCAGCTACTGAAGAGGCCACGGGGACAGTCCCCTCTGGTCGCCAACCCTGTGAGTCCCTGCCCTCCCAATGTTAGTGTGTGTGTGTGTGTGTTTAAGAGCCAGAACTGGATTCAAATGCATGTGTATTTGTTATTTAAATACTTATTTTCTGTGTATGATGCGCGCTGTGTTAAGAAGCAGTGCGGCTTGGTTGGGTTGTGTTTCGGAGGACGCATGGCTCTTGACCTTCGTCTCTCCTGAGCCCGTACGGGAGTTGTAGCGATGAGACAAGATAGTAACTACTAACAATTGGATACCATGAAAAAGGGGGTAATTTTTTTTTTTAAATAGCCAACTATTTGAAAATATTTTCAAATACTTATTTACAAATCCATGATTTTAAATACTGGGTTCAAATGCATGGGAGTATTTATTTGTATTTGAAAATATACTGTGTATTTGAGAATTTCCAAATACATCCCGGTATTCAACTACTTGTGTTAAAAAAATATATATATATATTTTTAAAAGTGTACTTTCAAATGTCTTTGAAAGTTAGCCTAAATAATATTTAAACTCAGGTCACTTAAGAGTATAGTTTTTGTCTAGTCCAGTCTACTATGCCATGTGCTCTGTCAGTGCCCATTTACCTGCTCTGTCAGTGCCCATTTACCTGCTCTGTCAGTGCCTATGTACCTGCTCTGTCAGTGCCTATGTACCTGATCTGTCAGTGTCTATGTACCTGATCTGTCAGTGCCTATGTACCTGCTCTGTCAGTGCCTATGTACCTGCTCTGTCAGTACCTATTAACCTACTCTGTCAGTGCCTATTTACCTGCTCTGTCAGTGCCTATTTACCTGCTCTGTCAGTGCCTATTTAGCTGCTCTGTCAGCGCCTATGTACCTGCTCTGTCAGTGCCTATTTACCTGCTCTGTCAGTGCCTATGCACCTGCTCTGTCAGTGCCTATGCACCTGCTCTGTCAGTGCCCATTTACCTGCTCTGTCAGTGCCCATTTACCTGCTCTGTCAGTGCCTATGTACCTGCTCTGTCAGTGCCTATGTACCTGCTCTGTCAGTGCCTATGTACCTGATCTGTCAGTGCCTATGTACCTGCTCTGTCAGTGCCTATGTACCTTCTCTGTCAGTGCCTATGTACCTGCTCTGTCAGTACCTATTAACCTACTCTGTCAGTGCCTATTTACCTGCTCTGTCAGTGCCTATTTACCTGCTCTGCCAGTGCCTATGTACCTGCTCTGTCAGTGCCTATGTACCTGCTCTGTCAGTGCCTATGTACCTGCTCTGTCAGTGCCTATGTACCTGCTCTGTCAGCGCCTATTAACCTGCTCTGTCAGTGCCTATGCACCTGCTCTGTCAGTGCCTATTAACCTACTCTGTCAGTGCCTATTAATCTGCTCTGTCAGTGCCTATGTACCTGCTCTGTCAGTGCCTATGTACCTGCTCTGTCAGTGCCTATGTACCTGCTCTGTCAGTGCCTATGTACCTGATCTGTCAGCGCCTATTAACCTACTCTGTCAGTGCCTATTTACCTGCTCTGTCAGTGCCTATGCACCTGCTCTGTCAGTGCCTATTAACCTACTCTGTCAGTGCCTATTTAGCTGCTCTGTCAGTGCATATGTACCTGCTCTGTCAGTGCCTATGTACCTTCTCTGTCAGTGCCTATGTACCTTCTCTGTCAGCGCCTATGTACCTGCTCTGTCAGTGCCTATGTACCTGCTCTGTCAGTGCCTATGTACCTGCTCTGTCAGTGCCTATGTACCTGCTCTGTCAGTGCCTATGTACCTGCTCTGTCTACTGAGGTGACAGTGGTTTCATACACCCCCCACCTGTTTTCATAGTGTCACTGTCCAACATTGTTTTTCCTCATGTTCTCTCTCTCCTTGTCCCGTTCTCCCTCTCCCTCTCTCTTGCAGCACCCCATCCCGGCTGTGGCTCCGGTGGATGAGGAGGGCTCTGACGGGGAGCCCGACCAGGAGGCGGTGCAGAGGTAAGCCTGGGAGGGTGACAGGGACAGGGGGGCTTTGGAGCGTGACCGTAGAAGCGCTGGTGTTCCTGGGTTACTGGGAGTTGAGATGCAAGTAGGCTGCAGCACTGCTTTCTGCCACCGGGGGACCTGGCCACTTGTTCCGGTGCGCCCCTCTCATCACGCAACTGGCTTTCATAAGGCGATCAATCAACTCCTCTCCAACTTCTACCAGATCTAAATCTCCTCTTAAAATATCTCTCTCTCTCATTTCAAATTATGCCGCCAAATTATCCCGCCACGGCTTCGCTTACACTAAGCTTGCTCAAACAATCCAATCCTCAAATTGGAACGGGGGGTTGTGGGCGTTATCTGATGTGTGATTCGTCCTGCCTGAAGGAAGGGGGAGGATGGTTTTTTTTCCCTCTCCCCCAATGAGGACGGAGAGCTGACCAGTGCTGCTTCCTGTCTCCCTCCCCGCGGCCCAGGTACTTGGCGAACCGCTCCAAGCGGCACACGACGCACGCGCTCATGAGCACGGCGCACGGCGGTGAGCCGCTGGCAGACTCGCAGAGGCCCCAGGGCTCCCGACAGAGGGGGTGGGCCCCGGAGCAGCACTGCCGGTGAGGGGCCCCACACTGTGGCTGACAGACACCCCGCCCCAGGCCAGGGGGGGCATGCATGGGCCCCGACCCACAGCAACGAGGGAGCAGGGACAGTATCTAGAGATAGGGACACAAGCACTAAATACACACATACACCCCCTTCACTGAGCCAAAAGTCCTCACTGGGGGGGGTGCATGGGCGCCAGCATTCAGCGAGGCAGGGAAAGGGGCACAGGAACTTAGGAGACATTCACAGAGACACATTCTCACGCTATAATGAGCTAGAAGTCCATACCGGGGGGGGGGGCACCATGCAGGTTACACTATCACAGTCACCAGCTTGAAGCATACGACATGAGGACTTCTAGTGATCCAGGGGTAGGTTAGGTAACAGAACCAGTTGTCAGAGCCTTGCGCCGGGCTCCGAGTTCTCCTGAGCTGCAGGTCAGCCGTTGGACAGTCTGGGTTGTGGGGAAGTTGCCATCTCATTGTCTGAGGACAGATATCATCGAGCATCTCAGAGTAAGAGTGCTGATCTAGGATCAGCTCCCCATCTAATCTCGTTCATTGGGATCTTACCCGGGCAAAACTGATATTAAATCAGCACTCTGAGACGTTTGATACATGCGGCAAGTCTTCTGATACTGATTGAACACGCTCAGCTCAGTTTAGGAGAAGCATCTTTATTGTAATTATTCCAAGCCGTTCGTTCTACAGCCAGTTTGAGTCAGCCTAGTTATTCTCTGATTTCTCTAGCTAGCTATTCTCGGTATAGACATTTCTTTTGCTTGTTTGACTGCAACTGAAGGACGCTTCAGGTATTGGATTCTCCAAATGACCTTGTCGATCAGGTCTTGGTTTGGACTGGGTATGACGACACCGCGACGCAGTCCTGCTGTGTGTTGCTGTGGATCCTCTGCTCACGGTTCTAGGATCAGCTGTTTGTTTACAGTGACATTATGATGGTGCAGAGAGACCAGAGGATCTCATGTAAATGTGATTTTTCATTTTTCTGTCTGTATGCGACTTCACCTCTGTGTCCATTTCTATGTATGTCTGGCTCCTGTCTATGTGTCTGTTTGTTTGCGGCTCTGCGCTTCTCCCCAGGTCCATCTACAAGGACTGTAACACCCTGCACTTACCCATGGAGCGTTTCTCCCCCGTGAGGCGCTTCTCCGATGGGGCCACCACCATCCAGGCCTTTAAGATCCACCTGGAGAACAGCAGCCTCATCAGGCAGCTCAAACAGGTACTGTACACCCCCACCTGGTTCTGTGCACACCCACCTGGTTCTGTGCACCCCCACCTGGTTCTGTGCACCCCCACCTGGTTCTGTGCACCCCCACCTGGTACATACAGTGCATTCAGGAAGTATTCAGACGCCTTGACTTTTCCCACATTTTATGTTACAGCCTTACTCTAAAAATGGATTAAATAAACACAAATCCTCGTTAATATACACACTATACCTCATGATGACAAAGCGAAAACACGTTTTCACATATCTTTACAAATTTATGAAAAATAGAAAACAGATACCTTATTTACGTAAGTATTCAGTCCCTTTGCTATAAGACTTGAAATTGAGCTCAGGTGCATCCTGTTTCCATTGATCATCCTTGAGATGTTTCTACAACTTGATTGGGGTCCACCTGTGGTAAATACAATTGATTGGACTTGATTTGGAAAGGCACACACCTGTCTATATAAGGTCCAAAGTTGACAGTGCATGTCAGAGCAAAAACCAAGCCATGAGGTCGAAGGAATTGTCCGTAGAGCTCAGAGACAGGACTGTGTCAAGGCACAGATCTGGGGAAGGGTTACAAAAAATGTCTGCACCATTGAAGATCCCCAAGAACACAGTGGCCTCCGTCATTCTTAAATGGAAGAGGTTTGGAACCACCAAGACTCTTCCTAGAGCTGGCTGCCCAGCCAAACTGAGCAATCGGGGGAGAATTGCCTTGATCAGGGAGGTGACCAAGAACCTGATAGTCATTCTGACAAAGATCCATTGTTCCTCTGTGGAGATGGGAGAACCTTCCAGAATGACAACCATCTCTGCAGCACTCCACCAATCAGGCCTTTATGGTAGAGTGGCCAGATGGAAGCCACTCCTCAGTAAAAGGCACATGAGAGCCTGCTTGGAGTTTGCCAAAAGGCACCTAGAGTACTCAGACCATGAGAAACAAGATTCCCTGGTCTGATGAAATCAAGTTTAAAGTCTTTCGGGACAAGTCTCTGAATGTTCTTGAGTGACCCAGCCAGAGCCCTGACTTGAACCCGATCGAACATCTCTGGAGAGACCTGAAAATACCTGTGCAGCAACGCTCCCCATTCAACCTGAACGCGCTTGAGAGGATCTGCAGAGAAGAATGGGAGAATGTGCCCAAATACAGATGTGCCAAGCTTGTTGCGTCATATCCAAGAAGACTAGAGGCTGTAATCGCTTCCAAAGGTTCTTCAACAAAGTACTAAATAAAGGGTCTGAATACTTATGTAAATGTGATATTTCCATTTTTTTTAAATACATTTGCAAACATTTCTAAAAACCTGTTTTTGCTTTGTCATTATGGGGTATGAAAAAAACTATTAAATCTCTTTTAGAAACACTCAAGGGTTCTGAGTACTTTTTCAAAGCACTGTATCTCACAGCCTCCCGAAAGACAAAGCATTTTAATGTTTTCTTCTTTCATGAGAGACTTGTCCTGATTTACCCCTACCTGCAGCTCCTGAGCATAGTCCTGCCTTACCCCGTACCCGCTCCAATGTATCTACAGTGGGGCAAAAAAAGTTTTTAGTCAGCCACCAATTGTGCAAGTTCTCCCACTTAAAAGATGAGAGGGGCCTGTAATTTTCACCATAGGTACACTTCAACTATGACAGACAAAATGAGAAAAAAAAATCCAGAAAATCACATTGTAGGATATTTAATGAATTTATTTGCAAATTATGGTGGAAAATAAGTATTTGGTCACCTACAAACAAGCAAGATTTCTGGCTCTCACAGACCTGTAACTTCTTCTTTAAGAGGCTCCTCTGTCCTCCACTTGTTACCTGTATTAATGGCACCTGTTTGAACTTGTTATCAGTATAAAAGACACCTGTCCACAACCTCAAACAGTCACACTCCAAACTCCACTATGGCCAAGACCAAAGAGCTATCAAAGGACACCAGAAACAAAATTGTAGACCGGCACCAGGCTGGGAAGACTGAATCTGCAATAGGTAAGCAGCTTGGTATGAAGAAATCAACTGTGGGAGCAATTATTAGGAAATTGAAGACATACAAGACCACTGATAATCTCCCTCGATCTGGGGCTCCATGCAAGATCTCACCCCATGGGGTCAAAATGATCACAAGAACGGTGAGCAAAAATCCCAGAACCACACGGGGGGACCTAGTGAATGACCTGCAGAGAGCTAGGACCAAAGTAACACAGCCTACCATCAGTAACACACTACGCCGCCAGGGACTCAAATCCTGCAGTGCCAGATGTGTCCCCCTGCTTAAGCCAGTACATGTCCAGGCCCGTCTGAAGTTTGCTAGAGAGCATTTGGATGATCCAGAAGAAGATTGGGAGAAATGTCATATGGTCAGATGAAACCAAAAGATAACTTTTTGGTAAAAACTCAACTCGTCGTGTTTGGAGGACAAAGAATGCTGAGTTGCATCCAAAGAACACCATACCTACTGTGAAGCATGGGGGTGGAAACATCATGCTTTGGGGCTGTTTTTCTGCAAAGGGACCAGGACGACTGATCCGTGTAAAGGAAAGAATGAATGGGGCCATGTATCGTGAGATTTTGAGTGAAAACCTCCTTCCATCAGCAAGGGCATTGATGAAACGTGGCTGGGTCTTTCAGCATGACAATGATCCCAAACACACCGCCCGGGCAACAAAGGAGTGGCTTCGTAAGAAGCATTTCAAGGTCCTGGAGTGGCCTAGCCAGTCTCCAGATCTCAACCCCATAGAAAATCTTTGGAGAGAGTTGAAAGTCCGTGTTGCCTAGCAACAGCCCCAAAACATCACTGCTCTAGAGGAGATCTGCATGGAGGAATGGGCCAAAATACCAGCAACAGTGTGTGAAAACCTTGTGAAGACTTACAGAAAACGTTTGACCTCTGTCATTGCCAACAAAGGGTATATAACAAAGTATTGAGATAAACTTTTGTTATTGACCAAATACTTATTTTCCACCATAATTTGCAAATAAATTCATGAAAAATCCTACAATGTGATTTTCTGTAAAAAAAAATCTCATTTTGTCTGTCATAGTTGAAGTTTACCTAAGATGAAAATGACAGGCCTCATCTTTTTAAGTGGGAGAACTTGCACAATTGGTGGCTGACTAAATACTTTTTTGCCCCGCTGTACCTGCTGCTCCTGAGCATAGTCCTGCCTTACCCCGTACCTGCTCCAATGTATCTACCTGCTGCTCCTGAGCATAGTCCTGCCTTACCCCGTACCTGCTCCAATGTATCTACCTGCTGCTCCTGAGCATAGTCCTGCCTTACCCCATACCTGCTCCAATGTATCTACCTGCTGCTCCTGAGCATAGTCCTGCCTTACCCCGTACCTGCTCCAATGTATCTACCTGCTGCTCCTGAGCATAGTCCTGCCTTACCCCGTACCTGCTCCAATGTATCTACCTGCTGCTCCTGAGCATAGTCCTGCCTTACCCCGTACCTGCTCCAATGTATCAACCTGCTGCTCCTACATAGGTGCCCAGACTGCCCACAACCCCTGGGGCGCAAGTGTGAATGCCACACAAGCCTCCCTTGACGTCATCCACTTGTTTTCCTACACAGTGAAAGGACAGATTTAGATACTGAGCCTCTTTAGAGAAGATTCAGTGTAGAGTTAGTGTGTACGTCTCCACTTTGTACTGTCCCGGTGCCTTAATGACGGACTCCCTGATGTCGTCTATCGTCATACTAAACTGTCTGGCCTCACTGGAAAGTATTTTGTTAACGCGTCCGGGGAAAAGAGTGTGTCTTACCGTGATTCAATGAATGCCTTTGTCACAATAGAATCACTTGCATACGCACATAGCTAAATAGCTTGTCAAGTGCTCTACTTTTGCCTCTGGATGTTCCAGGTGGTATGAAACACAGGAACTGGCTCTCCATTGAGGTCCCATCAGTTGAAAGGCCTCTTGTAAATTCTCATTCTCTCAAACCCGCTGGTCCTTATTTCCCCCTTACCCACCTGCTCCCGCTGGTCCTGCCTTAACCCGCACCTACCTGCTCCATTGTATCGACCAGTGTAGAGACACCAAAACACAGGTTTCTTCTTGTTTAGTCTGTATACTTAAAGACCCCTCCCTCCCATCCATCTTTTTTTCCAGAAACCATACCATTCTACCATTCTCCGAAACCAAGGACATTTTTAATTTTCTGCTTTTCATTCAATATGTTTCCATGTAAAGAACAAGTCATCGATGTACTTTTTTTCATCTTTTTTTTTCTTTCCATCCATCTTTTTTTCGACCTTCTGTCACCTGCACCTCTACACAGCGCCGAGGCATATTGCAATATGTAAAGACTTACCAAAAACCAACTTTTTATTTTTATTTTTTATTTTTGCATTGCTCTGCAGTCTACAATACTTCTTTGGGTAAGCACTGCAGCTCCTAAGCATTGTCCTGCCTTACCCCAAACACTTCTGTTTCACTCTATCTTCCTTCTGCACCTCAGTGTGCAGGCACTTGATGTAATCCACTTACTCCCACTTAACCTTCAATTAGTCTGATTCCATACACAAGGACAGATTGTGCAGTGTTGGACTGAAACACTGAACTGCTTTAGCAATCGAGTCGGTGTGTAATAGACACAGCTCCAAGGTGGGGGGCATCAAGAGGTTCAGCAGGTTTGAGGATATTGGGATTGGCCTAAGGGTGCTGATGTCACTGGAGTGGTAATTAAGGGGTAATACCACAGACTCAAGTTTGGGATGGTGTTATGGTGAGAGTAAACACTAGGCTGTTGGGTCACGGGGGTGAGCGTCAATACAAAACAAGCTGCCATTGATGTCGCCAGCACTTCTGCCCTCGGTCAAAGCTAAAGTCATTACGTGACCCAGAACTAAGTCCGCTAGCCTTGTCCCAGATCTGTTTGTGCTATCATGTCAACTCTTTGTCATGCCAAAATGATAGCACAAACAGGTCTGGGACCAGGCTAGATATCAGCTAATCAATTGAACAGTTTAATGTCGAGGCTGTGATGAGAGACTAGCGCTAGAGAGGTGGCGGAGGGATCTCCAAGGTCGTTGTAACAGTACACAACAGGGCAGTAGGGAAAATTCTATATTGATGACTTCAGAACCGGTCTGTATTATGGAGTTAACAGCCATTTTAGAAGTGTAAGGAAGGACCACATGCCTTACACACAAACCTCATAGACCCTGAAATGGATTCAATTTAAATCAAAAAGCTTTATTGTCCATCCAAAATACATACGAAGGAAATGGCCTTTTCTGACATGCGACAAATAATTGATTTGAATCTCTTTTATTGTTGCGTTCTATATTATCGTCGGATGGGGTATTCTGCGTGAAATTGACCACAAGTAATGCTATTCATTATATTTCAGGTTCCACAGGTTCTTTCTTTGTGTGGTCTCTAACAACAATATGTTTGTTGTGTGTTTGTGCGCGTATGTGTACCAGGAGTGTGAGCAGCTGCAGAAGATGTACGCTTGCCCCCAGGACGAGCGGCTGCTTGAGCACACACAACAACAGCATTTCCTGTACCAGCAGGAGCAGCAGATTCTACACCAGCAGATACAGGTCACTGTGACACACACCGACACAGGCACACACACACACACGCGCACGCGGTGACAGACACACACACACACAGAGACACACATACACAGAGACACACAGAGAATGACACAGACACACATACACAGAGAACAACACAGATACACAGAGAAAGACACACATACACAGAGAAAGACACACATACACAGAGAAAGACAGACACACATACACAGAGAACGACACAGACACACAGAGAGACACAGACACACATACAGAGAAAGACAGACACACACACACAGAGAAAGATACAGACACAGACACACATACACAGAGACACACACACACACTGTGTGGTTTGTATCAGCTGGAGCAGTGTTTTCTACACCAGCAGATGCAAGTCACTTTGAGCCTGGGACATTTCTGTCCCCATCTGTGAAAGACACTCACACACTGGGAAATGCAGGTCGATGTGACACAAACACCGTAAACACATGCCATTATGCGTTCCTAAATAGTTTCCCCATTAGCAAAATCTTTCTCTCCATTCTGCAGGCCCTGTCTTTGGGACACGGAGACTGCCAGCCCAGTCACCTTACCCACCAGCTCCAGAGGTGAAAACACCACACACACCCTGAGTTGTCAACACCCGCACACTCTGAGCAAGAGACTGATGATTCTCATTAGTGTCTAAAAACAAGCATTTATTTTTATGCGCACAGGTTCAAAGGAACACACTCTATGGCAATAGTCTGCTAAACACATTTCGTGGAGATCAGAGAAGCTCCACCAACAAGCCAGGCTTTTGTTTCGCTCTATTGATTTGAAGTGTTATTTACATCCCTGTCTGTTCTCTCCCTTCCCTCAGGTTGCATATCCAGCCCTCCAGCCCACCGCCTACACATCCCAGCAAAAACCTTTTCAGACAGCCCAATCAGAGTCCCCCTCCAACAGCGATGATGCAGGGGCACGGTGAGTTTTAACTCCACCCCTTATTCCTACTTGTCTTTTTATTGGACTAAAGGACTGAATGATCAGTCAATATGACAAAATTGTTAATGATCCCTTATTAAGACTAAGTGATGGTTGAAATAACCTGTTTGTAGGTGTATTAGCTCTCTCCTGACTGACTGATCTCTCCCTCCTACCCCCCAGGTGTACCATCAGCGGTGCAGTACCAGCACGCCCCCGCCCTCTACCAGCCCTCCAGCGGGAGCCCCCCCCCTTGCGGCCTCCGCCCCGTCACACTGCCCCCCCAGCAGCAGCAGCCCTGCTCCTCTTCCCGTGGGGGGGGTGTCCCCATGCCCCAGCAGCAGGTGACTATCCAGGTGCAAGAGGTGGAGCTGGGAGGGGGCGGGGCCCTGCAGCGCCAGCAGCAGGCTTTCCTTTCCACGCCATGCTCCCACCGGGTCCTGGGGAAGCAGCTGAGCGCAGACAATGCCGAGACCCACAGGTGACCCTCACGCTGCCTGTGTGGCTGACCCGTCATGGCTGTTCCCCTTTGCACTTTTTCATTTTACTTTTTGTTTTCCCTCCATCACTTTTCTTAAACTTTCATGTTCTTCAACTCTGTGTTTTGGACTTTCTCGTATGTCCTCACACTGTAAATACCTCCATTTCATCTAACCCCCCCCCTCCTTCAGTTATTGTAGATTTCAGTCTCTCATACCTCAGTCAACCGTAGGAAGCCATGTTCCTGAAGCCCAAAACTCACTCATAATTCAGTTTTATAAACCGTGTTGCCCGTGGTGTAAATATCTTTGGGCTTGTATTATTGGGAGGCAGGATTTAGAGGCAGCATGGGAGGCATCCTAAATGGCAGCCAATTCCCCTATATCCTGAACTCCTTTAGACCACGTGCCCTGGTCAAAAGTACTCTATATAGCAGGGGTGTCAAGCAAATGGACCCAGTGAGCCCATTCAATCTGGCCCTTTTGAAAACGAAAGCTAGACAGTCAGGGAGCATTAAGAAAATCCATAGAGGTTATATTATCTTTTGCACTTTTTGACTGCGAGGAAATGTAATCAATATTAAGTGCGGATCTCGGGACCTCTGTGAAGACCGAATGCGACCTGCGGGGCGAAAATCGTTGTTTACGCCCCTGCCAATCATGGACAACAGGGTCTTACACCTGATAGGTTAGTGGATTTCAGACAAAATCTTGTGGGTTTTTACATTGAGAAATACCACTGTGACCAAAGTGTTTTGATAAACCAAAAAACCTACTTGGCGGAATAAGGAGACTTCCCACCGCCCGCTGATTCCCCCGCTGAGATTGGCTGACTAAATGGGCGTAGGTGGTGGGATGACTGCTCGTGGTAGGAGTGTCCCTTCCAGCTGGTAGGAACTAGGAATTCCTATACCCAACAGTCTGTGTGTTGTATTTCTCCTCCACCCCAGCTGGTAGTAACACTGTAGGACCTAAACACATATTCACCCAACAGTCTGTGTGTTGTATTTCTATGCTAAGCCTAGACCATGTTCACTGAGAGGGGGTGACAAGCTTGGTGGTTACCTCATCATTTGATTTTCCTGTCATTTCCTCTGGCAAAGCAACAGAATTTGGGTGTATTTGAGGTTGTCACTCAATACCATGACTCCTTTAATCCGGAAGGCTTCTGTGCTAATTATCACCCATAATAGTGGGTCAAACTGTTGTATTTAAGATGTAGAATTGTATTGTCATGTCAGAATCACGTAGGCATATTTGTGTTTTGTCATACTTCTCTCACCACTCATACTGTTCATAATAACTCATTTAATTTTTATACTACTACTAATAATAACTGCCATTTATTTCTTGTATACTTCCTTTTTCCAAAATACTTCATCTCAATGGTGTATTTGTTTTTTTCCCTCTCAGAAGTATTTGCATTGGATGATACATTTTGTTGCAAGTAGCATATAAGCTGACTATTCCACTCTCTTCCCTGGTCCCTCCCTCCCCAGTCGCAGCCTCGGACGGTTCAACACATACGACCAGGCCGCCTTCAACCCCCATCTGTTCGGCGAGGGGTCTCGGCCATCGGGGGTGGTGGGGGGCTACAACCCCTACCTCCAGGGGACCTCCCTCAAGGTGCCAGGGATGGAGGGCTACCAGGGTGGGGTGGTCGGTGGCACTGGAGGCGGGGGCTACGGGAGCCCCTCTGCCCTGCAGCAGGCTCTCCTCTCCCCCACCCCCCTGGAGTACCGGCCCCAGCAGCATGTCACCCCCACCCTACAGGGTCTCCTCTCTCCCCGCCACTCCCTGACGGGCCACGCCGACCCCCGCCTGCCCCCCCAGGACCTGGCCTCCCTGCTGAAGAGGCAGAGCCCTCGGCCGGCACCCCCCACTTCCCCCAACGTGCCCCAGGACTACACGGAAATGCTGCTGCTGCGCCAGCTCGGCCAAGGGGAGTCTCTGGAGCCGGGAAGCCCCTACCACCACCTCCTCCAGATCAGGCCCCCAGATGTCCAGCCCCCCAGCCTACCCCACTCAGAGAGCATGGAGGAGGATGACCTGCCACCCGGCTACCATGAGGGCCTCCTGGCCAAGGCCCAAGGCTGTGGGGATGGCCATGACCTGCTGGGCCCCCCCCAGGGAGGGACGCCCCCCTACAACTCCCCCACACACAGACACGGCTACATCAGGAGCACCCCCACAACCAGAGGTAACGGTCAAGCAGGCTCAACCGTAGAAATAGAAGGACTATTTCGATTCTGTACATTCTATTTCTATGGTGTCAAACAGCTTTCACATCCCTGTATGCTGATACTCACATGCTTTTTACACATTCCTGCTTCGGTCACACAAGCTACATTCTACATTGTTAACTTAGCAAATTCAGTAATCCCTCCCTCCCTCTCTTCCCCCTTCCAGACAATGAGCATGTTGACTGCAGGACCCAGGGGCAGCAGGTTATGGAGCAGGGCGTGCCTGACCGTAACGGAGTGGGCTACTCCACCAGGGGCCCCCAGGGGGACGGCTATCGGCCCCGGGGCCAGCTACAGCGCCACCACACCATCCAAACCTGCGACGACGCCTATGTGAGTCTCTCACGGTGCCTTAATGTGCTCCGTTTGGGACACACAGAAGTAGAATCTACAGAATCTCTTAGCCTCTTGTGTAGCTCTCAAAGGACTGGATAGTTTCAATGGATATGTCTTAGGCTAGGTAAACTATCAGAAGGCACGATGGACCTTGTTGCTGCTCATACGTACCTTTTCAGATCTGTGTGGCATGCCTAGGGGTAGGGACTCGGGGTAAATTTGGAATTGTCTGTGTGCGTTTATGTACTTAACGTGTCTTTCTGTACCGCCTCAGGACCAGGCCGAGCCCATGTCTGGGATGAGCCTATTGGCTGGCAAGGCTCTGAGCTCCGCCCGCATGTCTGACATCCTCAGCCAATCATCTCTGACAGGAAGCCAGCAGCTCCACCAGCGGGAAGAGTCAGGTCAGTGTCACCTACACACACACCAAATGAGGTAAAGTGAGTGAAACGTGGCAGTCTGGTCTAAGTAAAATGTGAACTCTAAAATAATCTCTGTCACAGACATATGCCGTTTTAGCAGACACTTGCATGCATTTTCTATTGGTGGTCCCAAAGGGAATTTAACCCATAATCCTGCCGTTATAAATAGATATATTATTGTGAAATACACCGGATAGGTGCAGTGACGTGTTGTTTTACATGGTCAGCCATAGTAGTAAGGCGCCCCTGGAACAAATTAGGGTTAAGTGCCTTGCTTAATAGCACATCGGCATATTTTCACCTTGACGTCTCGGGTATTCGAACCAGCGACCTTTCGGTTACTGGCCCAACGCTCTAACCGCTAGGCTAGCTGCCGCCCAACGGAGCCACAGAGGACCATGCACATGCACTCACAACACCCACCTGCCCTGAACATGGAGGAGTTCTTCATTCTGTGTGTGTTTTCTCCTGGCAGTATGTGACGTGGAGGGAGAGCTCCACGCTGGTGCCTGCTACCCGTCGTCCTGCACCAGCAACATCCTTCACAGCTACAAACCCCCAGACCTGCAGTACAGCATGGAGCAGGCCGGGGTCTAGCACGGGTACGCACATGCACTTAGTCTGCGTCTCAAATGGCACCCTATTCCCTACTTTTGACCAGTAGTGCACTATACTTGGGGAATCGGGAGCCATTTTGGACCAACCTCACAGTATGACTCTGTTGCCCGAACTCAGTCTACACAGTCAGGGAATGTCCTTTACCTGACTCATGTCAATGGTTGTCCATACTGTTGCCACTGTTTGTTTATTTCATTTTTAGATGTAACAAATTCTTATTTACACTGACACGCTACCGGGGAACAGTGGGTTAACTGCCTTGTTCAGGGGCACAGCAACAGATTTTTACCTTGTCAGCTCGGGGATTCGATCCAGCAACCTTTCGGTTACTGGCCCAACACTCTAACCACTTGGCTACCTGCCGCCCCAAAATGTTAATGCTGTTCTTAAATCAGTTGTCATTTAATTAAACTTTCATTTAGCCCGGCAGGTCATTTAGGATACGATTCTCATTCACAGTACTGACTTGGTTGGTCAAGAGGTGAACAGGACTAGAAGTGTTAGTGCTACTAGCTAGGGGAAATCCTGAGGGAATCTCAATGGTATTACCTTGATTCCTCACCTCTCTCCTTACTTCCTTCTCTAAGCTCATTGGGAGAGAAGGACTGGGGGGGATCCTCAGATATACCTGAACAGGCAGTTAACCCATTGTTCCCAGGCCGTCATTGAAAATAAGAATATGTTCTTAACTGACTTGCCTGGTTAAATAAAGGTTAAAAAAATATATATATGCTTTTTGAGATGGAGGCAAGGAGAGAGGGCACAAGGAACCAAAGAAAGACAATTGAAATTCAACCCTAGTGTAACTCTGTCCCTCTGTGTTCTCTCTCTCCTAGGAGCGTCTTCTGTGTATAAAGGTCCACATCAGCCACCTGTGTTGAGCAGCATCACGCCAAACCGCCATTGTCTGTCTGGAGGGGGCGCAGTCCGTCAGTCATGGGGCTTGGGGGAGGGCAGGCAGCCTGCAGGCTGCAGCCCGGGGTGGGTGGGGGGGGATTGGCTGGGCGAGGGGAGTGGGTTCAATGCCAGCATTCTGTTCTGCACAGCCATCTAGCAAGCATTGCCATCATTGGCTCTCTCCATTTCTGCTCTTCCGTCCGATTGGATAGATTGGGCTCTGCTTCCCCCTATCACTTCTTCCTTCCTACCCCCTTGCGGTCCCGCTCTCCTGCCCCCTTACCCCCCCCCCCCCCCTCCTCCTAACTGTTGCCATAGCAACATACTCATGCGCCTCAATGTCCCAGACATTCATACAGGCAAAACGTATAGATAACATAAACTTACACATGCACACACTCAGCCACAAACCCAAAGTATTCACACCAAGTCTGTGCGCAGGGATTCCTGTGAGGTTCTGTCCGCTCCTCCCTCTCCCCTCCACTGTATTCCAGTGGACCATTCCGGAGCGGGCTGTGATCTCAGAGCCTATGAGTGACCCATTCCATTGGGCTTGCAGGGGTGGGATTGGGTCAGGCTCAGAGGTGCAAAAAAAAAAAAAACAGCTCAGTGACAGCTCAGTGACATCGAGGATCGCACAGCACAACCAGCTCTCATTTTTTATTTTGTTTTCCTGTTCTGTTCTTTTTATTAATTGTTTTTAAAATTCATTTTTACGGGCTAATGTTCATCTAGAAATGATGATCATTAATGTTATTACTGTTTTCTGTCAAATACGTTTTATTATGATTACAATGAGAATTATTATTAAAGGAGAAAAAACTGTTCTGTGTTGCAAGGAAGACAACATTTTAGTTTTGATTACTTAAGAAATTCTGCACTTTCGGTTCAAGCTATCTTTAATTCTTCTCCCTGTTTACCCTCCCATACTGCCTTCTCCTTTTGTCACTCCCTTGTTCTCTCTTGTTTTATGCCCTTCTCTGCCCCCCCCTCCCCTCCCGTTCTTCATTCCATCCTACTCTCTCCCTCTTTTTCCACTCCCCATCACTCCCCTGCCACCTTTTGTGACAGTGTGGCATTGTGTGTAGTTTTAACAGACATGCTTCCCCTTCCTCCCCTGTACAGCGACACCATGTATAGACCACAATTGCTGTATCCCATTTTTTGGGGGGGTGTTGGGGAGGCATTTTTTATATTGTTATTGTTATTATTTGTATTTTTGGATGTCTTCAGATATCTTTTTTTCCTTTCTTCTGAATATTGAGATTTTTAGCCAAAAGAGTACAGGGAGAAAATCCTCCGTTGTCATAAAAATAGATTGTTCTTATTGTTTTATTATCGAGACACTTGAAGAGGAGAGTGGTTATTTGTTACTTTTTATCATTTCAATCATTGATCTCGTCGTTGTTGTTATCGTTTTCTGTTTTTTTGGGGTAGATTTGGCAGGCAATGGGTTGTGGGGTGGTTCGGTGCTGGGAATGCAGTCATTGAAACGGAGGGGAACTGTAATATAGCTGACATATCATCACCATCATCATCATCGTAAGACATTTTTAGAGGCGGAGATGGACAGACCCCTTCTCCACTCGCTCCCCCAATCTGCAGTGGTACCCTCCGTCTCGGACCTCATCGCCCCCTTATTGGCCAACACACACTGGACATTGCCTCTTCTCCCGACTCTGGCCCAGCTCCGGCCACATCCAAGGAGGAGACTACTACTCTGCACATGTGCTGCCTCCCTTTTCTATCTCTTTCTCGCTCTCTATCGTTCCCTCCCTTCATCACATGATCATCAAGTGAGACCTACTCCAGCCCCAATACTGAATTCAGTCCTTCATCTCTTCAGAGGGAGAGAAATGAGGAACTGACCAGAGACAGACCGGTTGCTTCAGTTTGACCCCAGCGCAGTATGTACAGTTCAGATAGTGAGCAGAGGGGGTGGGAGAATGATCCGCCTCCCTATCCCCACCTTGTCCGCAGGACTCCCAGTGCATCATGGTCCAGCAAGGGACTGTGAGTGTGTTGCTGATGAGTGAGCACCTCATTGTCTTCTTCCTTGTCTGTTTCTGTCTGACTTCCCTCTCATCATCTGTAAACCAGCTCTTTGCTCGGCACCTGTATCCTATGTTTTCTCTTTCTATTGTTTATTTTGTTTTTGGGAGTACAAAAATACTAAAGTGCAACAACGATGATTAAATAGAATTACCAACCAAACTGAGATGAATTAAATAAATATATATAAATAAATAATTTAAAAAGACAATGTGTTTGGGTGATCAATAGATTTAAGGAATCTGTATACCACCTGGGAATTTATGCTTGTTTTTTTGTCAGTCTGAATGTCACACTGCTTGTTTTTTGTCAGTCAGAATGTCACACTGCTTGTTTTTTGTCAGTCTGAATGTCACACTGCTTGTTGTTTTGTCAGTCTGAATGTCACACTGCTTGTTTTTTTTGTCAGTCTGAATGTCACACTGCTTGTTTTTTGTCAGTCTGAATGTCACACTGCTTGTTTTTTGTCAGTCTGAATGTCACACTGCTTGTTGTTTTGTCAGTCTGAATGTCACACTGCTTGTTTTTTTTGTCAGTCTGAATGTCACACTGCTTGTTTTTTTGTCAGTCTGAATGTCACACTGCTTGTTTTTTTGTCAGTCTGAATGTCACACTGCTTGTTTTTTGTCAGTCTGAATGTCACACTGCTTGTTGTTTTGTCAGTCTGAATGTCACACTGCTTGTTTTTTTTGTCAGTCTGAATGTCACACTGCTTGTTTTTTTGTCAGTCTGAATGTCACACTGCTTGTTTTTTTGTCAGTCTGAATGTCACACTGCTTGTTTTTTTGTCAGTCTGAATGTCACACTGCTTGTTTTTTTGTCAGTCTGAATGTCACACTGCTTGTTTTTTTGTCAGTCTGAATGTCACACTGCTTGTTTTTTTGTCAGTCTGAATGTCACACTGCTTGTTTTTTTGTCAGTCTGAATGTCACACTGCTTGTTTTTTTGTCAGTCTGAATGTCACACTGCTTGTTTTTTTGTCAGTCTGAATGTCACACTGCTTGTTTTTTTGTCAGTCTGAATGTCACACTGCTTGTTTTTTTGTCAGTCTGAATGTCACACTGCTTGTTTTTTTGTCAGTCTGAATGTCACACTGCTTGTTTTTTTGTCAGTCTGAATGTCACACTGCTTGTTTTTTTGTCAGTCTGAATGTCACACTGCTTGTTTTTTTGTCAGTCTGAATGTCACACTGCTTGTTTTTTTGTCCGTCTGAATGTCACACTGCTTGTTTTTTTGTCAGTCTGAATGTCACACTGCTTGTTTTTTTGTCAGTCTGAATGTCACACTGCTTGTTTTTTTGTCAGTCTGAATGTCACACTGCTTGTCGTTGAGGAGCAGAGTTAATGGTTGTGAAACATGTACGAACATCTTCATGCACTACAGCAGGGTTGTGTTCCATTCCAATTTAGTCAATTCAGGAAGGAAACTGAAATTCCCACTAGAATTGGATTTTCAGAGTCCTTCCTCAGTTGACTGAATTTAAAAAGTGATCAACCCTGCCATATACTCCAGATTTCACAGGCTGTGATAGATAAGGCACAAACCTGAAATCATCCTGGGGTAAGAAGAACTCCTCTAGTTGAATTTGTGAGCGTTAAGGAAAGGACCTCTTTGTCCCTGACACAGGAGCACTGTCGGGATGAATGGGGAACATTTGGTAAGCTATTGATCTACATCCCTCTACCTCAGGGCTGCAGTGCTCGGGGATCAGCTTCTTTGGTCTGTCTGTCTATAGCTGCACTGCAGTGGCTTTTCAGGCAACGGTAGCTGAGCACAGATCTAAGGAGCCATATAGGATTTAATGGAGGAGGGGCAGGCAGGGATGCTGTGGGGCTGCGATTGGAAGATGTGCAAGATAAGTGGATAACAGCTAGTCCCCTGTGTCTTAGTAGAATGACCCTCCTCTCCCCCATGACTCTCCTTCCAGCCATCCCCTAATTTTTCTCTCTCTCACACCTTGTAATACGTGGCTACTGGCTCACTGAATGACGGATGCATTGCGTAGCTTGTCCTGTTTTCCTCTCGCTCCCCCTCTCTCCCCTTCTCGTTGTCTATGTGGCGACAGCATGACTGCCTGCGTCAGCCACTAAATGCTGCTTGCTGCAGTCAGAGGATCGTGTGTGTGTGTGTGTGTGTGTGTAGTTGAGTGAGCCAGGGGGTGCTGCCTCTCTTCTCCTCTGCTACCCTACCCAGCATGTATGGAGGACCGACAGGCTGAATCATCCCACCACCATCTGCAGACTGTGCCAAGGTAACACACTAACATGGATTTGTGTGTGTGAGAGAGAGAAAAATAAAGAATGGGGGAAGAAAGGTTAGGACTGTTATATGTGTGTGTTGGTTTATCTGAGTTTGAAAGACAGTGCTGTGTGCATTGCTGTGTATATTTGGGTATGTGTGCGTTTTGAGGACACTGCATGCATCCCTGCACAGCAGATTTAGTGTGTTGCGCAGAGTCTAGCCCTCTAGCTCTCACTCCTCTTGTCCATTACTCTCTTCCATCCATTGTGCCTGTGCTTGTTATGATAACAAGCTTCCAGCCCTCTCTTTACTGGACTGATTGCGCCATTGTTTATTTGGGGAATACTATGGAATGCTATTCTCATGCTGTCACCTTTATGTGTTGATCTCGTGCTTGCATGCCCGTTTTACTGGAAGGCGCTGACACATTGATCATGTGACCATGATAATCCGGGATTGATAGTATCAGGCGTTGGTCATTTCTTGTGTTTTTTTCACACATTTGATTTGCACGTATGTGGTGTGAAATCACGGACTTCTCCTTTAAAACAGGCCTGTGTTTTTAATCTACTGGTAGAGATTTACTCAGATGGCGTCTATATCAGCGTATTGCACTGCAGCTCCTTACAAATCAAAGTTAGACAGCCAGCAAATGATTCAATACTCTGTGGAGTCAGGGTCTATTTGTGAAGAGCATAATCAACTCTTACTCTACCTCTCGTCCTCACTGTTCGTTGTGTCTCTATATCCCGTCGTAGTTCGGCTATTTCTTTGTCTTTCGTACTGTTGTATCCTTTCTGATTGGCTATTCCTGTGTCTTTTCATGGATTGTCCAGGAAGCTACTGCTCTTCTGTTGACGTTGTCTGTTCACACTAGTTGTTTATCTGTGTTCACCGCATTCTCTTTGTCTCTCTTAGGGATCTATCCTCTTTATTCCTGTGTGTTTTTACGGTCTTTGTCCCAGTCTCTTTCTTTCTGTCAGTGTTTTCTTGTTTTTTTTTCTAGAGCTAATGCTATTCTTATGTCCATGTTCTCACTCTCTTTCTCTCCATATCTGACACACTGTCCTATTTCCCTGTCTTGTTTCTGTCTGTTTCTTTGTCCACCTCTGTTTTGCTTTTCATTCTCTTGTCTGTGTAAACCCTCTATTCAGTCACTGGAGAGCAATCACTTACTGCCAGTCTCTCTATCCCTGTGTGTGTGCTTGCGAGTGCACATCATGGCAGATAGCAGGTGTGTGTTGGTGGTCCTGTGGATGAGCATGGAGTGTGTGTGTCTGAGGCAGGTGCCGGGCACCACTGTCCTGCTGCTAAACACCTTGGCCTGGGCATGGACAGGTCAGTAACAAGACTGGATCACAAAAACTAAGAGATGGAAAATATACCACCTCACAGAGTATACTACTCGGTTCTTTATGAGTTACAGTATATTGATAAAGATTCTGATGAGATACCAATGAAAAGTACATTGAAATAGACACTGAGTTTCAAGGGCACATCTTTTTTTATTTTTTTTACATCAACTTCTCTGTCCAGGTGCCATCGAACATGCGCCCAAAATTGATGGACGGCATCGAGCTGCACTAACACTGAAAGAGAATGTCACCCACAAGTTCAACTGCCAATCAGAGGGTTGGAATCCTCATGCCCCGCCCCTGTTGACGTGGTATCTTAACGGGGAGCGACAGAGACCGCCGTCGGACAAGCGGACACCTGGGCGCCTGGTGGTGACATCACGGGAGAAGTCTGGGCTGCTGACACCGGACTCCAAGCACAACAGCACCTTCTCTCTGAGAGCCAGGAAGTGGGATAGAGAGCTAGTATGTGCCGCCTCCAGCCCTCACAGTGGAGAGAGCTACAACGCCACCGTCACCCTCAATGTGCAGTGTGAGGAGCCTTGTTGAATGATCTGCTGATGTTGTGTGGGGAATGTGCTAATATGATTATCTGTTGTGGCTGTTAAGGTTTCACTTACTTGTTGAATTAAGGTTACATATCCAACGGCAGTATTAACCCCAGTCCTTCTGCTTACTCAGATATTATCATTGGCCGCAGTGCTAATATCAATATCCAATATGATCCCACCACTGTAGGTTATTTAAACCCAGTAGTACATTGAACTGATGTGATGCTCAGTTTCCCTCTCTTTATTCTGTTCCCCTTTTCTATCACAGTCCAGCCAGAGATTCTGCGTGTGAACGCTCACTACACTGAAACCTCAGACCCTGGCCTCTCCTTGGTCCTCTTTGCCTTGGTACGGTCAAACCCCCCTGCCCACATCACCTGGGTGGACCAGTCCGGTCAGCGGGTGGCCAACACTTCGGACTTCCTCATCCTGGACTCGCGGAGCTACCCCTGGCTGACCAATCACACGCTGCAGGTCGCCCCGAGCAGCCTATCAGGGAACGTCTCCGTAAACGCCAGCAACAGTGTTGGTGCAGCTCAGAGCAACCTAGCTCTGGCAGGTCTGACAGGTCAATATCACTTCGACCCTTTTCTTACTATCATGCCGCCGACACGAACAAACTGTCTTGTATATTTTCTTTTCAGCAAAGGGTGGATGCGTAACCAGGCATAGCTTGATTTGGCCCAGCTCAGCTCGGTTCAGTAGTGTGAATAGCCCTTTTTCCCACTACAGCTCAGATCATAGGCCCCCTTTTTCTGTATTCTCCAGAGTTCCTCCAGTCCAGGGTGGAGGTGCCGGTGCTGGGCATCCTGACAGGGGGCGCTGTGGGCTTCGTTACCTTCCTCATCCTCAGCCTTCTGGTGCTCTGCCTTCTGCACAAGAACAAGGGCAAGGCCATCATCGGTGAGATAGGGGAGCAAGGAGGGTGGGAGGAACTGTTGTAGTTTGATGGTACAGTGAATGAAGTGCTTTAAGTCTCTGAAGAATGTCTGTTCTTTTTCAGATGAGCCAGTCGAGATTATAATGGCGAAAAAATGGTAACGTACATTTATTTAGTTAGTCGGTCTGTTGTTTGTGTCAGTTGTCAGCATAGGTATGTGTCTAAATGTCCCTTTCTACAGTAAGTCGCTCGGGAAAAGAGTGTCTGCTAAAACGTAATACCTATCAGTGGCGATATTAGCATGTACTAGGTCTTGGTGGGGAAAGAAATAAATAAATGTGTGATGCATGCCAGCTAAGCCACTACACAGCACAACACTAAACAATACATTAATTGCACTGTAATGGTGACATACGGTGCCCACAAACTGTTAGGGCCTATGTAAAGCTGCCCGAACAGCAGTCCCAACATCTTACCACTGCTACACCTGGCTATCAGCGGAGCCTTGTCTGGCAGCGAAACAGTTCATTCAGCCTCATTTACTGCCTTTTAAAAAAACATAGCTGATATGGCTGACTTCCTTAAACAAATATGGTTTCTACTAACAATTGAGATGGACAAACTATGGCATAATGGGACGAAAAGCAGATGAAAGGAAATCCTTAACTTCGATTAAGACATTAATGAGCGAGCTAGGACGGACATAACTGTTAGTGAATATAATGATTTGTTTAGCACTTTTGAAATGTACAGCAACAGAATTCAGAATATGGGCTGTTCTCACAGTGTTCTCCCTGTACACCAAGTCAGAACTGTAGGACAAATAAGGGGGCATATAAGCAGACAATGAAAGCTTTTACAATATTCAATGATTACATTTCACTTAAACAGGTTATAGGCTACAGTAGAGCAGTCAGAACAGTAGGCAAAATTAAGAAGGGTAAATAGTCCAAATTATTAGGGTGAGGCATATGGCCTACTAAAATCTTACTACACAACATACACTTAGTATTACTTTCTTAGCTACAGTAACATATCTCCCTGGAATATTACAGAATTTATGCCGCAGCATACAATACATTTTTGGACTCACCTTGTTGTGCTGTGCTCACTTGAACAGGAAGGTGGAGTGGCGGTACTTCGTGGGCAAATTTTGTCATCAAATTCTGTCATTCTCTGGATTTATGGTGCTTTCAAGACAAGTTGGATGACCGTTCAAAATGTATTTTCCCAGTCGGAGCTCGTTTATTCCTGACTTCCCGGTTGTCTTGAACTCACTAAAGTCAAGTTTTCGCAGTTCCAAGTTGTTTTGAGCATGACCCAAATCATGCTTCATTGACAACATGGCCAATGTTGAATGTTTATCATTTTAAACTTGGAAAAGAGCCCCTTAATGCCATATTTGGGACCACACAGCCACGGTCACTGATTCCATCCAAACCACTTGTTAAATTTGTGATTTCCAACTTGTTGCGTAATATTTATGTCCAATAGCCGATGAGCAACGATACGTTTTACCCATAATTTCTCTTCATATGGCAAGGATTAAAAAGGTTTTGTTAGTAGATTGTCGACTTGATGACTGCTAGCTCAGATTGGGAAAATATGACGTTGACGTGATCAGTCCAGTCAAAGCTACTGTACATGTAACGTGATTTGACGTCATTTTATCTGTGGCCAATGACCTTGAGCCTTCTTGGATGGACACTTTTATAATGTGACTATGGCAGCACCCAAAGTGCTAGAATTTTCAAGGTCGTCTCTTACACTTGGCAGTGACGTAGTGTCCCCATGAGTGACAGAACACTGAGCATCGCTCTGTATGTTCCGCTGGCTAGCCCCACCACCACCACAGAAAGCACTGAGCTTGGCTGAAACACCTGCATTTTGGAGCTGCCTTACTCAAGAAAGCAAAAAAGAGACCATGTTTGTATGCAGCTTTATTAACTCAAAGATATGCATAATTTTTTACATTGTTTGAAAACTGATATCTGACCTGTATTAATGTCAAAATAACATGCAAAACAGGCAAGCCCCTCTGCCCCACCTGCCCAGAATTATGGGTTGCCACTGTTTACTATGTATTGTATTCATGCTCCTCTTTAAGTATTTACAGTACAAGGCAAGTGTCTGTATAATTATATACTTTACATGGGTGTATTCACTAGGAAACAAACAGACGCAAACGGGCCAAAACGGGGATGGGCATACCTGAACTTATCCAATAAGAAACGTTTTGCTACGGTGTGCACTAATAAATACACGCCATGACTCTTGTTTCAGTATGGAATCATCTAGTGTGAAGGTAGACAAGATATCCCTACCCAGAGAGAACATGTCTCTACCTTCCAACATGCAACTCAACGACCTCGGCACCCTGCATAAAGGTAAGACACTACTGCTGAGAGACCGATGCCCCATTAGAACCGAGGCAGAAGTCTCATCAATGGTGCAAAGCAATTACAGAACAGGAAAAAGAGTGGCCATTTTGGTGCCCTGGGCACTGGCATCTGTCCCTGTGGTCTTCTCTATGACTCTGTCCCATCTGTTACTCTACTTCCTCATCCCCATGCTGTCTCTCTGTAGCCCTCGAGACCGCCAAACACCACCTTGGGGACAAGATGAGAGAGGAAGAGGAGGATCTGTCTGCTGCCTACGCTGCCAGGGGTAAGACAGGGTTCAGATGTTTAAGGTTAGCTTGTCTGTTGAATAGAAATGAGTGGGCCCAGTCTACACTTTCCACACTAATATAATGTGTAACATAGTTTCAGGCGTGTTACGGAGCGTGTGGATGTGTTTATATATACCATTCGATGTGTGTGAGCCTATAATTCTCGTTTGTGTGTATATACTGTGCACCACATATGTCCATACATTGTTCTAAAGGTTGTTGTTGACACCCCCTCCAGGCTTCGCCCTGTACCCCATGGTGGGCTACATCTATAAGGTGAACAGCAAGAGCAGTGATGAGATCTGGCTCTGACTACTATGCCCCCAGTTCCACCACTGGGTGGTCAAACCACAGTGCAATGGGCCAAAAGGAACCTGTGGAACGACTGCCAGTCAACCAATCAGCCGATCCCATCTTCAACAAGGACCAATAGAGATGCTGACATGATTACAGGTGCAGACCAGCAAGGGGAACCTGTTTGGAAGATACTGTAGTTAGCGAACTCACTCTGGGGTTGTCCAGATGAACCTATTACAGCAGGTAATCACATTCCAACTTGATCAGAAACTCCGAATATCAGGTCCTATGTTGATTGGTTAGTGTATTTCAAGCTGACAGGTATAAGTCTGTAGCCTGGTCCTATATCTGTTTGTGCTGTCTGTCTGTTTGGTGTGACTATATGTCACAAACAGATCTGGGACCAGAAGGGTACAGTTGTGATATCAAGTGAATACATTTAGATGGCTCTAAACACCTAAACCAATACTCAGTGTGGAAAGTATACTATACCTGTGTTTTAGATGGTTTACACTGACTGACACCTACCACTCCTCCATATACTACAGTCTGTTGATCATGTACCATAACCATGAACTCCTGTTGGATTAAGGAATGCTTCATGTTCTTTGTATATCATAATGTCCAAGACAATGTATGTGAACTGACATATTTCTATGGCTATATACATAAACAATAGATATTCATCTACAAGTATAAAATATGTGTATATGTATATTTGTATTCATATGTATATGTGTATAAAATAAATCTAATAAAGATGAATATGACTAAGGATTTGACTATGGATGGAGAATTCTGCTCTTTGTATTTATTCAACCAGCAGGGGGCGCTAATCTTTACCGTAGTTAAGATGGAGACTGACGGATCCAACTGTCTATTGATTTACATATGATGGTCTGTCTGGCTTGTCATATTAATGTTGTCACCAGAGGTCATCGGGGCTTTGCAGGTCAGGGCATCATCGGGGGACAGTGAAGGGCTGGTTCTGCTGTAATGGAGCCCAGAGACTTGTGTTGGCCCATTTCAGTGTGCTGAGCCAGTGGGAGGAAATGCAGCCTGTACTCTGATGGAAATTGTAATGACATCTACATATGACAATTATATATCCCAGATTGTGTTCATTGGACACTGCTGAGAGGGAAGTTATACTGTCCTATATTTTATGGTTCTGACACTGCTGACTGGCTAGATGAGATTGTGTGTAGATTTGAACAGAAAGACGATGTTATGACCCCCAAAATCAACATTTTGTCTTACTGCAATTCTTCCAAGAAAAGTGTTTTCTGTCTTACCTTTGGTTAGTGCATTGTTGTTGTTTTTTTGATGTAGGGGTGGGTAGTGTTTGAGGCATTGTGTCTTAGTGACTGGGTGAGAGTGTGACTGTGTTCCAGGTGCCAGTTGTAGGTTACAGGGTGTTGTGGTCTACCGTAGCCAAGCAGGAAGCTGCTTTGTGGGATCATCTCTCTGTCTTCCTCACATGGCTCCTTTTGCAGAGCAGTAGGGATTTTAGGTTCTACAGAATCATTGGGACATAACTTTCTTAAAGAAATGTGAGTATGATCATAATCATGTTTTACTGCTTCGTAAAACCATATTCCATACTAAAAACCATTAGACTCTCTCAAATGATTTTTTGCAATTTACCGTAGGCCCATATGTAATTCTTCTTACCCTTTTATAATATGGTATTACACATTGGGACATAGTTGTATCAAAAGTGTCTTGCTAAAGCAGCATGTTGAAGATATTTTGAGCTGTGGCCTCACTCATAACTCAACCCAGAGAAATGACAGAGGTACCAGATAGAGACAGCCCCCAGTGTAACGGAAGATAAACCAATCATACACACTTCCTCCTCATAGACATAGAGACAGACAGACCTACTGAGAAGGTGACATTTTGGAAACATACAGGGGAAAGGATTCCATATTAAGGTATGTTTTTATTTTTGAACTCCTATTCTGAAGAGTTGATAGAGACGCTTAAAGAGTTGGCATCACTGGCATTAGAAAGGTTTACAATTTAAAAGGTTTGTTGGAGCCTAAGGATGTGTAAAATGACACAAAACAACAATAAATCAACATGATTGTGTAAAGGTGTTTTTTTTGTGATATGTCTCAATTCAGTAAATAAAGATGTATGTGTCTTTCTATTATGATACAAAATAGAAGTTTGAGTAAAATTAAAATGGCTGACTAGGGACAGAAATGGTGTCTCCTACAATGGCTGTGTATGAAATGATACACCAGTTTAATTTCCCCAGGAGAATCGAGAGAAGAGTAAGTAGAATGAAGTGGATCATACTCTTGGCTCATCTGTTGGTGATTTGGACCATGACTGGTACGTTTTGGGAGAATATCTATGAATAAAAAAAAGACTGACAGACTGCGTAAAAAAAAATGTCAGAAATGATTCAACACACCAGTTTTTTTTCTGATCACTTTTTATTATTATTCCTGACTAGATTAATCAGATGGATGACATTTAAAAAGTACAATATCAATGATGTCAAGGTCACTTTCGGGATCTTTTTACTGTGACCCTAACTGATGCTTCCCCCATTCTTTTTACAGTAG
This sequence comes from Oncorhynchus kisutch, assembly GCF_002021735.2. Classification (NCBI taxonomy): domain Eukaryota; kingdom Metazoa; phylum Chordata; class Actinopteri; order Salmoniformes; family Salmonidae; genus Oncorhynchus; species Oncorhynchus kisutch. Next base: position 37,410,049 of record NC_034191.2, read on the forward strand.
CTGAAGATTCAGTCCCAAGTAAGTGACCAGATTTAATCCAGGTCCTGTTTCGATCTAACTATGAATCAAATCTATCTAACCGAACTGACTAAAACCCACCATAAGTATTGGCATCCTTGATAGAGATGAGCAGAACATACTGTATAAAAGAAATAATACAAAAACTGAGCTATATTATATGCAAAAAAAAATATGGGCAAGTTATATTAATTTATACTAATGCAATTGCTCTGAAAAAAAATATGATTTTGTCATCTGACCGTAGCACCGCCTGGAGTTTGATACATGACGTTGGCATTTAGATTGGAACCGGTGCTATGGTCAGATTGCATGAAAATTGAGCTCTTCGGCCACGGACATCAGTGGTGGGTTTGGTGTTGAAAAACAGAAGCATATGCAGAAAAGTATCTCATACCTACTGTAAAATATGGTGGTGGATTTTTTTGATGTTATGGGGCTATTTTGCTTCTACTGGTCCTGGGGCCCTTGTTAAGGTCAAAAGCATCAAGTAACAGGACATTGTAGACAAAAACCTGGTTGCTTCTGCCAGGATCTTCTAGCAAGACCATAAAAACAAGCACTAATCAAAATCCACAAAGAAATGGTTAATTGACCGCAGAATCAGCATTTTGCAATGGCCCTCTTAGGCTCTGGACTTGAACTCCATTTTAAACCTGTAGTTTGAATTGAAAAGGGCCGTCCATAAGAGCAGACGAAGGATATCAAGGACCTGGAAAGATTCTGTGTGGAGGAATGGTCTAGGATCAAATCAAATGGTATTTGTCTAATGCTTCGTAAACAACAGGTGTAGACTAACAGTGAAATGCATACTTACGAGCCATTCCCAACAATGCAGAGAGAAAGAAAGAGAAATAATGACACAAGGAATAAATACACCATGAGTAATGATAACTTGGCTATATATACACGGGGTACCAGTACCGAGTCGATGTGCAGGGGTACGAGGTAATTGAAGAAGATAAGTACATATTAGGTAGGGATAAAGTAACTAGGCAACAGGATAGATAATAAACAGTAACAGCAGCGCATGTGTTGAGTCAAAAGTGTGGATCCCAAATTACTTCAATGGGTGACATGTCTGGAATATGCAGGCCATGGAAGAACTGGGACGTTTTCAGCTACCAGGAATTGTTGAAGATCCTTGCGACATGGGGCCATGCATTATCATGCTGAAACATGAGGTGATGGTGGCAGATGAATGCCAAGACAATGGGCCTCAGGATCTAGTCATGGAATCTCTGTACATTCAAATTGTCATTGATAAAATGAAAGCTTATTTATCTCAAATGTTGCGCACATCCCTGTTAGTCCGAAGCTTATGTCTGCCCATACCATAACTCCACCGCCACTATGGGGCACTCTGTTCACAATGTTGACATCAGCAAACTGCTCGCCCACACGACACCATAGACGTGGTCTGCGGTTGTGAGGCTGGTTCAACATACTGCCAAATTCTCTAAAACATTGTTGGAGGTGGCTTATGGTAGAGAAATAAACATTAAATTCTCTGGCAACAGCTCTGGTGGTCAGCATGCCAATTGCTCGCTCCCTCAAAACTTGAGATATCTGTGGCATTGTGTTGTGTGACAAAACTTCACATTTTAGAGTGCCCTTTTACTGCCCCCAACAAAAGGTGCACCTGTGTTATGATCATGCTGTTGAATCGGCTTCTTGATATGCCACACCTGTCAGGTGGATGTATTATCTTGGCAAAGGAGAAATGCTCACTAACAGGGATGTGCACAACATTTGAGATAAATAAGCTTGTGCGTATGGAACATTTCTGGGATCTTTTATTACAGCACATTAAACATGGGACCAACACTTTCAATGTTGCGTTTATATATTTTTTCAGTGTTTTTAGCTGTCTTATGGCTTAGGGGTAAAAACTGTTCAGGGTCCTGTTGGTTCCAGACTTGGTCCATCGGTACCACTTGCCGTGCGGTGGCAGAGAGAATAGTCTATGACTAGGGTGACTGGAGTCTTTGAGAATTTTTAGGGTCTTTCACTGACACCGCCTGGTACAGAGGTCCCGGATGGCAGGGAGCTCGGCCCCAGTGATGTACTGGGCTGTACACACTACCCTCTGTAGCGCTTTGCGGTCAGATGTAAGCAGTTGCCATACCAAGCCGTGATGCAGCCAGTCAAGATGCTCTCAATGATCAAACTTCTTTTAGGATCTGAGGACCCATGCCGAATCTTTTCAGAGGGGGAAGAGGCGTTGTCGTGCCCTCTTCACGACTCTGTTGGTGTTTGTGGACCATGATAATTCCTTAGTGATGTGGACACCAAGGAATTTGAAGCTCTCGACCTGCTCCACTATACCCCCATCTATTTGGATGGGGGCTTGCTTGGCCCTCCGTTTCCTATAGTTCAGAATCAGCTCCTTTTTTCTTGCTGATGTTGGTGCTGAGATTGTTGTCCTGGCACCACACTGCCAGGTCTCTGATCTGCCAACGTGTTTTCCAATCTCATAAAACATTTTACAAAAAGGCTGTGTAATTATCCTCGCAAGGGGAGGGTGCTAGATTATTGAAAAAGGGAGTGCCAATAATGTTTACCCTTATCTTTTTAATATTTTTTTGTATTACTTGTTAAACAAAATCTCTTTCTCTGAGCAATTGTATTACTTGTATTAATTGTATTAGTATTAAATAATCATAAATATTTGAGCATACAGTATAGCTCATTTATTTCACAGTCTTTTTTGTTTATCTTTATCAAGGGTGCCAATAATTATAGACCTGACTGTATGTCTACCTAATATGCATTTGCTTAAATAACAGAAACAGAGCATGAGGAAAAAGTAGATGGAGAGAAACACGAATATCCCGAAAGGGCTTATCAATCTATCTTATCTAATGCTGGTGTGTTTATTTCTTTAGAACTTAAAATAAAAGTGGAAGAATCCTCCTCGGACAAGATCAAATTATCATGTCCTGATGGTTTCCATTTTCAAAATACTAATGAGACTACTCGAACACTGGAATACAAGGATGAGAACACAAATGAGTATGTATGCAAGAAAGTCAATGGTCTTGTCTCAGACGATAGCAACGTCAAAATCTACGTGAAATTTCGGAGTAAGTACAGTACTGCCATTTCCCTCAATGTATAATTATACCTCACAATAATAGAAGTCAATGTTTTGTTTTGTGTGTATGCCATTTTAACACACATCATTATAACGTACGTGTGTGTGTGGCGTGCTTGTGTGTGTGTGTGTGTGTTCCCAGCCTGTGATAACTGCGTCGAGCTGGATACAACTGCGGCTGTAGGGATGGTTGTGGGAGACCTGGTGGCCACTGTCCTGATTGGAGTAGCTGTCTACAGCATCGCCTCACAGCCCAAAGCAACACTGATCACCGGCAAGAAAAGTGAGTGACCACACAAAGGGGAAAAACATAGGATATGTGAACTTGAAATTTGAATGATACCTGACGAGCCCTTACTTTAAACGTTGCGCATAGAATGGAGAAAACTCAGAAGTGAACACTTCTGATTGAGATGTTCTTAAAAATGAAATATTTTACAGTAAACATTCAAAAATAATACACATGAAGACCATAATCAATAATGTAATGCAATATTTCATTTCTGTCTTTCACCCCTAGCATCTAGCAAAATGGGGCTCATCAACAATGAGGCGAGTGCAAACGAAGACCTCACTGGCAACTATCAGGTAGGTGTTTCCTGGCTTCTTTGAGCCACGATCTTGACATGAACAAAATAACGAGTCAAAGTCATTAAGTTATAGCGATGGGTTGATCCATTTGTGTCTGTCTGATCTTTCTTTCTTTCTTTCTTTCTTTCTTTCTTTCTTTCTTTCTTTCTTTCTTTCTTTCTTTCTTTCTTTCTTTCTTTCTTTCTTTCTTTCTTTCTTTCTTTCTTTCTTTCTTTCTTTCTTTCTTTCTTTCTTTCTTTCTTTCTTTCTTTCTTTCTTTCTTTCTTTCTTTCTTTCTTTCTTTCTTTCTTTCTTTCTTTCTTTCTTTCTTTCTTTCTCTCTCTCACAGCCCCTGAATAAAAGGCGCATGGACAGATCTGAGTACAGCACTCTGCCAGAAAGGAGATAAAGAGAAAAATAAAATGTAGAGCACACTCTTTAAGCTCCGTTCGAAGATCCGTTTCGGATTGAAACATAGTGAATTGGGAGCTTTAATGTTGTGCGGGCCATCTTGTTCTTTACAAGTATTATTTATCAGCCCGGTACATTAGTTTTTTTTTAAGGTTGTGCGTATGACCACACATTTGTCTACAAATAAAATGTGCTCAGTGCTACATTACTTTTACAAACCACAAAATAATTGTTGCAATGCATTGAGTGAAGGCAGAAATCCATGACAAGTCCCTCAACTGTCCATTTGATGTACAGAGTCATTGACTGTTTGCTCTGTTGCTTTGTTTACTTTGATCTACTGCTTTGCTAGAGCTAAGATTTCCTTTTGGTACCATAAATTGTATTTGTCCAACTTCACACATGTTTGTTGATTTCCCCAATTTTTATATTGAGAATTTGTTTGGCATGATGCCTCATAAGGTTAATATTACTGTATATAGACATATATACATTTTCCTTGTATTTATATTTGTTTTCATTTAGGCTGTTTTGTCATTCCATGACGTAACATAATTTGTTATTTGCTTTTATAGTCCGAGCTGATACCTTTTTTCAACCTGTGTACAGAAAATGTTTGACGAATTCAGGTGTACCATGGGGAGCGGAGGTTTGTTATGGATTCAGGTGTACCATGGGGAGCGGAGGTTTGTTGTGAATTCAGGTGTACCATGGGGAGCGGAGGTTTGTTATGAATTCAGGTGTACCATGGGGAGCGGAGGTTTGTTATGAATTCAGGTGTACCATGGGGAGCGGAGGTTTGTTATGAATTCAGGTGTACCATGGGGAGCGGAGGTTTGTTGTGAATTCAGGTGTACCATGGGGAGCGGAGGTTTGTTATGAATTCAGGTGTACCATGGGGAGCGGAGGTTTGTTATGAATTCAGGTGTACCATGGGGAGCTGAGGTTTGTTGTGAATTCAGGTGTACCATGGGGAAGGAGGTTTGTTATGAACTCAGGTGTACCATGGGGAACTGAGGTTTGTTTTGATTTCAGGTGTACCATGGGGAGCGGAGGTTTGTTGTGAATTCAGGTGTACCATGGGGAGTGAAGGTTTGTTGTGAATTCAGGTGTACCATGGGGAAGGAGGTTTGTTATGAACTCAGGTGTATCATGGGGAGCTGAGGTTTGTTTTGAATTCAGGTGTACCATGGGGAGTGGAGGTTTGTTGTGAATTCAGGGGTACCATGGGGAGAGGAGGTTTGTTGTGAATTCAGGTGTACCATGGGGAAGGAGGTTTGATATGAACTCAGGTGTACCATGGGTAGAGGAGGTTTGTTATGAATTCAGGTGTACCATGTGAGAGCGAAGGTTTGTTATGAACTCAGGAGTACCATGGGAAAAGGAGGTTTGTTATGAATTCAAAAGCTCTCACTCATCACTGTACCCTCTATATGAGAGTGGGCTGGCCTTCCTTAGCTCTTCGGAGACATAGTCATTGGTTACGTCTTCATTGATCAGGCCATACTGAGACAGCTCCCTTTTTACCTGTGTACCTACATTGTCCAGCAGACAAATGACAACAATTGCCTACGCTCCCAGGACTGTATCTTGTTGACTGTGCCCGTACAGAGTTTGGTATAAAAAATTTAAAAAGCATTCCAGTTTTCTTGCCCTTCCACTTGGAACAAGATACAAAAGGACATTAAATTGCAGGAGCTCGTGTCCTTGAATTAGTTTAAGGCTAGGGTCAAATCTATGGTGGACAATAAAGTGTGTGTGTGTGTGCTTCTATTTTGGCCAGGTCTCTCTTGGAAAATAGTTTTTTAATCTCAACGAGACTAACCTGGTGAAAAGAATACAAATAACATAAATAATGAAATGCAAATGAAATGGAAAGTTGGTCACAAAATACATGTTCACTGATTGTGACTTGTTATTTCTGGTTTCATCCTACTTTTGATGAGATCTTTAAGTGAGTCAGTCATTTTTTTCGATCTGACTATTCCACTTATTTACTACCACACAGAGAGCAGCTTTAGTGGAGGGTTTGCTCTACAGGAAGCCCAAATGTGTCAGATATTCTAATGGAACAGAGCACATGATATATGAGATGCTTTTCGAGTGTGGTTATGGGGGTTTACTTCTGCTAGTCTACAAAGTGCGGTTTCCTAACGGAGCTTAGAGAGGAGATCAAACGGAAAGAGCTCAAACAACACAGAGCTCACAGCGTACACAACCAACACCCACATATCCATGTTCACATCACATCACACACACACAGACCTACACATAGACAGACACACAGACAAACACACAGACCTACACACGCACACAAATCAACCACACTTGCAAACAGACACATTTAACACAACACTCAAATTCTCCAAATGAACCACTGTTGATCAGATTTAACAGATATCATTCACTTTGGTGTTCCAGGTGTGCACGCTCCATGTTCTTGGTCTTCACTCTGGATCATAATTAGATTCATCAGCTGTGCAAGTGCAGGGCTTGATTGATCTATCCAGTCACTCATTGATACAAAACGGTAGGAAGCAACTATAGACACCTACACTTGAATGTCGTAAGGTCTTTATTCTTGTCAAAATATTTTTTTGAAATACATCCAGTAGACATTATTTCCACTACATTCTTGCAACACAAAGTTAGTGTAAGGCAAAAAAAAAAAGAAGTTTTCTTTCCACTGATGCGGGTAAGTAAAGTCTGCCTACACTCATATGTGACGTGTTTCCGATGAGATCCTCATGATTAGCAACAGAAAGACCTGGCCAATCATCCACCATCATTTCCAGTAAGCGTAAGGGGTGCAGGCATCTGCGGCTTAAGGCTTGACAGCACACTGAAGATAAAGAACCGCAAACTAGCTAGACTCTTTAATCGCATGACACTACACTTCATAAAACAAACATTTCCTTTGTGTCATAGTGGCTCACAATGAAGTAGTTCTATTTTAGTTTCATCTGACCATATGAAATTCTCCCAATCTTCTTCTGGATCATCCAAATGCTCTCTAGCAAACTTCAGACGGGCCTGGACATGTACTGGCTTAAGCAGGGGGACACGTCTGGCACTGCAGGATTTGAGTCCCTGGCGACGTAGTGTGTTACTGATGGTCGGCTTTGTTACTTTGGTCCCAGCTCTCTGCAGGTCATTCACTAGGTCCCCCGTGTGGTTCTGGGATTTTTGCTCACCGTTCTTGTGATCATTTTGACCCCACGGGGTGAGATCTTGCGTGGAGCCCCAGATCGAGGGAGATTATCAGTGGTCTTGTATGTCTTCCATTTCCTAATAATTGCTCCCACAGTTGATTTCTTCAAACCAAGCTGCTTACCTATTGCAGATTCAGTCTTCCCAGCCTGGTGCAGGTCTACAATTTTGTTTCTGGTGTCCTTTGACAGCTCTTTGGTCTTGGCCATAGTGGAGTTTGGAGTGTCACTGTTTGAGGTTGTGGACAGGTGTCTTTTATACTGATAACAAGTTCAAACAGGTGCCATTAATACAGGTAACAAGTGGAGGACAGAGGAGCCTCTTAAAGGAGAAGTTACAGGTCTGTGAGAGCCAGAAATCTTGCTTGTTTGTAGGTGACCAAATACTTATTTTCCACCATCATTTGCAAATAAATTCATTAAATATCCTACAATGTGATTTTCTGGATTTTTTTTTCTCATTTTGTCTGTCATAGTTGAAGTGTACCTATGATGAAAATTCCAGGCCTCTCTCATCTTTTTAAGTGGGAGAACTTGCACAATTGGTGGCTGACTAAATACTTTTTTGCCCCACTGTATATGTGCTAATACGCTAGCTGCACAAAACATTAAGAACACCTGCTCTTTCCATGTCATAGACTGACCAGGTGAATCCAGGTGAATGCTGTGATCCCTTATTGACTTCACTTGTTAAATCCACTTCAATCTGTGTAGTTGAAGGGAGACAGGTTAAAGAAGGATTTTTAAGCTTTGACATGGATTGAGACGGATTGGTGGATTGGATTGTGTGTGTGCCATTCAGAGGGTGAATGGGCAAGAAAAAACAGTGTCCTGTGTGTATCAAGAATGGTCCAACACCCACAGAACATCCAGCCAACTTGACACTACTGTGGCAAGCCTTGGAGTCTACATCGGCCAGCATCCCTGTGGAACGCTTTCGACACCTTGTAGCCCATAACCCAATGAATTGATGCTGTTCTAAGTGCAAAAGGGGGTTCAACTCAATATTAGGATGGTGTTTTGTACACTCAGTGTATATACAGGCAGCATTAACATTGTGAGGAGGAAGAACTTGGCATCTGCAAGCATTGATACCATTTTACAACAGTTGATCTACACAGATATGTACAAGTTGTTTTTCAGTACAGCAAACATCTAAAAGTCGTTACAAAGATCTTCCTACCTTTGTCTCTATTTTCCAGAGCAACACTATGTTGATCACTATTATCGCTAGTTACAGTAATTCTGAACTATAGTTTTAACTAAATCATGATATCACACTTTTTACACATCAAGCTCAAAAAAAAAAAAAAAAATGCAGAACTAAGAACAGATACAGCCCTTGGTTCACCCCAGACCTGACTGCCCTCGACCAGCACAAAAACATCCTGTGGCGGACTGCAATAGCATCGAATAGTCCCCGTGATATGCAACTGTTCAGGGAAGTCCGGAACCAATACACGCAGTCAGTCAGGAAAGCTAAGGCCAGCTTCTTCAGGCAGAAGTTTGCATCCTGTAGCTCCAACTCCAAAAAGTTCTGGGACACTGTGAAGTCCATGGAGAACAAGAGCACCTCCTCCCAGCTGCCCACTGCACTGAGGCTAGGTAACACGGTCACCACTGATAAATCCATGATTATCGAAAACTTCAATAAGCATTTCTCAACGGCTGGCCATGCCTTCCGCCTGGCTACTTCAACCTCGGCCAACAGCTCCACCCCCCCCGCAGCTCCTCGCCCAAGCCTCTCCAGGTTCTCCTTTACCCAAATCCAGATAGCAGATGTTCTGAAAGAGCTGCAAAACCTGGACCCGTACAAATCAGCTGGGCTTGACAATCTGGACCCTCTATTTCTGAAACTATCTGCCACCATTGTCGCAACCCCTATTACCAGCCTGTTCAACCTCTCTTTCATCTCGTCTGAGATCCCCAAGGATTGGAAAGCTGCCGCAGTCATCCCCCTCTTCAAAGGGGGAGACACCCTGGACCCAAACTGTTACAGACCTATATCCATCCTGCCCTGCCTATCTAAGGTCTTCGAAAGCCAAGTCAACAAACAGGTCACTGACCATCTCGAATCCCACCGTACCTTCTCCACTGTGCAATCTGGTTTCCGAGCCGGTGCACCTCAGCCACACTCAAGGTACTAAACGACATCATAACCGCCATCGATAAAAGACAGTACTGTGCAGCCGTCTTCATCGACCTTGCCAAGGCTTTCGACTCTGTCAATCACCATATTCTTATCGGCAGACTCAGTAGCCTCGGTTTTTCGGATGACTGCCTTGCCTGGTTCACCAATTACTTTGCAGACAGAGTTCAGTGTGTCAAATCGGAGGGCATGCTGTCCGGTCCTCTGGCAGTCTCTATGGGGGTGCCACAGGGTTCAATTCTCGGGCCGACTCTTTTCTCTGTGTATATCAATGATGTTGCTCTTGCTGCGGGCGATTCCCTGATCCACCTCTACGCAGACGACACCATTCTATATACTTTCGGCCCGTCTTTGGACACTGTGCTATCTAACCTCCAAACAAGCTTCAATGCCATACAACACTCCTTCCGTGGCCTCCAACTGCTCTTAAACGCTAGTAAAACCAAATGCATGCTTTTCAACCGGTCGCTGCCTGCACCTGCATGCCCGACTAGCATCACCACCCTGGATGGTTCCGACCTAGAATATGTGGACGTCTATAAGTACCTAGGTGTCTGGCTAGACTGCAAACTCTCCTTCCAGACTCATATCAAACATCTCCAATCGAAAATCAAATCAAGAGTCGGCTTTCTATTCCGCAACAAAGCCTCATTCACTCAAGCCGCCAAGCTTACCCTAGTAAAACTGACTATCCTACCGATCCTCGACTTCGGCGATGTCATCTACAAAATGGCTTCCAACACTCTACTCAGCAAACTGGATGCAGTCTATCACAGTGCCATCCGTTTTGTCACTAAAGCACCTTATACCACCCACCACTGCGACTTGTATGCTCTAGTCGGCTGGCCCTCGCTACATATTCGTCGCCAGACCCACTGGCTCCAGGTCATCTACAAGTCTATGCTAGGTAAAGCTCCGCCTTATCTCAGCTCACTGGTCACGATGGCAACACCCATCCGTAGCACGCGCTCCAGCAGGTGTATCTCACTGATCATCCCTAAAGCCAACACCTCATTTGGCCGCCTTTCGTTCCAGTACTCTGCTGCCTGTGACTGGAACGAATTGCAAAAATCGCTGAAGTTGGAGACTTTTATCTCCCTCACCAACTTCAAACATCAGCTATCTGAGCAGCTAACCGATCGCTGCAGCTGTACATAGTCTATTGGTAAATAGCCCACCCTTTTCACCTACCTCATCCCCATACTGTTTTTATTTATTTACTTTTCTGCTCTTCTGCACACCAATATCTCTACCTGTACATGACCATCTGATCTTTTATCACTCCAGTGTTAATCTGCAAAATTGTAATTATTTGCCTACCTCCTCATGCCTTTTGCACACATTGTATATAGACCCCCCCTTTGTTTTCTACTGTGTTATTGACTTGTTAATTGTTTACTCCATGTGTAACTCTTTGTTGTATGCTCACACTGCTATGCTTTATCTTGGCCAGGTCGCAGTTGCAAATGAGAACTTGTTCTCAACTAGCCTACCTGGTTAAATAAAGGTGAAATAAATAAAATAAAAGAAGCTCTTTAAGTCTATGCTAAGAACTACAGAGCCTTCTCCCCTCCTCTTTGATGGCAGGGTGAGCTGAGGCCTGCTGGTCCAGGGCATCAGAGGGGTCCTAGAGAACAGGTGTGGTCTGGTGAGAGGATTTTCTACCCAGTCCTGTGGGTAGCGTAGATATCTCTGCTGCAGGTTGCCACGCTAAGGGGCTGTCAGGGGGAAAATAAAGGCTTTAGGTGACTGCTGTAGCTATTTGTTGTTGTTAATTAAGTCAGATTCACAGATCAGTTTAAGTCAGAATCACAGATCAGTTTCCATTGCAACAACACTCTTTTTTTATGAATCTTCACCAGAAGTATTGTGAATAGCTAGCCTAGACCGTCTCCCTAACATACTGACAGACATTGGCTAACCAGGAGATGTGGAATGAAGAATAGGTAGGAGATACGGATGGAATAAAAGCACAACATACAGATGGAGAGATGGACAAGAGGTCGACAGCCTACCTCATAGTCAGGACTTGGCACCACTGGTGGACCACGGCCTGCTGAGCGGTACGTCTCTAAGGTGAAAACCAAATATAAATTTATATAAATAAATAAGCTATTCACTGTACCTATAAGAAATGATCAATACTATGCCACAGAGGAATTTATATTTTTATGATGTGTGAATACTTTGCTGTCGAGTAGTCCTGGGTATGGTCAAATTAAATAGTTGAGAGCGCTCCCTATCACCAAGTGCCACTGTTGGCTGATGGATAATCAGATGGTAACAGCGTTACGTTTTTGGGGTGCAGCAGGTCCAGACTTCTTCTGAGCCCAGCTATACACAATGAAGATGACCCCTCCTTTCACCAGCAGGTCCCCAACAATAGCCCCGGTAACCAGAGTCGCATCCAGCTCAAGCAGTTTTCACACACTGCAACACCAAAAACAATACAGATAGGGTTAGTAGTCAAATTGTGTTAAAACATGGGTGTATGAAGGGAAGAAGGAAGAAGAAGATGAGTCAATGGGTGTATGGGTGTATGGGTGTCAATGGGTGTATATATTTCCTTTGCTTTTATCACTCTTATCTAATGTAAATGAGGAGTCATCTTTTTTCATTAATTCACCCCCGGGACATGTCATAGTAACAATGCTTCTCAAGAAGGATACACACCCTGAAACAAACAACAATTGACATTACCACATACTCTTTACATTTATTTATTTAATGCATAAGAAAAAGTATTTACTTCACAGCTAACTTTTCTTTTAAACTAACATTGAATTAATTGAATTGACACCAAACAAGACATTCAACATTACAGTTTTTCTCAATCATGTACAAGCAGTTGTTTGTAACAATCTTGTCGATCTTCAAAACAGAGTCCACAAGACACAGAACTCTATGGCCTGTTGGAAAACAGTCAATGTAGTTGCCTTCCCAAAACATATACAGTACATTTATCAAAACTACATTATACCTTCAAAATTGCAAATACATTTATCCAAAGAACACGACTGCCTGCAAAAAGATAGACACAACCATACATATCTCTTGATTCCAAGCAGACAAAACAGAAAGTTAGTCGGTCTTTAAAAAATCCCAGTAGATCAACACATTTTCTTTGCAGTCACTTAATCATGATGATAAAACATTTGAGTACAACTATCCAAAAGTGCAGAATTATGGGGAACTATTCTCCTTTGACACATATTTCTCCAAACAATTTCATACACAAAATATTATTCCAGATTATTTTTTAAATGCACATTGTGTGCAGGATTCGTTCATTGGTATCATCACAATCCAATTCCATGTATTCAATGCAAAGGTTATACTTTTGTAGACTTTTCATTGGTGCAATGAAACACAATCCACAATAGAAATATGGAAGGTTGAGGACAATGGAGGAACACACTTGACATGAATGTATAGGACATGAATGTATAGGACATGAATGTATAGGACATGAATGTATAGGCCTAAATCCACATTAAAGCAAAGCTCGATAATGAAAGGACACAATGTTGGCTATGATGACTTAGGAGTAACCCAAGGTTATGTAAAAGTAACACAACTTCATTGTCTGCGATATTGTGAAAAATCACAACAATTACACATAGATCTTTCCATATATTGTACATGGTATGACACTGATGTGAGACTTTTTGTGCAGTAGTAGTTACTGATTGCAGGAAACATTTATCTTCTGATGAAAACAATGTGTTAATATTCTTGAACTGAACACTAGACAGTGAGTTTTGTATTCACTGATGACATTTGTATTTAAAGTTTTGTGAGATATGCAAGTCAGGTACTAAGGCAATAAAACGATCAGAAGCTCTGTAAATCTATTTGAGCATTTGATCATTGATGTTCTGCTATGGATACGTTTCAACACAGATACCAGAATTGCTTGTACACTATTGAGAATAACTGTAAATACTTTCAATATATAACTAAACCATATATTTTTTGTTTAATACAATCAATCTCTACATTGTAATACATGTAAATATAGGACAACTGATTTGAACAAAGAAACCATAGAAACCATCTCAACCTGATTTTTGTCCCTGCACAGCAGTGATGGCGACCATGAAGAAGATGAGCACACCACTCATGTTAACTCTGTTCATGTCTTCTCTGTCTCTCAAGGTAAGTCAAGTGTACTTTTGTTATTGTATTCTGTCTGAATTTAAGTGCTGGAGATCTACAGTACTTATGTGAATATAGTCTGAAAATGTTGTGTTTAGAAAAGTCAATAGTTCTCTCAAAGCCCGCTCTCTCTTTTGCCTCTCTCTCTCTCTCTCTCTCTCTCTCGCTCTCTCTCTCTCTCTCTCTCTCTCTCTCTCTCTCTCTCTCTCTCTCTCTCTCTCTCTCTCTCTCTCTCTCTCTCTCTCTCTCTCTCTCTCTCTCTCTCTCTCTCTCTCTCTCTCTCTCTCTCTCTCTCTCTCTCTCTCTCTCTCTCTCTCTCTCTCTCTCTCTCTCTCTCTCTCTCTCTCTCTCTCTCTCTCTCTCTCTCTCTCTCTCTCTCTCTCAGGAAGAGATTTTTTCAAGATGAGGTTTTGATTGTTCTGATGTTACACACCTCTTTCCGTAGGCTTTACACTGAATATAGAAATATAGTAATTTAGTAGTTAACGAAATGATTAAAATAATTATAAAAATTGAACAGCATATTCATTATTTGATCTAACTTCAAATCGCATTTACTGTATTGTGTTTTTGAAGGTGTTTTTTAAATGTTGTGTAGTAATAGCAAACATTTTGACAAAATATATTTATATATGTATACATATATAATGAGAAATACACTATGTACTATAAAGAAGGAACTGGGACCAGCGGTAGGGCAACTTAATATGGAGAAGGCCACACCATAGGACAGTTGTGCCCTCTGCTGGATTCAGTCAGTGAACTACTGTAATGATGAGTACTCAGTACTGTAAATGAAAAGGTTGACAAATGCCATATACAGTAATAAATGAATACTCATTTTCCTGTGATGTTCATAAATATTGTAGGCTACATTCCTAATTATTTGCTATTTGACAATTCCGTTACTCTAGCTTTGATTTGTGAAATAAATAAATAAATGCAATGCATGACCTATAACCTACACGGAATTGTAATGGCACAAATGTCGGTTACTTGGTTGGTGATTTGTTAATAACAGACTTATTTTAGCTGCATAGCTAGTAACAATGTAAACCGTACCAGGAGGCCATCAAAACATTAAATATAGGGCCTATTCATTATATTTCAAATGTCAGCATTATAGTCCAAACATTTGCAACAAATGGCAGTTAAAGGGATAGGGAGGTATGATGAGGATGTGGAGACTATAGGTAGACATCATAGTGGGTCTACAGTGCATTAGGAAAGTATTTAGACCCCTTGACTTTTTCCACATTTTGTTACGTTTTACAGCCTTATTCTAAAAAAAATTATTTAATATTATCTCATCAATCTACACACAAATCCCCATAATGACAAAGCAAAAACAGGTTTTTAGAAATGTTTGCAAATGTATAAAAAAATGTTTAAACTACCTGGTTCCCTTTGCTATGAGACATGAAATTGAGCTCAGGTGCATCCTGTGTTCCATTGATCATCCTTGAGATGTTTCTACAAATTGTTTGTAGTCCAACTGTGGTAAATTGACAGTTGACAGTGCATGTCAGAGCAAAAACCAAGCCAGAGGTCAAAGGAATTGTCCATAGAGCTCCGAGACAGGATTGTGTCGAGGCACAGATCTGATGAAGGGTACCAAAAACATTCTGCAGCATTGAAGGTCCCGAATAACACAGTGGCCTCCATCATTCTTAAATCGAAGAAGTTTGGAACCACCAAGACTATTCCTAGAGATGGCTGCACAGCCAAACTGAGCAATCAGGGGAGAAGGGCCTTGGTCAGGGAGGTGACCAAGAACCTGATGGTCACTCTGACAGAGCTCCAGAGTTTCTCTGTGGGAGAACCTTTCAGAAGGACAACCATCTCTGCAGCACTCCACCAATCAGGACTTTATGGTAGAGTGGCCAGACGGAAGCCACTCCACAGTAAAAGGCACATGACAACCCACTTGCAGTTTGCCAAAAGGCACCTAAGGACTTTCAGACCATGAGTCTGATGAAACCAAGACTGAACTCTTTGGCCTGAATGCAAAGTGTCACATCTGGAGGAAACCTGGCACCATCCCTACGGTGAAGCATGGTGGTGGCAGCATCATGCTGTAGGGGTGTTTTTCAGCGGCAGGGACTGGGAGACTAGTCAGGATCGAGGGAAAGATGAATGGAGAAAAGTACAGAGAGATCCTTGATGAAAACCTGTTCCAGAGCACCCAGGACCTCAGACTGGGGAAAAGGTTCACCTTCCAACAGGACAAGAACCCACAGCCAAGACAACACAGGAGTGGCTTCGGGACAAGTCTTTGTATGTCCTTGAGTGGCCCAGCCAGAGCCCGGACTTGAACCTGATTGAACATCTCTGGAGAGACCTGAAAATACCTGTGCAGTGACAATCCCCAACCAACCTGAAAGAGCTTGAGAGGATCTGCAAAGAAGAATTGGAGAAAATCAGGTGAAACCCAAGAAGACTCGAGGCTGTAATCACTGCCAAAGGTACTTCAACAATGTACGGAGTAAATGGTCTGAATACTTACAGTTGAAATCGGAAGTTTACATACACCTTAGCCAAAGACATTTAAACTCAGTTTTTCACAATTCCTGAAATGTAATCCTAGTAAAAATTCCCTGTCAGTTAGGATCACCACTTTATTTTGAGAATGTGAAATGTCAGAATAATAGTAGAGAGAATGATTTATTTCTGCTTTTATTTCTTTCATCACATTCCCAGTGGGTCAGAAGATTACATACACTCAATTTGTATTTGGTAGAAGTGCCTTTAAATTGTTTAACTTGAGTCAAATGTTTCAGGTAGCCTTCCACAAGCTTCCCACAATAAGTTGGGTGAATTCTGGCCCATTCCTCCTGACAGAGATGGTGTAACTGAATCAGGTTTGTAGGCCTCCTTGCTCACACACGCTTTTTCAGTTCTGCCCACAAATGTTCTATATGATTGAGGTCAGGGCTTTGTGATGGCCACTCCAATACCTTGACTTTGTTGTTCTTAAGCCATTTTGCCACAACTTTGAAAGTATGCTTGGGGTCATTGTCCATTTGGAAGACCCATTTGCGACCAAGCTTTAACTTCCTGACTGATGTCTTGAGATGTTGCTTCAATATATCCACATAATTTTCCCTTCTCATGATGCCATCTATTTTGTGAAGTTCACCAGTCCCTCCTGCAGCAAAGCACCCCCACAACATGATGCTGCCACCCCCGTGCTTCACGGTTGGGATGGTGTTCTTCAGCTTGCAGGCCTTCCCCTTTTCCCCTTTTCCCTCGAAACATATCATCCTAACCAACCTGCCCTCCTAATACACCTCTGCTGTCTTCAACCAGGTCTGCTGTCAAATTACCACCCCTCATCAGTGTCAAACTCTCCCTAAAACACTTCAGCGAGCAGGTCTTTCTAATCGACCTGGCCCAGGTATCCCGGAAGGAGTAGAGGATGCCTGGTTATTCTTTAAAAGTGCTTTCCTCATCATCTTAAATAAGCATACCCCATTCAAAAAATTTGGAACCAGGATCAGATATAGCCATTGGTTCACTCCAGACCTGACTGCACTTGACCAGCACAAAAACATCCTGTGGTGTACTGCATTAGCATCGAACAGCCACCCCGATATGCAACTTTTCAGGGAAGTTAGGAATAATTATACACAGGCAGTTAGGAAAGCAAAGGCTAGCTTTTCAAACAGAAACTTGCATCCTGTAGCACAAACTCCAAAAAGTTCTGGGACACTATAAAGTCCATGGAGAATAAGAACACCTAATCCCAGCTGCCCATTGCACTGAGGCTAGGAAACACTGTCACCACCGATAAATCCGTGATAATTGAGAATTTCAATAAGCATTTTTCTACGGCTGGACATGCTTTCCACCTGGCTACCCCTACCCCGGCCAACAGCCCTGCACCCCCCACAGCAACTTGCCCAAGCCTCCCCATTTCTCCTTCACCCAAATCCAGATAGCTGATGTTCTGAAAGAGCTGCAAAATCTGGACCCCTACAAATCAGCCAGACAGTCTGGACACTCTCTTTCTAAAATTATCTGCTGAAATTGTTGCAACCCCTATTACTAGCCTGTTCAACCTCTCTTTCGTATCATCTCAACAGCCTTGGTTTCTCAAATGACTGCCTCGCCTGGTTCACCAACTACTTCTCAAACAGAGTTCAGTGTGTCATATCGGAGACCTGTTGTCCGGACCTCTGGCAGTCTCTATGGGGGTGCCACAGAGTTCAATCCTCGGGCCGAATCTTTTCTCTGTATACATCAATGATGTCGCTCTTGCTGCTGGTGATTCTCTGGTCCACCTCTACGCAGACGACACCATTCTGCATACTCTGGCCCTTCTTTGGACACTTTGTTAACTAACCTCCAGACGAGCTTCAATGCCATACAACTCTCCTTCTGTGGCCTTCAACTGCTCTTAAATGCAAATCAAACTAAATGCATGCTCTTCAACCGATCGCTGCCCACACCTGCCAGCCCGTCGAGCATCACTACTCTGGACGGTTCTGACTTAGAATATGTGGACAACTACAAATACCTAGGTGTCTGGTTAGACTGTAAACTCTCCTTCCAGACTCACATTAAGCATCTCCAATCCAAAATTAAATCTAGAATCAGCTTCCTATTTCGTAACAAAGCCTTCACTCATGCTGTCACGCCCTGACCTGAGATATCTCTGTTTTCTTTATATTTTGGTTAGGTCAGGGTGTGACTAGGCTGGATACGCTAGTTTTTTGTTTGTCTAGGGGTTTTGTATTGTCTAGGGTTTTTGTATGTCTAGGGTTTTTGTAGGTCTAGGTATTTGTATGTTTATGGTGGCCTGATATGGTTCCCAATCAGAGGCAGCTGTTTATCGTTGTCTCTGATTGGGGATCATATTTAGGTAGCCATTTCCCTTTGGTGTTTGTGGGATCTTGTTCTATGTTTAGTTGCCTGTCTGCATTATTCATATAGCGTCATGGTTTGTTTTGTTATTTTGTTAGTTTGTTCAGTATTTCATTCTTTAAATAAAGAAGAATGTATGCATACCACGCTGCACCTTGGTCTCTTTCGTATGACGAATGTGACACATGCTGCCAAACATACTCTCGTAACTATCCTACCGATCCTTGACTTTGGCGATGTCATCTACAAAATAGCCTCCAACAATCTACTCAGCAAATTGGATGCAGTCTATTACAGTGCCATCCATTTTGTCATCAAAGCCCCATATTTAATTTACCTTTATTTTACTAGGCAAGTCAGTTAAGAACAAATTCTTATTTTCAATGACAGCCTAGGAACAGTGCCTGTCTGTGCCTGTCTGCCTGTTCAGGGGCAGAACGACAGATGTGTACCGTGTCAGCTCGGGGATTCGAACTTGCAACCTTTTGGTTACTAGTCCAATGCTCTAACCACTGTGACCTGTATGCTCTCGTTGGCTGGCCCTCGCTTCATATTTGTCGCCAAACCCACTGGCTCCAGGTCATCAAGTATTTTCTAGGTAAAGCCCCGCCTTATCTCAGCTCACTGGTCACAATAGCAGCACCCACCTGTAGCACACGCTCCAGCTGGTATATTTCACTGGTTGCCCCCAAAACCAATTCCTCATTTGGCCGCCTTTCCTTCCAGTTCTCTGCTGCCAATGACTGGAACGAACTGCAAAAATCACTGAAGCTGGAGACTCATATCTCCCTCACTAACTTTAAGCATCAGTTGTCAGAGCAGCTCACAGATCACTGCACCTGTACATAGCCCATCTGTAAATAGCCCATCCAACTACCTCATCCCCATACTGTTATTTATTTTGCTCCTTTGCACCCCAGTATCCCTACTTACACACTCATCTTCTGCACATCTATCACTCCAGTGTTTAATTGCAATATTGTAATTATTTAGCCACTATGGCCTATTTATTGCCTTACCTCCCTTATCCTACCTCATTTGCACACACTGTATATAGACTTTTTCTATTGTATTATTGACTGTATGTTTGTTTATTCCATGTGTAACTCTGTGCTGTTGTTTGTGTCGCACTGCTTTGCTTTATCTTGGCCAGGTTGCAGTTGTAAATAGCCTACCTAGTTGTAAATAGCCTAAACTAGCCTACCTGGTTAAATAAAGGTGAAATAAAAAAATAACAAAAAATTAAAATTAAACATAACAATGGTCATTATGGCCAAACAGTTCTATTTTTGTTTCATCAGACCAGAGGACATTTCCCAAAAAGTCAGATCTTTGTCCCCATGTGCAGTTGCATACCGTAGTCTGACTTTTTTATGGCGGTTTTGGAGCAGTGGCTTCTTCCTTGCTGAGCGGCCTTTCAGGTTATGTCGATATTAGGACTCAGTTTACTGTGGATATAGATACTTTTGTACCCGTTTCCTCCAGCATCTTCACATGGTCCTTTGTTGCTGTTCTGGGATTAATTTGCACTTTTCGCACCAAAGTACATTCATCTCTAGGAGACAGAACGCGTCTCCTTCCTGAGCGGTATGACAGCTGCGTGGTCCCATGGTGTTTATACTTGCGTACTATTGTTTGTACAGATGAACGTGGTACCTTCATGTGTTTGGAAATTGCTCCCAAGGATGAACCAGACTTGTGGAGGTCTACAATTTTTTTCTGAGGTCTTGGCTGATTTATTTTGATTTTCCAATGATGTCAAGCAAAGAGGCACTGAGTTTGAAGGTAAGCCTTGAAATACATCCACAGGTACACTTTCAATTGAGTCAAATAATGTCAATTAGCCTATGAGAAGTTTCTAAAGCCATGACATAATTTCCTGGAATTTTCCAAGCTGTTTAAAGGCACAGTCAACTTAGTGTATGTAAACTTCTGACCCACTGGAATTGTGATACAGTGAATTATATGTGAAATAATCTGTCTGTAAACAATTGTTGGAAAAAGGACTTGTGTCATGCACAAAGTAGATGTCCTAACCGACTTGCCAAAACTATAGTTTGTTAACAATATATTTGTGGAATGGTTGAAAAATGAGTTTGAATGACTCCAACCTAAGTGTATGTAATCTTCCGACTTCAACTGTATGTAAATGTGATATTTCAGTTTGGGATTTTTAATACATTTGCAAAAAATGATAAAAACCTGTTTTTGCTATGTCATTATGGGGTATTGTGTCTAGATTGATGAGGGGGGAAAACTATTCAATACATTGTAGAATTAGGCTGTAATGTAACAAAATGTGGAAATGGTCAAGAGGTCTGAATACTTTCCAAATGCACTGTATGTGGAACAAAACCCTTTTTTCCCCCTATGGTCGGTCTCAATACATTAACAAGTAACCTATCATCGACGAGAAGAGAGATGAGGAGAAGTGCTATAGGATTAACTCAACATTGAACAAAACCCATGAATCGCACCAGAAATACAGTCTTGGAATGGAATGACAGTAAAAATGCCCACTTAGCAGAGATAATTAATTCCACTTTGGTTCAAACAACGTTAAGGTTGATTCAACTAGTGTGTGCCTAGTGGTTGTAATCCGAATAATGTAGTGTTTTAACAGGATGGACAAGAAGATTTGTCAACCTCAACTTGATAAGAATGGAGTAACTGACTCTGCCTGGAAAAGGTCACCGGTGGGAGGGCTTCGAGACGATGAAGGCAGTGGCAAGTTGAGACGTGTCCCATATCGGCTGAGACTGCTAGTCAGTGCGTGTTGGATTGGGGTTTACAGACAGTCTAAACGACAGGTCCAGAAGAGTTCACCGAGTTTATAGAATCGAAGTGTCCAGTCCCTTCAGATGTTATTCGGGGGATTGGTGGGGACTCCACAAGGGTCTGGTCAATTGGGTCGACTCCGGACACCTTTTCCAATGTGCGTAAAACGGTTTTATCTCCTCGTCCTCTTTTCCGGACTAGCAACTTCAGGTGAGTGTGCTGAGAAGTTATTTCGATTTATAAGCCTACTCTACTAACATTGAATGAATCCAAACAATGGAAACTAGTCCAAGAGAACAGTAATTGTGGTTATTAGTAATATCTGGTTATAGCAGTTTAGAATTATTATTATTCTTATTTATTTTTTTGACCTTTATTTAACCAGGCAAGTCAGTTAAGAACAAATTCTTATTTTCAATGACGGCCTAGGAACAGTGGGTTAACTGCCTGTTCAGGGACAGAACGACAGATTTGTACCTTGTCGGCTCGGGGGTTTGAACTTGCAACCTTCCGGTTACTAGTCCAACGCTCTAACCACTAGGCTACCCTGCCGCCCAGATCACATGGTTAGATTATGTTTGATCAGTAATTATTCTCCATCCCTCACTCGACAATTCATTACGAAGGTATTGTGATATTTGGGAGTAGCTGTTCTATACATTAGACCAGTGAAGTGGTGAAAACATTTACTCATACTGGTGCGTTAAGTGAAGTGGGAACTTGGGTCCATGCGCTGGCTTAGGGTTGGTCGTTTGAGCATTCCGACGTGATTATAAACTGCAACTTGCCTATCCCCTTAATGACTTTACCGTATTTGTCGGTATTGAGGCAAAGACACATTGTCTTGAGGCTTCATGCAACATAATTCGTTTCCTGCTTTTGATAATGTATATCCGTGCTTGCGTGCTAGCAAATGGATCCCGAGATTTTGACTGCCCTGTAGGAAGGTCCACCTGTTTCCCGTGAACAAGTCAAAGGATGTCACTAGTGGCTCATATGAGCTACTATCTTGGCAGATGCACAAAGAACCTCGGTGGATCTGTAATAAACAGATTACAATGAAAATAGGTCAAACTTTAGGCTATTTAGTTATCATGTATACAACTGAGCAGCTAGACTAATTGCAGTTAGCCTCACTGATATTCCTCTTGAGAACATTAGGCGTATTGAGAGAGGTATGCCTATTTAACCTTGACATAATCTCTGGAAGTGTCCAACTGTGTGCTATAAGTGGATTATATGCATAGGTGCAAGCTGCTTAGGTTTACATTGACATCATGTGCCAAGCAATAATTCATTCATATTAACAGAGTGCCTGACTAATTGTGCAAATAAAGATAGACAATATTGAGCAATTTACTGGTAATATTGAGCAACAAACTGTTGACACTTTTGACCATCACTAACACAATTGTATAAACTCTCACTCCTTCAAATGTTCACGTACATTTTCTTGATCACAGACATGATACCCCTCCCCCTATGGGAATAATTTAGAATTTTTCAAATATCTTCCATTTAGGTTAATAATCAATATCATGCCTGTCCTCTGCACTATAGAAGTCTATGCTTGTGTCAGCACCATGCACAGCTGTTGAGGAACAATCTTGGTAAAGAGGAGTGCATTAATTCACTCTAGGTTGTTTAGGACAACTCTGGGCCAAAGAGAAAAGTTGTTTAGATATTGTAAATATCCCTGTTTCCCTGTTTAGCTAAAACATCAACAGGAAACTATCACAATACTCTCTTAACCATTAAGTGATATTCTGCCATTGGTGATAAATGTTCATTCTTGCCATGACTGGGTTTCCTTTCATAATGTATACCTACGTTTCCTTTCTTCACTTTCCTACGTCTCAACCAGCCTATTTCATGAGCTCATGGACACGCAATCATGCATGTGTCGGCTTGTCCTGACAATCCTTGTTTACCATCTTGACACACACACACACACACACACACAAGTTCAGAGTAATAATGAATTGCCTGTGCTGGTTCCGTAACCTCCAGATATTTGGTTGGCCCTTTTAGCATAGTTAATCACATCTAATTTGCCATAATAGAGAAGGGACACTTCTTTTGCGCCACTGTTATTAGTTCAGGGTCAATATCACTGAGGAGAGTTTTTTGACATGCTAAACAGTCAACACACTTTTTATGCATAAAGTGAATGGGCTTCCCAGGGGCACAGGTGATAGTCACTTGGTCTATCTCAAGTTCCACCCTATAAGATAACCTCATAAAGTCAAAGGGTGAAACTGCTTTCTGGGCCTTTCAATGCAAAGCCACTCTTAAAACTCCTGATGATTTTTTCTTTCTTCATGAGAATGCGGTTGGCCCTAAGCTGAAACAATGATTTGATCTCATATCTACTTCCCTGTGCATGACAAAGTTGTTGTGGCGACAGTTCCGTTTTTCTCCAAACTATTTGTCAATAATGTAAACAAAAGGAGTTCCAGTCAACTCTAGTGGGTTTCCTCAGAAAAAAATAAACCCGTTCCAGTCATTTAAGATAGCTCATCGGACTCATCTGATGTTGTTTATTCATTCATCAGGAAACAGCTAAGTAATGTACCATGTTGGTAACACTGTACTTGACAGCTGACACAACTTGCCATAACCTGTTACAATATGGTCATAACACTGCCATGAGACATATTTAGACCTGTTGTGACATATATTGTGTTATTTTAATGACTACCTGTAAATATGGTGTGTGGAAAAGTTTTCTTCCAAGCATTAGAGTGTTATTGGTGTGGGTGGTAGTGAATTTGTTGCGTTGGACCTAGGCCCACTTAAAAGACTTTAAAAAAAATGCACTTTACTCCAAAACAACAATCTGTGGAGAACTGCTTGAGTCAGTGTTGAGGCCAAGGTGGGAGAGGAGGTTTGATGGATTCAACTTTTATCCTTTCTTATCGTAAAAAAACACTTTTCCAGGCCAATACTACAAGATGAATTGTAGTCTGTTAGTTCACCCCTGAATTCGGGAAAAAAGGGGGAGAGAGGGCAGGAGGTAGAGAGCGAGAGAGAGAGAGAGAGAGAGAGAGAGAGAGAGAGAGAGAGAGGGAGAAGGGGGTGGAGAAAGAGCGATAGGGAGAGAGGGAGAGTTTGAGTGTAGTGTGTGTGCAGTGGCATGTATTCATGGATGCCAAGGGAAGCCATTCTTCCCCCCAAAATTTACCAAGAAAAAAAATAACTAAATCATGTCTCTCTGTGTTTCATACTTTTGCTTCAATTCGCAAGAGGCTGAATGTATCTCACTGGAGAAAGCATCCGAGCGGGTGAAACAGTGCCCCTCTGTCTCTGACAGTATGTGTAGCGTATCTGATGCTGTCTGGTCATAAAGAGCATGGCATTGTTTATTTTTAAAATGTTAAAATTCGTTATTTTACCAGGTAAGTTGACTGAGAACACATTCTCATTTACAGCAACAACCTGGGGAATAGTTACAGGGGAGAGGAGGGGGATGATGAGCCAATTGTAAACTGGGGATTATTAGGTGACCGTGATGGTTTGAGTGCCAGATTGGGAATTGTTTCCACATGTAGCATTGAATGCAAGGGAAGCCAGCGAGCATTTGGCATCCCTTGATAATTAAAAATAATAATAACCAATCAGCGTTGACCTAAACTGAGTGAGCTCAGCTGTAAATGTTCCAGGCCACCAAAAGAAAATTGTCAAGGGAAGCCAGTTTGGATTTGGCTTCAGACCAATCACATCACAACCTAAACGTCATTATTGACAGATTTTTTGTTGTTGTTGTTGCATTTCGTTGTGTTGTTGTCCTCCGGTGGCTAGATGGGGTGGCAGGGTAGCCTAGTGGTTAGAGCATTGGACTAGTAACCGGAAGGTTGCAAGTTCAAACCCCCCAGCTGACAAGGTACAAATCTGTCGTTCTGCCCCTGAACAGGCAGTTAACCCACTGTTCCTAGGCCGTCATTGAAAATAAGAATTTGTTCTTAACTGACTTGCCAGGTTAAATAAAGGTTCAAATAAAAGATAGCTAGCTACAATCGTCCCTTTCCTAAATTAGCCATGGATAGAGATAGGGATTTGGACTTGTGGTTTTACTTGATTCTCCACACTGGAGAATTAAGTACATTTATTATAACGGCGATTCTGCTCCAACCTTAAATTCATACATTGTGCCCCTGGCCTGACAGGATGGAAGTTCAACATGTAGCTAGATGTAGTCGGCTAAGATTAACTAGCTTGCCTGGTGTATGAAAGGAAGGAAGTTAGGCTAGCAAGCAACTATTTTAGCCAGGTAGCCTAGGATAACACAAACTAAAAGTGTGTACTGTATGACAGAGAAGTTGAAAGGGTGCTTGAATAGTGGAGGCTGCTCCTATTTTCTTTGCAACTTGCGCTAACTCTCCTTGGTTTTAAATCAATAGTTGTTTTGTAGTCCAAAAATCTCTGAAACATGAACTTGATTGACCATGCTGTAGGTCATGTACTGTAACTGTTTGGTACTTGCTATATGTTTTGTGGACTTCAACGGACAGCTGTTGCTCTCCGGTTTTGTAATCAAACAAATGTGTGGTTGAATTTATTCTGCTACTGTGTCTTCTTATTGTCTCGGCCTTAGGGCTATATATCACTGTGTCAAGGCATATGAACTAACAGGTTATAGAGTAAACAACTCAATTATGACAACACATAGGTTGTAATAGGACTTTTTTTTCTGGATTGGCTTCCTTGGTGATTTTACCCATGCACTGTGTGTGTGTGTGTGTGTGTGTGTGTGTGTGTGTGTGTGTGTGTGTGTGTGTGTGAGAGACAGAGAGAGTGAGAGTGAGAGTGATAGTGAGAGTATGTAGCTTGGCCTGTGAATGTAGGTTGTTACCTGAACTCAGCTCCTCCCTCCCACTATGAAAGAGCTCTTGTAAACATAACCTGTGCTTGTGAAATCTCTGCCCACAAAGGAGCGAGGAGAGTCTTTGTAGTCTTCTTAGGTTTTGTGTTGTTATGTGTAGGAGACCCGGCCCAAGTGCTGTAAGAGAGTCAGGTTTTGTCCGGCGAACTAGGAGTCTGGTCCTAATAGGGGAAGAAAAACTAAACATAGACACGATGTAGGAAATATTGTAATGAACACAAATTCCCAAGTCCGAGGGGAGAGCCGTGCCGATCGGTTGAGTTGCCTTACATCGTTCTTCCAGATCCAATGTAAACCCTCCTTCTATTCACGTTAAGTAACAACAACTCGTTAGATTTGCACCTACGGTACATTTCAACGCTTTTTGGTAAGGAAGGTACTCTGTACTGTGTTGATAACATCCACATGCACTCTCTACTGGAGACTGACACATTAATCAATCAATGACTATAATGCAGCAGATTGATTGATTGAAGTTATTTGATGATTAAAAACACATATAGAGCCATAACACCGATTTAATAGCTACTGTATGCAGGTATTCACGGAGACCTTATAGACTAGAGAGAGCGAGAGAGAGTGAGAGAAAGAGAGAGAGAGAGAGAGCGAGAGAGAGAGAGAGAGGTAAGATAAACTGATCTTGGGCTAAAAGATATGCAGGGAGAAGATAATATTGACAGGTTCAAGCAACAGATTTAGAGCAATTGAAGGAACATGTTCATCCCAAAGTATGTCACTGCTGTAATAAATTATATCTACAAAAGTATGAAAATGACTCACAGAATGTGGATTATTCATACTTTTTTGGCATGGATCTTCCTACTTTTTCTGTCTATCTTGTCTGCGACATACTGCAAGCCCATACTGCAAGCCTACTGCACTGGCATCCTCACGATATATAAAATCACTGGACAATGGGTGTGGTCAGTAGACGCTAGAAGTCAAAGTCCCAATTCGAAATGTAAACAAGCCCAACGGACAGAAAGACGGACAAACAAATAAACAGCCCCTTAATATCATCATCTCCAATCTCTCTGGCTGTTCCCACTGAATTCCCCTACAGTGTCCCAGCTAGCACCTTTGGCTCCCTGGAAGTTGCGGAAACTTATGTTTTTGGTATCCCATTGGTTCTGGGAACGAAGCCATACGTTTCCTGACCAGTAAAACGAGAAGGGTTTAATTACAGACCGCTCCTTGATATCAAGTTACATCCAGTGATGCTTGCCATTGTTACCTAGCCATTTTTTCACGTCGGGACAAAAGTTGTTGACAACTGTAGCATTGTAGCTAAGCCTAACCCTAACTATTTTCCTAACTTTAACCTCATTCTTTTAACCTGCCACATGAATTCATCTAACTTGTCACGTTAATTATCCTAACCTGCTATGTAAACAAATCATCTGTGTCGAGAATAGGAATGACCACATCATGAAATCCCCCGAATTGTGGTCTGACTAAGTTTTGCTATGGTTTCCTAAAAGTTTTCCTGGGAGGTTTTATTAACGTTCTGAGAACACCAATTATAGTTTTTTTTTAATGGAAAGTTTTCTTAGCGTTCTCAGAACAAGGTGTGAACATTATTTTAAATAGAACCATCTGGAAATCTGTAGGAAACATTATGCTGAAGTACTGAAATTCCCACAGAAGAAAGTCGTTTTTAATGTTCTTGGAACTATGTGAGTACATGACTTTAAAGAGAACCATGAGGAAACCTGTAGGAAACGTTATGCTGAAGTACTGAAATTCCAACAGAAGAACATTGTTTCGTAATGTCCTCTTTACTATTTGAGAACATTCCCAATGTCAAACCAGTAGGATAACATTTATAGAACATTACAAAAATTGAAATGAAATGTAATAATGTTTGAACTTTTAAGAAACGTTCTGATAAAGTAATGAAATACCATTACATTTTTTTGTGAAGTTCCTTAAATGTGCTGAGAATGTTCCAAAGCCAAGCAACTATCCTGCACCATTCCCATAAAGAAAGGTTATGCAGAAGTACTGAATTTCCCACCTAAGAAACATATGGTTCTCAGAATATTATTCACTAGCTGGGTATCTTGCACATTTCCCAGAACCTTGTGGGAAGGTTGTATACAAAATAATTATAGGACAAATAATTTTAGGACAACCATGCTCTCACCAGGCTCTAAGAAACATACGGTTCTCTGGACATCCCACAAGGTTCTGGGAATGGTGCAGGATACCCAGCTAGGGCATAATGTTCTGAGAACCATATGTTTCTTAGGTGGGAATTTCACTACTTCAGCATTGTGTTTCTTACAGGTTTCCTCATGGTTCTATTTAAAGTAATGTTCTCAAATTATTCAGGGAACGTTAAAAAACAACGTTCTTCTGTGAGAATTTCAGTACTTCAGCATGTTTTCTGCAGGTTTTCTCATGATTCTATTTAAAGTCATGTTTTCAGAACACGAAGAAAACTTAAAACAAGAAAACATTAGTAATGTTCAAAGAACATTCTAAGAATGTTATTTAAAAGCATATACATTCTGTTCTCAGCGTCAATAAAACTCTATCCTCTATCTTGTTAATTTTAAGTATGTTCAGGTGTGTTGGCTGCTCCCACTAATTGGCCACACCTGATCTTAACCTTTTCACACACGAGTTCCAAATATCTCTAACAGTAGCCCCAGCGTGAGTTGTTTTATGCACGTGATGTCAGAATGCACTCAATGTTCCAAAATGTGATTGTTACGCAACAGGACAGTTAACTGGGCTGAATGCAAATTATCTATAGGCTATGTTTCAACTTGTCAATTTCAAGTTTTATTTTCTAACAACAGTTGGAATTGAGGTGTGTTCCGCCGCTTCATTAACTCCATTTCACTGTTGCAGACAATTTATGTTTGAGGCTTTACTGAACCGGACAAACTTCTATCTTCGAGGAGAGCCTAAGCCATTCCTGAGTGTTTCCGCAGACATTTGCATACATTTGCGTAGTCTTGCACAAACTTTTTCCATGTGCGGCACATTTTCTGGCTGGCGCTCGCATTGCTTTCATTGTTGTTTTCCTTACAAATAATAACTTTGGACATGTGTGCTTTTCTATCAAAGTAAGTGCCTTATTTTCTGTATAGTGTTTCTACTGTCACGCCCTGACCTTAGATATCTCTGTTTTATATATATTTTGGTTAGGTCAGGGTGTGACTAGGGTGGGTACTCTAGTGTTGTATGTCTAGGGTTTTGTATGTCAAGGGTTGTTGTAGTTCTAGGGGTTTTGTATTTCTATGTTGCCCTGATATGGTTCCCAATCAGAGACAGCTGTTTATCGTTGTCTCTGATTGGGGATCATATTTAGGCAGCCCTGTTTCCCACTTTCTGTTGTGGGATCTTGCCTATGTGTAGTTGCCTGTCAGCACTCGTTTGTATAGCGTCACGTTTCATTTTGTTATTTTGTTAGTTTGTTCAGTGTTTCATTCTTTAAATAAATCAGAATGTACGCATGCCACGCTGCGCCTTGGTCCGATCCTTACGACGGTAGCAGACAGTATATATGTATGGAGCATAATGTATTTACAGTTCTATTTACATGTTTTTAAGTGCTGGCGACAAATAATGCATTCTGATAATTGCATAGATTGTAATGGATACCTATGATGTGTGTAAAATACTTTTTTGAAGGTTGTACTGATTATGATGAGCTAATGCTAAGCTATTTGCCAGCTATGTGTGGCGCAATGTTTGTTGACATTATACAATGCATTGTGGGTGTCACGTAAATGTCTGTCAGACCAAAGTTATTATAATGAGGTGACGGAATGGTTCACTCATCTTTTGAGTAAACATCCGGAAGTGAATGAAGGGAAGTGAATGATCGTAGATGAAACACCCCTTTCAACATGCATACTGCATATAGACCAAACTTATCTTGTCTCCTGTTATCTTTTGTTGACCCAAAAAAACAAACATGGTGGCGCGCACAAACTGCCCATCGTCGGATTACATTTGATTTTTTAGAAAGTGTGTTCTGCCTCTTCACTCCATTTCACTGTTGCAGACAATATATGTTTGAGGCTTTTCTGAGATGGACAAACTTCTCTCTTCGAAATGATCAATGGTGAACTCACCTGTGATGTGATGAATTGTAAATAGGAATTTCTATTAGCTAATTCATATTGTAGTTTCTGACCGCTTGTGTTATGTTAATCTTTCCTCAGTTAGCGCTAGGACTAATGTAGCCTCCATTTTCTGGTTTGGATGATTGTGTTATGCTGTCACGACTTCTGTGAATGTCCAAAAATAAACTGGTCACATTCAGGACCAAGCTTTGTAAGGACTGTGTTTGTGCAAAATGTTTCTGTGAAAGAAAACAGTGTGGCCAGCTGAAAGTGTGGCAACCGACTGTTGCGTCAGTTAAAACTGGGCGTTCTAAATAAGTGTTCTAATCACACCGGTTTGAGGGTAAGCTGCAGGGACCACTGTAGAATGATCACGCTCATTTGTTGGTACATGTCAAAGTGCTTGGTACGTGGTGAGTGCTTGTTTCCTTTGAAATGGGGTCTGTTTGAATAGACAAATTAAATACATGGCATGCGAGTTCCATCCTGGTGGCGCAGTGGACTGTTTTCATGGCTACAGAACAGAGGTTTGAGTCTCATTGATGCCGTGACACCATAAAAAAAGAAACGTGTTTGCATGATTAATGCTTAATCAAATACATTTTCTTGCGACCTATCTGTGCTTGGAGTTAAAAACAGTTAACACAAACTAAGCAATCAGTGTGTTCTCAGAACAGTTTTTTAATTACCTTCAACTAACCTATAATTTATTAAAACCTCCCAGTAAAATGTTCAGGGAACCATAGTAAAATGTTGTCAGAACCTCCCTTCAACCTAGAAATGTAAGTTCCAAAAACAGGTGAAATTTTTACTTCTGTTCTCAGAACGTGTAAAAAACATTCAGTTTTACCAAATGTATTGTATGGCTTCATTCCCAGATCCAATGGCAAACCAAAAACATATGTTCCCACAACTTCCAAGGAACCAAATATGCTAGCTAGGCAGCTTATAATGTCAACAATTGCTTTCACTTGATAAAAATTCAAATGGTTTGGATCTCATAGTGCGATCTTTAAGATGATTACCTAACATACTTGAGTTTGGATGAACCTACTGTAAATAGGTACTGTGTGAGAACCAGTTTAGTCTACCTCCCCTTCCCTTTCCGCTCTCCAACTCCCCCCCCCCCCCCCCCCCCCCATCCTCCGTGCTCCAGTTTCCTGGTGGAAGATAAATGTGTTGGGGAAGGAGGGTGATGCTGGCCTATGTGCGGTAGCCCCATTCCCCTCACAACAAAAGCCAGTGTGGAGTCTGCTGTGGACAGACAAAGTGATTGGCCCAGGTCTGAGCCTCCTCCTCGTCCTCCTTCTGCCAGCCACGGTCATTAACTGGGACTGATATAGACCAAGCTAGCCAGCTCGGAGCTCCTAAATCGAGGCCTTTTTCTCGTCCCTGAGAATTTTGCCATTTCCCGAGGCAGGCCCAATCAGTCTGTCCCCCCCCCCCCCCCCAGCCACCGCCACCCACAACATCCCCTCAAGGATTTTGGGCAATTTAAAACACATTAGGGCCAGGGGGAACTGGGTGCGCTCCTCTGGTGTTGGTGATGAAGGAGGGCCTCTCTGTCTAATGTACAGTAGGGCTGGTTACTGGTAATGTGGCCTACAGGAAGCCCTCTGCACCGCTGATAAGGAAAATACAGGTTCCTGGGGAGCCGTGCCCAGCAGCTGTTTTCCCAGCTACATGCGTGAACTCATTAGATGAACAAGCATCCAGTCTTTATGGACCCATAGGCTTATAGCCATATCAAAAACCCTCTCAGCACGGGAGGGATGTCCAATTGTCCATTGTCCAATCAAATCAAATCCAATTTAATGCGCCGAATACAACAGGTGTAGACCTTACCGTGAAATGCTTACTTACAAGCCCTTAACCAACAATGCAGTTCAAGAAATAGAGTTAAGAATATATTTACAAAATAAACAAAATTTTAAAAGTAACACAAGAAAATAACATAACAATAATGAGGCTATATACAGGGGGCACCGGTACCGAGTCAATGTTAGTCGAGGTCATTTGTAGAGTGACTATGTATAGATAATAAACAGCGAGTAGCATCAGTGTAAAAAGAAAGGAGGGGGGGGGGGGGTCAATGTAAACAGTCTGGGTGGACATTTGATTAATTGTTCAGCAGTCTTATGGCTTGGGGGTAGAAGCTGTTAAGGAGCCTTTTGGTCCTAGACTTGGCACTCCGGTACCGCTTGCCATGCGGTAGCAGAGTCTATGACTTGGGTGACTGGAGTCTTTGACAATTTTGTGGGCCTTCCTCTTGCACCGCCTAGTATATACAGTGGCTTGCGAAAGTATTCACCCCCTTTGCCATTTTGTTGCCTTACTAGGGTAGCCTAGTGGTTAGAGCGTTGGACTAGTAACCGAAAGGTTGCAAGGTCAAATCCCCGAGCTGACAAGGTACAAATCTGTCGTTCTGCCCCTGAACAGGCAGTTAACCCACTGTCTCAAATCTCTGGAAGACTGAAACAGGTTTCCCTCAATAATTTCCCTGTATTTAGCGCCGTCCATCATTCCTTCAATTCGGACCAGTTCCCAGTCCCTGCTGATGAAAAATATCCCCACAGCATGATGCTGCCACCACCATGCTTCACTGTGCGGATGATGCTCTCGGGGTGATGAGAGGTGTTGGATTTGCACCAGACATATATTTTTCCTTGATGGCCAAAAAGCAAAATTTTAGTCTCATCTGACCAGAGTACCTTCTTCCATATGTTTGGGGAGTCTCCCACATGCCCTCTCTTGGCAGGTTTGTTGTGATGCCATGTTCTTTCAGTTTTTTAATAATGGATTTAATGGTGCTCTGTGGGATGTTCAAAGTTTAAAATATTTTTTATAACCCAACCCTGATCTGTACTTCGCCACAACTTTAACCTGTTTAGAGAGCTCCTTGGTCTTCATGGTGCCGCTTGCTTGGTGGTGCCCCTTGCTTAGTGGTGTTGCAGACTCTGGGGCCTTTCAGAACAGGTGTATATATACTGAGCTCATGTGACACATAGATTGCACACAGGTGAACTTTAATTGACTAATTATGTGACTTCTGAAGGTAATTGGTTGCACCAGCTCTTATTTAGTGGCTTCATTGCAAAAGGGGAAGATGTGGATATCGATTAAGGCATCCCTATGCACCTCTCTGATTCAGGGGTTGGGTTAAATGCGGAAGACACATTTCAGTTGAATGCATTCAGTTGTACAACTGACTAGGTATTTCCCTTATATGCACATTTTTGTTTTATGTTGCAAAATGTTTTACTATGGTGTTCCCTAATGAATACAACCCTGTACTAACGCTCATATCTTCCCAGAGGTTTTAGAGTACTAGATCATGATCTGCTTGGTCATTGGGTTGAACAGCATCCCTGGTGCCTACCCATATAAAAGCGATATTGCACTCTCTACAAAATGTGGTTTGGCCATCCATTTTAAAGGGACAGAACACTTCTTCTAATTACACTGAACAAAAATATAAATGCAACATGTAAAACGTTGGTCCCATGTTTCATGGGCTGAAATAAAATATCCCAGAAATGTTCCATACGCACAAATTTGTTCACATCACTGTTAGTGAGCATTTCTCCTTTGCCAAGATAATCCATCCATCTGACAGGTGTGGCATATCAATAAGCTGATTAAACAGCATTATCATTACACATGTGCACCTTGTGCTGGGGACAATAAAAGGCCACTCTAAAATCTGCAGTTTTGTCACAAAACATGTCACAGATGTCTCAAGTTTTGAGGGAGCTTGCAATTCGCATGCTGACTGCAGGAATGATCACCAGAGCTGTTGGCAGATAATTTAATGTTCTTTTCTCTATCATAAGCCGCCTCCAACGTTGTTTTAGAGAGTTTGGCAGTACATCCAACCGACCTCACAACCGCAGACCATGTGTATGGCGTCGTGTGTGCGAGTGGTTTGCTGATGTCAACGAACACAATTACATTTTATCAATGGCAATTTGAATGCACAATTGTACTGTGATGAAATCCTGAGGCCCATTGTGAGGCCCATTTTTTTAAAAGGTATTTGTGACCAACAGATGCATATTTGTATTCCCAGTCATGTGAAATCCATTGATTAGGGCTTGATGAATTTATTTCAATTGACTGATTTCCTTATATGAACTGAAATTGTTGCATGTTGCATTTATATTTTTGTTCAGTATAATAACCTAGAGCAGTCCAATAAATTAGGCATGAGACTAATTTAGAATATTTAAATGTTATTATAAAATAAATAGCTTGTCAGATTCATTCCTCAGTCCAATTGATTTTGTTGTTTCATCCTAAATTATTTACAATAAGGTGAAATTATTGTTATTTGTACCCTGTTTGAACTACCATGGCAACACGCACAAAGGCACACACACACACACACACACACACACACACACACACACACACACACACACACACACACACACACACACACACACACACACACACACACACACACACACACACACACACACACACAAAGAAAGAACACAAAGCACACAGAGCAATCTTAACTCGGACGACACCTGAACAGAATAAGCCGGGCTTCTGATTTAACTGGGGCCAAGATCATTTAGTACAGTTTTTTTCATTCGCTTTGTTGCTATTTAACACGTATGTGAAATTTCAAAACACTTGTACACACTGGTAACACTTGTAATGCAGCAAGTCTTATTCTAAACCTTATATTGTGCATTCATTTTGTTTGTAGACATGTCTCACCACGCAACCATTGATCCAAAATATAAATATACTGATATAATTACAACATAGGAGTACTGTATTAAAATTAAACTAAGTTAAATGAATGAAAAAACATCATGATTGGAAGGTACTAGTTTGCATCAAGCCTGTCTTGAGCATTTGACCATTGGTTCTTATCTACATTGCAGTAAATGTCCAGGGCCAAACGGCCACCCAGGGCATGTGCCCCGTGGCCTCCGACCTCTAGAAAGCCCCCAACCCCCCCAAAATGGCCCTGTTGTCACGCCCTGACCATAGAGAGCTTTTTATTATCTTTGTTGGTTAGGTCGGGTTGTGACTAGGGTGGGTTATCTAGGTGATTTATACATCTATGTT
This sequence comes from Oncorhynchus kisutch, assembly GCF_002021735.2. Classification (NCBI taxonomy): domain Eukaryota; kingdom Metazoa; phylum Chordata; class Actinopteri; order Salmoniformes; family Salmonidae; genus Oncorhynchus; species Oncorhynchus kisutch. The sequence goes on from NC_034191.2 coordinate 37,445,354, forward strand.
GGCCTGGTATGGTTCCCAATCAGAGGCAGCTTTTTATTGTTGTCTCTGATTGGGGATCATATTTAGGCAGCCATTTCCCCATTGTGCTTTGTGGGATCTTGACTATGTATAGTTGCCTGTGAGCATACTTGTAGCTTCACGTTTCGTTTTCTTCGTTTATTGTTTTGTTTTGCTCTGCTTTGCATTGAGTTTCACTAAGAAATAAAAAGATGTGGAACCCAGATCACGCTGCGCTTGGGTCCACTTATTATAACGAACGTGACACCTGTAAATGTCTTCATTGTTCATGCACCTGGGGAAAAACCTTTTTGCATGACGAATCCAAGCCTCATATAGGTCTGGATTGATGTCATTGCATGCCTCATCCATGGCCTGAAGGAGGGTGGTATGCTTATGTCTAATGTGACTCAGTTAACCAGAGTTGTGGGTTCGATTCACACTGAGACCACATACAAAAATGTGTGGACTCTATCACTGCGTAAATGGCATATAAACAGTGTTTTCCAATGCAATTTTAGTAAAGCAGTGTGAAACCCCCCCAATCAAGAAGACCCCAGCAACTTAATTTTGTAAACTTATTTACTTATACCGTTGTTACATACAGTTACATTGTTATAATTCTCTAAGTCTTCAGTGATGTTTATAAAGTGTAATACTAGGATGCAAACTCCAAATGGAATACATTTCAACTCTACAGTATATCTGACATGGTACAGGGGTCTTTTTTTAAGCCCATAAACATGTGTGTGAGCTGTATAAATTTTTTCAAAGTAGATTTGTTAAAGATTACCAAGAAACACTCTGGGTGACCCTGATGTATCCCACTGCAGTAAAAGGATCGTTATTGGCCTCCCCCTCAACGTCAGCAAGACAAAGGAGCTGATCGTGAACTACAGGAAACGGAGGGCCGAGCACGCCCCCATACACATGGACTGGGCTGTAGTGGAGCGGGTTTGAGAGCTTCAAGTTCCTCTGTATCCACATCACTAAGAACCTATCATGGTCCATACACACCAACACAGACACGGCCTCTTCCCCCTCAGGAGGCCGAAAAGATTTGGCATGGTCCCTCAGCTCCTCTAAGTTATACAGCTGCACCATCAAGAGCATCTTGACTGGCTGCATCACCGCTTGGTATGGAAACTGCTTGGCATCTGACCGCAAGGCACTACAGAGGGTAGAGCGTATGGCTTAGTACATCACTGGGGCTGAGCTTCCTGCCATCCAGGACCTCTATACCAGGCGGTGTTAGAGGAAGGCCCCAAAAAATGTTAAAGACTCCACCAACCCAAGCCATAGACTGTTCTCTCTTCTACTGCACAGCAAGCGGTACCCATACACCAAGTCTGGAACCAACAGGACCCTGAACAGCTAATCAAATGGCTACCTGGACTACCTGCATTGAGCCTTTTTTGGACTAACTCTCTTGCACTTACTCTATGCACACATATGCATACTGATGCCACACACACACACTCACACATACAGTCCTCACACTGACACATACACATACACTGCTGCTACTGTCTATCTATCATGTTGCCTAGTCAGTTTACACCTACCTATATGTACAGTACATAGCTACCTCAACAACCTCGTCCACGGCACATCGACTCGGTACTGGTACTCCCTGTATATAGCCATGTTATTTTCTACTCACTAAAATATATAGTCATGTTATTTTTACTTGTTATTTTTATTAGTTATTCACTGTATTTATTCCTCGTGTCACTATTTCTGTTTTCGTGTTTATATTTAACTCTACATTGATGGGAAAGGACCCGTAAGTAAGAGCTTCACTGTTAGTCTACACATATTGTCTATGAAGCATGTGACAATTAAAATGTGATTAAGTTATAGTAAAATGAATTTTAACAAATGAGAAGACAATCATATCAAAAGTAATGTGAGCATTGCATTATGAAAAGCAATGACTTTATATGAACATGTATTGCAATGTGAAACATTTATTTCTAGATGAAACACTGATTAAGTTTGGTGAAAAGTGACTGTATGATTTGATTTTGTGGTGTGGTAGTTAGTAAATTGAAAATGTGCGTGAGTTTTGAGTTTTGAAGCAACTGTCTTTTCAATGATCTGTTTTTAGTTTTGTACTAAGAGTTGTGAATCTCATACTTATGAAAATTGCACTAAAGCGATTGAAAACAAATGTAAGATCAGAGCCGAGTACTGATGTAATGTTGTTTTGTAGTGAAACAGGAACTGTTGAGTGATTAAGAATGTCTCTTCCTGATTCTGGGTACGAGTCCAGGCTCTGTCGCAGCTGGCCGCGATCGGGAGACCCGTGGGCACAATAGGCCCAGCGTTGTCTGGGTTAGGGGAGGGTTTGGCTGGCAGGGATCAAATCAAATTTATTTATATAGCCCTTCGTACATCAGCTGATATCTCAAAGTGCTGTACAGAAACCCAGCCTAAAACCCCAAACAGCAAGAAATGCAGGTGTAGGAGCACGGTGGCTAGGAAAAACTCCCTAGAAAGGCCAAAACCCAGGAAGAAACCTAGAGAGGAACCAGGCTATGTGGGGTGGCCAGTCCTCTTCTGGCTGTGCCGGGTGGAGATTATAACAGAACGTGGCCAAGATGTTCAAATGTTCATAAATGACCAGCATGGTCAAATAATAATAAGGCAGAACAGTTGAAACTGGAGCAGCAGCACGGCCAGGTGGACTGGGGACAGCAAGGAGTCATCATGTCAGGTAGTCCTGAGGCATGAACCTAGGGCTCAGGTCCTCCTCCGAGAGAAGAGAGGGATGTCCTTGTCTCATCGCGCATTAGCGACTCCTGTGGCGTGCACGCTGACATGGTCGCCAGGTGTACGGTGTTTCCTCCAACACCTTGGTGTGGCTGGCTTCCGGGTTAAGTGGGCATTGTGTCAAGAAGCAGTGCGGCTTGGTTGGGTTGTGTTTCGGAGGACGCACGACTCTCGACTTTCACCTCTCCCGAGTCTGTACGGGAGTTGCAGCGATGAGACAAGACTGTAACTACCAATTGGATAAGATAGGGGAGAAAAAAGGGCACAAAACAAATGCAATAATAGTTAATAATGTCTCTTCCTGGGACTGTGTTTGTATGTGTGTGTGTTTTTGTGTGTAGACCACACTGCAGACTCCATTATGTGGGTGTCACTCAATCCATTATCTGGAGCAGGGAAATTGCTGCCAATTTTTTTCTCCCTTTAATTTCCAGCATTTTCTCTGTAATGTGTGGGTGTGAGCGTCTGTTGGTACACAAACATCCATAACATACAGTATTGATGTTGTATGTATGTACTGTATGTTATGGATGTATGTTTACTAGTGTTTCTGTTGCATAACTACTATGCTGTGCTGTGTTCCTGTGGCTTCAGGCGTGTTACCGGTCAGTGGGATGAGGGTGTACACGCCGGGGGAGGTGGAGGCGGTGAACGGCACAGATGTGCGGCTGAAATGTACCTTCCAGAGCAGCTCGCCCATCACCCCAGCAACGCTCACTGTCTCATGGAGCTTCCGCCCCCTCGAACCTGGCCGTGAGGAGTCAGTGAGTCACCCTGGCTGATTGTAGAACCCTCTGGGTAGTTCAGAGACTGTGTGTGTGTGTGTGTGTGTTTATAGTCTGCATTCTGTTGTTTGTCAAGGACCTCAGAGTCAACCATCAACCTCCTTGTCAGCGTCATTTAGGAATCTGGCTGAACCGTTTAGAAAAATTACCTTGTTTTGGAAACGCTATTGTTGGAGAAGCTCTATTAGAGGCGACAATCTAGTAAATTAGATGCAATTAACTGCCCTCTAATGAGATGCAATTTGATCTCATTAAGCATTGTGCCAATATATGCCAGGTGTTCTACTACCATGAGAGGCCTTACCCTCCCCCAGAAGGGCGTTTCCATAAGCGGGCGACATGGGCGGGTGATATCATGGGGCGGGACGCCTCCATCGTGGTGCGTGAGGTCAAGTTCACCTACAACGGGACGTTCAGCTGCCAGGTGAAGAACCCTCCGGACGTCCACGGCAACGCGGGGGAGGTGAAACTGACCGTGGTCACCACAGGTTCGTGTCTGTCTACTGTGAAGCGTACAAGGGTGCTGGGTTAAAATATACTGTAGCCGTGTCTGCTGTCCAATCTTTGGCCTCAGGCTGTGAAAACCTCACAGCAATCTTTACAAAACCAATCTGGCCTATTTGCCATGTATTCAATCCAGCAGCTCCCTTCTCACAGTAGGTACGAGCTGACATTGTAATGGGATAATATGTTTGCTGTTGATACATAAAAAAAAATCCTAAAACATCCCATAAGGTCATCATCATGTACCTCCCCTGGGAACCAGCCATCTATTCCTGTTTGAGTAGAGAGTTTCCATTTAGTCTATTTATTTCCCCCTCTTTTCTTTCCAGCCTCCTTCTCTGAGATTGTCATTCTGGCTGTAGCCATCGGGGGCGCCATCATGCTGATGGTCATACTCCTCGTCATCATCATGTCAATAAGGCAATGTCTCAAGAAGAGACAGGAGGAGTGGGTGGAGGAACTGCCTCGCAGAGAGAGAAAGGACCCTACAGTGTGGTAAGACAGAGAGCGAGAAGGAGCGAGAGAGAGTGGGATCTCTCCAACCTGTTTTCCCTCTGGCTGGGCTATGTGGTGCTTACCTCTGTGACAGGGCTCAGTCAATTGCTCTGTCTGCGTGGACACTCTCCTCCGAACCTAGCTTTGGAACCAAAACCTGGACCTATCGTTGGGCAGATGTTTTTACAAAGAGCAGACTTCAATGCTAAAAGTGCCTTAGAATACTACTGTAGATTATCCATCTGCTGGATCCTGTAGCTTACCGCCATGCACCTTCTGGAAAGACAGTAGGCCTGCAGTAATATTTTCCTGTATATCAAATGGGCTTCTTAACACATTTCCTGTTTAAGTGTAGATGTTTTATGAGATAGTTGTGGAAAATAATGTACAGTATTTCTATTGTGATTTACTACTACCAGTTTCAAACTCTAACATCTGCCAAATCATTTTCCAATCGCATAGGACTTAGTAAGCCAATGCCCATGGTTGTATAGGTACCAGCAGTCTCTCTCTCATCTGGCTCAATGCATTTCAACCACAAGTCCACGACAAGATGTCTTTACATTTCTGTCTTAGTTTACTGCTGGCCGATCAATGATATTATTTGATTTTGTCCTGAAGTGATTTTGTATTTCTAAACAGATGTGTTTTTTTTTATCTGTGAAAATGTTCAACTACTGCAGAAATACTCAAAATGCTGTCAATATTCACTGCAAGACCTAAGGCACTTGCTTAAAGCAGACATTTCTCAAATATTATAATCAACATACAGTTGATTATATCAACATTGTTAAATCATTATTTTCAAATTATTAAACATTTCAAATAATTGACTATTTCACTATGACTGTCACTGTATTGTAGTTTTTTCACCTTTAGACGGTTGAAACCTTATGTGTCTGTTTTAGACAGTGCAATTATGGTCAGTTGAACACATCAAATTCTATATCAGTAGTGTTCTTTATCTATGGTCTATGGATGAAGGGACTACTTTGCCTCTCAATTCTGTTGGGTTTTCAGATCCCTCTGCATTGGGTGCTTCTTTAGGTTTCAATTTAAACAACGTCATGTGTAACCACATATGCCTCACCAACAAAAGCCAACTCTACTACTTGGCGATGGAAGTATTTTTCTTTTACAACAACAAAATCCAGACCAATTGATTGATCCCGATCAAACATGGTGTTCCAAGATGGTATCGCTTGAAGAGTTGTTCTTTTCCTATTCATTGAAGAGGTGGCTGCCTCTCATCTAAAAAGGCAAATTCATCCTCAACCTTTCCCGATTTTGATCTCTGCGTGTGCGTATGTTCGTGTTTGTGTGTGTGTCCCTGTTCCTGGCCTTGTCCTCTGTGTGTGTGTGTGTGTGTGTGTGTGTGTGTGTGTGTGTGTGTGTGTGTGTGTGTGTGTGTGTGTGTGTGTGTGTGTGTGTGTGTGTGTCTTAGCCACCCTGCAAGGGCCATCCACCTGTATATGGACGATGACGTGCTGGAGGTTGACAGCTCGGACTGTATGATCTCTGAGGCCAGCACTAAGGACCCCAGTTCCTCTGAGGAAGACGACAGGAGCTCTGACTACGACGGAGGTGATGACTCTGACTGAGATAGGGGCAGTGGCACCACAGGAGGTTGGTGGCACCTTAATTGGGGAGGATGGACTCGTGGTAATGGCTGGAGCAGAATAGGTGGAATGGTATCAAACACATCATTTCCATGGTGTCCATGTGTTTGATGCCATTCCATTCGCTCCTCCCCTCAGCAGCCTCCTGTGAGTGACACCGCTGAGCAGGGCTGGTTTAATGCAGGGTCTTACAGGGACTGAAGCCCCTTGGCCCAAGCCCGTAGAGCGCCCAAGAGACAAATATATATATATTCAACTGATATATATACAGTATATATATATATATATATATACACACACTGTATATATACACTGTATATATACACAGTATATATATATCACAGGAGGTTGGTGGCACCTTAATTGGGGAGGACGGGCTCATGGTAATGGCTGGAGTGGAATAAGTTGAATACACTAAACACATGGTTTCCATGTGTTTTATGCCATTACATTCGTTCCGTACCAGCCATTACCATGAGCCCGTCCTCCCCTCAGAAGCCTCCACTGATATAGTTATATTATTATTTATCCAACCACAGGAGCCCACTCTCAATGTTCAAAATACCTCAGCCTAATTTAGCCACAGAGGATCAATAGTTTCAAAAAAAGAACTGTGGATAAAGTTTTATCACAAGCCCATACAGGTAACTCCTAAAATAAAGTTAACATAAAGTGTCTTAAAAGGCATCGATTCTACAAGTGGACCTAAATCATGCCAGGAAAATGCACCCCACACCATAACATATACTTTGTGTCTTTCATTACTCAAGTATTTGCTTCATTTTGGCAGTAGTATGTTTACAGTCGGGAAGGCTGCAATTTAGGCAGCAAGCGCTCCAAATATACCGCTTGTCGCGTTGTGGCCATAGACATACAATCCATAGAAAGGTATTGTAAACTCTTACCCTGGCAATTTGACTGTTAGACTCATGGGTACAATAGCAATGGCTGCCAGTCCTGATTTGAATGGGAACTGCCATCTATGGATTATATTATACAGTGGCAAGAAAAAGTATGTGAACCCTTTGGAATGACCTGGATTTCTGCATCAATTGGTTATACAATTTGATCTGATCTTCATCTAAGTCACAACAATAGACAAACACAGTCTGCTTAAACTAATAACACAAACAATTATACGTTTTCATGTCTTTATTGAACACACCATGTAAACATTCACAGTGCTGGTTGGGAAAAGTATGTGAACCCTTGGATTTAATAACTGGTTGTCCCTCCTTTGGCAGCCATAACCTCAACCAAACGTTTTCTGTAATTGTGGATCAGACCTGCACAACGGTCAGGAGGAATTGTGGACCTTTCCTCTTTACAAAACCTTTCCTCTTTTCAGTTCAGCAATATTCTTGGGATGTCTGGTGTGGACCGCTCTCCTGATGTCATGCCACAGCATCTCAATTGGATTGAGGTCAGAACTCCAGAAGGCATATTTTCTTCTGTGGAAGCCATTCTGTTGATGATTTACTTGTGTGTTTTGGGTCGTTGTCCTGTTGCATCACCCAACTTCTGTTGAGCTTCAATTGGCGGACAGATAACCTTACATTCTCCTGCAAAATGTCTTGATAAACTTGTGAATTTATTTTTCCGGCGATGATAGCAAGCTGTCCAGGCCCTGAGGCAGACCCAAACCATGATGCTCCCTCCACCATACTTTACCGTTGAGGTTTTGATGTTGGTGTGCTGTGCTGTGCTGTGCCTTAGTGTTGTGTGTTCCTCCAAAAAACTCAACTTTAGTTTCATCTGTCCACAGAATACTTTGCCAATATCACTGTGGAACAACCAGGTGCAATTTTGCAAACTTCAAATGTGCAGCAATGTTTTTATTGGATAGCAGTGGCTTCTTCCGAGGGGTACTCCCATGAACACCATTCTTGTTTAGTGTTTTACGTGTATGGCACTCGTCAACAGAGATGTTAGCATGTTCCAGAGATTTCTGTAAGTCTTTAGCTGACAGTAGGATTCTTCTTAACCTCATTGAGCACTCTGCGCTGTGCTCTTGTAATCATCTTTGCAGGACGGCCACTGCTGGGAGAGTAGCAACAGTGCTGAACTTTTTCCATTTCTATAAAAAAAATCTTTCCGGTAACTGATGAACATCAAGGCTTTAAGAGATACTTTTGTAACCCTTTCCAGCGTTATGCAAGTTAACAATTCTTAACATCTCTTATGTTCGAGGTATGGTTCACATCCGGCAATGCTTCTTGGGAATAGCAAATTCACATTTTGTGAGTGTTTTTTATAGGGCAGGGCAGCTCCAACCAACATCTCATTGATTGGACTCCAGGTTAGCTGACTCCAAGCTCCATCTATTCAATATTGACAAGAAAAATACAATAACTTGTGTTATTAGTTTAAGCACGCTGTGTTTGTCTATTGTTGTGATTTAGATGAAGATCAGATTAAATCTCATGACCAATTTATGCAGAAATCAAGGTAATTCAAAAGAGTTCACATACTTTTTCTCGCCACTGTATATGGATTATATAATATTTCAAAAATACATTTGAAGGAAAAACATATAGTTTGGAAACCAAATGCCTACTGCTGAAAAAAGAACCAATCGGTCTGTAGAAACCTTTTATCAGCAACTCCCAAGTAGCTTATCTTGAGATAGTCTATTGCCACGACGAACACATTCGGCCATCACCGATGAGTAGCCTATGGCTTCATCTTCATCCTTGGGTGAGTCAGTGTGCCACTGACTCAGTAGCCTACAGTAGCCTACTGTACACAGAGTTGATGTCGGAAGTTTACATACACCTTAGCCAAATACATTTAAACTCAGTTTTTCACAATTCCTGACATTTAATCCCAGTAAAAATTCCCTGTCTTAAGTCAGTTAGGATCACCACTTTATTTTAAGAATGTGAAATGTCAGAATAATAGTAGAGAATTATTCATTTATTTCATCACATTCCCAGTGGGTCAGAAGTTTACATACACTCAATTAGTATTTGGCAGCATTGCCTTTAAATTGTTTAAGTTGGGTCAAATGTTATGGATAGCCTTCCACAATCTTCCCACAATAAATTGGGTGAATTTTGGCCCATTACTTCTGACAGAGCTGGTGTAACTGAGTTAGGTTTCTAGGATCCTTGCTGACACATGCTTTTTCAGTTCTGCCCACTAATTTTCTATAGGATTGAGGTCAGGGCTTTGGGTTAGCCATTCCAATACCTTGACTTTGTTGTCCTTAAGCCATTTTGCTACAACTTTGGACGTATGCTTGGGGTCATTGTCCATTTGGCTTAAGGACAACAAAGTCAAGGTATTGGAATGGCTAACCCAAAGCCCTGACCTCAATCCTGACTGATGTCTTGAGATGTTGCTTCAATATATCCACATCATTTTCCTGCCTCATGATGCCATCTATTTTGTGAAGGGCATCAGTCCCTCCTGCAGCAAAGCACCCCCAGAGTATGATGCTGCCAACCCCATGCTTCACGGTTGGGATGGTGTTCTTCGGCTTCCAAGCCTCCCCCTTTTTCCTCCAAACATAATGATGGTCATTATGGCCAAACAGTTCTATTTTTGTTTCATCAGACCAGAGGACATTTCTCCAAAAAGTACAATCTTTGTCCCCATGTGCAGTTGCAAACCATAGTCTGGCTTTTTTTATGGCGGTTTTGGAGCAGTGGTTTCTTCCTTGCTGAGTGGCCGTTCAGGTTATGTCAATATAGGACTAATTTTACTGTGGATATAGATACTTTTGTACCGGTTTCCTCCAGCATCTTCCCAAGGTCCTTTGCTGTTGTTCTGGGATTGATTTGCACTTTTCACACCAAAGTACTTTCCTCTCTAGGAGACAGAACGCGTCTCCTTCCTGAGTGGTATGATGGCTGTGTGGTCCTATGGTGTTTGTACTTGCGTACTATTGTTTGTACAGGTGAACGTGGTACCTTCAGGTGTTTGGAAATTGCTCCCAAGGATGAACCAGACTTGTGGAGGTCTACAATTTTTAATTCTGAAGTCTTGGCTGATTTAGTTTGATTATCCCATGATGTCAAGCAAAGTTTGAAGGTAGGCAAAGTTTGAAGGTAGGCCTTGAAATATATCCACAGGTACACCTCCAATTGACTCAAATGATGTCAAATAGCTTACCAGAAACTTCTAAAGCCATGACATAATTTTCTGGAATTTTCCAAGCTGTTTAGAGGCACAGTCAACTTAGTGTATGTTAATTTCTAACCCATTGGAATTGTGATAAAGTGAATTGTAAGTGAAATAATCTGTCTGTAAACAATTGCTGGACAAATGACTTGTGTCATGCACGAAGTAGATGTCCTAACCGACTTGTTTTTTGTTAACAAAAAAATTGTGGAGTGGTTGAAAAACGAGTTTTAATGACACCCACCTAAGTGTAAGTAAACTTCCGACTTCAACTGTGTACACTGACTGTACAAAACATGCTCTTTCCATGACAGACTGACCAGGTGAATCCAGGTGACCTGTGATTTCTTAATCCAGCCCTGCCTCTGAGCATGGCAGCCAGGACGACATAACAGCAGGGATCAGGAGACGAGAACATGAGGGGAATGCCTTTACAGTATTGTATCTCAAGCGGTGTATGAAGCAGAGTTTGAAGAGTCTAGAACAAGAATACACCAGAATCCTATTGGATGTAGATGATGATGAAGTTTTAGAGGTAAAATAGGAAGCACCAGGCAGCATAGCAGACTAGTATGGCCCAAAGCAGGACAGGGGGAGAGGGACAGAACACTGCTTCCTGAATGAGTTGAGAGGAGCTGCAGAAAGAAAAAATTGGGATCTCACTTAACAAAAGGGATGTATTACATCAAGAATGTTGGACTGATTTGAATAGTGTTCCGTTTATATGGAAAAATAACAACTATTGCAGTCTTACAACGATGATTGACTGTCCCCAGTGCTCGCGGGGGTGCGTGGGAGTTGAAGAGTCGCATGCAGTCAGATCTGAAAACCCTTTGATTCCAAAAATCTCCTTGAGACTTTTTATTTTATTAACGGAGGATGCATCCTACTCACATTTTACCGTACCACTTTTTTACAGAATTTTGTATTGTACAACTGAGAAATGTGTTTTTTGTCTCTGCATTTTAGACACGCAAGAAGTATGTTCTCCTGTCGTTTAAGAAATTCCAAGTTAATGTTATTGTTTGATTTATAATAAAATTCCTTTTACTGAATTATTGCTGGTCTTGAAGCTTGATGATGCGTCTCTGCTGAAATTTGAGCCTCAGCAAATATATCTGTTAAACTGATGATTGCTGACATTGCTGACATCACATACAGCATCTATTATGCATCGTTATCTATCATTTGTTGTCTCTAGTGGTCTATCAACTGATGTTTATATGTGATGGATGTGCCCTTAGCTGTAACTGTTGCCTGATTGCAATGCATTGTTTGAGCTGTATTCATGAAGTACGCTTGTCCATGCGTCTGCAAGTTGCGTTTGTGTGTGCTTGTTTGTTGGATGAGATTGCTTGCGTGTGTGTGTGTGTGTGTGTGTGTAGTGATCAAAGTCTATCCACTCTGGTGCGGCTTTGGTTACTGACTGACATAGCAGGGAGAGGAGGGAGGGATTTGGTGGATAATACTCTAGAAGGGAGTCTAACGATCCAAGATAATTGGATCTGTTACATTCTGTAGTTAAGAATGGCAGCTCTGTAATCTGGGCTCTCTCCAGCATCACCATGCTTCAGGTGATTATCCACTCAAAGCTATAAACAGGTTATCCCTTCAAAATGTCTTGGAGAAAAAAAAGATGGAAGAATGGCACCGAAGTGGATGGCTGCCGTGTTATGGCCTCCTAACCAATTGTGCTATTTAGTGTGTTTTTTTTAGATTTTTTGTAACTTATTTTGTACATAATGTTGATGCTACCATCTCTTATGACCGAAAAGAGCTTCTGGATATCAGAATAGCAATTACTCACCTCAAACTGGACAAAGATAATATACAGTTGTCTGAGTTTTCCGTGCATCGGCAGAACAGAACAGCTACGTCCAGTAAGACGAGGGGTGGGGGTGTGTGTCTATTTGTCAATAACAGCTGGTGCGCGATGTCTAATATTAAGGTACGTGATTTTTAATACTAAGGTAGTCTCAAGGTATTGCTCGCCTGAGGTCGAGTACCCATGATAAGCTGTAGATCACACTATCTACCAAGAGAGTTTTCATCTATATTTTTCATAGCTGTTTATTTACCACCACAAACCGACGCTGGCACTAAGACCGCACTCAACGAGCTGTAGAAGGCCATAAACAAGCAAGAAAAAATTATCATCCAGAAGAGGTGCTCCTAGTGGCTGGGGACTTTAATGCAGGCAAACTCAAATCTGTTTTAGCTAATTTCTACCAGCATGTCACATGTGCAACCAGAGGAAAAACATTTTTAGACCACCTTTTATCCACACAGACGTGTACAAAGCTCTCCCTCGCCCTCCAATTCTATCCTCCTAATTCCTGCTTACAAGCAAAAACTAAAGCAGGAAGTACCAGTGACTCGTTAAATACGGAAGTGGTCAGATGACGCGGATGCAACGCTACAGGACTGTTTTGCTAGCACAGACTGGAAAATGTTCCGGGATTCATCCAATGGCATTGAGGAGTATACCACCTCAGTCACCGGCTTCATCAATAAGTGCATCGACGACATCGTCCCCACAGTGACCGTACGTACATACCCCAACCAGAAGCCATGGATTACATCTGCAACGAGCTAAAGGCTAGAGCTGCCGCTTTCAAGGAGCGGGACACTAATCCAGACGCTTATAAGAAATCCACCTATGCCCTCAGACGAACCATCAAACGGGTAGTGCTACTACACCGGTTCTGACACTCGTTGGATGTGGCAGGGCTTGCAAACTATTACGGACTACAAAGGGAAACCCAGCTGTGAGCTGCCCAGTGACGCAAGCCTACCAGACGAGATAAATATCTTTAATGTTCGCTTTGAGGCAAGCAACACTGAAGCATGCATGAGAGCACCAGCTGTTCCGGACGTCTGTGTGATCACACTCTTCGTAGCCAATGTGAGCAAGACCTTTAAACCGGTCAACATTCACAAGGACGTGGGGACAGATGGATTACCAGGATGTGTACTCAGAACATGCGTGGACCAACGGGCAAGTGTTTTCACTGACATTTTCAACCTCTCCCTGTAATACCTACATGTTTCAAGCAGACCTCACATCAACACCATCATCCTGGAAACACTAGACCCACTGCAATTAGCATACCGCCCCATAAGATCCACAGATGACGCAATCTCAATCGCACTCCACAATGCCCTTACACACCTGGACAAAAGAAACACCTATGTTTTATATACCTATACCTACAGCTCAGCGTTCAACACCATTGTGCCCTGAAAACTCATCACTAAGCTAAGGACCCTGGTACTAAACACCTCCCTCTGCAACTGGTTCCTGGACTTCCTGACGAGCCGCCCCCAGGTGGTAAGTGTAGGCAATAACACATCTGCCACGCTGATCCTAAATAATTTTAAAAATAATTGGAAATCGGTGCCCAAAAATACAGATTTCCGATTGTTATGAAAACTTGAAATCGGCCCTAATTAATCTGCCATTCCGATTAATCGGTCGACCTCTAGTCCAAACACACCAAGAAAGTTGTGAAGATGGCAAAACAATGCCTTTTAACCCTCAGGAGACTGAACATATTTGGCATGGGTCCCCAGATCCTCAAATTTCTACTGCTGCACCATCAAGAGCATCCTGACCGGTTGCATCACCGCCTGGTATAGCAAGTGCTTGGCATCTGACCTTAAGGCGCTACAGAGGGTAGTGTGTACGGCCCAGTACATCACTGGGGCCTCGCTCCCATCCAGACACCTATATACTAGGCAGTGTCAGATGAAGGCCCCAAAAATTGTCAGACTCCAGTCACCCAAGTCATAGACTGTTCTCTCTGCTACCGCATGGCAAGCGGTACCGGAGCGCCAAGTCTAGGTCCAAAAGGCTCCTTAACAGCTTCTACCCCCAAACCATAAGACTGCTGAACAATTAATCAAATGGCCACCCAGAATATTTGTTTTTACACTGCTGCTACTCGCTGTTTATTATCTCTGCATAGTCACTTTACCCCTACCTACATGTACAACTTACCTCGACTAACCTGTACCCCCACACATTGACTCGGTAACGGTACCCCCAGTATATAGCCTCATTATTTATATTATTATATATTTTTTTACTTTAGTTTATTTAGTAACTATTTTCTTAACTGCATTGTTGGTTAAGGGTGTGTAAGTAAGCATTTCACGGTAAGGTCTCTATACCTGTTTATTAGGCACATGTGACAAATAACATTTGATTTGAACTTGGGTCAAAAGACTATTCAATGATTATATTAGATTGATTCAATGTCATGGTATGATTACTGCAATTCTCTGTTACAACGATTATTATTATGCCAACCAATACATTGTTTGGGTAACACTACTTGTCTTTGTCTTGTAATAACTGAGTAACTACTTTGATATGTCAAACATTTTATTGCTCAGATAAACATAGCAACTAGATGAGCTTTTGGCTGTCATATCAGTTACTATGTAATTACATAAATACAATAAATACAAACTTAATGGGATTTTGGTCAATATTTCTGTTGAAGTGTATAAGACTGTAAACCTAGATTTGGGATTAAGATCTGTCCTTTATTCCTCCTTCACACCTACTGAACTACACAAGAGATGACAAGCATAACACGGCTTGGTTAAAATAAATGAAAGGAATGTTGGTAGGCCTAAGCCTTTTCCTTGGAGCCGAAAGCTGGACAGACAAACAGTCATCATCTCATTCCACACCCAATGATGGGTTGTACCAGGCACAGACAGTGACGAGGGGGTAAACCTCAGCATTTCGTAAAAACATTACCCTATTGGTGCACTTTGTCCCAGCCCCAGGTCCTCACAAATGGGCTGGTCTGGGCATGTAGCAACAGCAGCAACAATACACACTTCACCATGGGAAGGTGACTTGAAGACTGAAGACTCGACTGACGACTTACAGCGTCCCCTGGCGAGACTGTGCAATCTATCTACGTTATGCTGAGAAGTAAAATAATGAGAAATAATGAAGAAAATAGTCAAGGGGAGAGGCAACAATACAATGAGTGTACAAAACATTAGACATGACATAGCTTTCACCTGGTCAGTCTATGATCCCTTATTGATTTCACTTGATAAGTCCACTTTAATCAGTGTAGATGAAGGGGAGGAGACTGGTTAGACACATTTTTATGCCTTGAGACATGGATTGTGTATGTCTGCCAATTCATAGGGTAAATGGGCAAGACAAAATAATTAAGTGCGTTTGAACAGGGTATGGTAATAGGTGCACTGGTTTGATTGTGTCAAAAACTGCAGCGCTGCTGGGTTATTCACGCTCAACAGTTTCTCATATGTATCAAGAATGGTCCACAACCCAAAGGACATCCAGCCAATTTGACACAACTGTGGGAAGCATTGGAGTCAACTTGGGCCAGCATCCCTGTGGAACGCTTTCGACACCTTGTAGAGTCCACGCTCCGACGAATTGAGGCTGTTCTGAGGGCAAAGAGGATGGGGGGGGAGTGCAACTCAATATTATGAAGCTGTTCTTAATGTTATGTTCCTGGGTGTATTGTCCACAGTATGATTTCCGTACAGATGATTTTTGAGCCTGCCATCTATTGCTTTGACAATTTTGACAGCTACACTCATGTTTGTATGTATACCTCTCAGATTTCTGTACACATGAAGAGATAATATCCTTTACCAAAAGATGAGAGGAGGGCCATGGTACTTTACATCACTGCACATCTACATACACCTGGATAATCAGATGCACAGTCTGTTCGTTGGACCTTGTAGCTAAACCCCTTTTATTAGTTTCCCACATGTTGACATCTGAAGAATCAGCCCTCTGTTGCTGCCCCCATGGAGACAGTGATAAGTGAGGGTCCATTCATTCTCACTGGGAAGGTAGAACTGAAATGCACACCACTGTACTAAACAGAGGCCTCTCTAAGAATACACATTACACAAACACAAAGCAGCACTGTTGGAAACACACTCAGGTAATACCCAGAATCCTTCACGTTTGCAACTAAAAGGACATCCTTGAAATTCTGTCCATGTAGAAATCTGATTATGGGATGTAATTCTCTTGTCGGTGTAGGAAGTGCATGCCCCTGGGATTGAAAGTTGTTCCCTACAGATGTAATGGTATCAGAATTAAATGAAGACATAACTTCAAAGGGCTCTCTAATGTAAGCATACACAAGGGTAAACTGTGGTAGTGCTAGACAAATAAATAAATGTCTCACCCATTAAGGATAATTACAAAGTTAAAGACTAGGGCTCTGGGACAGGGGTATTGTACTCTAGGAATAGCTGGCCGCTCCCACAGGGTAGCCAGAAGTTTACAGAGAAGGCTGATAAGAGAGGAGGAGTAGACACGCAAGGTCACATAAGGTGATGAGTGGCATTGAAAGAGGTTTAGGAGTGAAAACATTTAATTGTCATATTCAACCTCCAATGCTTTACAAAAGGGTGATGTTGCTACTAAAAAGACATAACGGCATATTGGCATATTGACAATGTAAAAATCATGAAGGCCTACTCAGGTAAGTGCAAAAGATGATGAGACTATTATTTTGACAGCTCAAGATGCTCCTCCTCATTCTTGGCAGTACTACAGAAGTGCATTACTCGACGAACCATCAAACAGGCAAAGCGTCAATACAAGACTAAGATCGAATCGTACTACACCAGCTCTGACGCTCGTCGGATGTGGCAGGGCTTGCAAACCATTACTGACTACAAAGGGAAGCACAGCCGAGAGCTGCCCAGTGACACGAGCCTACCAGACGAGCTATACTACTTCTATGCTCGTTTCGAGGCAAATAACACTGAAACATGCATGAGAGCACCAGGTGTTCAGTGAAGACTGTGTAATCTCTCCGCAGCCGATGTGAGTAAGATCATTAAACAGGTCAACATTCGCAAGGCCGCAGGGCCAGACGGATTACCAGGACGTGTACTGCGAGCATGCGCTGACCAACTGGCAAGTGTCTTCATACAACATGTTTTTTAATTATTTTATTTCACCTTTATTTAACCAGGTAGGCTAGTTGAGAACAAGTTCTCATTTACAACTGTGACCTGTCCAAGATAAAGCATAGCAGTGTGAACAGACAACACAGAGTTACACATGGAGTAAACAATTAACAAGTCAATAACACAGTAGAAAAAAGAGAGTCTATATACATTGTGTGCAAAAGACATGAGGAGGTAGGCAGATAATTACAATTTTGCAAATTAACACTGGAGTGATACATGATCAGATGGTCATGTACAGGTAGAGATACTGGTGTGCAAAAGAGCAGAAAAGTAAATAAATATAAACAGTATGGGGATGAGGTAGGTAAATTGGGTGGGCTATTTACCGATAGACTATGTACAGCTGCAGCGATCGGTTAGCTGCTCAGATAGCAGATGTTTGAAGTTGGTGAGGGAGATAAAAGTCTCCAACTTCAGCGATTTTTCCAATTCGTTCCAGTCACAGGCAGCAGAGAACTGGAACGAAAGGCGGCCAAAGGAGGTGTTGGCTTTAGGGATGATCAGTGAGATACACCTGCTGGAGCGCGTGCTACGGGTGGGTGTTGCCATCGTGACCAGTGAACTGAGATAAGGCGGAGCTTTACCTAGCATGGACTTGTAGATGACCTGGAGCCAGTGGGTCTGGCGACGAATATGTAGCGAGGGCCAGCCGACTAGAGCATACAGGTCGCAGTGGTGGGTGGTATAAGGTGCTTTAGTGACAAAACGGATGGCACTGTGATAAACTGCATCCAGTTTGCTGAGTAGAGTGTTGGAAGCAATTTTGTAGATGACATCGCCGAAGTCGAGGATCGGTAGGATAGTCAGTTTTACTAGGGTAAGTTTGGCGGCGTGAGTGAAGGAGGCTTTGTTGCAGAATAGAAAGCCGACTCTAGATTTGATTTTAGATTGGAGATGTTTGATATGAGTCTGGGAGGAGAGTTTACAGTCTAGCCAGACACTTAGGTACACCTATAGATGTCCACATATTCTAGGTCGGAACCATCCAGGGTGGTGATGCTAGTCGGGCGTGCGGGTGCAGGTAGCGAATGGTTGAGAAGAATGCATTTGGTTTTACTAGCGTTTAAGAGCAGTTAGAGGCCACGGAAGGAGTGTTGTATGGCATTGAAGCTCGTTTGGAGGTTAGATAGCACAGTGTCCGAGGAAGGGCCGGAAGTATACAGAATGGTGTCGTCTGCGTAGAGGTGGATCAGGGAATCGCCCGCACAAGAGCAACATCATTGATATATACAAAGAAAAGAGTCGGGCCGAGAATTGAACCCTGTGGCACCCCCATAGAGACTGCCAGAGGACCGGACAACATGCCCTCCGATTTGACACACTGAACTCTGTCTGCAAAGTAGTTGGTGAACCAGGCAAGGCAGTCGTTAGAAAAACCGAGGCTACTGAGTCTGCCGATAAGAATATGGTGATTGACAGAGTCGAAAGCCTTGGCCAGGTCGATGAAGATGGCTGCACAGTACTGTATTTTATCGATGGCGGTTATGATATCGTTTAGTACCTTGAGCGTGGATGAGGTGCACCCGTGACCGGCTCGGAAACCAGATTGCACAGCGGAGAAGGTACGGTGGGATTTGAGATGGTCAGTGACCTGTTTGTTGACTTGGCTTTTGAAGACCTTAGATAGGCAGGGCAGGATGGATATAGTTCTGTAACAGTTTGGGTTCAGGGTGTCTCCCCCTTTGTCTCCCCCTTCCAATCCTTGGGGATCTCAGACGATATGAAAGAGAGGTTGAACAGGCTGGTAATAGGGGTTGCGACAATGGCGGCGGATAGTTTCAGAAATAGAGGGTCCAGATTGTCAAGCCCAGCTGATTTGTATGGGTCCAGGTTTTGCAGCTCTTTCAGAACATCTGCTATCTGGATTTGGGTAAAGGAGAACCTGGAGAGGCTTGGGCGAGTAGCTGCGGGGGAGGGCGGAGCTGTTGGCCGAGGTTGGAGTAGCCAGGAGGAATCAGACCACCATAATGCCTGTGCCCTAGAACACTAAGGTAACCTGCCTAAATTACTACTGGTCCGTAGCACTCACGTCTGTAGCCATGAAATGCTTTGAAAGGCTGGTCATGGCTCACATCAACACCATTATTCCAGAAACCTTAGACCCACTCCAATTTGCATAGCACCCCAACAGATCCACAGATGCTGCAATCTCTATTGCACTCCACACTGCCCTTTCCCACTTGGACAAAAGGAACACCTATGTGAGAATGCTATTCATTGACTACAGCACAGCGTTCAACACCAAAGTGCCCTCAAAGCTCATCAATAAGTTAAGGACCCTGGGACTAAACACCTCCCTCTGCAACTGGATCCTGGACTTCTGGTCGCCCCCAGGTGTTAAGGGTAGGTAACAACACATCCGTCACGCTGATCCTCAACACAGGGGCCCCTCAGGGATGCGTGCTCAGTCCCCTCCCTGTCTACTTCCTGTTCACTCATGACTGCACGGCCAGGCACAATTCCAACACCATCATTAAGTTCGCCGATAACACAACAATGGTAGGCCTGATCACCGACAACAACGAGACAGCTTATAGGGAGGAGGTCAGAGACCTGGCCGTGTGGTGCCAGAACAACAACCTCTCCCTCAACGTGATCAAGACAAAGGAGATGATTGTGGACTACAGGAAAAAGAGGACCGAGCAAACTCCCATTCTCATTGACAGGGCTGCATTGGAGCAGGTTGAGAGCGTCAAGTGCCTTGGTGTCCATATCACAAACAAACTAAGATGGTCCACGCACACCAAGATAGTTGTGAAGAGGGCACTACAAAACCTATTACCCCTTAGGAGACTGAAAAGATTTGGCATGGGTCCTCAGATCCTCAAAAGGATCTACAGCTGCACCATCGAGAGCATCTTGATGTTGCATCACTACTTGTTATGGCAACTGCTCAGCCTCCGACCGCAAGGCACTACAGAGGGTAGTGCGAACGGCCCAGTACATCACTCGGGCCAAGCTTCCTGCCACCCAGGACTATACCAGGCGGTGTCAGAGGAAGGCCCACTAGGTCCAAGAGGCTTCTAAACAGTTCTACCCCCAAGCCATAAGACTCCTGAACACCTAATCAAATGGCTACCCAGACTATTTGCAGACTATTTGCCCCCCTCTTTTACACCACTGCTGCTACCTACATGTACATATTCCCTCAACTAACCGGTGCTCCCGCACATGGACTCTGTACCGGTACCCCCCTGTATATGGTCTCGCTACTGTTATTTTACTGCTGCTCTTTAATTTCTATTATTTCTTATTCTTATCCATATTTTTTTAACTGCATTGTTGGTTATGGGCTCGTAAGTAAGCATTTCACTGTAAGGTCTACACCAGCTGTATTAGGCACATGATACTAATAATATTTTATTTGATTTAATTTTATTGAATGTAAAATACGCACCAGGAATATGTGATGCCAGGCCAACGATGGGTAATAAATAAAGATACTTCACTCAGGCCGTTTACCATTGAAAAAAATGGCCAGTTCTGTTCTACTTAACTTGGTGTGTCTCCCATAGACAGTATTGCCTGGTCTCCGTAGTTTATTGACTTCCACTTAACCAGAAATAAAACGTCTGAAGAAACTGCGTGTGGGGTGACTCGCTTCCTTTTCCCTCTTTGGTCAGGGCGAGGAGTGTCAGCAATACTTCCTGAAACACCTGTTTGTCAGGTAGTGCACACTGGGTAGGCACAGCGGAGAAACTGAGTCACACAAAAAAAATGGACGACCAGTATCCGAAACGCAAAATTTGACAAGACTTGACAATTTATTCTAACTTTTTCTAAAGCCCTCCATCATTTTACTAAAATGGTTTGGCGTCAACACAGGATTATACGTTTGAACATTGTCGTGTTGCTGTATTTAATGGTTTGTTTTGGTGAGTACAACCCTCTCATTTGTCAAGCTCGTTTTCAATGTCACAGATCAACGAATTTGCGAGACTAGACTACCTTTACTGTACATATGAAACACAAGCATTTCGATTGTGGGTGTTTTTATAGAATCCTGATTTTGTACCTTTATAATTGTCTAGGACTACTTAAAAAAAGAAGAAGCGTACATACAAATTCTTTATGAATTATTGTTAGAATTATTATAATAAGCCACGTGTTTACCTTCATAGTTAACATAATATAGTACTGTGTATTTATACAACCTACAACATTTTGAATAGGCTACTATGTATCCATTTGTGAATAGCCACTACCAAATAATTATACTGCATGTTCACAACAAACCAAATTTCGCCTGAGACAGGAATGCAGTATCATGTCATGTAAAATTCATAAGCCTCATGGCTTTTTCCCTTGTTTTCAATTTCACTCACGTTTTGTTATTGAGTTTAAAGTACCCTGCGTCCAATTCCAAGCATCCATTATCTAGAACTGAGAATATGACTTTTGGGTGAGGTCTACTGACATTGATCAGATTTATATAACTACTGGTTGGACAGCAGGAGGAGTCATTTCCTGTATGTTTGAGACGTATAGTACATGCAATGGGCTCAAAGGGTTGCCAACTTTCTCATCAACAATTAGAATGTCAACCGCTATCAAGCATCTACTGCTCTTCAGCTTGAAATACTTTGTTCAACACGATTGCTACCTTGGTTATGAGATTAGCTTGTTCATTCTCGGTCCACTTTACTCCAAGGTGTTTTGAAATAGTGCCGGATATCTGCGTACCCTATTAGCCCTCTGTTTCTGCTCTGTACGATGTATTTTTAGATCCCTCAAATATTTGTAGTTCGCAGTACTCGGACTGTCTATTTGTCCTTAGAGAGAGTTCTTGTTTTTACAAATTATGTAAATGTTTTGTATTTCGTTTGCATTGCACAATGTCTGCATTGGCAACGCTCATCACAAGGAATACGACTACTACTGTAGGCTGTGTCGTTATTGCCATGTTTGCTGAACGTTGATGGAAAGATCAACAGCTGTTGTTTGTCTGCCAATCCAGGAATTGGTAAAGGATCATTTTAGACAGAGAGAGAGAAAAAAACTATGACACTATTACTGCTACAACTAGTAGTCTTGTTGTCAGATGGTGCCAAGAAAACAATGTTTCCCATGGAAAGTTCATTAGATTGTGTTTTTTCCAATTAATGCCAGGCAGTGTACAGAAGGTTTGATGTTGCCATCTGGGTACTGGGTTAATACTGGGTCAACAATGTGGGCCTTTGGGGTTACCTTTGACCTTTGACATTGTGATTATACACAATTGTCAAATGAGAACTTGAGCTTTATTCTGTTTCTTTGCGTTTTGTTTATGTGAACTACCTTGCTCCGAAATGATTCATCTTTTGACTTCTACAATCCAACTGGATTTCACTTAAAATTCTGTGCAATCGTCTGCCCTTCCTCCTCCTTAATCTATCTTCCTCATCTGACCACCTCCCTGCCCTGCTGCCTCTCTCAGTGCTGTGCCCTGTGTCAGCCATGACAGTGAGCTCCCCTGCAGAGGTCCATTCTGTGAGGGGCAATGCCGTCACCCTGACTTGCACCTTCACCTCTACCAGCCGAGCCACCAGTCGTATGTCAGTGGACTGGTCCTACAGGCCCCAGACCGGAGGCCCTCCGCAGGCAGTAAGTACGCACCATAGAAAGTGAATCAGTATATTGAGTTGATTTGTTAATAAAGCACACATTTGATGAAGAACTCTTGTGCTTTTATGTCCTGGCATGGGTACACTGAATATGGCTGCTGATACGTTGACTTTAATTGTGACGCCCTTTCTAGTAATTCTATTTCTCTGAAACCCTTAACCCCTGGGAATATGACTCAGAAACCCCAGGCAGTTAGGCGCAGGAATCAGGATCACTCTTCCACATCTTGGTGATGTGGTAAATGTATGTTAAATGTATGCCTCGAGCTGGAAGTTGCGAATCAGGGCTCCGACACCAAAGCTCCCCTAGATCCAATTTCCTTGTCGATACTCTGAGCGGCTGACCGCATAAGTTTTTAATTCCATTTGGAGGGGCCGATAACGTATACGCTATGTAGTTGTTGGGATATCATATCCTATAGGAGCGCTCAGCGCTAAGTGATGGCTAATGTGCTGTGGCTCCCTCGATGGGGTAATAGAAGCTGTTGGTTTAGTCATTAAGATGTAGTAGTCAGGCCTACTGCTGTGTCAGTGTTTGCAGATAGAGTGGGTTCTCACGTCACTGACACAAACTATTTATCCTAGGGGTGTGTCGGCTTGTCCGAATCCTGTATAAGCGTAGCTGGGTTGGTCGATACCAGGGTATACCGGAATCCAACAACATCCTTGGTTTCATTTCTTTATTTACTTGGAACAAGTTTGTTCTGTGCAACTATAGACGGATAGTGAAACGTGTAGAACATTTCGCCGCATAGCCCCACAGAGCTAGCCAACACAACGGAGCTAGAAAATGAATTTGTCTCTCGTGGCACGTTTGTTTCCATCCAATTTCATTAGTGGATTCGGACACTTTTATTGACACAATCGTATATCAAAAGGCACTGTGAATAAGCATTTGAAAAAAAACTCTATCAGAAATATAATTTACCAGCCAAGGCTTGAGAACTATGACTTGGTGGTGTGCTTCAGTCTCCCTGCATAATTATCAATATCTTGATGAGAATTCATTTCCAGGACTGAAAAGGCAGCTCTAGCAACGGACAGTGATGGAGGACTTGTGATTCAGTTCCTCTGAATGACACTGAATGAACAACTCCAGTCAATCAATGTCTTGTATAAGACATGATCAAATCAATTCAATATTCATTTAAATGCAATTGCCCATGATCCATCAGGTTTTTATTCAGTGAGTCAGTACCGTTACGGTAACAGCAAAGCTTTTAACCACAGGCCCTAACATTGCACCCTGAGTGCCGGTTTCCCGAACCCAGATTATTCCAGGCTTGAAAATCATTCTCAGTGGAGAATCTCCATTGAAAGAGAATTTTAGTCCAGGACAAGCTTTAATCTGGGTCCGGCTCTGAATGTTTCAGAGGCACTTGGCTGTGTATAATCTCCATTTGGCTAGGCGTAACCTGTCTGAGGTAGGCTTGAGTGTTTGTCTGGGTTGACTGAGTGCAGTGATTAGATTTAGTATGCTGTCTGTATCAGCCCTCTCAGCTCTATGGTCGTCTGAACTGAAGTGCCTCCTGGAGAGCCCAGCCCATACAGAGCTATAAAACAATATAACTGTTGAGCACCATTGATTGTTAACAGGCCTGCCTGCCGTGTGTTCGTCTTTGTGTATATTTTCCTGTGATGTTTATTCCCTATGTGTAGTTTGTTTTCTCCAATGTGTCTCTTTGACACTTCTTATTGTCCCCCTACTTTTTGAAAACACGGTGATGGTTAGTGTGATTGATGCAGTGTTTCTGTTGTCTGTGTCTCTGTAGTTGCTACGGTCTGAGTAACACTGTCCTGCCCAGAGCCGTCACAATCTCTCCTCTTCTCTTTGTTCCCCAGTTCTTCCACTTCTCCTCCCTGGCGTTCCCTCCGCAGGAAGGCCAGTTTAACGGGCGCGTGAAGTGGCTGGGCAGCCCGGCCCGGGGCGAGGCCTCCATCCAGCTCCTCAACGCCTCCCTTAGCGACAACGGCACCTACACCTGCTCAGTCAGGAACCCCCCTGACGTCCACGGATCCCCCACCTCACAGACCGTCCTCACCGTGACGCCCAAAGGTGAGGCAATTACTTCGAAAAATGTATGTTTAGGGAAAATGCATGGATGTCAATGGGACGCTTGAGAAAATGTGCATCTCAAGTCAGGATTTGGCTCTTAATTGAGAGGCAGAAGTTTAGGATTTGTTAGTAAAGGTGATTTGTGGGTTCACACTATTGACCTTAGGAATGATGACGTGTGGAACATGACTCTATGGGAATTGTGGCACTGGGGAGATATATTGGGCAGTAAAACCTACTACCTCGTGTTCAATACTGGTATGGTTGGGCGCATATTTATTGGCGCCTTTTTAAAGACTTCTACGGTAGATTTAGGCACGTATGTGCTACGGATTGAGTCATATTTTCCACAAAGCTTAAACAATCCCTCTTTTAAGAAGCATTTAGGGGTTTCTTAAAGCAGTTGTACACGAGAGGGCATGCTAAACAACTTTTTTTAGCACGGCTGTGCTGCGGTCATAGGTAATGAGGCGGATCTCGTACCTAAAGAGATCAGAAAATCGTTAGCGTCTCCACTTTGCGCTGACACTGAGTGTAAATGTGGTTATGATGAACCCTCTCCTCTCCACAGTGCCCGCGGTTCGTTTCTCGGACGTGGCGGTGCTTCTAGCCTTCATTCTGCTTCCTTCCGCCATCATCACGCTGGCTCTGCTGGGTCGCATGTGCTGCCCTCCGAGGGACAAGAGCCAGACCCAGGGTTACCACTCCCCTATTGAGGTCACACCCGAGTGAGTGGATTTACTCCTCAATCAGTGCACCAGTTCTTCAGGACATCCTAGACATATGGTTTTAAAGAAGTGATATGGTTTCTGGTGAAGGGATCCCCCAACCCTGACTTGCTGAATGGACATGGCTTTTTCTCAATTAATCTTTCCTTGATTCCTTGCGTCTTCTCTCCTTCCATCTCAAAATGCGTTGGAGAAGAGGGTCCAAGGGGAGGGGCAGTGGACCTTCTCCTTCAATGCGATTTGAGAAGGAGCTGAGCAGAGAGGATGCGAGGAATCAATGAAATTCATCATATTCATTGAAAAACTTACTTTTGCCAATATAGAAAATTACTAATGCTGACCGTTTTGTGATTTTACCAATTTGAACTCTATCATCTTTTTGACAGAGATGAGCCTGGCTTTATGCAGATCAACCGCAAGGAGAAAAACATGACATGCTGTGACCTATATTTTCTGGTATGGCCTTTTTTTTTTGCTCATGAATTACTTAGGGGCACATGTCTCGCCCGATCAATTACATACTCTTAAATTTTACATGTAGTCTACGTCTGACAATATGAGACGTCCATGAAATATTTATCTGTTACCCCACTTCCTGTCCCTAGGATTCCGACTATGAGGATTACTACATCCACAAAGAGAGGCCTCTGGCTCAGGGAGAGACCATGGCTGTGTCTCAGTGCTAGAGACCCCTGGTGGCGGTGCTCTGTAAGGACAGAGGCCCCCTCCATGCCTTGCCAATGGGAGTGGTTGGCCAGAATTCTCGCTTATACTGTTTGTTAAAAATGGCAAGATTCCTGGACTTAGTTCTGTCTCACACATCAGTATCCACTCACACTCCTCCCTTCTCTCATGGCTTGTCAACAGCTGATTCTAATGGTGGGATAGACATGGATCCAGTGCCTGACACATGGACACACACACATATGTTTTGCACTATACTATAAACATTTCTGGATAGATTTTCTTATTATGAAGGAGATGCGTATATTACTAAGTTATTGTCTGCTTTATCACTTTTGTAATGTAGAATCATTGTTTTTGTACAGCTATTGTGAGAGTTTTTGTTGAACTATTGGACCTTATGGAATCTATTGCTAGAATTGTAGACAGTCTTTATCTGTGGCTACATCTGCTTCATTGAGTCCAATTAATATTATTTGAAACATATATTTCAGAGTTTGTGTTACATTTGAACCCGTTGGTATAACTACATTGAGGAGTTGACCAACTATGACCTCTGATTTAGATGCTGAATACATTTACAGGATTTGATTTACATGTTGGAATTTGGATGTACAGTGTAGTGAATGTTGTTGAATGTATGTATGTGCAAATGATTGAAAAATGATGCTTAATAAAATACATAAATGTTCTTGTCCGTTGGTAAAATGGTTTGTCCATTTACCATGTAAGTTGAACTACAGTACATTTTCAATAGTGTCGGTCTTTAAACCTTATCGGACTTAAACTGGCACCCAAGCTGTTTGAAATCCCCATCCATGTTGCTGGTGTAAACTACACTGAAGTAAAATATAAACGCAACATGTCAAATGTTGGTCCCATGTTTAATGAGTTGAAATAAACGGTCCCAGAAATGTTCCATACGCACAAAAACCTTTTTTCTCACAACTTTTGTGCACAAATATGTTTTCTATCCCTGTTAGTGAACATTACTCATTTGCCAAGATAATCCATCCACCTGACAGGTGTGGCATATCAAGAAGCTGATTAATCAGCATGATCATTACACAGGTGCATCTTGTGCTGGGGACAGTAAAAGGTCACTCTAAAATGTGCAGTTTTATCACACAATACAATGCCACAGATGTCTCAAGTTTTGAGGGAGCGTGCAATTGGCATGCTGACTGCAGGAATGTCCACCGGAGCTGTTGCCAGAGAATTGAATGTTAATTTTCTATCCCACGACCTTCAATGCCGTTTAGAGGATTTGGCAGTACGTCCAACCGGCCTCACAACCGCAGACCACTTGTAATGGCGTCGTGTGGGTGAGTGGTTTGCTGATGTCAACGAACACAATTGCATTTTATCGATGGAGATTGGAATGCACAAAAGTACCGTGATGAGATCCTGAGGTCAATTTTCTTTTAAGGAATCTGTGATCAACAGATGCATATTTGTATTCCCAGTCATGTGAAATCCATTGATTAGGGCTTGATGAATTTATTTCAATTGACATGCTTGCATGTTGCATTTATATTTTTGTTCAGTATAATAACCTAGAGCAGTCCAATAAATTAGTCATGAGGCTAATTTAGAATATTTTTATTTTATTATAAAATAAATAGCTTGTCAGATTAAGTCCTCAGTCCAATTGATTTTGTCGTTTCATCCTAAATTATTTAGGTGAAATAATGATTTCTACCCTGTTTGAACTACCATGGCAACACATTTGTGTTCGATTCAGTGATTCATATTAATCTAGAAGGACCACTGGTTTATGCTACTGAGCGTAACCATATTACAGTTTGAACATCTTGAAGAACAGTCTGGCCTTAATGGCCATGTCCTCTTATAATCTCCACCTGGCACAGCCAAAAGAGGACTGGCCACCCCTCAGAGCCTGGTTCCTCTCTAGGTTTCTTCCTAGGTTCCTGGCTTTTTAGGGAGTTTTTCAAAGCCACAGTGCTTCTACATTTGCATTGATTTCTGTTTGGGGTTTAAGGCTGGGTTTCTGTATGAGCACTTTGTGACATCTGCTGATGTAAAAAGAGCTTTATAAATACGTTTGAATGATTGATTGACACAGTTCATAATAATAGATTTGAGTGGCTGGCTGGCTGGCATGCAGGCCACAGTGGTGGATGGACGTCTCAGTAGAATATTGTAATGATTTCTCTGTGAGGAGGAGATGTGGCATAATCCTGCAGCACATGTGAAGACAGAGCAGAGCCCCTTGGATCCTGTCTTCGTGTGTCTGGAATCTGCCCCACTCCCTCTCTCCACCTCCTCTCTCCCCCTCTCTCTGGTCAAAGAGGGGGTGGGGGCTCTCACCACAGCATGCTTTGTGCCTGGTCATCACAGAAGATTCTGCGCAAATTTGGGCAGAGAGGAGGGAATGGAGCCTGGCTGCTGCCACACCCGGCCTTCCTCCTCTCCTTCATAACCACGCCACTGTGAGAGCTTGTAGTGTTTCCATGTGAACAGAGCACTGAAGAGAAATTGAGGTGTGTAAGCAGTATCACTCTGTTTCACACATCCTCATTGGCAGCAACATGCTGGTGTCTCTGCCAGAACAGGGAATTGGCATAGGTAATTTAGACTGGAGCTTGGCTTATTTATTGATCTTGCACTGACTGAGTGGGATTTAAGCAGGAAATACCCTCTTTAATATAAAAGCTATTCAACAGGGCCACCGCCCCAGTGTATGGAGGGAATTCAAAAAAGAGAGAAAAGCAGAAGAATGGGAATTGTCTGTTGACAGATTGGATGTATTCAGTCATTCACACTAGGAGACGTGTATAGGGTGGGGTTGTAGCTCTCGCCAGTGCAAGGCTGCATGCCGGTCGCCTGTGGAGGAGAGAGGGGGAGGGAGAAGAGGGGGATAGGTTCATCACAGAGAGAGAAGGAGGGGGTGTCGGCGTGAACAGAGGGAGGGGAAGGGAAGGAGGGGTTTTAAAGGGTGGGCTTGTAGTCATTGTTAGCCAGCAAGTCAGAGAGAGGCGCGAGCAGGCAGACAGTGAGTGTGTGTGCAAATTGTGATGAGTAAAAGCATTAGGCGACTCAGCTGTTGGTACAGCCAGTGAGCGTGTGCAAGAGCGCGAGGGAGTGAGAGAGAAGTGTAAGGCAAAAAGGAAAGAAAGAAGGGAAAAGAGAAAGGATATTACAAGTATGCTGTGCTGCATAAGAAGAACAAAACCGGTAACTGCTTTCTTTACAGATTCTCTCATTCATAGCTGTCATTTTCAAAAATCTGGCTAAAATGTTCCACTTTTGGACTAATTACATCCGTAACTGATCTGAGGATATGCTTGTCTATTTTTTTTTGTCTTCTTGGCTCACTGGGACTTCAGTGATGTCTCGGATGCAAAACGGACACGCCTTGTTAATGTGATTATGTTTGAATGAGTGTAGCCACGATGCTGCCAGACCTCACACTGTACTAGCAGTAAGATGAGCCTGTAACATGATGCTGTGCTCTTTTATACTATTATCGATCCACTACTTTAAACACTGAAAGACGTATTGATAGACACTTGATGCACCTGTTTGCTGCCTTCTGTGATTGCATTACCTTTGTACTGTAATCAGGGGATACATGAAGACTGAGGATACCACCTCCATTGAGCACAATACTGTCTTATGCCCTTAAGGCTGCTTTTAGTTGATGCACTAATTGGCCGCAAAAAAATAAAAAAATATCCTATTTCGGTGTTATCTCTAAGAAACAGGAGGATAGAGAGACATGTTTGAGGAAAAAGGGTGGGGTAAGGATCCACTGACTTAAGACTCAACTCCTCTGGCTACCGTGTCTCGTGGGAATAAATGAGGACCTTAAAGGGATTAGCACGGTTCTGGGGTTAAAAGTGTATGGTGTCAATTAGGTCTACACATTTTTATGGGTGCATAGTTGTGAGGGGGGGGGGGCAGATGAATACATACCAGAGAGCTCCTTTCTCAGAAAAGGAAGGTGTTGTGAATCCTCGGGTGAGTCTTGGAGGTGTACAGTATGAGATAGTACCTTGATGTAAGTAGCTCTCAGAAGGTATTTTTCATTAGCACAGAACTATCTATCTGCAGAAGCTATCTAGAGTAGTCGGGATTTTATCGGCTTCTTAATAAAGCACTGGATTCCATCAACACCTGATTGCTGCTTAAATGTCAGCATGTATGAGTCATTTTAGCTCAGCCAGGCTGCACATTAAACTGAAGTGGGTGAGGCAACCCTCTCTCTCTCTCTCTCTCTCTCTCTCTCTCTCTCTCTGTATCTCTCTCTCTCTGTCTCTCTGTCTCTCTCTCTATCTATCTCTCTCTCTCTCTCTCTCTCTGTATCTCTCTCTCTCTCTCTATCTATCTCTCTCTCTCTCTCTCTCTCTCTCACACACACACAGCTTTAATACTGCATTAAGCCCTATCTCCACACAATGCTGCTATCTGAATCGTACGCTACGCTCGCCACAGGGAAAACCGCCTCCCATGCAGCATCCAGCCCTTTCTCTGCTTTCTGCTTTTGAGGACTAGATAATGAATGAATGAAGTCTCTGGGATTTAGACAGATGAACAGAAAGCATATAAATGGTGCAACGAGAGATTGCTCTCAACCCGGCTTTTTCAACGGGCGCCACCAGCCCTCACTGTCAGAGCAGCCGTGATTGTGGAGCCTTTGTTCAAGGGAGAGAGAGCAGACTAATTTAATTAAATGAGGGTGGCTATTATGATTGAGTATTATCTGGTTGCAAACATCACTCTTGGGGCCATCGAAAACATGTACAACACTCATCAATTCACCGTCCTGGGAATAAGGCGTGCGTCGGAGAGGCATGGGGCTGTGCGGATAGGTGAATGTATTCTCCTCCACCTGAACCCCCCCCCCCCCACCCTCTCCTGCAGGAGGAGAGAGAGGAGAGGAGACAGCTGGATGAAAGGGTGTGGTGCTGTGTGAGTGGGTAGTAGCAGCTCAGGGAGAATGGGGGAGATTCAGCTGCAGACTTCAACCCTGCCTGTCTGCCTGCCTGCCTGCCTCTGTGGTCTTTCTCATCCCCATCCACTAGAAAACCAGACATATATCATGCTGGGATTTACTGAAGGATATACATTTACTCGACATACTGTCGACAGACAATATATTTCTTGGCCGACTTTCCTTTTGACCCTCTCCCTGTCTGGTTTCAGTGTTGGTGTGTTAGAGCCAAGCTATCTTTTTAATACATCGACTGGCTCAATTGAAACACACACACACAGATGTTAGTGTTGGTTTACTGAGATAAGAGCAATGTAAGCCTACCTCATTTGCATGTCAACATACTTCTGTCCTTGCGTCAGCACTCTGCATTCATCGATGTGGAGGAGCTAGGGAGCGTCTGCTTGAGTGAATAAGAACAAAAAGAGGACACATACCGACCGAGTGCATTTGTGCGAGCAGCGGTCTCATTCCCATCCTGTGGCAAAGTGGTCTGACATGGGGGGGGGGGGGGGGGGGGGGGGGGGTGGTGACGGGCTACCGTTTGAAAGATCCATCCATAAACCCACCGTGGGGTGTGGTTCACACGGGGTTGCCGACCCAAGGACAGTGGCTGGGGGGCCGAGATGTACACATTTGTCTTTCAGATGCTGTAGCCTGACTCTTATTGGTGGTGTATCATATACAGGAAGTCGGCTATCGAAAAAGGGCAAATGCAACTCGTGTTCCTGGGAGACCGTTTTGAGACATGCTCCTTTTATGAATGGAAAGATCACGCACAGAGTGACATAATGGAATCAGACTGTTGTTTAAATACGGTTGTCTGAAGCCGTCTCAGGAGTCTGGGTTTCAATTGACATGTCAATGCTTTGTAACATCCGTTCTTTTTAGGTCTTCAGTGATTGAGGTTTAAAAGGGATATAGGCTTGTCTCCCCAGACATCTGGTTGGAAGACATTTCCTGAAGTCCAATTATATCATTTTGATATGTCTCTCAAAAGGATGTTCTACATTTCTGTAGGTTCATTGGTCAACAACAGACATAAATATGCAAATATATCGCCTTGGACATCCTACCATTCATATTACTTGTCTGCATCACGAGTTTGGGAAGCCACCTTAATAACATGGCAGGTAGACTTTACTGTTTTGTGGGTTGAACGGACAATATACTGTAAATAGGCTACAATTGATTGTGGTAAAATTGTTGTAAAATCAATGTAATGAGTTCTATGCTCTTATTCAAAAAAGTATAGGTGATCTCAATACATTTACCTGACTGAACAAACAAAACTCATTTAAAATCCCCAAATGGACAATGAAATACAGTATCTTCCCATCAATATCAAAATTATGTAATCTCTCATATTCCCAAAACAGTTTACAATTACAGTTTATTAGATGCTCTTATCCAGAGTGACTTACAGTAGTGTGAGTGCATACATTTTTCACACTGGCCCCCTGTGGGAATTGAACCTACAGCCCTGGTGTTGCAAGCGCCAACTGAAACACATGGGACCCTAAAAACATTTTTGGTAGATGCTCTTTTCCAGAAGCAGGACAAGTGCCTTGCTCAGTGCCTCGCTAGGTTACCTTTTGCCCTTCCTAATCTCTTAAAGTCCTTCTGTTTGAGTAAGTGCTTAGGCCAAAATTTGGCAATTGTGAGCACCTATGAGATCATTCATATTAAATGTACCATTACGGCTGTGAGGGTGTGCCAGACACGAACAGTCTATAACACCTCACTACTCCATTAGCTATAAAAGCTCTTCAGTTCACTCAATTATTAAAAAATAATACAGTTTCATGGCTTTAAAAACGTTATATATTTATTGGTAGCAGGTGATTAAAACATCTTCTCCTCCTAAACATCACACACACACACACACACACACACACACACACACACACACACACACACACACACACACACACACACACACACACACACACACACACACACACACACACACACACACACACACACACACACACACCCCCCCCCCCCCCCCCCCCCCCCCCCCCCCCCCCCCCCCCCCCCCCCGTTGGAACCGCCAGCCCATCCCCTGATTTATGGTTTCCTATTGGCTGCTTTCCCAAGGGGTCAGGTGCAATGTCAATCATGGTGATATATAGTCTTTCATAGCCTAAACCAGTAGTTTTCAACCTTTTTCGGGTTACTGTATAACCCCTCATGTGCATTTCACCTGTAAGCCTATGGTCTCATAAGTCTTCTCAAGTACCCCCAGTGGACAGGCCAAGTACCCACGGGTCCTAGTACTCCTGGTTTGGAACCACTGGCCAAAAACAGCAGATGACTTACACGCAGCACTCTGGTTGTCAAGGTAACGTTTGATCGTTCACGGGAGGATGGCGGTGCATCTTGACGAGGTAGCAACCAAAGATGGATCCACAACGCAGCCTCCAGGAATCTAGTAATTAAACAACGATGTACGCCATTTTGAATATCATAGTAATAATAACAAAATTTATGTTATTGTGACTATGATATTTCAAGTGGCATTCAACATAATGATAGTAACTGATGGCAGTATCTAAAAACATAGCAAAACAAATGCTAATTGGAAATGAGATGAATCATCAAAACATAACTGATCCACATGCAGCACTTTTTGCTTTATTACGCAACGAGACCCACAAATGTGTTTGTAACAAGAAGCAAGGACCCCTGGTGAAAACATCACATTGGGTAACATCGTGAAAGACATGTAAAGCTACATCATGGATTTAGTTCAGGCCACACTGCCTGTTATGTTCGCGTTACATTAGTTCCCGCTATTATTTTCAGATTAACATCATTTGTCTGTTTTGAGACAAATGCGTAATTCAAATCAATACGATCTGTTTATTTATTCATTCATTTTGAATGTAATGATCATTATTTTACCCTTTTGTCAATTTCAACATTGTTCATTTCCCTTATTTTCACTTCATTTCTTTTTCATTAGATTTATAAGAATCATAACACAGCCCTCTATTTGATGGACCACTCCAGCTATGGATCCAGATACTGTATAAAAGGTAACATCTTGGCGCTCTGTACAGGCTTCAACACCTATCCCACTCCTATTCCTCATCTTTTCCTAAACTCTACTCCAGTCATAACCACCAACTTCTTACAACCCAAACCTGAACAACCCCGCTCAGATCTACATCCCACTCTCACCGCCTGCTCGGACTGTACCTCCTTCTGCCTTGAACAATCCACCTTTTATTCTACCTTCATTTCCCTTAATTCTACATATAACCTAGTGTCTATTGTGGGTGGGTGGGTATGTTGGTGGGATGTGTTGTTGGAGATGCCTTTTGGAAGTGTTCTTCTTCAGAACCATTGGGATTGTATGTGAACGACATCCAATGGCGTTCACCACAGTGGAATGCGACCTGTTCATCTGCCACGATAAGAGGAGCTACTGGATGGACGTTGATAGAGAAGGGCTAAACAATAGTTACTGTCACTCACTATTTGGCAGGCCCATTGAGTATGGGCCTCTGATATCACTTCACTGGAGACCTTTCGCATTCAGCCATGAGGATGGGATGCAACAGCTTTCTAAGGGTTCAGTAGGTCACCGGAAGGGTACCTGTTTGGTTCTTTGAAGAGGCAATTGACATTCTTGTTAGTTAGATATGCTCATCACTTCTTGACGTCCTGTCTCTTTTCCCAAGGTTGAGAAGAATGAAGAGGCTGACCAGGAAATCAAGCAGGATGAGAAGAAACCAGAGGACAAAGCCCACAAGGCGGCCACCAAAATCCAGGCCAGCTTTCGTGGACACATACTCCGGAAAAAAATGAAAGATGGAGAGGAGGATGAGGAGGCCAGTCCAGCTGTCCCAGAGGAGGCGGCGAAGGAGGTGGCAGACGGAGAGGAGGAGAAGAAGGAAGACATCCCCCCTGCGACTGAGCAGGCTGCGGAGGAAAAAGACCCCACTGATGTTAAAGAGGAGGAGACAAGCCAAGCCAAAAGCCCCATCTCAGAAAAGCCAGCAAACTCTCCTGCCCCTGTCGCCACCTCTCCCGTAGCCGCAGCCACCTCGCCTGTGACAGCAGCAGCCTCTCCCACTGCAGCGGCGGCGCCTTCAGAGCCTCCCAAAGAGGAAGCCAAGGCAGAGCCCAGCAACACCAAGGAGAAGCCCAAAGAGGTGGACAGCAGTGAAGCTCCGGTTTCTGCCCAAATCCCCTCCACTGATTGTGCTGAAAA
Source organism: Oncorhynchus kisutch (assembly GCF_002021735.2). Lineage (NCBI taxonomy): Eukaryota > Metazoa > Chordata > Actinopteri > Salmoniformes > Salmonidae > Oncorhynchus > Oncorhynchus kisutch. The sequence goes on from NC_034191.2 coordinate 37,480,903, forward strand.
GAGCGTGGAGGGTGGTGCTGTCCAGGAGGAGTCCAAACAAGCCGACGTGCCTGCTGCTACTGTCAGTGAGACGGCTGATAAGGAGGAGCCTCACCAAACACAAGACAAAAAAGGTAGGCCTTATTGTAACCCAGTCTCTGAGATGCCCATCCATGTAGATGAGCTTAGAAATAGGCTACAAATACAACACAAACCAAATAGTTTACACAATAGCTTGAATAATACATTTATTATTAATAATACAATTGTCCGGGAGCCAAATGTACAAAATGACATGTCAAGATGTTACTCATAATCTCTTTACATGATCTTTGATTGGTTATATTAGCTTAGATTAAACAGTATGACAGAAAAGGGGAAAGGCTCAGTAGGTTATCTTGTTCCAGTCCCAGACTGTATGATGTAGCCTACCTAATGGAATATGTGCAGAATCCTCTACAGGAGGATCAATGTTTGAGTCCTGAATGGCACCCTATTCCCTACGTAGTGCACTGCTTTTGACCGGAACCCCATGGGCCCCGGTCAAAAGTAGTGCACTTTATAGGGTACAATGCTGCCATTTGGGACACAATCTTAGACAGGACTGGGAGAAACTAGGTCATAGAGGCTACACTGTCTGCAGGTTGTCATAGTTACACGTTCTACGTGGTGTAGACCTGGAATATCTGGCCATGGTTTTTAGACTTACCGAATGTTAAATGACTTAAACTGGTGAATGATAAATTACTTAGACTGGTCAATTAAGACTGAAACCAGCAGACCGTGAAGACAAGCAAGACCTGAATGGCTAACCATCATATGAAGCACTAGACACATGTAGGTCATAAAGACCAATGTAAAGGATATAGTGCAAATTAAATTCAATATTTTAGTGGAGTCCGGATGGTCCTTTGTGCTTCTGCAAAAACAAAGGAAAGGAGGGGTGCTCAACTATAATGAGAAAAACAAAATGTGTAGCAGTGGAGGTGTTTATATTATCTGTCCGGAATGTTCAGGGTCTATACACAATGAAACAAGACTTTTCGCAGAAATATTATTGATGGAGACTTTAATGAAGAGTTAATGAATGACGGAATCAACTTTATTGATCCCCAGAGAGAGAAATTGGAATAAATATTACATTAGCTCATCTTCTAGGATGGGTTGAAATGTATATATTTTCACAGTGATTGCATGGTTTACCACTCCCTTACCTGAAACCTGCCCATTGAGTGCCGGAGAATACTAAGTGCTGTGTGAGTCATCTATCATGAGTCACATACACAAGTCTAGCTCCATCTCTGATTCCCAGAGGATGACCAGCGAAGATGATGTCATGCTGATGATTAAAGTCAATGCAGTCGGGATGACATCACTACCTCCGTGAAATGAGGACAATAGCTTTGATTGAAAACAACTTCTAAAGGTCATAGTGAAAATAATCATAGTAAAAATAAATCTTAAACCTGTGAGACCCAATTTTGCCCAAAAATATTTTCCCTAAATTGCATCTTATACAGGTTCTAAACAATTATGCCAAACACAACACAGTGCATCTCTTAGTAGTATTGTTTTTGTGTTGGTATGATTATTGTGGCAGGAGCCTCTGAAACATTATAAATGGTCCATTCGTCTGAGACCACACTGGTCACCTACACAAGCAGTATGTTGTAGCCATCCATGCAAGTACACGACTTAATATATTTCCTGTATTCTTTAAGATGTAGTGAGTATGTATAAAAAATATATGTAGAAAAAAACATTCTGAGCTAGATGTCATTTTGTAAGTGCTGCAAAAATGCAACATTAGGCTTGAAGGGTTGCCAGAACATTGTTTCCCTTCCAAGATCTATCTGCAAATAATAAGGACAACCAAATACTTCAGGAGTAACTTTGATGTCCCTTCTACACATCAAAAGAATATATATATTAAGAGAATACTGCCATTGATGACCATTCATTTTATGATAAAGAAGAAAGATGAGTAATCTCTCCAAAACAACCCAGAAAGGACAACCAAATATGTTATGTTATACATTGAAAACCCCCAAAATAGTTGATCCTGTTTTTGATAATTAAACACAAGAATTTGAATTGGTCAAGTCGATCAATAGGACTTAATTTAATATACCATTCGTTTAGTTTAATATACCATTCGTTTAGTTTAATATACCATTCGTTTAGTTGAATATACCATTAGTTTAGTTGAATATACCATTGGTTTAGTTGAATATACCATTAGTTTAGTTTAATATACCATTAGTTTAGTTTAATATACCATTAGTTTAGTTTAATATACCATTAGTTTAGTTTAATATACCATTAGTTTAGTTGAGTATACCATTAGTTTAGTTGAATATACCATTCATTTAGTTTAATATACCATTCGTTTAGTTTAATATACCATTCGTTTAGTTTAATATACCATTAGTTTAGTTTAATATACCATTAGTTTAGTTTAATATACCATTAAACATGTAAATGTTTTGGATCCGTTTTGATGTGATTTTAATATCATTTCAGTTTTCTTACAACACGTTTTTGCTTCCATTGAAGCCCAATGTTGCACTTTTGCAATGTTCCTCCCCCAACTTTCTACAAACTTCAAATTCCAAAAACAGATTCTTTTCATAATCAGATGCCTATTACATGTATTTCTGAAGGGTAAAAAAAAAAACGGATTTAGATCTATGCTTAAGTCTCACAGGGAATCATCGATGTTGGCCAGCTGTACTAAAAACAGGGTGGATTTCTTTAGATTTAGACTTGGGAATCCCACCTAGCAGGTTCTGAGAGGAAGGAACAGCAAAATAAGTCTTTTTGTAAGTATGTTAAGTATTAAGTGAAGTATAACAATGTGACAGCCACAAGAATATTACAGAGCTCTTTATGATGGGTCGCTGTAGAGCGGGGTCTCTGTAGCCTCTTGTTCACTGTATTTCACACAGTCCACTGAGAATAAACAGGTCTCCACCTCACTGCTTACATTACTTACTGATCAATAATATTTTCTCACACAATTGTTTTTTTCTCTCTCTCTCTCTCTCTCTCCTTTCTTTCAGATGCTGCCGAAGAATCCCAACCAGCTGAGGCCCCAGCAGAGGCAGACCAGGAGTCCAAGGAGGGCCAAGAGAAAGTTTAACATAGAGAAAAAAATTACTATGATTACAAATTAATTTAAAGGGTGACTCTTCTCCTTCTGAATGTGAAGACAGTCCGTTTTTATTTGTTTGTCATGTTTTTGTGTGGCGATGATTTCCTTACGTTGGGGGAGTTTCCAACATGCCTTTTTTTGGCTCAAGCTATAAGTGCTATGATTTGGGTATGTTCCGTATCTTACATGATTGAATCGATGGTTGGACGTATCCACGTTTTGAACTGAGTTTCAAAACCCTAGAAAGCTGGACAGGACATTTTCATATTCTGCTTGAGTTTATCAAGCTTGGTTTACGTTCTTTGAGTAGTCGGTACTTCTCCTTCCTCACTTATACAACTAACAGGTCTGAGGGGATTTTGAGGACTTTACAGAAAATGATGAATAATATGACATAAATGTTGTTGGCCCCACAACTAAAATCCCCCTTCCAAAGTACATGATTAGCATGAACCATCTAACAAGTTGCATGGGAACTCTTCCACTGAGAGGAACTTTTCAGTCACAATACAAAAAAAAATGTGGCTTCATTTTGATGTCCTTGGTGTTGTTATGACAGTTTGATATAAATTGGAATTACTCTTGCACTGATGTTAAAAAGAAAATCAAACAAACAAAATTAAAAAACGTTTCCTATGTCCCAGTGAGTGCAATGTCCAGTTTGAATCTGAGGAGTTCAATTGTGAAAAAATAAAAAAATGGTTTCAATGTCTGTTTTCAAAATAAAGCAATGTGCCAATTACCATCATAAGTTGTGGAATATATTTCACCTGCCAAACAAAACCTTTGCTAATGAAGGCTAATGCTAAGCCACTTTCACATAAACCCCGAATTAGAGTATAATAGTATTATTATTAATGAGATCTAGAGACATCTAGTGGAGTGTAATAGCACCTGAAGCTTAGGGCTTTTAATTTTTTTTAACCTTTATTTAACTAGGCAAGTCAGTTAAGAACAAATTCTTATTTACAATGACGGCCTAGGAACAGTGGGTTAACTGCCTGTTCAGGGGCAGAACAACAGATTTGTACCTTGTCAGCTCGGGGATTTGAACTTGCAACCTTCCGGTTACTAGTACAACACTCTAACCACTAGGCTACCCTGCCGCCTGGGTCTCGATTCAATCCGTATTGCTGAAGTACACCACTATAGTGTGATTGAAATTTCTAGATCATTTCCGATCGTGTTTACCAATGCAGTGTTTACTGTGAAAGCAGTCCACTAACTCGGGCTTTACATTTCTATTACGTTGTATAGCAGCTCTTCAGTACTATATACTGAATCGAATCCCTGGTATGAAACATTACCCAGCAATTAGCTTATTAGTAACAAATGCTATACTTTTGGGTCTCGATTATATCCTTATTGCAGAGTTTCAGCGTTATAGCTTCTATTCCCTCAGGCTGATTATATCACTGTTCAGACAGCCTAGCTAATACTGGAATACAGGTTGAAATGATTCAAAACCAATCTTAAAACATACGATTAACTGGTAAATATACGATTCCAATTCAATTCCAAAGATTCAATGTTTTTACAATACGAATTTAATTCAATGCTAATTCTCGACTTCATGAGTGAATTCAAGAATTGAACTTCAAATTTGGCTACAACCCTATCACTACACTTTAAAAGCTACTTTGCAACTTTGGGTCAATGTAACGCCCCTACCCCCTCCTCCTGAGTCGTCTTTACCTCAAATGGGGCCTCGAGGTTTAAAAGTTAGATAAAAACGCAAAAGGTTCATAGAAAATGAATTGACTCCATCCATTTATCAGTGTCCACATATAACGTCCCCTTTCCTTCTATAAAGGCTATAATTTCGTGAGACAATGCAAATGACTGGGATCTCACTGTTCAGATCGCTTTGTTAGTGTAATTTCCTATGTCCAGAGTTAACTGGCTAGAAAGCATCATAGAAACCCCTCTCCTTTTCCAAAACAGATTTATAGTTTTTCAAGCACTCCAGAAATGTATAGTATAGGACACAAATCTCCCAATGAGAATTAACAATACGTATATTCTTTTATTTGCATGTTACATGGTGATAAACACAATTGTACCAGGAAGATACTGTGTTTCAAGCGTTCTCCAAAAAGATTACTCGTCGACATCTCAATCCACATTCAAATACAGAACACTGAATTCAAACAAATGTATTTTGTGTTGAAAATTTCTCTTGTATACCTTTTACATACCATTTTTAGAAACCAATCGCAAACAAACGTTACCATAAATCAAAGGAAATAGAAAAACAGGACATTGCTGTGTAATGATTGTATAATTGTCTAGGAATTCCATTCTTATGACAAAGGGAAGTACAAATGTGACATTCCTCTGTGTCCTACAATGGGTAATTATCAACAACGTGAATTTAGGGATAGACTCAGCTTAAATATATTCTAAAAACAGTTTATATACAGGTGAGGTAAATCATAAGATGGTGGGTTACACATGTAACCAGAGCTTGGTGGGATGGATAGACGTGTGGCCAACGTACATGACTGGTGATCCATGGCGCATGTATCTCTTTCAATGGCTTAAAACAAGCCAAAGTAACTCAACAGGGTGTGCACACACACACACACACACACACACACACACACACACACACACAAGCCAAATTTATACAGCGATGGGATGCAATGTTCATTATTAGTAAGAATCTAGAGACACATCAGTCCCAAGGTCTTAGTCATAAGGGATCAGGGACTGTATATACAGGCAGGGTACAGTGCAGTCAGGTGAGACCCCTCCTCTTGGGAAAGACTTCAGCTGAACGTCTGATGGCTCACTGGCTGGGGAGACTGTCAATCAGTGCAAGACCGGACCACTGCTTTCCCCAGTGCTTTAGCTTTGCCAGGCAGACAGGTACAGCACCGTATTCTAGTCCACAAGCCTTTCCATTCAGACATGTAAAAACTCTTCCCATCAAATTATAATACATACCCCTTTATTAAAGTGAACAGACAGATTATTCATTTCTTAATCAGATTATTTTGTTAACAAACTATCGTCCAGAGGCAGGATGTACAGTAGGCCTAGCGTCCATTGTTTTATGGGTAATTGAAACTACAGAGATGACACACAGTTAGATTCTCAGGATAGCACTAAGGCTAACATACAGCGAGTCTGTTTTCGAGCAAAGAACTCTGACTGCTTAGATGGACAACTACCTTACAGTCACGGTTCCAAAGCAGTATGAATTCAGTGGAGTTTTTTTAAACGATGATGAGATTTCAGAGAGCATAGCTTACATTACAGGTTGGTTTTGTGAACACACTGACTTGACAAATAGCAGTAGACACTGTCATCAAGAGACCTAGCTGTTTTGTTGGCCTTTGTTGTAATTTTGGCATTCCGATCACGGTCACTCTCCAATGAGCTTTCATTATAGAAACCAAATACATCTACGTACCCTACTCAAAGACAACAAAAAATGACAATTTAGTTGGAAAGGTACAATAAATGTACTAGCTTGACCTGATTAAACCCTTTTAAAAACATTGATCTCTAGTGGTCTTTACTTGCATGGTGCAAAGGGCTGCTTCCATTGGAACACTACAAGTTAATTATCAACAAATTACAGACCTATTTAGAAACATGGACATATTCAATTTGTCTTTATATATAAGGACATTGGATTCAAGTATATACACCATTAACAGAAATGATTTAAAATAAATCCATAAATTATGAATTTCCATATGTCATTATGAAAAGACACACACACACACACACAGAAAAGAAAAGCACGTCATTCATGTCCAAATTCCAGCAGTATAACTGTTGTAGCTCAAAATTAAATGGAGAACGATGACAAGATAAAAGCTAATATGGCAGGCCATTTCTGAAGCTAAATACAGTTTGCCATAGAGAAACTGAACAGCATATAGGTGGCTTGTAATCATACAAACAACATACGCTGCAACAATAATGACTATTTTTCTTGTTACAGTGGTGGAACAAGTTATTTTTATCATATAGAGAAATACTTATTTTTTTAATTTTTTTTAAAATTATATACAGTAACGCATCAATATTACCTATGTTTTGTTTGAAGAAGGTCCTGAAAGTAGGTCTTCTTTTTCGACATAAAGAATGAATACACATTTTAAGCGTTTCTATGAGGGTTTTGCAAAGAGTAGTTCACCAAAGCTTACCTCATGCTAGTCCACAGTTATTGAGCATCCTCATCCTTTGATGCATCCAAAAATGAGGCAGTTAATTTAGAGGCAGCAAGCCATGTATCTAATGTAGCTGAGGCTATTTGCACCCGGTCATGATCACTTCACTATTGAAATTAGGTATACCAAGTATAACATTGCATGTTCTACTGTTTTTATGCAATGTTGACTGGAGTGTGTTGGCTTTGACATAATGTGTATTATAAACTGTTTAAAATCTATTGTTTTGTTTTATATTTATTTAATTTCGATTTTTGGACAGATATTGGCATATTATTTAAGCAATACGGCACGAGGGGGTGTGGTATATGGCCAATATACCACGGCTAAGGGCTGTTCTTACGCACGAAGTGGAGTGCCTGGATACAGCCCTTAGCCGTGGTATATTGGCCATATACCACAAACCCCCGAGGTGCCTTATTGCTTTATAAACTGGTTACCAATGTAATTAGAGAAGTAAAAATACATGTTTTGTGGTATATGGTCTGATATACCACGGCTGCCGGCCAATCAGGATTCAGGGCTCGAATCACCCAGTTCATGATGTCTGATAATGCACTGGTTACAATGACCTTTTCGTTTAACAATACAGTAAAATGCCATTAGGAAAGGAACAGTAACTTGAATGTCTCAGTGCTTCTCGCAGATATCCATGATTGTTGTACTTGACCTGAAATCCCTGCCACTTGGAGGTTTAGACTTACGTATTCATTTGGACGAAATACAATGAACCACACCCCAACCGAAACAAGAGTAATGACAGCGGAAAAGCAAGACTTCAGCATGTTAAAATTGCAATAAATGTTTCTTAGAAAAAGCAGTGTTTGTTCCATTGTCTCCATTTCATATTTTTTTTGTTACTAAAACTTATTGATAAGCCCATTCTATCTTCTTATTATCTAGTTTGGTGCATCGGGGCACGTCAGGATTTGTGTTACATTACGCAAACAGTCTCAATGTAATAACTGGGTAGGTAATAACAATGGTAGGTTGGTGGTGTGATTAACACTTGAAGAGAAGGCAGGTGATGGAGGCCAGGAGGAGCCACAGTGACTGGGAAAGGCAGGCGGAGCCGTTGATGTCTCGGCCCGTACCAGGTCCTGGGGAGGGAGGGAGGGAGGGAGGGAGGGAGGGAGGGAGGGAGGGAGGGAGGGAGGGAGGGAGAAAAAGAGAGGTTAAAGACTAATATATTTGTTTTGTTGATGTTTAATTTAATATATTCACTTCTATGTGATGTAATAATGTGTAAATGTATCAACTGTTATGCCTAACAGGTCCCTGTCTGAGTATCGGTACTGTTGCTATGACACTACAGGAATTCATTTGTGTGCCGTGAGTGACATCTGGTGGTCAGACCATGTAACAGGTCATTTTCTAGGCCCACACCTGAACGGAATAGGGCCTAGAATTTGTAACATTGTCTAAAGTGTCTAATGTCAGAGACATTTAACTACGAGATTTTGGGGGACTGCATACTATTTCAAAGTCACTTACTATAAAGGAAGAGACTAGCATTTTGGATCCCGAGTTTGTTGGTTGCAACACATGTGTAGTTTCCATAGTCCTCCTCTGTTACGTTGGAGATCATCAGGACAGTTGTGGTCCCTACGATCTGGATGCTGATTCCCTGGGCGTTGGATAGCCTGGACAAGACGGCACATCATGTTAGGCATTATAGCACACTATGCATAAAACTCACGACATCTGATTTGTCTGCTACTTTTGTCTTCAGAATACATACAGTACACAGTTCCTCTCATATATTAACATACAAATAATGATTTATGATAACATTGGTTTGCCTTATCATAGAGTCTATTGACATTGAGTAGACACAGCAGTACACTATTTCCTTGACATAGACTGGCCAGGTGAATCCAAGTGAAAGCTAATGATCCCTTGTTGATGTCACTTGTTAAAATCCACTTCAAATCAGTGTAGATGAAGGGGAGGAGACGGGTTAAACAAGGATTTTTAAGCCTTGAGACAATTGAGACATGGATTGTGTGTGAATGCCTTTCAAATGGTGAATGGGCAAGACAAAAGATTTAAGTGCCTTTGAACGAGGTATGGTAGTAGGTGCCAGGAGTACCAGTTTGTGTCAAGAACTGCAACGCTGCGGTAAAAAAAAAAACGCTCAACAGTTTCCTGTGTGTATCAACAATAGTCCACCACCCAAAGGACATCCAGCTAACTTGACACAACTGTGGGAAGCATTGTCAACTTGGGCCAGCATCCCTGTGGAACGCATTCGACACCTTGTAGAGTCCATGCTCCGATGAATTGAGGCTGTTCTCAGGGTAAAAGGAAGGTGTTTGGTATACTCAGTGTATAATACATTGTAAAGGCACACTTGAGGTAATGTATGAAGGGCTTCAAACTGATCCCATCTTTAACATTTGAATGTGCTAGGATAGCTGAGACTGATGTAAGGGGGCAGTGGGTTTGTGCTGACACACGGTAGTATAAAGCATTTGCATAAAAAGGAAAGTGAGTGCACATCATGAGACGGCATAATCTGATGGGGGGGAAACAGAAAGTTGAGAAAGTGCTGAGATCCTCCTTAGAGGGACACCTTGGGTGGGGACCGTTCACACCACCGGTGATAATAAGGCCAATGAATACATGTGGTTCGTGTGGAAAATTATATTAGACCGAAATATCAAACTTGGGCCAGGTGATATTTCAGAGCACATGCATGCAGTTAGATGATTGTGTTTGGTTCTAGCAGCACAGCTTGGTCTCATAAACTATACGTAACATCGTGGTAACTTTTAGTATGATATGTTACGTTTGGTATGGTATAAGACAGAAAGTTACTTAAGGCAAAAACGAAAGGAGGGAGGGGTGGAAGGATTGGCATAGAACGCAAATGTCTAGAAATCCAAAGGTTGCTTGTTGAAATCTCAACTTTTGCAAATAGCAACTTTGCAACTACTTACTACTTTTTAGCTACTTTGCAACAACTTAGCATGTTAACTAACCCTTCCCCAAACCCTTTAATCTAACTCCTAACAGTAGCCCTAACTTTAAACCTTCAGCCTAACCCCTAACCTAGCTAACGTTAGTCACAAAAAATTGGAATTTGTAACTTACAGTGGGGCAAAAAAGTATTTAGTCAGCCACCAATTGTGTACGTTCTCCCACTTAAAAAGATGAGAGAGGCCTGTAATTTTCATCATAGGTACACTTCAACTATGACAGACAAAATGAGAAGAAAACAATCCAGAAAATCACATTGTAGAATTTTTCATGAATTTATTTGCAAATTATGGTGGAAACTAATCTTCTTTTTTGCCCCACTGTATCATACTAAATGGAGGGAGACAGATTTACGTTTACAATGTTACGTCTTCCCCTGAGTCCTGGTTGAGCAAGCATGGAATACAACATTTCCAGCTACGGTCACGTCATAAGCAACTGTGTGAAGTCTGAAGCATCCAGGGAAGGGATCCAAATAAGACCTAGTTCATTGCACCATCATCTTCCACTGGTAGATGGCAGCACATGTCTTTTAAATGACATATTCACTTTAAGAAGTCACAACCATTTTTTAACAGAAGGACAGATTTGATTCATGTACTGAAATGGGGCAAAAGGTACAGAAACTGGTTTGAACGGGAATGTGTCAAACAATCAGGCAGACTCATCTCATTCGCCGCCTCTCGAGTTGGCATGTGGGTGCATCTAAAGTAGGCTATTACAGGAAACGGTGAGTGACAGAAGTAGGATGTCTACAGGCTGTTGATAAAGGAAATCAACAAGACGTTGCACGTGGCAGGGAAAATGGAAAATGTTGCCAAGTGGGTTGAGACAGCAACTCATGTTGATGGGGAGAAACAAAAACGCTTCCCCATATTCAACATTGTGGGAATATCAGGTTCTGTGTTTCAGTTCACAATGAGTGAGTACAGTGTTCAGTCTGGGTTAACCAGGCTATACTGTACCACCCTCCTCTTCCCTGAAGAAGTTCATGCGGCATCGTACAGGGGAGGTGCCAGAAACTAGAGACTAATAGAGGACCGGGAGGTTCCAGATCAAAGGACCAAGCCGCAGCAACAGTAATGAGCCTCAGAATCCCCAGCAGAGGATTAGGACGAGCGGGTCAGTCTTGGGAAATGCTAATTGCTGCAGTATCAATAAGCACTAGAGGATTCCTGTACATCAGATGCTACTGGGAGATGGTGTGGAGATCTCGGTGGTAAAGTAGTTCAAACGTAACAGCAGTGGTGGGCAGTCATGACGAGGTCAGTGCTGGTAAGGTTAAAGGGAATTACAGAAAACAAGTCGAGGAACAGGCCTCTTGCAGAGTGGAAGTAAATATGCTTGATAAGGTACACTAAATTAATCGTTAAAGACAAGACATAAAATCTACTGACCAAGCATTATTTGAAATGATGGTATTGTATTACATCAAGGAAGTCGTTGAAGGAGATAAATGAATAACTTGCAGAGGTAAAGGAAGGGCACTTAAAGGTATTAGAGTTTGAATTCAAAGTTTGGCAGATGTTTTCTGACCTGAAAGGTAGTCTAATGTGAAGACGAGTCCACATGCCATTGGCTGTTTAGATCCAGCTATATTACTCAACCCCAAATGAAAAGACAAGCAGAGCAGATCTGGATATTATATGGTGCTTATCTTTTCCATTCATTTTCAATTGTGGCATATAGCTGGATCCACAAAAACAGGTGGCCCTGAGATGTGGATTTATCTCAAGAAATAACCAAGCCAGGAATTCAGGGGAACAAAACAACTACAGTAACATTGTAACCCGCAAGGTTCCATGGTTCTTTGAGATGTGTATAGGCTGTGGGCTCCGCCCGGTCACTCCCTGGCCACACCCATAGTCACTTCCTGGTTTGAATGGGTGTGTCAGAAGGAAGCCATCTTGACTGTAATGTTGTGGTCAGAAATGTTCGTAACCAAGAAACTCGTTGTAGTTTAAAAGACGAGTTTTCTCAACTCCATATAAGTGAGAACATTCACAAAGACTTGTTTAGGGGATTTTGTATTTTTCCTCTGTGGACTATTGCTTCTGTAACGTCTTGGAAGGCTTGGTTATTTGGATTTTGGTTTGTGGTTTGACCCTGTGTGCTAGCTGATTCATTAGTGAATATACACAATTCTTTACTAGCCATAACATTTTGACAAGAAGGTATACTCTCCCTTCTAATTAAAACTTTTCCCATTCATGTACAGTAATGCTAGTGCCTTACAGTCCATTCACAAACCTATTTGTCGTGCGGGGGAAATATGTTAAGAGCCCTGACCCTTGTGATGTGGTTTTGGAAATCTTTAACACTCCATTTAATTATCATCCCAAAACAATTTCACAAATGATACACTTACACAGAGGTATTTTGCGATGCATATTTACAGTATCTGAACAACGACACTTCCGTAGCTAATGGACACCGAGGAGGGAACACAAAAAAAAAATGTTGTCTCGAAGCTGTGTTACACAAAAAAAACCTCTGTGGAAATACATGATAAAACAGCTAACAGTAAGTCACTGATGTAATGCAGTTTCTCTGGGCCCCCCTGTAAGGTTTGCGTTATAATAATCAAATGTGTCAGCCAGACAGCCACTCACAAAGTAGACTACCGATCGCTGTCCATGGTGCTGAAATTGCAACATGTCTACGCGGCTGCATGCCTGTCGAATCGATGATAGGCTTTCTATGGAACCAGGGCACACCTTTGCTTTAGCTAATGGATACATGTTTAATGGTAGGCCTATTTTGGTCATCATTTTCTCAAGGTTAAGCCTAACATTTCACAAAGATATACACGGTGTCACTCTTTCAGTAATTAAAGTTGGAAATTCAAACATTGCAGATTTGTCAAATACATTTTAGATACAACAGAATACTAATCAGCTACCAATTGATTTTTTTAAATATACAGCTGTCCTTTATAGGGTGCCTGAACCTGCATAAACTGAGCCGTCATCCTGCTCTCTTCCAGTTGTAGTCTATTAATACCAAATAGTACATTGTCTACCCTCAAAACACTCACTTACTAGGGATTATTCCATTACGCAGTGTACTATCTATAGCTGCAATGAGGAAAAAAGTAGTCGGTTAGAGGATAAATTATAGCCTACATAAATGGGCCGAAATATTCAAAGTAAATGAAATCCAACTTGAGAGACTCACCTGGTCTCCTGAAGTTCCCCTTTTTTTGTGTGCACATGCTTTCACCACGGCCTGTAGGTCCAGGTTACGGCCTGACAGTTTTCTATACTGAGTACTGCCACCCCAAATAGTCTTTCCTGAGACATAGTGCAATATACACTGAGTGTACAAAACATTACGAACCCCTTCCTAATATTGAGTTGCACCCCCCCCCCCACACATACACACCTTTTGCCCTCAGAACAGCCTCAATTCGTTGGGGCATGGACTCTACAAGGTGCCAAAAGCGTTCCACAGGGATGCTGGCCCATGTTGACTCCAAAGCTTCCCACAGTTGTGTCAAGTTGGCTGGATGTCCTTTGAGTGGTGGACTATTCTTGATACACACGGGAGTGTGTGAAAAGACCCAGCAGTGTTGCAGTTCTGGACATGAACAGGTGCGCCTGCCACCTACTGCCATACCCCATTCAAAGGCACTTACAGTAAATCTTTAGTCTTGCCCATTCAGCCTCTGAATGGCACACATACACAATCCATGTCCCAATTGTCTCGAGGCTTAAAATTCCTTCTTTAACCCGCCTTTCTCCTTCCCTTAATCTACACTGATTGAAGTGTATTTGACAAGTGACATCAATAAGTGATCATAGCTTTCACCTCGATTCACCTGGTCAGTCTATGTCAAGGAAAGAGCAGGTGTTCATGCACCCAGTGTATGTCCATTGTGCTGCACACAATTTAAACTTAGTCTGGAATGACGCATGCCAAGATATACCAGAGATAAGGGACTGTTGATATTGCAACCACACAACTCAAACGGTTCACCAGTATGAACAAAAAATTGTTTTTTGTTGTTGTTCAAGGCCCTTGAGCCCTGCCTCTTCTAATTTATTGGCTGTCCAGTGTCCAGACGACATGTCCCTGAGCTTCCTATACAGTTCATCTGTATATGAGGCCGGGAATTAAGGAGAATGAGAGGCTCAATTAAAGATGTTGCAGAACTGCTGCATTTATGCTCAAGAACACTAAGGTGACCTGCCTAAATGACTACCGACCCATAGCACTCACGTCTGTAGCGATGAAAAGCTTTGAAAGGCTGCTCATGTTTCACATCAACACCATTATCCCAGAAACCTTAGACCCACTCCAATTTGCATACCGCACCAACATATCCACAGATGATGCAATCTCTATTGCACTCCACACTGCCCTTTCCCACCTGGACAAAAGGAACACCTACTTTATGTGAGAATGCTATTCATTGACTACCGCTCAACGTTCAACACCATAGTGCCCTCAAAGCTCATCACTTAGCTAAGGACCCTGGGACTAAACACCTCCCTCTGCGACTGGATCCTGGACTTCCTAACGGGCCGCCCCCCAGGTGGTAGGTAACAAGGGTAGGTAACAACACATAATCAACGCTGATCCTCAACACAGGGGCCCCTCAGGGGTGCATGCTCAGTCGCCTCCTGTTCACTCATGACTGCACGGCCAGGCACAACTCCAACACCATCATTAAGTTTGCTGATGACAACAGTGGTAGGCCTGATCACCGACAATGATGAGACAGCCTATAGGGAGGAGGTCAGAGACCTAACCGTGTGGTGCAAGGAAAACAACCTCTCCCTCAACATGATCAAGACAAATGAGATGATTGTGGACTACAGGAAAAGGAGGACCGAGCACGTCCCCATTCTTATCAACGGGGCTGAGGTGGAGCGGGTTGAGAGCTTTCAAGTTCCTTGGAGTCCACATCACCAAAAAACTAACATGGTACAAGCACACCAAGACAGTCGTGAAGAGGGCACGACAAAACCTATTCCCCCTCGGGAGACTGAAAAGATTTGTCATGGGTCCTCAGATCCTCAAAAGTTTTTACAGCTGCACCATCGAGAGCATCATGACGGGTTGCACCACTGCCTGGTATGGCAACTGCTCAGCCTCCGACCGCAAGGCACTACAGAGGGTAGTGCATACGGCCCAGTACATCTTCCTGCCATCCAGGACCGCTATACCAGGCAGTGTCAGAGGAAGGCCCGGAAAATTGTCAAAGACTCCAGCCACCCTAGTCATAGACTGTTCTCTCTATTACCGCACGACAAGCGGTACCGGAGCGCCAGTCTAGGTCCAATAGGCTTCTAAACAGTTTCTACCCCCAAGCCATAAGATACCCAAACAGCTAATCAGACTATTTGCATTGCCCCCCCCCCCCACGCTGCTACTACTCTCTGTTATTATCTATGCAAAGCCACTTTAATGACTCTACCTACATGTACATAATTACCTCAATTACCTCGAAACCGGTGCCCCCGCACATTGACACATTGACTCTGTACCAGTACCCCCTGTATATAGCCCTGCTATTGTTATTTACTGCTGCTCTTCCAATTTTTTTGTTATTCTTATCTCTTACTTTTTTGTTGTTGGTATTTTCTTAAAACCGTATTGTTGTTTAAGGGCTTGTGAGTAAGCGTTTCACTGTAAGCTCTACACCGGTTGTATCGGCGCATGTGACAAATGAAATGTGACCAGAAAGCACCATTCCTTTCTGTCCAGTTTCCCTGATGTTTCTACAGCAATCAAGCTGTTTTTACCATCCTTGTAACTGTCGCTTCTGCGGAGAGATCATTTTCTAAAACTAAAACTCATAAAGAACTACCTAAGAACCATTAGGTTCCCGTCTGACATGAGCATTTTTGGACACCTTAGTAAGCTCCACTCATTGCACTGGTGCTGTCGTAGGCTTGACCATGGCATTTGTTTGCTGATACCCCCTAATACTTTTCCTGGAAGCTACAGTTTGTACATACAGTTTGTTATTTTTCAAGACCTGGGGCACATTTTCAGTCACATTCCTGAAGCCCAAGAAACAAACACTTAGTATCCTAGTACATACGGAAATATAATAAAAAGTATTTATTACATTTTTTTAAAATTGACATCGTTGACAGGCGTAAGGGCCCCCAAAAGCTCGTGGCCCCCACCTTCCAGGGGCTGCGGGGGTGTCCGGTACACCATGCAGTAAGTGCATCTTTTGCATTTGTAAAAAATAATAATTGGGATGATAATTAAGTTGAGTGTTAAAGGTTTCCAAATACATATCGCAATCAAAGATAAATTGTTTCTAGATAAAGCGTTTCACACTTGACCAAATCACCTCAGCTCATCAAAAGGGACGTGGAATGTTTGGAGTCGGAAAGGCAAAGTGCTGACTGAACCCGTTTTATAAAATAATGGTTGTGAACAATTTAAATATCTGAACAATCATCAATTATATACTGAGTACCTAGACTACTTCTGCAATAAAATAGCAGATAGTACTTACACCAAAGTTGCTCCTCAGTTTGTAATTTTTGTTTATCACAATCGTCGAGCTTACAAAGACTGTTTAGTGTGAACATTACCATAAACACTTTCACTTTTCGGCTTTGCATAGCCACTGAATATGTTACAGTGAAGCAATCTGAGAGGTTATTACATGACTAGTGTTAAGATGAAAGGGACATGGTTGCCATTGCTTAGTGATCACATACGAATTTCCACCTACGGTTCTCCTCTATAAGTGTCCTCTCTGTCCCAGGTGTGAAATTGGTTCCCTGGACAACTTTAACATTTTCACATGACATGCAGTGGAGGCTGGTGGGAGAAGCTATAGGAGGATGGGCTCATTGTAATGGCTGGAATGGAATTCATGTAACGGAGTCAAACGTGGTTTCCATATGTTTGATACCATTCCATTTATTCCATTTTAACCATTAAAAAGTGCCCGGGCCTCCTATAGCTCAACCCACCAGCCACCTCTGATAATAGGGTAGGCTCTTCCCCCATTATGACCAAAGGACATGTATTAAAGGGGCAATCTGGGATTCAAACAACCACAAAACGCTTACCTCTTGTCATCTCTGTACCACTCAAACTCTGGTTTGGGCACTGCGGCCGCGTCACACTGAAGAACCCCCATACGGCCCACCTGGGTTTCAGAGCTCTTGGCATTCTTGATGGCGGGAGGATCTAAGGATTCAATCACAACAGTTCATCTGGTTCTATTGCTTTCATCAATTAATGAAAGACACATCATGGATCTCAATGTAGTAAAAACAACTGGCGAGGAGAAACAGGAGTCAACCCCCCCCCCCAAAAAAAGTGACTTACAGTTGACGACAACATTGACGTATTTGACGTCCGGTGTGGCCACGTCATTGCTGGCTTTGCATTCGTAGCGGCCCGCCTGGTTCCTCATGATCCCTGATATATCCAGGTACTCCTCCCCATCTAGAGAATCCGCTGTGGGCAGAGAGAGAGAGAGAGAGAGAGAGAGAGAGAGAGAGACAGAGACAGAGACAGAGACAGAGACAGAGACAGAGACAGAGAGAGAGAGAGAGAGAGAGAGAGAGAGAGAGAGAGAGAGAGAGAGAGAGAGAGAGAGAGAGAGACAGAGACAGAGACAGAGACAGAGACAGAGACAGAGAGAGAGAGAGAGAGAGAGAGAGAGAGAGAGAGAGAGAGAGAGAGAGAGAGAGAGAGAGAGAGAGAGAGAGAGAGAGAAGAGAGAGAGAGAGAAGAGAGGAGAGAGAGAGAGAGAGAGAGGGTGAATGGAGGACATAGGGAAAACAGGATAGCTTCCAGGAAAAGCAGAA
Source organism: Oncorhynchus kisutch (assembly GCF_002021735.2). NCBI lineage: Eukaryota > Metazoa > Chordata > Actinopteri > Salmoniformes > Salmonidae > Oncorhynchus > Oncorhynchus kisutch. The sequence goes on from NC_034191.2 coordinate 37,498,998, forward strand.
CAATGATGTTCAATGGGGCTCTGAATCCGTCATTACTTCCAATAAGCCTGATGAGCAAATTAATGTCGGACCAAATGTTCGAACGCAGCATCACATGGACTTACCTGAAACAGCAGTTCCCTTAATTAGTCACGTATGTCTCCAGAGTTTCTCTCATTTAGCCTATCTAGGAGTGATCAGGATGAGGAGAATGCCAAGCATGCGGATAAGACTGTCTCTCCAGTGCTGTCTTGGGTTGATTAGATACCCGGTACAATTGCTACATACAGTACCATGGGGTAACATTGACTAAAGCTGTTCACAAACAAAACAATAGTGTCCTGTATCAACATTTCTCTTGGCATTTCTAAATGGATATTGATTGATAGGAACAATAGCCTGCAGTGAATGCATGAAGACTTCTGAGACCTGTTTAACCTTATAACTAACCAGTTTTTTCCAAGCCCTGTAAATGTGTGGAAGACAGAGACAGTTTCTGAGGAAAAAATAAATAAATAAAAAAACCTAAACCTCCAAATGCCACCGAACCCAACTAAATAAAACAATGAGCACGCCGCAACTGAGCTGACACTCAGGGAGCAAGGTCTTCTACCCGTGAAATTAAGTAACAACCCTGGGATGTCGATATGGAAGACTGTTCCTTTCTTATTAGAGACCCTCAAGTTATTCTTATAGATTTGTTCCTGGCTAAATCCAAACGGTAAACGTACCGAACAACCTCAATTTCAAGTCTCAAACTGCATAGCAACAGCATTCACCGCTGCATGCCCAATGTATCAAGCTCTTTCTGTGCCACGCCCATAGAATTGGAATATATTTGATAGGATCTCTATGGTTACGCTTATGTTTGCTATGATTGTCTGGTGTGGTTCAATGCTTATGAAAAGAGCACTCAGATCAAAGGGTCCTCCTAGCATGGCCACTGCAACCATATCAAACACACTCATCGTGGACAAAGGATGCCATGATTGGAAAATTAGGATTGAAATCAGTTGCCATGGAAATGTATTGTGGCTGCTTGATCGTTTTATCATTAAGGCCGTTGGACTTCACCTGAAAAGATATTTCTTGAGGGGCTAAAGAGAGAAGATGATGACTTAGCTACGATCTACAGTACGGTAGCTTACTTACAGTAGCTATCTAGGTAACACATTAGTTGGATAGATCATCTGTAGTCACTCTACAGACTTTCAGTAACATTTCTACTGTCTACTTATCCCTTACCCAAGCGTTAACCCTAACCTTAACCCTTACCCTAAACTTTATTCAAACACTAACCATAAAAAGCATGTTTCCACCTACAGACTATCCAAATAAAGCGTAACCAAAATTATAAATTATAATAAAATCAACTTCTTTATACAAGTGAACTGGAAATATTAAGTCAATAACTCAGCAGGGTCCAGAAACAACTGTGTCATGAATATGACCAGATGTATTGCTTAATTAATGATTCTATTAAATCCCCCCCAAAAATCCCCCCAGGAGGCTTGAGCAGCCTCGTGATAAACACTGCTCTCTCTTTACACACACTTCAAGTACTAACGCTCAGGAAGAAAGTAATTATGAAAAATTAGGTTTACCTTCACCAGGAAATCTCTGTGTGGATTCAGCAGGTATAAATCACTGCTTTCCACGGGCCCCATGGGGAATGGAAAGGTGATTGATTTGGAGCACATTAAAAATCACATGACGACAAAGCCATACAACTCTATGCTAATCGAGTGAGTGACTGAGAAGCCCAATGAGGTGGGAGAGAATGGAGTGCACATTTCTCATAACTTCTTATTTCACATAGATTGTCAGAGCAATAAATCAGTTTGAGGTGTGTGAGAAAAGAGAGATGAATGAGAGAGAGAGAGAGAGAGAGAGAGAGAGAGAGAGAGAGAGAGAGAGAGAGAGAGAGAGACAGAGAGACAGAGAGAGAGAGCGAGAGAGAGCGAGAGAGAGCGAGAGAGTGTAAAGAAAGAGAGGAATTCCAAATCACAGACACAAATAGTTTGTGTTTGTTTTTGTATGTGGCTGTGTGTGAACTGTAGAAAATGGAAGGCTGATGTGTCTGTGTGTGCGTGTGTGCGTGCGTGCGTGCCTGCAGGAGTGTTAGAGAGTGTGTCTATGCCTGTATCCTGGTCTGACTGGGTGTAATACATGAATAGGTGTTCTCTACCATTCTCCCCCTGAAGTCCTGGGCTCATTCAGTTGAAAACAAAGTCAATGATCTTCACTTGACGCAGACAGAGAACTGTCCAAAACCATCCTGTTGAGCGGCTAGCTCTGCCTAGCATTGCCAAACACCCCCCTTCACATCAGCTTATTGTGACTACAGGTGAAAGTTTAAGGTTCATGACTTTTGGCAGCACAATCCTCCAGCTTGCTTTGAGCCCGGATGTACTTTAGATAGATAGATGTAGGGCCTATGCTGCTAAGCTGCAAACGCGTGATAAGCTATGACAATTAAATGAACAATTTCTTCTCCACCCATTTATAATGAACAGTGTTTATTATGAAAACGGAACTTAAAAACTTCACTATGAAAATGGCACTTAAAATTCTACTTCGATGAAAAGCTAAATATTTCTGGTGCCATGCTTTAATTTATTGTGTTGACTGTGTGCCAGCAACACTGAAAGACAATGCATATAATTATTTTCCAACATATTCTAGTTCTGAATAAAAGGCGTACGACCCTAAGGCTATCTAGTACCAGGATTTGGGAGCAACAGAACAGTGCAGTGGTCTGTGAGCCTCACACTCATACATTTGTGCTGAAAAGTTATTTGCATTGAACCGTATTACTTTGGGTTTGTCTCAACAATTGTATTTCCTTAAATTATTGGGAAAGCAACTACATTATGCTGAAAGCAAACCACAACAGTGATGGAGAGGGCTTCCAGCTACAGGAGGTTGCTGAGGGGAGACAGCTACTAATAATGTCTGGAATGGTGTGAATGGAATAGTATCAAGCACATCCATGTGTTGGATACCATCCCATTTATTCCAGCCATTACTATGTGCTTGTCCTCCCCAATTAAGTTGCCACCAACCCACTACCTCTCACTCACAGACACAGACACAGAGACACACAGACACAGAGACACACAGACACAGAGACACACAGACACAGAGACAGACAGACACAGAGACACACAGACACACACACACACACACTGCCAGGAGGGAGCTGAGGGCCAGCAGCATATAACTCATATCAGAATGAATCAGATGGGACTGGGTAGGTCAACTCTAATCCTGGTCACATTAGCATGGAATCACCGAAATTCCACTCATGTTTGAGCCTCGTACTGCAGCACGGAATGACCACCTAGCCAAAAGAGCCCTTATATTTCTGATGACATGTTTCCTTGAACAGGGTAGTTCAAGTGTACGCGTCTGTTGGCAAGCCAGTATTTTGGAAAGACCTTTCGTAAGGGAACTAGAAGGCAGATTTGAGACACTATAGAGAGCAAAGCACAAACCGCCAGTGAGGAAAGACTCAGCATCACGTAGCGACACAACTGCAGTTGGGAACTAAATGCTCATTTGCATGCCCATGCATTATTCATGAGCATCATTTACCACTGTGCGAAATGTTACATTTATTTTGTGAATACTAATTTATGTTAAGCAGTTGATTTTGGGAGAACTTGGGGAGAACGGCACAAATGGCACTGCAACATTTATTTGATTTTGTCTACACTACTTTCTAAGTGCTTCCAAATGGAAAAGGCTCGGCTTTATCTTTCTCAAACACATGGAGCCAATCTTTTTGTCGGGCCATTGTCTGATTTCGATGATGAGGGGTCAATATATAATTAGCCCGGCCTGTTCTTTAAGACTCTTAGTGGGAAGATAATGAACAAATGACTGAGCTAAATCACCACCCACCTTTCTCATTATTTTGGTCATATCAGCAGCTAGAGGGCCAACCACAATGAAAACAACCACATGCCTACATATACGGACGGAGGTCTTCAGGGAAACATTTTCACCTCAGCGAAAGACCACTCTTTGATAAACCTCAAAACCATTTTACAAATACCATTCCCATTTGTGCAGGCTGGCCGTATCATGCTGATCAGCGCATCAGATAAACAAATCGTTTTTATTGAATCATAGACCACATGTTATTCCAGTGTGGCTTCTAATTTCCTGATTCTTTATGGATAGGTCAAATGGCGTTGCCTTGGGACAAGGACACTCCGGTTACATCACCCTTAGAACATCCCATGATGCACCACGTTGTGGTCACAAAGGCCAGGAGGGGAGCTGTGAGTGATGATGGGTGAGAGTCACACAACAACAAGTGTGGCTCTTCTTACTCTGTGGCTGGGTGGTGCGTATGGTGTGTGTGTGTGTGTGTGTGTGTGTGTGGAGGGGTTAAACCTCCAGTGACAGTGGACAGGTCTGGGATCAGCTGCAGTGCCAGATGTGGAGCTCTCTCTCTGTGATCCCTTGGGGGGAGCACTTAATCCCCTTCTACGAGCAGCCCTCTACATGTGTCACACCCGCTGCCAGGGCTGAACCTGAGCCACCCTGACAAGGGCCTGTCACATCTCACAGGTCACAGCCTTCTCAGGGACAGCCTGGAGAATGTCAGCAAGAGCAGTGGGGAGCAGTGAGCCCTCCATGAACATGCAAGTCAGGGACCTTGGGATTGTGAGTTCTGGGAAGTGCTCTACTTCAATCTCAGGGCTGACAGAGGTGGGGACTCTGGAGTGTGTAGCATGCTGAGCTGTGGTGGACAGGGATGAGTAGTGTATTATTGAGACCTAGTCCAAGTCACTCATAGTATAGAGAATGGCAGGGACAGACTGGGACCAGAAATACGCCCGGGCATCTCTAACACACCGGACATTTTTTCCCCTCGAGGCCCCCACACCGGCCCTTTATTTTACTCGAGGCCCCCACACCGGCCCTTTTTTCCCCTCGAGGCCCCCACACCGGCCCTTTTTTCCCCTCGGGGCCCCCACACCGGCCCTTTTTTCCCCTCGGGGCCCCCACACCGGCCCTTTTTTTCCCCTCGGGGCCCCCACACCGGCCCTTTTTTCCCCTCGGGGCCCCCACACCGGCCCTTTTTTCCCCCTCGGGGCCCCCACACCGGCCCTTTTTTCCCCTCGAGGCCCCCACACCGGCCCTTTTTTCCCCTCGAGGCCCTCACACCGGACCTTTTTTCCCCTCGGGGCCCCCACACCGGCACTTTTTTCCCCTCAGGGCCCCCACACCGGCCCTTTTTTCCCCTCGGGGCCCCCACACCGGCCCTTTTTTCCCCTCGGGGCCCCCACACCGGCCCTTTTTTCCCCTCGAGGCCCCCACACTGGCCCTTTTTTCCCCTCGAGGCCCCCACACCGGCCCTTTTTTCCCCTCGAGGCCCCCCCACACCGGCCCTTTTTTCCCCTCGAGGCCCCCCCACCGGCCCTTTTTTCCTCTCGAGGCCCCCACACCAGCCCTGGAGTCCCCCATCATTATCGGATTCATTTGAATTTTGTAAAATAAATACGGGGAGAGAGAGACACTTAAATATTTAATGGCTAGGATGTTGTTTAAGAAGAAATCTTAATCTAATCTGATTTTAACACCCCTGTCTGAGCATATGGTTAAGTGGTTTGACCAGATGTTTACTAGTGTGTAGTACATTTAACATTTTCACATTTTAGTCATTTAGCAGACACTCTTATCAAGAGCGACATACAATTAGTGCATTCATCTTAAGACAGCTAGGTGAGACAACAACACATTGTATCAAGTACATTTTCCCTCAGCAAAGTACACCACAAGATGCAAGCCAATAGGGCACATACGTCTGGATGTTGGGAGGGAAAAGCCATCATCCCTGCTTCTCCAGGTGTGTGAGTTCTCATCAGTAGAACAGAGGTTGATCCAGGCTATACCCCTGCAGCATTAAATTAGTGCCAAAAGGCATTAAGTCAGGGGTGGGAACTTCAAATGCATATTTTAACATTAATTAACCGTGCTCGGCTCTTGAACTATCCAATGATGTGAGTGATCACACATTTAATGAGATCTCTTATTTGCATACTTAAACATAGACGACCCCCCCAGTCTCTTTTTCCCTCAAAAAGCCATTTACCACCGATGTCTGTGAGTGGCTTCCCATAGCCCAAAGCGTGTAATATAAGGAGCACCAAAGGGCATGTATATTTCATACTTGTCTGACTTCTATTTTGGTGGTCCGGGAAGCGTGCACTGAAAGATTCCTTGCTTGACCAAAAATTATACTTTTGTCGCAGCATTCTCAGTGTGCTGCCCTCCTCCCCCGCCTGTAACCTTTACAGATACACCTTAGAAATAAACACTGGTGGGGAGGAGACACACTGAGGCAGAGCACAGGCCCAGAACAAACAGGCGCTGTGTGCCTTGCTCTATTGATCTCATCCCCACAAACAGACAGACAGTCCAGCATTGTTCTGCTTACCAGTCAATATCAGGGACAACAACATCCCACGTCCTCAATGAATACAACTATTGGCATAAAATGCAATAGCTGACACTGCCTTCCTTCTAATTCCAATGTGTGTAAAACGTGGATGTCTCTAAAATATCTGAATAGACAGTACATAATATTGCTAGGCCTGCATTTTCCCTGTATCTGCATCTTTTCACGAGGGACAAATAGGTGAAGGGCTAGAATCTGGGAGGGAGACAACAGACTAATGTCATGGTTTCTGTCGGGAACTATGGAAAGCAAATAGTGGCGATCCCAGACCTTGCAGGGAGAGCTGAAATAGGAAAGGACAGTGCTTTCATCCAATCATCTTTCATCCATAATTTTAAGTCATGTTACGAAACGTTGTGCTCTCTGTTATACTCTGCTAGAATAATGAAGAGGCACTCCTCTGACAAGTCAGAAAGAATAACATCAATCTTGAAACTGATGGAAAGGGGGGGGGGGGGGGTCCCCTCCATTTTTTTCCCATTTCTCCATCTACCCTTCCATTGCATCTGCTTAGAAGCAAACATTCCAATTATAAACCAATTATCTGCTTGGTAACAAACGATCAGGCAACAATACGAGAGCTCAAAATGAGTGAGGAACCTCTGAATATCCCACCTCAGCCGACCTTGTTGAACGAAGTAGAACACTAATCAATGTAGACACCTCCAGGCTGCATTCTATTACCTATCAAATGCACACCTTTATGGTGGAATACAAATGCACACCTTTATGGTGGAATACAAATGCACACCTTTATGGTGGAATACAAATGCACACCTTTATGGTGGAATACAAATGCAGTCGCATGAAAATGCACTGCTCTTCGCTATGCATTATTCAAATTGCTAGATGTTAACATTCATTGAGCATTTCTAAGCCTCGCGTTTAAAGAGGCATTCCGGGATTCAAAAAACAACACAGATCCACCCCGCCACTTGTTGTGGTAAACAGCTGAGGGATTGGGCTGGAAAAATGTAACCACTGTCAAAATCATAGCGCTATTGATGCAAGGACAGACCATCGATGAGATCAAAATTATAGTTTTAACCATGTTTTGAAGCTATACAGTGTTTGCTTACAAATACAAATACAAATAATAATAGTAGTAAAATAATAATATATTTTGGGTTCTAAAAGGTTCCAACAGTTATACTAAGACATTTATAAGTTATATTGTTAAAGAATCACTGGCAATACATCATTACCCTTAAAGTCCAAAAATGGAAGCACTAATCCCGTGTTGCCCTTTTAAGAGGGACTCCCACAAAGGTTTGAGTGGCAGTTTGATAGCAAAACATTAACATTTCAAAATGGAGTATTGGAAAATATAACTATTGTGATAATTGGCTGTAATGGTTCGATATTCGAGCAATCACAACAACATCTTGGTTTAATTATCGCAATCCGTTAGAGGGCTTTCACTTGAAATACATTGCATTGGCAGATCAGTTCTGTGCTTGAATGAAGGGGGAGAGTGAGAAGCTGCAGGTGTGCCTCAGTCATTTACAGGTGCTCCTCGAGCATGCACAACTCAATGAGATGACTAGGCAAACCAACCGTTTACAGGTGCTCCTCGAGCATGCACAACTCAATGAGATGACTAGGCAAACCAACCGTTTACAGGTGCTCCTCGAGCATGCACAACTCAATGAGATGACTAGGCAAACCAACAGTTTACAGGTGCTCCTCGAGCATGCACAACTCAATGAGATGACTAGGCAAACCAACCGTTTACAGGTGCTCCTCGAGCATGCACAACTCAATGAGATGACTAGGCAAACCAACCGTTTACAGGTGCTCCTCGAGCATGCACAACTCAATGAGATGACTAGGCAAACCAACAGTTTACAGGTGCTCCTCGAGCATGCACAACTCAATGAGATGACTAGGCAAACCAACCGTTTACAGGTGCTCCTCGAGCATGCACAACTCAATGAGATGACTAGGCAAACCAACCGTTTACAGGTGCTCCTCGAGCATGCACAACTCAATGAGATGACTAGGCAAACCAACCGTTTACAGGTGCTCCTCGAGCATGCACAACTCAATGAGATGACTAGGCAAACCAACCGTTTACAGGTGCTCCTCGAGCATGCACAACTCAATGAGATGACTAGGCAAACCAACCGTTTACAGGTGCTCCTAGAGCATGCACAACTCAATGAGATGACTAGGTAAACCAACCGTTTACAGGTGCTCCTCGAGCATGCACAACTCAATGAGATGACTAGCACCTTTGGAGACCAAGGCAAACCAACCGTTTACAGGTGCTCCTCGAGCATGCACAACTCAATGAGATGACTAGCACCTTCAGAGACCAAGGCAAACCAACCGTTTACAGGTGCTCCTCGAGCATGCACAACTCAATGAGATGACTAGCACCTTCGGAGACCAAGGCAAACCAACCGTGTTGACCACATCCACAGGGAGACAACAACATTAAGCAACGGGACATCATTCATCGCCCTCTCTTCTGGTCTACCATCTTTCTCTCAGCAATAATAAGCATCCTCTATAACTGAAAGAAACCTAACCTAAAGAATTGACTGGAGGATGACAAATAAAATCATCCTAAAACATGGAGCAACGAGGATGAATGCCACGTTTGATTTTAAACACAGGAACACTTTCCCAACCTCATCCCTCCCCTGCATGTCTGAGACCACCAATATAGTGATAAGCAACAATGATGAAATGCTGCCCTTTGATGAGAATGAAATGCTGCTGGGTGCTTATTGGCTCTTACCTGATGGATTGAGCAGTCGCCAGGTGATTGATGGATCTGGCCTCCCATTGGCCAGACAACTCAATGTCACGTTGCTGCCTTCGTTCGCGGTGATGTCTTCCGAAACTTTGTAAATGTTTGCCGGAACTGTAAAGAGAAAGTGGCAGATATGAATGATTCTAATGTAAGTAGAAGCATTTTCTACGGTAGGGTTTGAGTCTTCCTAAGAACTGTGTAATGGATTTTCTTTGGCAAGAATTGCAACCACAATGCAGTATTACAGTGAATGAAGTGCATGGTTTATGAATTATGCAAATACTACTTTATTATGTGAGGAAAATACGTTTGTCGCTGTGGCATAGGCTAGATGTCCATTTTTCAGTATAGTTGAATGCAAAAGTTTGAGTGCAAAAGTATTGCCATGTTAGTTCAACAAGTGAAAAGGAAAGTTGAGAAGCAACTTCAAAGGGTAAATAGTTTCTGGAGCTCAACCCAATCCATTACCCACCAAAAGATGAAATGAACTGAAACGCTAGGTGTATGACTTTGACTGATGTTAAAAGAAAGCCAAACGTTTTTCATCTGAATGTAATGTTTAATCGGCCTTCTACCTCTCAATTCTGATTTACTCTGTACCTAAACAAATCAAACAGAATGACGTTTTACTCAGATAAAACTGTTCTAACAAATTAAGAAAGCGAGGTGCACTCCATTTTCAGATTGGTCAGCAAAAAAAAAAGGTGGGCATACATAACATCATTGTGAATTTCAAAACTGTGGGTGGATGGAGGCGAGGTGTTGTGTACGCATATCTTTGCTAGAAACTATTGATCAATGATTTGTAAATGAGGAATGGGGCAAAATACATAGAGAGTCATACAGAAACAGAAATATGTATTATTTTTTAAAGTTGAACAAGTATCTCAATGCTTTAAAATGCACATATACCATTCTCAGGTATAATAAATACGTTCTATAGAATTCTCACGTGTCACCTAAAATAAGCCGTGTTGCTGTCAAGGTGACTCAAACTTGTAGTTGCTGCGCTGTTTCATACTTGACAACAGGGAAAACGTGTTCTATATGTTGTCAGGTATGACAGAGGATGAATCAACACGTCAGTGCTCCTCTGGATTTGTCCCCTCCCCCCAAAAGGTCTGTTTTTATACTGATAGTGACCATGTAACGTCCCTTAGCTGATGCTGATGCTACACTCATCGAGATTCCCTCTCTTTGGCCAGCACAGCCTGTCACTTTAATGACATCTGACAACATGGATATTTTATTGCCAAACAACATTAAATGAAGCCGTACAGAGTTATTGCGTGAGTCAAATGGCCACCGAAAGTGAAGATGTGTTTTCGATACGGGAAAGATTGAAGTGACATGGAATTCAATAGCTTTTCCGCAAAGAAGCGGGCTGGAAATATCCATGCTCTGATTGGCTGAATGAAGACCCGGGCATTAATCCACACCAGGCCAGCGGCAAAGATAAAAATTAGTTTGAGAGGAAACAGCTCCCAGACAGATAACCCTGTCGCGTTCTAAACAGAAATAGTCTAGGCGGTTCATGAGTCAAATGAATAAAGAGTCTAAACCATTTCAACATAGTGGCTATAGCTCCCAGCAAGGATTGTAATCTTAGTCATGGGTCAACCTTCAAGGAACAGTATTTGAAAGGGCAGTTCTTTGAAAACTCTTTCCCTGACTGCCCAGGATTCTACAGCAATGTACAAGGGACTGTGTGAGGTTGATCTTGCACACGTAGCATAGAGAAATAATTTGCCGTTCCGTGGTTAGATGGTGGGAACAACTGTAGCTTTATCTACTATTATATATTTATTTTGCTTTTCAAGTAACACGTCAATGATTTCATCTATGGGCTGAGAGAAGAAAGTAGGCCTTTTTTTCCTTCATTTTTTATTTGAGCATTTTCACACTTCAAATTATTTTCAATATTTTTTCTCTTCAAATTCGTCAACATCATCCTATCTCGACTCAGTTCATCATACCACAGATTTAGAGATCCCCAAAAAAGTGAAAAACGGATAGAAAATGTATTGCGCAAATACATTGACCTTCGTTTCAACTTTGATGATACATCTTCAAAGCCTTAGAAGCATGAGAAACTACAACATAATTAGAAGAAGCTTGTTGTATCCATGTGATAATATAACCTGACATTTAGCTAAAGGCTTTTCCTGGATTCCTGACGAGCCAAACCAACCAGGGAGGTAGCGATGATCAAAGAACCCAGAATGGTTTACCTCAGAGAGGCATAAAGAAACCCAGCTGCACCTCCAGTGTCATAGATGTCCTGATCAATGTGTTTACTGTCAAGTCACAGCCTTTTAATCTAGCTATGACTCATCTTTAGCTGAATATGGTCGCAGAGAGAGGGATACACACACAGAAAATGGAACAGAATTCGCTTGGTAGCTGATTAAGATTCTCACTATCGCACTCTGCCTGGCACATGCACGCACGCACGTACAACCATTTCAAGGTACCATGCATGAAATTAGCCAGTTGAAAGAGGGAGTACGACAACAACAGGTATTCCCAGCTAAAATGTCTCATACCTGCATTGTGAAATGTCTCAAAATACACTGAACATGTAAAGTGTTGGTCCCATGTTTCATGAGCTGAAATAAAAGATCCCAGAAATGTTCCATATGCACAAAAAGCTTATTTGTGCACAAGTGTATTTACATCCCTGTTAGTGAGCATTTCTCCTTTGCTAAAATAATCCATCCACTTGACAGATGTGGCATATCAAGAAGCTGATTAAACAGCATACCCATTACACAGGTGCACCTTGTGCTGGGGACAATAAAAGGCCACTCTAAAATGTGCAGTTTTGTCACACAACACAATACGACAGATGTCGCAAGTTTTGAGGGAGTGTGTAATTGGCATGCTGACTGCAGGAATGTCCACCAAAGCTGTTGCCAGAGAATTTAATGTACATTTCTCGATCAATGTCATCTTAGAGAATTTGGCAGTACTTCCAATCGGCCTCACAACCGCAGAGCATGTGTATGGCGTCGTGGGGGTGAGCCGTTTGCTGATATCACCATTGTGAACAGAGTGCCACATGGTGGCGGTGGAGTTATGGTATGGGCAGTCATAAGCTATGGACAACAAACACAAATGCATTTTATTGATGGCAATTTAAATGCCCAGAAATACCGTGATGAGATCCTGAGGCACATTGTAAGGCCCATTTCTTTTTTTAAGGTATCTGTGAACATCTGTGACCATATCCGTATTCCCAGTTATGTGAAATCCATAGATTAGGGCCTAATGAATTTATTTCAAGTGACTGATTTCCTCAAATGAACTGTAGCTCAGTAAATCTTTGAAATGGTTGCATTTTGCATTTATATTTTTGTTCAGCATACATGCTATTCATGTAAAATGTTAATAACATTAAAGAATGCGGGTATATCATGCCAGGAACGTTGGCCTTCCTACAAAATGAGACACATAAAGATATAGCTGTTCTGATATATAAGTCCCTTTCTTATACGATCAGTCGAAACAGAAGTCTTTGGGTTCGTCTGCTATCAAGTAGAGCACCACACTTTTACGTACTCCATAGTCAAATCAATAAAAACAATTGTAGTGCAGTATACAATTACATCCAGCTAAAACAGAGATGTATACTGTATACTTATACTTCATTGTACACCTGTGACACCAGAGCTATTTTAAATGACTCTACTTCCACACCAACTGACCTCTGTGGATCGCTCCTTCTGTTTCTTCACCCACGCCACCCTGCCACTTTCAGATGTGACATTTGGACCCCTGATGTCACGGGCCTAATTGTTTTCGAGGCAATTACGTTTCCGTAATTTGAATCATTAAAACATAATCACCGGAATGCGCTCGCAGCATTGACTTCTGCTTGTAGCACCAGTTGCCAATTACTTGGTGTGCTTGGTGTGCAACACGGCTGTTGTACTAGGAACTTCTCACAGGAGACAGAACAATCTCCCGAATGTTGTGACACCTCTGAAATGTAACAACATCACCTCAAACAAGCTCATGACTGGCTGATGGGCGCCTTCCCAAACCTTGACCCAAAGAGGCAATCTGTTACCACCGGAAACCAGTGAGAATGACAGCCCGGCAATCTTGTCCATTCAAGGGCTTTAAAGGAGAGGCAACCATCAATTTAGTGGGCGTCTTCAGAATTGGGACCGCTAAGGTCATAGGGAAGAAAAGTGTTTATGCATAAAGCCTACACTCTTTTTTTGACAAGCGCGAAGGACATAACACACACAAACTCTCTTGAACACCGTCATTGTGAGTCTGCTTGAGTGAGGCAGCATTGAAATGGGAAAAGACGCAATTAATCAAAATGTTAATGAGAAAATCCTCTTATTAACAGATTCTGTCATTAGAAAAATACTGTTTACAGGGAAGTAGGTCCTTGTGATCTGACTCATCGTTAGTTTGTCTGCTTTTGTAAACATATACTTATTGTTGCTTACTTTCAATATCCCTAAACCTATATGTGACTCATTGATCCTAGTCTCTTTGAATTCTTCATGGTGTCAATGTGAGTTAGCACTATGACAAATTTGTATTTCACTTAATACGAACAAAATCTGGATTTTGCCAGTTTCCTCATAATAACAAACACAGAAGCGATGCCAACATGTTTAAATCAGAGACCTCGGGGCGGGTTTTCTCTGCAGTGGCGGGCGTCTCTCAGGCTGCCACTGCAGAGCTGAAAGAGATGGCACACTTTTAACAGGATACTGCAGTGCACAGAGCCACCGAGCAGTGGGAGCCTCAACCCCTTTCATTGTGCACTTCTGGCAGGAATTCTGGAGCTGTTGCTCCACCAACATAATCGTAGCCAGCAGCACTCCATGATCTAAACTAAAGCTCTCTCTGAACTTTCAAAGGAAAGAGAGGATATCAAATAGACTAATGCTCATTGAAGACCCTTTGGAGCAAGGCTTTCTGTGGATGTGGAGAAACATTTGGAGGTAGTTCCTGCTGGCCAGATTAAGCTCTACTCGAGGGCAAATCCCTGATGAATTCAAATGTAGCTTTTTTTTTCTTTAGAGATGTTCCACTGGAGGGCAGAGACTCATAAATCATACAAACAAATAATTGGTGTTTGTGTTGAAAGGAGAAAACAATAGGACGGGTAAAGGTAGAGGCAGAATCTCTAACAAACCAAGCATAGCCCCAGCATAGAGAAATGCATTGGCGCCCAATGAGCAGAACTTCACCTTGTGATTTTTTTGTGTGTTCTTTTTATAAGTTCTTCAAGCTATACTTCTTATCTCAAGTAAACTCAAATAATTTTACTGCCAGTTCAGGGCAATATGTACTTTTACCTTGGCGATCATCCGCATCGTTCAGGATGGTGTGCCAAAAACCCTAGATTCAATTTGTATTCAACACATATCATGATTTAGTGCCTTATAAAACGGAACGAGATGATAAGAAAACAAAGAGAGGAGAAGACAACAGCTGGCTGGAGGAGAGACTCTTGGCAGTGACCTTTCCTTTTTTTTATATGAACTTGGGTTTAACAATCCTTCCTTCTCTCTTGAGCTCGCAGTCGTCCAGCCAATTCCTCATGGGGACTTTCTATAGAGCAGAGCTTTAGTTCCCCCCTTATCTGTATGGCTTAAAGTTCTTTCTGGAGAAGGACTTTGTAGAATTACAGCTATTTCCCTAGACTAGCAAACAGCTACCTTTAGCATTGACCACTAGGTTATTAAGATAATTGATCCTATGGAAAATATGTCAATAACACCAGGAGGGCACCTTACAAACACAAGTACAATCCAAGTTCAACTGAGGCTGTAACCTTTTGAAAGCTGTACTTGAGAATATTGACTGAATATCAAGTGAATCTATATTTAAATAAGATAATCGTCATGTAATCTTATTGGTCAGTGTGAACATCTGTGAAATTATCGTAAATGGCCACTCTAACAGACAATCCTCCATCCAACCCCCCTCAAGTGGAAACTAGAGAAAAATGTGTGTTCAGAAGATACTCTGTAGATTCCTATCACTGCTGATAAGACAGAAATTGAAAGACCTATCACAAACCACCTTCTAGATTCAATCAGTTCGGCGTAAACCCGCGACATCTGACACCTGCATAGCCGATCATTGTTTTTATTTAGACGATAGTCGTTCCACTGCTTGGCTGTTTCTGACGCCGAACAGATCTTACAACGCCTGGATAGGTATTTTATGTATCAGCTAACTACATCATATGTTATAGCATTTTGTCAATTGATGATAAAGGAAAGAGCCTTAGCTGTGGATCGCGCCCGATATGTTGGAGGTGTAACTGCTGTTAGAGCTGTCAAATCGGTGAGCGGATGCTCGTGTTTCCATTGTCACGAAGCCACACCCCGTCCCACTCGCGTTAGAAGTTCAGAACGAGAAAGTGTAGGCTATATAGAAATACCAACACTAAAAAAAATAAAAAAAATAAAAACATTAAACAAAATAATGAGGATTTCTATCTGCCCAATTTAGATTACATCACACATTCCAGTATTTGAATTTGTTAACACGGCTGCGTGGGATTTCTTACTACGCAACTCTGTGCAGCCAACGCAATGTCCACAATAGGTAGGCTATAATGCCTGGAGCCGCTTGTGGATTTGAGAGCTCTAACGCAGTTCCGCCAGCAACCTCATCAAAAAAAAAAAAACGTTTAAAAAACTGCAGGTCCCGGCTAGCATGTCTTGATTGAAGCAATGCTCACCTGGCCTTTTGGCTTAATTCATCTACGGCTAAAAGCACTAAGAACGTGGATTCTAGCACTCAAACCAGCAATCAGAGCAGGTAATCAATATTCCTGATTGCTCTCCGTTCTTGTACAATAATGTTGGACGAGGTAAAGTGCAGGCCGTGATGGGAGGGAAAGACTATTAACTTGTCTCTCCAGAGACGAGCCCTTTGGACCCCTTTACTTTACAGCCACTTGGATTAAACAAGAAACGGGATCAAGGTCTTGTTTATTCAATTTAGAGTCTGATTGATAGACTGTCTTGTCACCATAATGGTAATGGCTTAGAAGGCTTGGGATCAATGCAGTGAGGGGAAACCTCCGTTTTCACACCCATTCTATTGGTGCCACTTTGAAAGTCATCTTTTCCCCTCCCTTCCTCTGTCGTAGGCTTCGTTCAATTGAATATCCCATGCCTATCAAACTGTTTTGCTTTTTTGTGTTTGGTTTGTGCTTACGTGTTGAGCAAGGTAAGGGACCGCTGTTGCGTTACGATGTAAGCATTTTTAAAAATTTAATGCGAACTAACATGCACTGCAAAATTTACGCAACAGCAAAAACATACCTTTTTTTTTACCCAGTGGGCAAATAAAATAGCTAAACTAATGTTTTCCAATTCTCAGAATAAGACATGAGAAAGCCAGGGCAGCAATCTGTAAAGAAAGACTGCAAAAACACTGCTTAAGCAGCATTGATTGGACCACCAGTCAATGCAGTTCTTGGTTAGTATGCGGTTCTCTTCTATTTCCATTTCAACTTGATGTAGCAAGAATCAAGTTGAACCAGAATCAACCAGACCCAATGGTATTGACTGAGTGACTGATGTTTCTATCCAGACTATTAGCCTGGACTGAGCTTCATATACTCTGACTGTTAGTACTGAACAGCTGTGGTAGTGGGGAGACCAGGGAAATATCTGAAAACCTCCCAGTGTCAAATCTATCTGAACTAACTAAGTCACATCCAAGCTGTTTTGGTTGACTGCCTTAACTGTTGGACTAGCCTACTCCTCTCTGTAATGCCATAGGCAAAATAATGAGGATTTCCTTTAACATGCTCTCTAATATTCAGTTGCATCTGGTTTGCCCTCAGGAAAGCCCCAATTCGTTGGGGCATGGTTTCTACAAGGTGTTAAAAGCGTTCCACAGGGATGCTGGCCCATGTTGACTCCAATGCTTCCCACAGTTGAGTGAAGTTGGCTTGATGTCCTTTGGGTGATGGACCATTCTTGATACATACTCGACACTGCTGAGCGTGAAAAACACATTGCAGTTCTTGACTCAAACCGGTGCCACTTGCACCTACTACCATACCCTGTTCAAAGGCACTTCACCCTCTAAATTGGCACACATACACAATCCATGTGTCTAGGCTTAAAAACTCTTCTTTAACCTGTCTCCTCCCCTTCATCTACATTGATTGAAGTGGATTTAACAGGTGACATCAATAAGGGATCACAGCTTTCACCTGGATTCACCTGACCAGTCTGTGTCATGGAAAGAGCATGTTCCTAATGTTTTGTACACTCAGTGTATATTCCAGAAGGAGTTTGTAGATTTGCACTCGACATATTGTGTCAGTGTGTCAGACTCAGTGTTCAGAGCAGCCAAAGAACTGTACTGTTGTCTACTGTACTGTTGTCTTATAATAGGGGATGTACAGTGAACACACATCTTGAGGACTTTAATGTGGAAATGTTATATCAGCTTTTTGGCCAAACAAAACTGCCCTCTAGACAGCTGGAGAACGGAGAACTACTTGAGTTTGTGCATTCAACTAACACATTTATAAAAAAAATATGCGGAGATGTGCCTAGCATGCCAATGAAACACTACCTCATAACAGGTGCCATTGCTGAGTCTAAGCTCTCTAGCCTACTATATTTGGATATGCTTTGGATGCTAGTCACAAGACTGTTTTCCGGTAATATTCTACAGATGTAGGATCTTAATTTGATTCAGTTTGCTACAGCAGGAAAATAACCCTGCAGCAACAGGAAATGTGAATAATTATGTGGATTATAATGAATGGATTTTGTTAGGGGTTGATACATTTTCCATTAGGGCAAAGTGGAAATGACTAACTTTAAAACTCAAACAGAGTACAAGTTTGCATTTCCTGATGCGCAGGAACATTCTCAGTAACAAAAGAGGGATCAAATTAAGATCCTACATCTATAGGTAATACTGTACTTCTGACCTTCAGCATTAATGCAATAAACATGGTAAAACTAAAATCTTTCAGAACTGATCATTAGTATTCGTCACTTAACCCCATTTTGTGCATGTGATTATGACTGCAAAAGTGAATGTTAAGTTCAAAACAATGTGATCCTTTCAAAATGTTGTGCTGTCAACAAAACAGGTATTTTGGAGTGACAATTATGCTTGGCACGTAGGAGGCAATGGATGTTAAAGGTCCAATGCAGCCATTTTTATCTCAATATCAAATCCACATTTTTACCCACTTTTTCTTGCCAATTTCATGATTATGATCTTGTCTCATCGCTGCAACTCGGGAGAGGCGGAAGTCGAGTCATGCGTCCTCCGAAACATGACCTGCCAAACCACTCTTCTGAACCCGGAAGCACTGCGATGCAGTACCTTAAGACCGCCGTGCCACTCGGGAGACCTACTGTGATTGTTTTCAAATAAAAATGGTCAAAATGAAACAAAAATAGCTTCTTAGCAATGAGCAATTTCTCAAGCAAGAATTTAGCTAGGACTTGGAGTGGTCTGAGTGGAGAGGGGAATAATCCTTATTTTGTTCATTTCAAATAAAGTTACTTGTCTGTAGTGATAATAATATTAGTAATATGTTACATTTGTAAAGCACTTTTCATTATACAAAAAGGATCTCAAAGTGCATGTGATGGGCTGAAGGAGATTGATTCTGCTCATTCAGATATACATGGTCAGTATCAGTCAACTAATCCAATAATAGCACAGATCCCTTCAACAAAATGCTACTATTGTGTTATAGGAGTGAATGATTGACAGGACAAACTATTCACAGTTCTGGGGCCTAAGTCTTTTCAGTCCTGAGATTGGACCATTGGCCAGCTCTTTCACAGTTGGCAATAAGAGTGGGAGCAAGGCCCTAACAGTGTGAACGACCTGTGTTGAGTGCCCAAAACGAGCATACTGCTGACCTGAGGACTGTTGTAGGGCCGAGACAGCCTGACATATGTGACAGGACTCTATTAAAGCATAGCTGGGGAGAGGATATTTTCAGACCAGTTGCCAGGTGAGACGGAGAGCATGTGGCCAGGTCAGCACTCCATTTTCTAAACATAACATGTAAAGATGTAGGCCATCTATATTACAGAGTCTTGAAAAGTGGAAAAAGGAGAGGCTCTCCAGGAATGATGGGATGGACCTCTACTTATCCTCTGAAACATGGCAGCCTTACACCTGAAGGCCTATTGATGAGTCTGAAGTCACGTGTGTCCGTGGGATGGCTCCCATTTAAATGCATAAGGCGCCTCTTCTGCGGAGCAGGAGATGCCTTTTTCCCCCCATGGTTTCAGCCAAGTCAGCCAAGGAGAAAACGGAATACTAAATTGTTTCCTTCATTAAAACATCAAGGAGTCCGTTTCGTTCGGGGGTTCAAAGGTGACAGACAATATGTGCAGTTGTGGCATTCTGTTCCTCACATACAATCGCTAAAATAATGGGCATGGAGAAGACAGACATTATTTTCTAGGCGGGTGGGTTGGCGGCCGGGAACAGCCACCGATCCACTTGGCAGCTGTACCATTAAAGCCACCCCCAGAAAGACTAGTAACACAATGTGCCTGACAATGGCCCTGGCAATAAGGAGCTTTTGCAGCAAGGAAAGGTGGGTGGGGGAGATGGCTTCCTGAAGAACCACTGAAAGGTTTCAATTGTCCCATGATAATTGGTGAAGGTCAGTACCTCCTCCTTATGAAGACTTTAAAGTTGAATTTCTTAACCCCCCTCCCCCCTCCTCCCTCTCCGCTGCTCTTTAGAGTGACACACTGCCTTAGTAAGTGTCTCGGTTCACACCATTAAATACCACACCATTGTGATACGGGGCTAAATGTGGGCAACGCCAGTGTGGATCACAACCGTATTGATCGGAGATAAAGGAATAACAATGCAGATCCTTTATGATGATGATTGAGATGAAACAACACTTATCTGTCATTATCAGCATGGAATTGGGGTTATCGCGAGAGCAACCAATTCCTTTCATTAACTGCCACTTTGATTGACTCAAAATGTGGCATGTGGACTTTGTGTTAATCCTTAGCCAAATAACGACAATCTCATGCATTGAAAGACAGCCGAGGCAACCCAGCAGGAGGTTGCTAATGGTTATTCATATGGTGATGGCAAAGAAAACACAAATGAGTGTTTTGACCAATTTTGTAAACAAGTAGGGAAGGGATCATCAACTAGATTCAGCTGCGGGACAATTTATTCTTGAGCAGATGGTCGGTTGGGGTGCCGGAACTTATAAAACAAATATTTTTACATAGTAAATTGACCGCAAGAAGCCTAAACAGATATAATATTTGACTAAAACTTAATCATTTCAAACCCTGATTACATTTGGGGACACTTCCCTGCGTTGGGTGCAGTCTTTCGGATGGGATGTTAAAATGGGTGTCTTGACTCTCTGTGGTACTTATTGTAAGAGTAGGGGTGTTCACCCCAGTCATGAATACATTTCCAACCTGGCCACAATCCATCATGGCCACTTAATCATCCCTCTCATTCCTAATTAGCATGTACAGTGCATTCAGAAAGTATTCAGACCCCTTCCCTTTCTCCACATTTTGTTATGTTACAGCCTCATTCTAAAATGGATTAAATCATTTTTTCCCTTCATCAATCTGCACACAATACCCCATAATGACAAAGCAAAAACAGATTTTTTGAACTTTTTAGATCTACAAGTTTTCAGACCCTTTGCTATGAAACTCGAAAATGAGCTCAGGTGCATCCTGTTTCCATTGATCATCCTTGAGATGTTTCTACAACTTGATTGGAGTCCACCTGTGGTAAATTCAATTGATTGGGCATGATTTGGAAAGGCACACACCTCTCTATATAAGGTCCCACACTTGACAGTGCGTCAGAGCAAAAAAACTAAACAAGACATGAGGTTGAATGAATTGTCTGGAGACCCCCGAGACAGGATTGTGTTGAGGCACAGATCTGGGGAAGGGTACCAAAAATGTCTGCAGCATTGAAGGTCCCCAAGAACACAGTGGCCTCCATAATTTTAAATGGAAGAAGTTTGGAACCAACAAGACTCTTCTTAGAGCTCGCTGCCCAGCGAAATTGAGCAATAAGGGGAGAAGGGCCTTGGTCAGGGAGGTGACCAAGAACCCGATGGTCACTCTGACAGAACTGCAGAGTTTCTCTGTGGAGACAGGAGAACCTTCTAAAATGACAACCATCTCTGCAGCACTCCACCAATCAGGACTTTCTGGTAGAGTGGCCATATAGAAGCCACTCCTCAGTAAAAGGCACATGACAGCCCACTTAGAGTTTGCCAAAAGTCACTTAAAGGACTCTCAGACCATGACAAACCAGATTCTCTGGTCTGATGAAACCAAGATTGAACTCCTTGGCCTGAATGCCAAGTGTCACTTCTGGAGGAAACCTGGCACCATCGCTACGGTGAAGCATGGTGGTGGCACCATCATGCTGTGGGGATGTTTTTCAGCGGCAGGGACTGGGAGACTAGTCAGGATCAAGGGAGAGATGAACGGAGCAAAGTACAGAGATATCCTTGATGAAAACCTGCTCCAAAGCGCTCAGGACCTCAGACTGGGGCGAAGGTTCACCTTTCAACACACGACAATGACCCTAAGCACACAGCCAAGACAACGCAGGAGTGGCCTCGGGACAAGTATCAATGTCCTGGAGTGTCCCAGCCAGACCCCGGACTTGAACCCGATCGAACATCTCTGGAGAGACCTGAAAATAGCTGTGCAGCAACGCTCCCCACCCAACCTGACAGAACTTGGGAGGATCTGCAGAGAAGAATGAGAAACTCCCCAAATACAGGTGTGCCAAGCTTGTAGCATCATACCCAAGAAGACTTGAGGCTGTAATCGCTGCCAAAGGTGCTTCAACAAGGTACTGAGTAAGGGGTCTGCATTTTGTTATAAAATTGCAAAAAAATCTAAAAAACTGTTTTTGCTTTGTCATTATGGGGTATCATGTGTAGATTGTTGAGGAAAAAATACAATTTAATCCATTTTAGAATAAGTCTGTAACGTAAGAAAATGTGGAAAAGTCAAGGCGTCTGAATACTTTCCGAACGCACTGCATCACTCCTCACCTGATATGTGTTGAGCGTTCTGGTGGTGGATGAGGTGAGTTTCCCCCTACTATGTAAAATGCTTTGAATACCTAATTTGGTAGAAAAGCGCTATATAAATCCAGTCAATTATTATTATTATTTGTATACGATCACATATGTCTCTCTATTATGCGTGGTAATAATTGGGAACAGTTTTCCAAAATTAAAATCACTTGGAGTGAATTTCCTGGTGTTAAAACAGTCTTTTTGGGCCAACAATGAAAGTGTAAAAAAAAAATATATATATAAGGAAAGTAAAGTGTTAAACAAATCAATAATATATTTTATATTTGAGATTCTTCAAAGTAGCCACCCTTTGTCTTAATGACAGCTTTGCACAATCTTGGCATTCTCTCAACCAGCTTCATGAGGTAGTCACCTGGAGTATACTTACTTCCTTCTTAATGCATTTGAGCCAATCAGTTTTCAGTGTTGTGACAAGGTAGGTGCGGGGGGGGGGGGGGTGTATACAGAAAATAGCCAAAAAAAATCTATCCCATATGGCTTGCGCTTAGTGGGACTATATTGTTTTTCAACCTCCAGGCTGTTTGACCAAGGAGAGTGATGGAGTGCTGCATCAGATGACTTGGCCTCCACATTCACCCGACCTCAACCCAACTGAGATGGTTTAGGATGAGTTAGACCGCAGAGTGAACGAAAAGCAGACAACAAGTGCTCAGGTGAAGCTGGTTAAGAGAATGCCATGAGTGTGCAAAGCTGTCATCAAGGCAAAGAGTGGCTACTTTGAAGAATCTCAAATATAACACAGTTTGATTTGTTTAACACTTTTATGGTTACTACATGATTCCATATGTGTCATTTCAAAGTGTTGATGTCTTCACTACTATTCTACAATGTCGAAAATAGTAAAAATGTTTTTAAAAACTATGAATGCGTAGGTGTCCAAACTTTTGACTGGTACTATATACATATATTTTATATATTTTTTGCATCTGGAAACCTGGCTTGCGGGCCATCAGCGTTTATAGCAGTATCTATTCACTGCATGGTGGATCTGTGTGCTTGTCTGCTAAGAACCCTGTGTTGCTGCTTAGCGCTCTAATTTAAATGATTTAGATTTTTTAATAAAGATTGAATAATGCTGACATTAATTTCAAAAGCGACCAAATCAATCCTGATAAAAATCTGCTGAGAAAGCGGTCCCGTTTGCCGCACAAAAAAATAGCTTACTGTTGCAATAGGAGACATCATGGGATCCATTTTATTGACAGATTTCAATGGTCTCAAAACATTCATCACACGACCAGCATACACACATTGCTCTTGACACCCTGTCACTCTCTCATATACCAAGCAAACACTAAAGTCAACCAATGGTGTCGGAGTATCATAGTCACACAGACTTTCAACAGCTCCACATCAACTGCTAGCTCGGGTTTCATTCAAATCAAAAGCGAACGGGCTGGCTAAATCGCCATATTGTGATTCTCGTCATGTGCAATGACCCTGTCTTTGAGCGCCAATGCCTTTAAGCACGCTGCAAGTTCATGGCTTTATTATTCACAGCAAATTTACTCATTTGTTTTCCAATTACACTGGTGTCCCTGCTAGCAGAAAGTGTGTCAGCTTCGGTTACATGAGCATGGTCTCCGCCAGCTAACTAGCAGGAAGAGGCATTGGCTGCTTGCTGCTGGAAACACTTTCATAAAAGAAGGAAGGTTGACTAGCTATTTAACTTGTTTTACTCTGCTTTTGGAGTTTCCTTATGTGTCGTTGAAAGGGACACCACACACAGCGTTTCACTTCGTCTGGCAGACATTTCCGCCCTAAACTATGTGCAAAAAATTCTCTATTCAGCAGTAAATGTGTGTTGGATAATTGAATGGTGTGATGACGATTTGACTTTCTCCTATAGCCAGCCAGAATTCTACTATTACTAACACGGTGGGATGTGATATGCTTTCAATATGATGCCATAGTTTCAGCATGGGGGGAGGAAATGAATAGAATGCTTCCCACAGGAAAAAGTAAGCTGGTCCCTGATCCGTTTGAGCTGTCTTGCCAACTCATATGGTCATTTTGTCACATTGTTATAACAATGACTATAGGAGTTGGCAAGACAGCACAAACAGACCTGAGACCAGGCTAATGTTATCTCATATCCACATAACAGTTGAAGATTAGGACTGAGGACTACTGGAGAGAAAAAGTAATGAATGTTGAAAAACAATGTAGAATCCATTTTTAGCTCTAAATGTCAGTCATGAAATATGTGCAGGTAAATGGAAACACAGGAAGACTATATGAGAAGAACCAATGATCAAGCAGTGTCTAATTGAACCCAATGGGATTCTGATAACAGGGAATAATTTGCTGGAACAGATCCACTTAGAACATGGCACAAGCATCAATTCATGTATTGACCTTTCAGTGCTATTAACATCGCTACGTGAACAGACAGCGTTCTCCTGTAGCTTTTGTGTGGTAAAATGCTATCTTGGGTTATCATCCATCTTCCACCCCTAATCATATCACAATTTGTCTGAGATTCATTTGCAATAGGTGGGTGGTGCTGCCATTAATGGTGCTGTTAGACAGAATATAGACACAATTATTGCACAAACTATTATTGCACAAACAAATGAACATTAATGGGTTAACTTGAATTTCAGCTTCAGGTTTGATATGCAGCACAAGTGCACCAAGACAAAGGTAAAAAACTACTGGAAATGGCTTCAGGTGAAACGGACGGCAAGAAACAAGACCTCACAGCGAGGGCCTCAGATCTACATTCTGCTGAGCAGACAGACATCTCATTGTCTTTCATACTGTGTGGACAGTTGATAAGGAGTTCTTGACAGCTAAAGAGAACTCCCTGTCAGCTGTCCAGATAATATGGAAGACAAGGAGATTACAGAGACCCATAGGTGGGCTGCGGGGTTGATGGAGGAAGATGGTGGACTGTTAGTCTTGAGACAGGCAGCTACGTACAGTACATGGAGTTAGATTCTAGCTAGAAATATACTTAGTCATGTTACCATACTAGAACTTATTTATTACTCTACATGTATAAGGAATGTATATGTTAGGGGTCAATGAAGGGTCAAGAGGAACTAGGTGTGTGGAAAGTTACTGAGAGAGAAAAGGGGAAGTGCAGAAAGTTAATATTCTGTTCAATTATGTTATTGTTGAATATGAATGTTCCTAAGGAGGGAGGCAAAGGGCAAGAGTCTAGTGTTAGTTGTTGATAAGGCAGGCCAGTTGCTGAGGAACCAGGACCATAAGGGATGTGGAACTCAACTCGAGATAAGGTCAACAGATGAAGAGAGAAGACACTGCTGGGAGGTGGCCCCGGAAGACCATCTGATTATAGTCCTATCACACACACACACACACACACGGTTCTAGACTTAGGCAGGGCCATAACAATACTAGGAAGAGGGACCTACTGTGTTTCTGCCTAACTAATGAGGATTGTGTATCTTAGACATGCAAGGAGTTGACTCCGCCCAGTAGGAGTGTATAAAGATATGTACTTTGTATAAACATGTCTTTGTCTTTGCTGCTGTATGACCCAGTGGTGAAAACTGGGTTTGAGCTGTTTCTAGTCGTCCATTTGAGTTTTTACTCTGTTCGTTCAGAACCTAATAATGGCCAAGTTACTGAAAACTTTTACTGTAAAAAGGGCATTATAAATGTTTATAAACTTTTTGGATTGATTGATGGATTTATTGGTTGATTGATTGGTTAATTGTGCTAGTGCCTACCTTGGACAATGAGATGTACATTAGAGGTCTTGGACTGTTGTTTGGTCTGGATGGAGCATGTATAGGAGCCCTCGTCGTACACATCCACTTTCTGGATGCGAAGGCTGTACTCCAGCTGGCCCTTGTTCACCAGGTCCACACGTGGGTCCAGCGACCACTTGTCCTCCCCAGCGAAGATGATGTTGGATCGGTTGAGCCAGGCAACTTTGGACACCTTATCATCCACGTAACACCTGGAAGGACAAAAAAGAGAGGAAATTTACCAAGTTACGAATCAGGTTGATTTGAAAACAAGTATGCACCAGAACCGTGTGAAATTAATATTAAAATCTATGTACAATACCAGTCAAAGGTTTGGACACACCCACTCATTCAAGGTTTTTTCTTTATTTGTACTATTTTCTACATTGTAGAGTAATAGTGAAGACATCAAAAATATGAAATAACACATATGGAATCATGTAGTAACCAAAAATTGTTACACAAATCTAAATATATTTGATATTTGAGAGTCCTCAAATTAGCAACCCTTTGCCTTGATGGCAGCTTTGCACACTCTTGGCATTCTCTCAACCAGCTTCATGACGTAGTCACCTGGAATTTAAATTAACAGATTGAATACCATATTATGGCAAGAACAGCTCAAATAAGCAAAGAGAAAAGAGAGTCTATCATTACTTTAAGACATGAAGGTCAGTCAATCCGGAAAATGTCAAGAACTTTGAAGGGCAGTCGAAAAACCATCAAGTGCTTTGATGAAACTGGCTCTCATGAGGACTGCCACAGGAAAGGAAGACCCATAGTTACCTCTGCTGCAGAGGATAAGAGTTACCAGCCTCAGAAATTGCAGCCCAAATAAATGCTTCAGAGTTCAAGTAACAGACACATCTGAACATCAACTGTTCAGAGGAGAATCAGGCCTTCATGGTCAAATTTCTACAAAGAAAACACTACTAAAGGACACCAATAAGAAGACGAGACTTGCTTGGGCCAAGAAACACAGGCAATGTACATTAGACCGGTGGAAATCTGTCCCCTGTGTCTTTGTGAGATGCAGAATAGGTGAACTGATGATTTCCGCATGTGTGGTTCCCACCGTGAAGCACGGGGGAGGAGTTGTGATGGTGTGGGGGTGCTTTGCTGGTGACACTGCCTGTGATTTATTTAGAATTCAAGGCACACTTAACCAGCATGGCTTCCACAGAATTCTGAAGCAATACTCTATCCCATCTGGTTTGGGCTTAGTGGGACTATCATTTGTTTTTCAACAAGACAACGACCCAACACACCTCCAGGCTGTGTAAGGGCTATTTGACCAAGAAGGAGAGTGATGTAGTGCTAAATCCGATGACCTGTCCTCCACAATCACCCAACCTCAACCCAATTGAGATGGTTTGGGATGAGTTGGACTGCAGAGTGAAGGAAAGGCAGCCAACAAGTGCTCAGCATATGTGGGAACTCTTATAAGACTGTTGGAAAAGCATTCCAGGTGAAGCTGGTTGAGAGAATGCCAAGAGTGTGCAAAGCTGTCTTCAAGGCAAAGGATGGCTACTTTGAAGAATCTCAAATATATTTTGATTGGTTTGACACTTTTTAGTTACTACATGATTCCATGTGTTATTTCATTGTTCTTATGTCTTCATTATTATTCTTCAATGTAGAAAATAGTAAAAATAAAGAAAAACCCTTGAATGAGTAGGTGTGTCCAAACTTTTGACTGGTACTGTAGGTCTATTGGATATAGGGAATGATCCCTATACGTAGTGACCAAAGATAAACAAAGGTTAATTATTGGAATGAAAATGACTCCTCCTAATCCGAGGCATCTCTGAGGGATAGCTGCACTTAAAAAGATACTTCAGGATTTTGGCAATGAGGCCCTTTATCTACTTCTCCAGAGTCAGATGAACTATTGGATACCATTTATATGTCTCTGTATCCAGTATGAAGGAAGTTTGAGGTAGTTTTGTGAGGCAATGCTAACTAGATTTATTGCAGTTAGCAATTGCGCAAGTGCTTCCTTCAAAGTGCACGCAGAGACATAAAAATGGTATCCACGAGTTCATCGAACTCTGGGGAAGTAGATTTGTCAAAATCTAAGCTCTTTTCGATCTCTCCAGTTCTCCCCGCTTTGCTCTTTCTTCTGATAAATATATAATATATAGCAAATGTTTTTATCCAGAGCGACTTACAGTCATGCGTGCATAAATTTTACGTACGGGTGGTCCCCAGGAATCGAATCCACTATCCTGCCGTTGCAAGCACCACGCTCTACCAACGGAGCTATACAGGACCACAAACATATCTAGGTGAACAGTATTGGTTTTCCTCCTGATTAAAAAGGACATCAGTATCCTCTTGTTTAGCTTGGCTTGTTGCATGCTGTCAGAGCCTTACGCCGTGTATAAGACTGTGTGTGTTAGAGCGCCTGCTTACTGAATAAATCTAAGGGGACGTCTGAATCAATGAGAATGGATATAATATAACCTGGCAGACATATGCCGAAAATGCAAATTGAAAACTCAGCCACTCGACACAGTATATCGAGTATATTCAAAACAAAAAGTGAATGTCGGGGAGCAGAAGTTGTTTCACAATGACTCTAAGGGGTTCTCACGTGCAGTAGAGTGTCACTACTGTGGCCTTCCCTATCGAAGGAGAGGTGGCTTATCAGAAATCTAGGAGGGTTACCACCTTAATAACTGGGCCCGTATTTGTAAAGCGTCTCAGAGTAAGAATGCTGATCTAGGATCAGAGTTGCCCAATCATGAATACGATTATATGGACAGAGGAAACCTGATCCTAGATGAACACTGCTACTCTGAGACGCTTGATACATACAGGCCCAGGTTCTCTCTTACTTATCCACAGATGTCTTACAACCCATTTGGGAAGCAGAGTGGTGCAGTGGAAGCGTGCTGGTCCCATGACCCAGAGGTCGATGGATCGAAACCATCCTCTGCTAAAAGAGTTTTGGGGCTCCCGAGTGGCGCTGCGTTGTAAGGCGCTGCATCTCAGTGCTTGAGGCGACACCCTGATTCGAATCCAGGCTGTATCACAACCGGCTGTGATTGGGAGTCCCATAGGGTGGCGCACAATTGGCCCAGTGTTGTCCGGGTTTGGCCGGTGTAGGCCGTCATTGTTAAATTATTTGTTCTTAACTGAAATAGTGAAATAAATAAAAAATAATTTTAAAAACTCCACCGGCAAACCCTAATAGTACCCAATGGCCATGACATCTGAGCTACTGTACATGTCTCTTAATTAAAGCTTTTTCCAACGCCTTTATCAGCCAATAGGAACCCTTTCTAACCCTCCGCCCTCCAATCAGAAACACCCTGGACTCCCCGTCAGGTGAGCAGGACTACAGTGGGAGCACATCAGTTTCCTCATCGCGCTTCATAAACCCTTCACAAACCCAAGCTCCCTGGCCACCGCATGCAGGGCGCCAGCCAAACCTTTTTCCTGTTCAAACTAACAAGCGACTGCCTTAGAAGGCAAGCGGCTCCTGCCTCCCTCTCTCCCCGTCTCTAAGCAACCTCTGCTTTGGCAAGCAGCAGGCAGGTGGTGAGGCAGGCAGGATGACAGAGGTCTGTTGTGTTTGACGGATGCCTGTGCTGCTGAGCTGGGCCGCGGCCATGCTGCAGGGTTCACCGTAGGGGAAGCCCACAGCTCACAATACAGGCAGCAGAGGCATAGTGGGAGACTAATGAGAGGGGAGACGTGCCAGGCTCTGGCAGACAGCTACTCACCCTGTACTCCCTTCATACTCCCCCCCCCAAGCAGAATGGACTGGACTGAATCATGCTGAGGTGGTGTGAGGGGGTGGTGGGAGGCACAGCTGCTCTACAGGCAGGGCGCAAAAAAACTGAAAACAACCAGCTCACTTACATAATCACAGACGCGCTCTCTCAAGCGATCGATCAACTTGGCCAAACCCCCTGTAACACTGTTTTGATTAAAAGGATGGAGAAATATGTTGGCTGATCATGGGCCAACTCCCCTTCTCCTTCGGTTTGTGACGGGTGGCTGTTCCTTTTACACGTCGTTCTGTTTGCATGTAGCACACAGTGGGGAAAAAGCAGCAGGCAAATCAAAGCCAGGTCATATCTTTTCCCCTTACAGCATTTCTTCGCCCCAGATATGTTCTCGGTAGCAGGTTAAGAGTATTTCCGGGAAGGTGGCAGTAATCTCCAAGGACGTGGCTTAGAGGGAACAGTGCACTCGTTTAGAAACTAGGAGGTATAGAAAAGCCCTTGGTAGGTACAGTACAGAGCAGACGGCACCTCAACGGATGCCAGATAAAAATGTCCTGTCTTTAGAGGACTAATGATTTCACACGTTCATAAACAACCAGGTGATTAATTAGCCATGTTGGTGTATAGTGTACATAGTAATTTTACAAGGAACTCCAGACATACTGTTGAATTGACGCAAAAGACGAAATTAAGCCAAGTGGGTTCAAACACAAGTCATGATTATTCTCGTAAAATTGTGTTGACACAGGTCGTCGTGAGGGTCACATTAATTGGTTTGAATCAAAAGGAAAGTGTGATGTTTTTGAGGGTTGTTTATGAAATCCACAGAGTGCCAATGAAGCATTTAAAAGGGAAATTATGAGGGTGAGAAAAAGTATTATTTTATTCATAGACTTAAAAGGAATTGATATCATTACGGAAAAAAATACCAATGCCCCCTGGATCCGAATCTAGCCCATAGGGTGAAACCTGCAGGAAATCAATTCATTCTAGATGCTACAAATACAACAAACGTAACTAACAGTACAAGTAAATAAACCCACAGTGGCAACAGAACACACGTTGTACAATGAAGAAAAGGGAGAAATGGGGAGAGAAGAAACCAGCAGCCTCCAATCTTTTTTCTGGTTATCTGAGGATGCTCCTTTCACTTTTTGGTACCCTCTTTGAATTCCTTTTTCCCAGAACACTTAGTAATTTCTCCTGAACATGATTCACTCAGAACAGCTTGCAGAGGAAGAAGCTGTGTGCGTGTGACATATACAGTATGCATCTGGAAAGACTGAGACCCTCTTCTTTGTCTTTGGGCAGGTTTCCACTACAAAGCCTCTAAATAGCCACAAAACATTGCAATAATTTCCCATCATGCACTGTTCTTGCTCTCCTGGTTCACATACATCACTGTCTGAATATTCAGTCAATTAGGAGATTAATAATGTGAGATGAATCCTTACAGTACAGTGACTGTTGTTTTATCTGTCTTGCTAAACTAGTTGTGGAGGTGAGAAAAGATTGCTTGAACATAACAACTGTGGGATAGATGATACCTCTGAGAATCCTAGTCAGGGGGATGTATGGAAATGGCATCCTGCTTCGATTAAACCTCCTGAGATGCTCTCTCAACACATTGTGCCTTCATAACTGAGGATAAACCTGAGATAAGCAACCTCTTCCCTCACAGTAAATAATATACATTAGAAAATAATTGGCTGTAAAACGCCCTCTGTGTCATCCATAGGGAAAACACGATTGAGGACATGTTAATACTGTACTGAGAGGAGGATAATGTAAAGCAAAGAAGGAGGTATGGCTTCTAGACAGCAGGGTTACTGGAGTATGCTCCTGAGAATGATTTGTATTCACTCTACATATCACTAGCTGTAATGCCGTGGCTCTATTAGCACAGACCTCTCAGTGGACCATATGAGGCCTTTGCAATAGCGCCCTCTCTGCTGCTTGTGGCCTTGGGGGAGTGCTAAAGGTTAGATTGCCCTGGCACAGAGGCCTCTAATTACCAAGACTTGACAAAGCACCTGTCATCTTGTATAAGAAGACCACTCAAGTCTTGGTATGAATCGTAATACTGTTGAAATTGCTTATTTACAGTATTACTTGTCTGGAAAGTTAAGAGGTTGATAACTACAATGACCATCCGCTCCACATTCTGAGTGGCTATGAAGAGGTTGTGAGTTGCATCTGACGTTTTTATGAATACACTCCAAGCTTGATTGATAAGCTAAAAATTGTATAAGCCTAACGCTGCAATATGTACAGTTGAAGTCGGAAGTTTACATACACTTAGGTTGGAGCCATTAAAACTCGTTTTTCAACCACTCCACAAATTTCTTGTCAACAAACTCATCTGGACAAACAATAGTACGTAAGTATGAACACCATGGGACCACGCAGCCGTCATACTGCTCAGGAAAAAGACGCGTTCTGCCTCCTAGAGATGAACGTACTTTGGTGTGAAAAGTGCAAATCAATCCCAGAACAACAGGAAAGGACCCTGTGAAGATGCTAGAGGAAACAAGTACAAACGTATCTATATCCACAGTAAAACAAGTCCTGTATAGACATAACCTGAAAGGCCGCTCAGCAAGGAAGAAGCCACTGCTCCAAAACCGCCATAAAAAAGCCAGACTACGGTTTGCAACTGCACATGGGGACGAAGATCGTACTTTTTGGAGAAATGTCCTCTGGTCTGATGAAACAAAAATATAACTGTTTGGTCATAATGACTATCGTTATGTTTGGAGGAAAAAGGGGGAGGCTTGCAAGCCGAAGAACACCATCCCAACCGTGAAGCACGGGCTGGTAGCATCATGTTGTGGGGGTGCTTTGCTGCAGGAGGGACTGGTTAACTTCACAAAATAGATGGCATCATGAGGCAGGAAAATGATGTGGCTATATTGAAGCAACATGTCAAGACATCAGTCAAGAAGTTAAAGCTTGGTCACAAATGGATCTTCCAAATGGACAATGACCCTAAGCATACTTACAAAGGTGTGACAAAATGGCTTAAGGACAACAAAGTCAAGGTATTGGAGCCCTGAACTCAAGCCTATAGAAAATGTGTGGGCAGAACTGAAAAAGCGTGTGCAAGGAGCCTACAAACCTGACTCAGTTATAGGGAGCTTGTGGAAGGCTACCCAAAATGTTTGACCCAAGTCAAACAATTTAAAGGCAATGCTACCAAATACTAATTGAGTGTTTGTAAACTTCTGATCCACTGGGAATGCGATGAAATAAATAAAAGCTGAAATAAATCATTTTTTTCTACTATTATTCTGACATATTACATTCTTAAAATAAAGGGGTGGTCCTAACTGACCTAAGAGCTGACCTACTTTTACTACGATTAAGTGTCAGGAATTGTGAAAAACTGAGTTTAAATGTATTTGGCTAAGGTGTATTTAAACTTCCGACTTCAACTCTTACGTTTTTGGGCGACCCGATCAAATTTGCAATGACATGTTAGTTATAGATCTGTCTTTTTCATTGAAAGCAAATCTAAGAAACGGTATTATGTGCGCTATTTCTATGCTTCCCATTCTTAACTTTCATACTTTCGGTTTGGTACACCAGCTTCAAACAGCTGAAAATAAAATATTTTTCACAGAGGTTTAGAAGGTACAATGATTCTCTACACAATACTTGGTTGTTTTGTCACAAACTGAAATTAGGTGAACTATTAGAATTTTAGCAACCAGGAAATGGCAGAGCGTTTCCAACATAGTGCACCTTTAATATCTAAAGAGTCCGCTACTTTCAACCTTGGGGTTGCTGTTTGGTCTGTTTGTGTCAGCTGTAAAACAAGATCATTTAAAAAAGCATTAAAGAGTGATTGTTTCATCCTGCCCATCATCTGCCCACCATCACACCCCCATAAAGTGTCATCAAAATAAAAGGCTATTCACCTCCCAGTCTGGACTTGGAACAATAGCCAAGGTTTCTCTCTCCTCTCAGCCAGCCAGTTCTGGCTCTGTCAGTCAAAGCCCAAGAGAAGTGTACATCCGTTCTCAAGTTTGAAGGTCTGCTAAGTTTAATTTGTGATAAATGTCTTTACTGTACACAGTCATGACAACAGCAGTAAAACATGCAGTAAAAGGTTGGACTGTTTGTTACCTAGTCAATAGCAACAAGACAAAGTAGTCTGTTCTGCCCGACAACAGTGTGGTGTTATTTATTTGTGTTCTGCTAATGCAACGGTCTTTAGGTTCAAGGCAGAGAGCTACCTTGATTAACAAGTAAAGGATTATTAACACATTAAATGTTATAGCGCTCCAAATATCTCCATAATTGTGTGCGCGTGCATGAATTAATTTAACCCGCATACATTAGCCTAATGGTTACATGGTTTATGCAGAGTTCTACATCCTGAGTTAAGGTTATTTTTTGATTACATTATAAGTGCTATGATTATACACTTTCCATATTCAAAGCATTTCAGTTTTGTTACAGGCTATATCTTCAACTGAAAAACATGAAACAATATCTCAGGTACGTAAAAAAAAAGGAAACATCCTCAGTTGAAGTGATGATTCGGAAAGTACGACATTCCTTTGAGTGTAATATGATTAAAGTCACTCATCGCAGCCTTGACAGTGTGACATGAACAAAGAAAGATTTGCTTGTATGAAAAAGTGGAGAAGCCGAGAGCTGAGATTTGTACGAAACTAAAGCATGGCTGTGGTCTAGAAAAAAAATGTGTTCTGCGGTCAACGTTTAAAGGACAACATTTGACATCCCTCGAAATGCCTACAAATCTGAAAGGTGCATCGATTGGGAGGAATAAATTAACGTTGTTAGTAATGAATGATCCATCCGGCTGTACATTATATACCCCTGCCATTTCAGCCACGGTATATAGGAGCTTACAGATATTCCATTAATTGCTTTCTGTCGAAGGAAGGCAGAGGAACGGGTGGCGTGGCACTGTTCCATGAGATTACGCCAAGACGGTCCTGGTGTGTGACTGCAAGAAAATGTGGTTTTCTGTGCTAGAATTCATGCTTTCTCTCACTATGAAAGTGTGGAAAGCACAAGGAATATTAATAATGCAGTGAAATGCATGGCTGCCACAAAATAATACACACGATGGAATAAATGCAATTTTATCAGGCCAATAATTAATCACAAAGGTGTCGACGCTCGCAGTAAACATTTTCCGGGTGGAAATCTCTCTTCCTGCAGGTTAGACAAGGAGGAAGTGAGTTTTTCAGGACAGATTTGCCCCAAGTTGCCTCCCAACACACCACAACAGATTGCCTCAAGACAAACCTACCAGTCACCCAGATGATTACTGAGAGAGCAACCAGTTAAATTACTCTGAAGTTGCTGATTTTTATTTCAGTTGAGGGCTGGCGTTGAAGCACTCGCTCACTTCAAGTGAAAAAAACAAACATTTTGTGGGCCTCAGCGCTGCCAATTTCTTGCTGTCACAGGTAGCTGGGAATTGACTGTGGAACATGCAGCATATCACTTTAAAGTGACGGGGGAAACTGGTAATCACTTTGCGCTGGCCACATGCTCCTGTCGCCTCTTATAAGAACCTTGTTCACTCAGGAAAGAATCCTTAAACCTAAACGCACTTGGAGGGTGAAGACACTGAGGATTCGCCCACAATTGTCTCGCTAGGTCTGGCTCTGGAGTGGAGTGGCGTAACCATGGACCATAGATTACAGACACAATCCAGGAGGTTTCTGGCACACACCATTACACCATATGCATCAGCAACAAGGTGAACCTGGACCGGAACCATCATAGTAATCAATTGAGACAGGCCGCTGGTGTTTGGATTGCTTTGGGTATCTGTTGTTACATCCAGAAAAGGCTGAGATTGTTTCTATGATAACGAATTGCGTCAGACATGCGTCTAAACCATATCTGAAAGGTTATTTACAGAAGTGCAACTTTTAAAACCAATGTATCTGAGAGATCGGGGAATAATCACACTAGCAGGAAATGCATTTTCTGAATGTGAAGAATTGACAATAACATCTGCAAGACATTACAGTGTTTATAGATGTTGGGTTGAAGAGTTGAAGAATTGTCTGTTATTATGTTAAAAGTAGGCCTAGTTTACACTCGTGATCTTGGGACTATAAGGTTCTATCTGCACAAAGCACACTTCTGAACAATTGAGCGTCAGTTTTCACATCACAGATCTCAGAACTGTTTTTTGGTGAATTCTTCTTTATAACCCATTAAGGTCCTCACCTTAAAGGCATCTAATGTGCAGAGTATCAAAACCCTGAGACATCTGTAAATCCATTTGGGTTCAACCATAATAAGGTTCTATCTGACACTTCTGAAGGAGACATGTTCCGTTTTTAATAAAACTGTAGCTATTTGAATACATAAATGACAGAATAACACTATTCTACCAAGAGAGTCAGAACACATAAATACATTAAAGAAATGTATTATGATCACGAGACGAATTACTGTTATCACCGAACAACGATGTGACACCAGTATTTACTTTTAAGTTTTCTGACAGTGTTGTTTGTTTTTGCTTGTGTCCCATTATTGCTGGCTAGACTAACCTAGATCATACTTAGAGACAGCAAAGACGTGTTCTGATTGCTCCGTCTGTATTTGTTCAGGCTTGTGATTGGATAGCTGATCGAGCCTTCTAGCGCCCAGTTCAAATGGGTTTATACAGATAGAATTTTCTAGTTTTTATTATTTTTTTTAATTAAAATGTACTTTTTCAAAAATCTAACTTTACAGACATGTAGAACCATCTAAAGATCCATTATATGTGACCAACTCATTTTTGGAAGAACAAAGTCATATATAACCTTATATTCCGAAGGTCTCGCACTCCCGATATCTCAAGCATCAAATCAAATCAAATTTTATTTGTCACATACACATGGTTAGCAGATGTTAATAATAGTGTAGCGAAATGCTTGTGCTTCTAGTTCCGACAATGCAGTAATAACCAACAAGTAATCTAACTAACAATTCCAAAACTACTGTCTTATACACACAAGTGTAGGGGGATAAAGAATATGTACATGAAGATATATGAATGAGTGATGGTACAGAGCGGCATAGGCAAGATACAGTAAATGGTATCGAGTACAGTATATACATATGAGATGAGTATGTAAACAAAGTGGCATAGTTAAAGTGGCTAGTGATACATGTATTACATAAAGATGCAGTAGATGATATAGAGTACAGTATATACGTATACATATGAGATTAATAATGTAGGGTATGTACACATTATATTAGGTAGCATTGTTTAAAGTGGCTAGTGATATATTTTACATCATTTCCCATCAATTCCCATTATTAAAGTGGCTGGAGTTGAGTCAGTGTGTTGGCAGCAGCCACTCAATGTTAGTGGTGGCTGTTTAACAGTCTGATGGCCTTGAGATAGAAGCTGTAACAGAATGTTTCTATACATCGAATTGACTTATTAGAATGGTACTGTAACAGAACACATTATGCAACCAATGGCACCAATCCATACTTTCCCCTCCCGTAGACAATGTGATATATATACCTCAGCACAGATACAATATTTAAAAAACTGGAACACAGGTGTCTGGTGAATCACATAAGTGGCAGTTCTTTGTATAGCCTATGTAATTTGCGAGACATTGTATGTTGGGAAGGTGAAGGTGCATTTCAGAAGTAAAAAGTGAATCAGTGCAATTGTGTAATAGGAGGGAACTGTTATGGGTAGGAGCTGGGACTGTTCTGATGGCGCGTGTGTGAGAGAGCACGTGTGTGTGTGTGCAATGTGAATGTGCGATTTGGTGGTGTCAGTGTGTACAGGAGCAGCTGGGGGGTGTGTGTGTTGATCCTCTGAGGGACAGTGTGGGACGGTGATGTGAGGGACAGTCGTTTGAAGGTGAACTTGAGGTTCAGAGAACTCTCAAACAGCTCTATGATGGATTCGGGAGCGCAATTTAAAGCACTTCTACCGCCGAGTCCAGTGCAAAGAGAGCCGTTAATCACCATGACAGTACTGTGCTTTATGTGTCAACAGGGGGGGGAAACTGTGGCAGAGAGAAAAGGACTTCACAGGGTAAAACTCCTAGAACCGGTGACTTCTATTTTGTTCTCTCTACTTTTTCAGAGTGATAAGGCAATAAGCAGCGTTTCACCAAAATCAAATAATTAAATATGTACAATAATAGCTGGCACACTGTCCACACAGTAAAACAGGCACATCTCTCTACCAAAATTACCGGGATATACCAGGTCTAAGAATTCTGATATTATGTTAACCCCCTTATTGTCAAAACCTTGATTTTATTTTGAAAAGAAGTCTGGATCTCCTATTGAAAATGCCGAACTTCCGTGGTAAATAGTTACAGTCCTTTTAAATATCATGTTGAACAGAGCTCTAAAAAAGTGAACAACCAACAACAATTCATATTCCAGGTGCAGATTACAGCTGAGAACCTGGAGGCTGTGTGGTGGGGTGGAGAATAACAATGTGACAAATCACATCTCATTTGGAACCAAGCCTGTTTCCTCCTCTGGCAGCTACAGTCAACAGTCCTGGGATCAGTTCAGTCCTGGCTGGAATATTGGATCTCTTCATTGCTGCTGACTACATCTCGGAGCAGCGTGTCTATGAGCCTAGAGTCTCATCCTTACACTGCCACTGGTTAGTACCTCTGTACCTCTGCCTTGTTCCCCTATTCACTTTAGGTGATAAGAAAAACTATGAATAAATGTAGCCCCATTTCCAACATCAAGACAGCCCAAAGGTGCCACTCGCCGATCAGTATCTGAGAGATATGAGAAGCGACCGTTCTTTTCTAGGTGTTGTGCCTAGATCGATGAAGGGTTCCTTTTGATGTCAATTTACATTTCGGTGATGGGGCTATGAATGGAGACCCTGACAGGGTGCATATTGAAGTCAGGAGCAGGGATCTCAGGCACTAGGCTGATCAGCCTAATCTTCCCCTGAGAACGCTGGGAATTGGATTTATCATCAACGCGACACCTAATCCTCCAGGGGGGCCTCGCTCTCTCTTGCGCACCCCCCCCCCCCCACACCTTTAACTTTACTTGTTTCGAAAGTAATTACAAAGAGAAATGTTTCTACCAGTAGAGAGTAGGAGAGGCTCGCTATTATCCTGGCGTGCCTTCTTCGAGGT
Organism: Oncorhynchus kisutch; assembly: GCF_002021735.2. Lineage (NCBI taxonomy): Eukaryota > Metazoa > Chordata > Actinopteri > Salmoniformes > Salmonidae > Oncorhynchus > Oncorhynchus kisutch. The sequence continues at coordinate 37,537,926 of NC_034191.2, forward strand.
GTCTGACACCCGGCACCTATTCTCCATGTCGCCAGTGCTTGCGTTTGAACTAGTTTGAGAGGCTGCAAAGGCTGCTGTCAGCCCCTCTCCCGTGCTGCATTATTAATGGGAGACTGTTGTGTATGAGGCGCCAGGCAGCGAGTGGCTGGGTCCTCTGAGGCGAGGCAGAGCGTCCAGAGCTGATTACCCAGCCTACTAGCCTGCATCGTGGTGGCAGCTGGACGGCTTCAGCATTCAGGCCACAGGCTAATGAAGCATCCAGTGGCGTAGCCATGTTGGATAAAGCCATCACAGAGAGCGTTTGCCAGGCTTGAGAGAGATACGCAAAACATATATAAATACAATAACAAGTTGTATTTTCACACACCGGAAAGGTGCAGTGAAATTGGTTGTTTTACAGGGTCAGCCAGGGTAGTATGGCACCTCCAGAGCAAATTAGGGCTAAATGCCTTGCTCAAGGGCACATCAACAGATGTATCCCCTTGTCAGCTCAGGTATTCGAACCAGCAAACTTTCGGTTACTGGCCAACACTCTAACGTCTAGCTTACCTGCCGCCCTCATGCAGGACTTGGATGGGGAATCTCTTGGAAAATGATAATTCAACAAACGATGATTGAGTGTACATTTACAAAACAATATATTTTAGTGAGGAAAGGAAATAGTTGTGGCTTTGTCAATACACATTGCATTTACAAAAACTAAAATATAATTATTTTAGATTATTCAAATAATTAAAAAATTATACCTGATAATTCTACCTGATAATGTGGTGAAAACTCCCACTGGAGGTTATATTATGAATTTTCATCAGTGTCATGATTTTATTCACAAGGATTTGCATATCATATTCCTTGGCCACAAATCAAATGGCTAAAAAACTTTTAAAAAATGCAAAAAAAAAGGTTTTATCACGTTGAGGCTCATCTCAGCATCTCTGAGTTCCACAGGCAACCCTTTGCTTTGCAAGATGTGGGAGAAGCAGGCATGTTTACATTGATGTCATTTAGCATGTAGAAGGGAAATTAAGTGGTGTATGTCTCCAAAATGAACGAAACGGCCCCAGGTGTGCCCAAGGACACTTCCTAGAAGCTTCCCAGAGCTGTGTGGTCTATATGTCTGTCACTCATCTCATGACCCAGACATAGGGATAATTATTTACATCAACATTAGATGGTTGCCCTATACTTGCATATTTTGTGTTTTTCCAACAAATGGAACCAAAATGTCTAACTGTGATTGTGTTACATTTAGCCGCTTATGTTACAGTCTGAGAAAGATTGAAGTATTCTTCTCTTTGCATTTTGGGTAAGGCTTTTGATGGACACATCCCCACCCACTTCCCTAAAACACTCCCTCATTCACATCTGGCAACCACCGTTTATAGAGCAGATACCATACAGCTCATTCTCCTACTTCACATACTACATGTATGAGCTACTCCAAATGTAATTACAGACCATTATAGCACATTTTCTGGTCTACTCTGGTTTGCGTGTCTCAATCTGGCAATATATTGCATTGCAACTAACAGTACTACAGTGCATTCGAAAGTATTCAGACCCCTTCCCCTTTTCCACATTTTGTTACGTTACAGCCTTATTCTAAAATTGATTATTTCCTTATCAATCTACACACAATACCCCATAATGACAAAGTAAAAACAGTTCTTTATAATGTTTTGCAAATGTATAAAAAAACTCAAACAGAAATACTTTAACATAAGTATTCAGACCCTCAAGTGCATCCTGTATCCATTGATCATCCTTGAGATGTTTCTACAACTTGATTGGTAAATTGTGGTAAATTAAATTGATTGGACATGATTTGGAAAGGCACACACACCTGTCTATATAAGGTCGCACAGTTGACAGTGCATGTCAAAAACCAAGCCATGAGGTCGAAAGAATTGTCCGTAGAACTTTGAGACAGGATGAGTCGAGGTACAGATCTGGGGAAGGGTACAAAAACATTTCTGCAGCATTGAAGGTCCCCAAGAACACAGTGGCCTCCATCATTCTTAAATGGAAGAAGTTTGGAACCACCAAGACTTCCTAGAGCTGGCCACCCGGCCAAACTGAGCAATCGGGGGAGAAGGGCCTTGGTCAGGGATGCGACCAAGAACCAGATGGTCACTCTGACAAAGCTCTAGATATCCTCTATGAAGATGGGAGAACCATCCAGAAGGACAACCATCGCTGCAGCACTCCACCAATCAGGACTTTATGATAGTGTGGCCAGACAGAAGCCACTCCTCAGTAAAAAGGCACATGACAGCCTGCTTGGAGTTTGCCAAAAGGCACCTAAAGACTCTCAAACCATGAGAAACAAGATTCTCTGGTCTGATGAAACCAAGATTGAACTCCTTGGCCTGAATGCCAAGCGTCACATCTGGAGGAAACCTAGCAGCATCCCTATGCTGAAGCATGGTGATGGCAGCATCATGCTGTGGGGATGTTTTTCAGGATCAGGATTGAGTCAGGTTTGAGGCAAAGATGAGTGGAGCAAAGTACAGAGAGATCCTTGATGAAAACCTGCTCCAGAGCGCTCAGGATCTCAGACTTGGGTGAAGGTTCACCTTCCAACAAGACAACCACCCTAAGCACACAGCCAAGAAAAGGCAGGAGTGGCTTCGGGACAAGTCTCTGAATGTCCTTGAGTGGCCCAGCCAGAGCCATAACCTGATTAAACATCTCTGGAGAGACCTGAAAAAAGAGGTGGAGCAATGCTCCCCATCCAACCTGACAGAGCTTGAGAGGATCTGCAGAGAAGAATGGGAGAAACTCCCAAAATACAGGTGTGCCAAGCTTGTAGCGTCATACCCAGGAAGACTCAGTGCTGTAATCGCTACCAAAGGTGCTTCAACAAAGTACTGAGTAAAGTAAATTGTTTTTGCTTTGTCATTATGGAGTATTGTGTGTAGATTGATGGGGGCAGGGTGGACTATGTAATACATTTTAGAATAAGGCTGTAACGTAACAAAATGTGGAAAAAGTCAAGGGGTCTGAATACTTTCCGGAGGCACTGTAGATAGCTAGGTGCTACTGAGTCTGGGTGTGTAGGAACCTTCTAATGGATATTTTCATAACCACTGCCACTGAGTTGAGGCTAAAGTGTTGATTAATCAAGTTAAGTGTTCTGAGCCAATCACACAGTAGAAGTACAATCACCTACAGGACAGGCTGGATGACTGACTGAATACATGACTGGCGAAGATGAGCACATCTAGTATTCATTATCACTGAGAAGCTACCGTCCAAACAATTGCTATCATTAGGATTGTTAACACATTTGTCATCGCCCAGACTGGCCTTGAAGTTAATTTACTTAATGTATGTATATTACATTCTTTAACAGCCCCAGCTGCCTCGTGATAAAGCATAATGTTCTCTGTTGGCTTGATAAAGCCTTTTTTGTCTTCTTGACTCATCCTTCTCAAGTGAATCCCTTCCTCTCCCTCCTCGAGATTGTTATTATCTTATAGCTGTACCCTCTGGACCCTGAAAACACAGCAACGCTATCGATGTCTTCCCTCACCACGGGCCATCTGAAATCCCCATAAGATTTGACTTAAGGGGAAGTCACTGTTAAATTGGAAGAATTTCCACCCACTCAGACAACAACATGAATAACTCAGAAGCCTTTTCTGAAATGGACCTTTTTCTTCCCCCATCTTCGTTCTAGCCAGTCTGTACTTCAACCACATTAGCGGTTGTTGTTTGCTGCCACTTTGAAAGCAAACAATGCAGGAAGACAGTTGTATTTTATTTTGTTATTTTGCTCAGACCAAAGCATTAACAGAGAAGGCGACCAGCTCCAAACATGAAATCGTGTTTGTTCAAAACACTGGCCCTTTTGTGTATCCGAGGCGGTAACCCCGGCGTGGAGAAAGAAACCAATGGATTCGAGTGACCACAATCGCCCTGCATATTTCCAATGCATTTAAATGGGTTTGTTGCTGTCAGTCACGAGGGTGTGAGAGATGTCTTTCATTTTGTTCGGAGGTCTTGTGTATCATTTCTCTTCCACTGCCGTGAGGAAAATGACGCTGCAGGTAAAACAACTTAATGTGTGCCAGAGAAAAGAGGCTGGTGAGAAATGGGGCTGAAGTGTTATCACTCTGCGCAGGGATGACAAGGGGAGACGCTTTTTTTCAGGGCCAATCTCTCACATGTCCTCGGGGCCGGTGTGAAGCAGAACTGCAGATGACTCACAATTAGCATTAGCATCCTCTGCTTTGGGTACGGCAGCCCACCGCTCGCCAAATGTATGGAGAAAGAACACGTCTTTTGATAATCTTTCGTGTTGGCAGTGAGCGGCCTGCTCCCAGTGATAGGGGGGAAAACAGCAGTCAGTTAAATGTTGAATTAGCTCCAGTGCACTGGGCGTTGTGAGGCCAGACAAGGCACCCCTGTGCAGAGAGCTGCTCAGCCTCACAATGAGAGAGACAGGCACATTCAAAACATGTTTGCACATCAATTCCTCTCCCGAAGACTGATGCGGCTATGGAACGTACCACTGAGCGGCTTTCCTGTAGAACACGATTAACTATTGTAAATCAATGCGTGGTTGTTCGGTGGTGTTCTGGTATGGCTCTCAGTGTACAGTATAGTACGTCAACTCTTTGGGCTGTTGTCTCGATTGACTGGGCTCTAGTCATGATCACATCGACAGCCACAGAGGACGAGCAACAAAGCGCCTGCCTCTGTAGCTCGTCCATATCAATACTGCCCAGCTTCTTAGGGCTGGCATCTGCCCATTCTAATCTCTATTGACACTTGGAGAGGTTGACAGGTGATCACAGGCACCCTTTCATACGAGTTACAGAACCAATAAGAGCTAGAAGAATATGACTTTGGGGGAACTATACTTAGCAGCTTGACAGTGACTGACAAAACAAAAGGTGTCTAAACCTCGCCTTTGAATACAGCGTTTCCCATGACGTCCTGAATAATAAACAAAAGAACACAGGTGACATGCTGCCGAAAAGCATTTGGGTGGGATGAAAAAGAGCTGGGAGAAGAGAGCGAGAGAAAAACAAGGGGGATGAAAACAAAAATGCAACAGCACTCTCAATAAAACGTGGCACTCAAGATCAAAATGTGTTCTTCTTTCATCTAAATCACACCCTACCTCTACTGCAGAGAGACTTTGATTCTGTGGAACGATCAACGCTTTGCTGGTTTAATTAGACAAATAAATGAAGTCCAGAACACCAGGAGTGAGCCCCACAAGACTCCAACAGACTCCCGTAACTTCCCGCCTGCAGCTGCTGGCCCATGAAACCACAGCAGTAGCTAAGCATTATGATGTGATGGGAGGATGGGAGTGGATGTCAGGTGGTGGAGGGGAAACATCTGTTTGATTTCACACCTCTTTCCCCAACACACACACACACACACAACCCTAAGCCAATAGACACAAACACACACATCTGAATATGCAGCAATGTGTCTCAAAGCAGAGAGTCTGTGCTGAAAGCAGCTTCTACAGAACTTCCGACTAGCGGAATAGCACTGGCACAAACAGTGCCCGTCAGTACAGCTGCTGACAGGAAACACAACTCACCCTCAGCACAGCAACACTGACCCAAACACATTTCTCATTCACCACAGCACTAAGACACTTCTATTATTCATCAAAACACTCACTGACAGACGATATAACTTCATTCTGTCCCCCTCGCTCTAGCAGAAATATAACAGCATTAGAGTTTAGGCAGGGAGCCATATAGCAATGGGCAGATCCACACACACACACATACATGCAAGAAAGCAAACACGCGGGCACACTGACTGATGCATACATGCGCATATGCGTACGCACGCACACACATCTTTCAATAATTCATCAAGGCACACAAATAAAAAGCAGTGATTGAGCAAAGATCAGCAGAGTCACTGACACACACACACACATAGCATTTGGCAGAGGTGCATGTAGAGGCAGGGTGTCCCCAGGAGACAAGATGGAGGAAATGTCGGTAGCCCACAGAGAGCGGCGTGCCATTCAGGGTAAATCACTTGACGGATTAGCAGGTTGTCATTTCTCTTTGGGCACATACAGCAACTTAAAGATCAGCTGGAGTTCTCAGGCGGGAGGGAGAGGGAGGGCGAGAGAGCGAGAGCGAGAGAGCGAGAGAAAGAGAGAGCGGGATGTAGGGGGGATGTTGCTTACACTTAAAATTGATCTCCAATATCATGCAATCCACTCAATGCTGTGTGAAGCACATTTCCAAGGCAGGAAGCTCTCGTGATTCGTTTCATCTCCATTTCATCATTTACTGGGAAAACCAGAAGTTTGATTTATTTGATTTGATTTGACCTTTATTTTACCAGGCAAGTCAGTTAAGAACAAATTCTTATTTTCAATGACAGCCTAGGAACGTTGGGTTAACTGCCTGTTCAGGGGCAGAACGACAGATTACCTTGTCAACTCGGGGGTTTGAACTTGCAACCTTCCGGTTACTAGTCCAACACTCTAACCACTAGGCTACCCTGCCGTAGAAGCTACCAATCTTGTTCACTCTCTACAAAATATATACAGTAGCTACGGTAGCCTAGTGGTTAGAGCATTGGGTGGAAAAGTTGCTGGATTGAATCCCCGAGCTGACAAGGACAAAATCTGTTGTTCTGCCCCTGAGCAAGGCAGTTAACCCACTGTTCCCCAGGTGCTGAAAACGTTGATGGATGTGGATGCACCTCTCTGATTCAGAGGGGTTGGGTTAAATGCAGAAGTCACATTTCAGTTGAATACATTCAGTTGTACAACTGATTAGGTATCCCCCTTTCCCCTTGCTATATGAAAAAAATGAAGAGTGTTTCATTGTAAATGTAAGATACATACCGCACAATTTCCAGAGGTCACCTTACTGTTAACATACAACCTATCCAGATAGATTATTTTCTCATCCTGTTTAGCTGCTCAGGGCAGAGGATGAAATGGCTCAGTACAGGTTAGTCATTTATACTGTATGAGTTTAATAGCACTTGCACATTGAACATAATTACTGCTTCATAAGCTGCTCGGCTACTGCTTTTTTCCTCTTGTCTGAGAGAATAGACTTTTTAAAACCCATCTGTTACAAATCGCTTTGAAGTGATGGGGAAAGCAGCAAAAGAGCAATCAAATGAGCTCATGCAGACCCTGCAGTGTTGCCTAATAATTATGTTAGCTAGACACTCAGCAAAACTTGGGACAACCCCTGAGGTAAAGGTCAAAGTAATAGCAGCTGTGGTAAAGGTACGTGGTCATGACAGATGGGTATTCTACTTGACATTGCTTGCTCTAGTACAAATATCTGGGAAAGTACAAGACAAACTTGACTTATTTGGTCAACAGACAAAGGCTTATGGAAAACATCATAAAGAGTTCCCCAAAAAATCTAGTCTATTTTTGTCTTTGGGTTCCAGACAGCTGCCTATTACCAAGTCTGCAATCAAAGTTGTTGAACAGTTGAAGCCGACTGACAGTTGGAGTCGGATGTTTACATACACCTTAGCCAAATATATTTAAACTAGTTTTTTTCACAATTCCTGACATTTAATCGCAGAAAATATTCCCTGTCTTAGGTCAGTTAGGATCACCACTTTATTTTAAGAATTTGAAATGTCAGAATAATAGCAGAGAGAATGATTTATTTCAGCTTTTATTTATTTCATCACATTCCCAGTGGGTCAGAAGTTTACATAAATTGTTTAACTTGGGTCAAACATTTCGGGTAGTCTTCCACAAGTTTCCCACAATAATTTGGGTGGTCCATTCCTCCTGACAGAGCTGCTGTAACTGAGTCAGGTTTGTAGGCCTCCTTGCTCGCACACGCTTTTCCAGTTCTGCCCACACATTTTCTATAGCATTGAGAGCAGGGCTTTGTGATGGCCACTCCAATACCTTGACGTTGTTGTCCTTAAGCCATTTTGCCACAACTTTGGAAGTATGCTTGGGGTCATTGCCCATTTGGAAGACCCATTTGCGACCAAGCTTTGAACTTCCCGAATGATGTCTTGAGATGTTGCTTCTGTCACACCCTGACCTTAGTATTCTTTGTTTTATTTATTATTTTGTTTAGGTCAGGATGTGACATGGATGATGTATGTGTTTTTGTTCCTGTCTAGGGGTTTTGTATGTCTATGGTTAGTTCCCTGTGTCTGCACTTGTTTATATATAGCGTCACATTCGTTTTGTTATTTTGTATAGTTTGTTTAGTGTTTCTTCGTTAATAAATAGAAGAATGTTTTCACATCACGCTGCGCCTTGGTCTCCTCCATTCAACGAACGTGACAGAATAACCCACCAAACAAGGCCCAAGCAGCATGAAAGGGAGGAACAGCGCTTTGTGGAAGAATGGACCTGGGAGAAGGATGAGTGGGTAACAACCTGGGAGGAGATAGAGGTGGTCGATCGATCCAGGGAGAGTACCAGAGCCCGCTTGGGATTCTATGAAACAGTGCGAGGAGGGATACAGGAGAATGGAGGAACGGGGACGATGCAAGTGTACACGGCTAGCACGGAAGCCCGAGAGGCAGTCCCAAGATTTTTTTGGGGGGTGCACACGAGGAGATTGGCTGAGACAGGTAGGAGACCTAAGCCAATTCCTCGTGCTTACCGTGGGGAGCGTGTTACTGGTCTGGCACTGTGTTATGCGGTGGAACGTACGGTGTCTCCAGTGCGCATTTCTAGCCCGGTGCGCCGGCTCTGCGTACTTTGAGTCTGCACAGCCCTGTGCGTCCTGTGCCAATGCCCTGCATTTGCAGGGCAAGTATAAACATCCAGCCAGGACGAGTTGTGTCAGCTCTACACTCCAGACCTCCAGTACGCCTCCACAGCCCAGTACGTCTTGTGCCTGCTCCCCGCACTCGCCCTGAGGTGCGTGTCCCCAGCCCAGTACCAACACCACGCACCAGGCTTCCTGTGCATCTCCTGGGTCCAGTACTCCCTGTTCCTGCTCCTCGCAATCGCCCTGAGGTGCGTGTCCCCAGCCCGGTACAACCAGTGCCGGCACCACGCACCAGGCCTATAGTGCGCCTCGGCAGTCCAGTACGCCCTGTTCCTCCTCCCCGCACTCGCCATGAGATGCATGTCCCCAGCCCGGTACCACCAGTGCCGGCACCACGCACCAGGCCTACAGTGCGCCTCGCCAGTCCAGAGCGTCCGGCGACAGTACCCAGTCCAGAGTGGAACCTCCTACGACGGGCCGCAGACCGGAACCTCCTACGACGGGCCGCAGACCGGAACCTCCTACGACGGGCCGCAGACCGGAACCTCCTACGACGGGCCGCAGACCGGAACCTCCTACGACGGGCCGCAGACCGGAACCTCCTACGACGGGTCACAGTGCGGAACCTACCACGACAGGACACAGTCCGGATCCGCCAGAGTCTCCCTCCAGTCCGGATCCGCCAGAATCTCCCTCCAGACTCGACCATCAGTGCTGTCACGCCCTGACCTTATTATTCTTTGTTTTCTTTATTATTTCGGTTAGGTCAGGATGTGACATGGGTGATGTGTTTTTGTTCCTGTCTAGGGATTTTGTATGTCTATGGTTAGTTCCCTGTGTCTGCACTTGTTTATATATAGCGTCACGTTCGTTTTGTTATTTTGTATAGTTTGTTTAGTGTTTCTTCATTAATAAATAGAAGAATGTATTCACATCACGCTGTGCCTTGGTCTCCTCCATTCAACGAACGTGACAGCTTCGATATATCCACAGAAGTTTCCTGCCTCATGACGCCATCTATTTTGTGAAGAGCAATAGTCACTCCTGCAGCAAAGCACCCCCACAACATGATACTGCCACCCCCGTGCTTCATGGTTGGGATGGTGTTCTTCGGCGTACAAGCCTCCCCCGTCCAAACATAACGATGGTCATTATGGCCAAACAGTTCTATTTTTGATTCATCAGACCAGAAGACATTTCTCTAAAAAGTATGATCTTCATCCCCATGTGCAGTTGCAAACTGTAGTCTGGCTTTTTTATGGCGGTTTTGGAGCACTGGCTTCTTCCTTGCTGAGTGGCCTTTCAGGTTATGTCTATATATGACTCGTTTTACTGTGGATATAGATACTTTTGTACCTGTTTCCTCCAGCATCTTCACACGGTCCTTTGCTGTTGTTCTGGGATTGATTTGCACTTTTCGCACCAAAGTACATTCATCTCTAGGAGACAGAACGCATCTTCTTCCTGAGCGGCTGCGTGGTCCCATGGTGTTCATACTTGCGTACTGTTGTTTGTACAAATTAACGTGGTACCTTCAGGCGTTTGGAAACTGCTCCCAAGGATGAACCAGACTTGTGGAGGTCTACAATTTTTTTCTGATGTCTTGGCTGATTTATTTAGATTTTCCCATGATGTCAAGCAAAGCCTTAAAATACATCCACAGGTACACCTCCAATTGACTCAAATTATGTCAATTAGCCTATCAGAAGCTTCTAAAGCCATGACATAATTTTCTGGAATTTTCCAAGCTGTTTAAAGGCACAGTCAACTTAGTGTATGTAAACTTCTGACCCACTGGAATTATGATACCGTGAATTCTAAGTGAAATAATCTGTCTGTAAACAATTGTTGGAAAAATGACTTGTGTCATGCACAAAGTAGATGTTCTAACCGACTTGCCAAAACTATAGTTTGTTAACCAGACATTTGTGGAGTGGTTGAAAAACGAGTGTATGCAAACTTCCACATCAACTGTAGCTACATTACACCATAGATTCAGATTTGGTTTGTTTAGTCACATGTACAGGGTACATTATTATCTGCAGGTGTGATTGCAGGGTACAGTGAAAATCTTAGGCTTTAAAAACAATAGAAATAGCACTATATACATACTATATACAGGGAAAATGCCTGACAAGATGTGAAATGCTCTCGTTGTTAGCCGGCATTCATTACCACATGCTGTATTCAGTACCCTGCAAAGATCAAGAAAGCACATCAAAACTGTATAAACATATGCCACACAGACAAACTGCAAGGGCCCTCGCACTCCTCCAACGCAGACAAGTGTTTCAATTATCTGCGGCTGCTGGCATTGCGGCTTCTGTCAGGCGGGTGCCACCCACACTCAAAACAAAAAGCAATTCATATTTTTTTTGCAGTTGAACAGCTTCCACGTCATTCCTTTAGCCACAAAGCTATTGTTGTGTACTTTCATAGGGGGGCATATGAGAATAAAGCGTTGGGGTGAACGTCTACCCTCTTATACGCCTGTCAAGTGACCAAATGGCCATTACATGTCAGATAAAGTAGCTAAACTCTTGAAGAGTGAAGAATTTATAATAGCACTCTGCCAGGGTCCTGACAGGCTTTGGCACCTAGCCATCCCTCCCACCAATAGCAGGCGCTGCATTCGCAAGACAGGAAATACGAAAATGAACAAAGACACCAAACTACGGGGTATGTGTCTCAGCTTGTTGTAAACCTTCTTAGCCACCCTTGTAGCCATCGTTTCCTCACTGTGTTTTGGTGATAAAATGATTTGTTGCCTTTGGCAATAGGCCGGTCTGCTGTCTTCACAAAGTAGACGGGTGGAGGTTGACACTGATAAGAGTCTATGGCTGTCGTTGCCCCTCCCCTTCAGATAAGACGGATCCCTTTAGATCACAGAGTCAACTGTTGAGGCTCTGATCCCTCTATGACACTATTGTGTGTCTCCCGAGTGAAATGTTCCCAGACGTCATGCCAATGACAAGAACAACAACTCTCCGCTGTGGCCTGTAGCAAATGGAGGAATCATAGCTTTTATACTTTAGTGCCAATATAGGTTCTGGTATTCAAAATGGAACATTTGAGTTGCCGGCACTTTGTACCAGTGTGTACCGTCCCAATTAAAGCACTGAGGGAAATAGAAGATGAAACAATGTTTTTTTTCTCAATATTATATCCTTTTAATAACAAGCTCGCTCAGCCTCCAAACAACAGCCACCTGAGGACACGGTCACAGACACCCATCGGTACAGTCAAGCTAATGAGATTGCCGGCGGCTAAATGATGTTTTCAAGGAAGAGGAGCTGCTGCTACACAATGAGAAGCAACTCTATCCATTAAACCGATGCAAAAAAAATAAAAGAAAGATGAGTAAAAAAGAAAGAGACAACTATACACTGTAGCCCTAGTACATAGTACAGTACACACCATTCAAATAATACATGAATCAATTCATAAGCTAAGGAGTTTAAGGGTGTTTTCACATATAGTCCTCTTGAAAATAACCAATCTTAGTCCTCTTTAAAGTGAACTCTGGGGTAAAAAAAGAAAAGCTTAAGAACTCTGTTCACACTGCCCTTGCCTTTGAATGAGGACTGAACTCTTTTTCCAGTTCCCTTCACCTATTTTGTGGAACGAGTCCTCTTTCCATTCACATTTCTACGTTTAGAAAGGTATCAAAATATTTTGGGTTCTTACAAAGTGCAAAGTTCAATAAGAATGTGTTATCGGACAGCTAGATATACCTACTTACATTTTGGAAGCTAACAGATTGCATTTAGTTAAAATGTGATACATAATAATTGTAATCAAAAGATGCTATTGACATGTACATTTGATTGGTAACAGAATAAATTAGAGGTTGACCAATTTAAAGTTTTTATAACAATCGGTAACGAGGAAACTGCGTGGCAGGCTGACCACCTGTTACGCGAGTGCAGCAAGGAGCCAAGGTAAGTTGCAAGCTAGCATTAAACTTATCTTATAAAATCAATCTTCACAGAATTACTAGTTAACTACACATGGTTGATGATATTACAAGGTTAACTAGCTTATACTGCATTGCATATAATCAATGCAGGGCCTGTTAATTTATCATTGAATCACAGCCTACTTCGCCAAAAGGGAGATGATTTAACAAATGCGCATTTGCGAGAAAAAAAACTATCATTGCATAAATGTACCTAACCATAAACATATAAACATACTGTATGTCTGCAACAGTTTAGGCCATATGGCTTGTTGTGAACTAATTTGCCAGAATCTTACATAATTATGACATAATATTGAAGGTTGTGCAATGTAACAGCAATATTTAGACTTAGGGTTGCAGCCGTTCGATAAAATATGGAACGGTTCCGTATTTCATTGAAAGAATAAACGTTTTGTGTTTGAAATGAAAGTTTCCGGATTTGACCATATTAATGACCAAAGGCTTGTATTTCTGTGTTTATTATATTATAATTAAGTCTACGATTTGATATTTGACAGAGCAGTCTGACCGAGAGGTGGTAGGCGGCAGCAGGCTCGTAAGCATTCATTCAAACTTTACTGCGTTTGCAAGCAGCTCTTAGCAATGCTTGATTTACAGTGCTGTTTATGACTTTATAACTGTTTAGAACTCCTGAGAGGCTGGCAATACTAACGTGCCTATTAGAACACACAACGGTTAAAGGTGCAGTGGGGCAAAAAAGTATTTAGTCAGCCACCAATTGTGCAAGTTCTCCCACTTAAAAAGATGAGAGAGGCCTGTAATTTTCATCATAGGTACACTTCAACTATGACAGACAAAATGAGAAAAAAATCCTGAATCACATTGTAGGATTTTTAATGAATTTATTTGCAAATTATGGTGGAAAATAAGTATTTGGTCACCTACAAACAAGCAAGATTTCTGGCTCTCACAGACCTGTAACTTCTTCTTTAAGAGGCTCCTCTGTCCTCCACTCGTTACCTGTATTAATGGCACCTGTTTGAACTTGTTATCAGTATAAAAGACACCTGTCCACAACCTCAAACAGTCACACTCCAAACTCCACTATGGCCAAGACCAAAGAGCTGTCAAAGGACACCAGAAACAAAATTGTAGACCTGCACCAGGCTGGGAAGACTGAATCTGCAAAAGGTAAGCAGCTTGGTTTGAAGAAATCAACTGTGGGAGCAATTATTAGGAAATGGAAGACATACAAGACCACTGATAATCTTCCTCGATCTGGGGCTCCACGCAAGATCTCACCCCGTGGGGTCAAAATGATCACAAGAACGGTGAGCAAAAATCCCAGAACCACACGTGGGGACCTAGTGAATGACCTGCAGAGAGCTGGGACCAAAGTAACAAAGCCTACCATTAGTGACACACTACGCCCCCAGGGACGTGCCAGACATGTCCCCCTGCTTAAGCCAGTACATGTCCAGGCCTGAAGTTTGCTAGAGAGCATTTGGATGATCCAGAAGAAGATTGGGAGAATGTCATATGGTCAGATGAAACCAAAATATAACTCAAAATATAACTCAACTCGTCGTGTTTGGAGGACAAAGAATGCTGAGTTGCATCCGAAGAACACCAGACCTAATGTGAAGCATGGGGGTGGAAACATCATGCTTTGGGGCTGTTTTTCTGCAAAGGGACCAGGACGACTGATCCGTGAAAAGGAAAGAATGAATGGGGCCATGTATCGTGAGATTTTGAGTGAAAACCTCCTTCCATCAGCAAGGGCATTGAAGATGAAACGTGGCTGGGTCTTTCAGCATGACAATGATCCCAAACACACCGCCCGGGCAACGAAGGAGTGGCTTCGTAAGAAGCATTTCAAGGTCCTGGAGTGGCCTAGCCAGTCTCCAGATCTCAACCCAATAGAAAATCTTTGGAGAGAGTTGAAAGTCCGTGTTGCCCAGCAACAGCCCCAAAACATCACTGCTCTAGAGGAGATCTGCATGGAGGAATGGGCCAAAATACCAGCAACAGTGTGTGAAAACCTTGTGAAGACTTACAGAAAACATTTGACCTCTGTCATTGCCAACAAAGGGTATATAACAAATTATTGAGATAAACTTTTGTTATTTACCAAATACTTATTTTCCACCATAATTTGCAGATAAACTCATAAAAAATCCTACAATGTGATTTTTCCTGGATTTTTTCCCTCATTTTGTCTGTCATAGTTGAAGTGTACCTATGATGAAAATTACAGGCCTCTCTCATCTTTTTAATTGGGAGAACTTGCACAATTGGTGGCTGACTAAATACTTTTTTTGCCCCACTGTAGGTATGTAACAGTTTGGGTCTAGAGTGTCTTCCCCTTTGAAGAGGGCGATGACCGCAGCAGCTTTCCAATCTTTGGGCATCTCAGACGATATGAAAGAGAGGTTGAACAGGCTAGTAAATAGGAGTTGCAACAATTGCGGAGGATAATTTCATAAAGAGAGGGTCCAGATTGTCTTGCCTAGCTGATTTGTAGGGGTCCAGATTTTGCAGCTCTTTCAGAACATCAGCTATCTGGATTTGGGTGAAGGAGAAGTGGGGGAGGTTTGCACAAGTTGCTGTGGGGGGTGCAGGTCTGTTGACCGGGGTAGGGGTAGCCAGGTGGAAAGCATGGCCAGCCGTAGACAAATGCTTATTGAAATGATCAATTATTGTGTATTTATCGGTGGTGACAGTGTTTCCTAGCCTCAGTGCAGAATTTGTGCTACAGGATTGTGCTACAGGTTTCTAATTATTATTGGAGTCGTGGACTGTAATTGTTCAGATGGGTTAGGGCAGTGTACTTCCGGCGCCGACAGAGACGGCCTCCTCGCTTCACGTTCCTAGGTAACTATGCATTTTTTTTTTATAGGTGTTATTTCTTACATTGGTACCCCAGGTAATCTTAGGTTTCATTACATACAGTCAGGAAGAACTATTGAATATAAGAGCAACGTCAATCAGTACGACCAGGAATATGACTTTCCCGAAGCGGATCCTGTGTTCTGCCTTTCACCCAGGACAACGGAATGGATCCCAGCCTGTGACCCAAAACAAAGACGTCGTAAAAGAGGGAAACGAACCGGTCTTCTGGTCAGGGTCCGGAGACGGGCACATCGCGCACCACTCCCTAGCATACTACTCGCCAATGTCCAGTCTCTTGACAACAAGGTTGATGAAATCGGAGAAAGGGTGGCATTCCAGAGGGACATCCCAGAGACGTAACGTTCTTTGCTTCACGGAAACATGGCTCACTCGAGAGACGCTAACGGAATCAGTGCAGCCAGCTGGCTTCTTCACGCATCGCGCCGACAGAAGCAAACATCTTAATGGTAAGAAGAGGGGCGGGGGCGTATGCCTTATGGTTAAACGAGACGTGGTGTGGTCACAACAACATACAGGAACTCAAGTCCTTCTGTTTACCTGATTTAGAATTCCTCACAATCAAATGTCGACCGCATTATCTACTTTCGGAATTCTCTTCGAATATAATCACAGCCGTATATATTCCCCCCCAAGCAGAAACATTTATGGCTCTGAACGAACTTTATTTGACTATGTAAACTGGAAACCACATATCCTGAGGCTGCATTCATTGTAGCTGGGGATTTTAACAAGGCTAATCTGAAAACAAGACTCTCTAAATTGTATCAGCATATTGATTGCGCATCCAGGGCTGGTAAAACCTTGGATCATTGCTATTCTAACTTCCGCGACACATATAAGGCCCTCCCACGCCCTCCTTTCGGAAAAGCTGACCACGACTCCATTTTGTTGCTCCCTGCCTACAGACAGAAGCTAAAACAAGAAGCTCCCGTGCTCAGGTCTGTTCAACGCTGGTCCGACCAATCCGATTCCACGCTCCAAGACTGCTTCCATCACGTGGACTGGGATATATTCCGCACTGCGTCCAACAACAACATTGACAAATACGCTGATTCGGTGAGCGAGCTCATTAGAAAGTGCATTGAAGATGCCGTTCCCATAGCAACGATTAAAACAATCCCAAACCAGAAACCGTGGATTGATGGCAACATTCGCGTGAAACTGAAAGGGCGAACCACTGCTTTTAACCAGGGCAAGGTGACCGGAAACATGACCGAATACAAACAGTGTAGCTATTCCCTCCGCAAGGCAATCAAACAAGCTAAGCGTCAGTATGGAGACAAAGTAGGGTCGCAATTCAACGGCTCAGACACAAGAGGTATGTGGCAGGGTCTCCAGTCAATCACGGATGACAAAAAAAAATATGTCACGGACCAGGATGTCTTGCTCCCAGGCAGACTAAATACATGTTTTGCCTGCTTTGAGGAAAATACAGTGTCACTGACACGGCCCGCAACCAAAACATGTGGACTCTCCTTCACTGCAGCCGACGTGAGTAAAACATTTAAATGTGTTAACCCTCGCAAGGCTGCAGGCCCAGACGGCATCCCCAGCCGCGCCCTCAGAGCATGCGCAGACTAGATGGCTGGTGTGTTTACGGACATATTCAATCAATCCTTATCCCAGTCTGCTGTTCAAAAATGCTTCAAGAGGGCCACCATTGTTCCTGTTCCCAAGAAAGCTAAGGTAACTGAGCTAAACGACTAGTAGCACTCAAAGCACTTCATGATGATGGAAGTGAGAGACTAGTCAAGGACCATATCACCTCCACCCTACCTGACACCCTAGACCCACTCCAATTTCCTTACCGCCCAAATAGGTCCACAGACGATGCAATCTCAACCACACTGCACACTCCCCTAACCCATCTGGACAAGAGGAATACCTATGTGAGAATGGGTACTGGGTACTGGACTTCCTGACGGGCCGCCCGCGTGGTGAGGGTAGTTAACAACATCTCCATCCTGCTGATCCTCAACACTGGGGCCCCACAAGGGTGCGTTCTGAGCCCTCTCCCTGTACTCCCTGTTCACCCACGACTGCGTGGTCATGCACGCCTCCAACTCAATCATCAAGTTTGTGGACGACACTACAGTGGTAGGCTTGATTACCAACAACGACGAGACGGCCTACAGGGAGGAGGTGAGGGCCCTCGGAGTGTGGTTTCAGGAAAATAACCTCATACTCAACGTCAACAAAACGAAGGAGATGATTGTGGACTTCAGGAAACAGCAGAGGGAGCACCCCCCTATCCACATCGATGGGACAGTAGTTGGGAGGGTAGTAAGTTAAGTTCCTCGACGTACACATCAGAGACAAACTGAATTGGTCCACCCACACAGACAGCATCGTGAAGAAGGCGCAGCAGCGCCTCTTCAACCTCAGGAGGCTGAAGAAATTCGGCTTGTCACCAAAAGCACTCACAAACTTCTACAGATGCACAATCGAGAGCATCCTGTCGGGCTGTATCACCGCCTGGTACGGCAACTGCTCCGCCCACAACCGTAAGGCTCTCCAGAGGGTAGTGAGGTCTGCACAACGCATCACCGGGGGCAAACTACCTGACCTCCAGGACACCTACACCACCCGATGTCACAGGAAGGCCATAAAGATCATCAAGGACAACAACCACCCGAGCCACTGCCACTAACATTGAGTGGCTGCTGCCAACACACTGAATCAACTCCAGCCACATTAATAATGGGAATTGATGGGAAATGTAAAATATATCACTAGCCACTTTAAACAATGCTACTTAATATGTTTACATACCCTACATTATTCATCTCATATGTATATTCTGTACTCTATATCATCTACTGCATCTTTATGTAATACATGTATCACTAGCCACTTTATACTATGCCACTTTGTTTACATACCCTACATTACTCATCTCATATGTATATACTGTACTCGATCCCATCTACTGCATCTTGCCTATGCCGTTCTGTACCATCACTCATTCATATATCTTTATGTACATATTCTTTATCTTTATAAGGTAGTAGTTTTGGAATTGTTAGGTTAGATTACTCGTTGGTTATTACTGCATTGTCGGAACTAGAAGCACAACATTTTGCTACACTCGCATTAAACATCTGCTAACCATTTGTATGTGACAAATACATTTGATTTGATTTTTAATTTGTCGCAACGTTCTCAGGTCAGAATCCAGTTATGAAATAAGTGCATTGTTTTTGTGTGTGTGTGTGTGTGTGTGTGTGTGTGTGTGTGTGTGTGTGTGTGTGTGTGTGTGTGTGTGTGTGTGTGTGTGTGTGTGTGTGTGTGCGCGCATGTAGGTTTGCATGGAGTATTAACCTACAACTGCAAGTTACTAAAATGGCTTGAACTCCAATTGAATAGCTTTCCAATTCTCCCCCAAGTTCCGGCACAATGTTTCATAATGAATGCTTTGATGCCACCCTCTCCCAACAATACAATACAACTTGCAAAGTGCTCTTTGACAGAAGGTGATATACAGTTGAAGTCAGAAGTTTACATACACTTAGGTTGCAGTCATTAAAACTTGCTTTTCAACCACTCCACAAATTTCTTGTTAACAAACTATAGTTTGGGCAATTCGGTTACAACATCTACTTTGTGCATGACACAAGTCATTTTTCAAACAATTGTTTACAGACAGATTAATTCACTGTATCACAATTCCAGTGGGTCAGAAGTTTACATACACTAAGTTGACTGTGCCTTTAAACAGCTCGGAAAATTCCAATAAATTATGTCATGGCTTTAAATAGGCTAATTGACATAATTTGAGTCAATTGGAGGTGTACCTGTGGATGTATTTCATTCATATTGAAGCAACATCTCAAGACATCCTTCAGGAAGTTAAAGCTTGGTCGCAAATGGGTCTTCCAAATAGACAATGACCCCAAGCATACTTCCAAAGTTGTGGCAAAATGTCTTAAGGGCAACAAAGTCAAGATATTGGAGTGGCCATCACAAAGCCCTGGCCCCAATCCTATAGAAAATGTGTGGGCAGAACTGATAAAGTGTGCGCGAGCAAGGATCCGACAAACCTGACTCAGTTACACCAGTTCTGTCAGGAGGAATGGGTCAAAAATTCACCCAATTTATTGTGGAAGGCTACCCGAAACATTTGAACCATGTTAAACAATTTAAAGGCAATGCTACCAAATCCTAATTGAGTGTATGTAAACTTCTAACTCACTGGGAATGTGATGAAAGAAATAAAAGCTGAAATAAATCATTCTCTCTACTATTATTCTGAAATGTCACATTCTTAAAATAAAGTGGTGATCCTAACTGACGTAAGACGGGGAATTTTTACTAGGATTAAATGTCAGGAATTGTGAAAAACTGAGTTGAAATGTATTTGGCTAAGGTGTATGTAAACTTCCGACTGATGCTGCCACTCCATGCTTCAAGGTTGGGATGGTATTCTTCGACTTGCAAGCCTCCCCCTTTTTCCTACGATCTTCGTCCCAATGTGCAGTTGCAGACTGTAGTCTGGCTTCTTCCTTGTTGAGAGGCCTTTCATGTTATGTCAATAGAGGACTGGTTTTACTGTGGATATAGATACTTTTGTACCTGTTTCCTCCAGCATCTTCACAAGGTCCTTTGCTGTTGTTCTGGGATTGATTTGCACCTTTCGCACCAAAGTACGTTCATCTCTAGGAGACAGAACGCATCTCCTTCCTGAGCGGTATGACGGCTGCGTGGTCCCATGTTGTTGATACCTGCGTACTATTTTTTGTACAGATGAAAGTGGTACCTTCAGGCGTTTGGAAATTACTCCCAAGGATGAACCAGACTTGTGGAGGTCTTCAATTTTTTTTCTGAGGTCTTGACTGATTTATTTTGATTTCCCCATGATGTCAAGCAGAGGCACTGAGTTCAAGGTATGCCTTGATTTCCATCCACAGGTAGACCTCCAATTGACTCAATTATGTCAATTAGCCTTTCAGAAGCTTCTAAAGTCATGACATCATTTTCTGGAATTTTCCAAGCTGTTTAAAGGCACACTCAACTTAGTGTATGTCAACTTCTGACCCATTTGAATTGTGATACAGTGAATTATAAGTGAAATAATCTGTCTGTAAACAATTGTTGGAAAAATGACTTGTGTCATGCACAAAGTAGATGTCCTAACTGACTTGCCAAAACTATAGTTTGTTAACAAGAAATGTGTGGAGTGGTTGAAAAACTAGTTTTAATGACTCCAACCTAAGTGTATGTAAACATCCGACTTCAACTGTACTAGCCTACTCACTGCATCAGGGTGTGAAGTTACCCATTCTATTGAAATGCACCTCTCAGGAGTCAAAATGCTGCGAGAATGTTAAACATGCCTCAGCAGCAAACTCCCCATTCATATCCTTCCAATCTACAGAAACAACATCATGCCACTCTCCTCTCTTCACTAACAAACAGCACATTTCTAAACTAATTTCATGGTTTGAGATGGTAAATGTAATGCATACAATGTCATTCTCTGTACTCTGTGTTTCTTTGCTACTCTGTACAGTCACAGACTGACCAGCCCTGTTCACGTGTGCCGCATGTCAATCTGACAGCAACAGTCAACACTGAGGACCTGAGTGGAAGTGTGGACGTCAGGAGAGTATCAGTGGTGTATGCGTGTGTACTTATGTGTGTGTGCGCTTACATGTCTGTGTGTGTGTGTCTATGTGTGTGTGTGGAAACATTACCACAGTGTACCAGCAGTTCCCAGAGCGTGATTCTCTGCAACTCCGGGCAGAAAGACAGCAGATAATTACCTAGAGCTAGCTGGTTGTCTGGTGGCTCCCTGACAGACAGGAAAATTGCCCTGCTGCATTTACGAGGACATGCTGCACTCTTAACAGTCAACCTCCTGACCATGTAAAACACACAAATGAAGTGACCGAAGTGTTAAGTCCTTGGGTTTCCTGGAACTGGATCAGTGCTACGCAGTTCATATGTATCGAAGGTGCCATCTATTGGAAAGGAAGTAGAAAGTCTCTAGGAAAAGACATGTGTACATATGTAGCCTGTTCTCACACATATGTTTGTGCTTTAGCCAAGTTCTGTCAGGTTTGTTGTAATGCCAAACATGTATGACATGAAGTTAGCTAAAGCACACACAGCAGGCGACCAAGCTAGGCCATACGAACATCTGTGAAATGCCTGCTAGAAGAGTGTGTGAAGTGTAAGGTTCACTGTCAATCAAGTTCAATATCTTCAAAACATTTTCAACCCTCATCCTTTAAGTTAGAGATTCTCACATATGGTAAGATGACAGTGTTGTGACTTTACTTTCATTATTCTGGTGACTATTATTTATTAAATCCACTAACTATGTTTAACTGTTACCCAATTAAATTAATAATGTAACAATGAACTCATTAGGAATTTGGGGCACCACGGAAGAGTTTGTTTAAAGAGTTACCATCTCCCGAATTAAACTCTATAAAGGTCTTTACCTATCACATCCATAAAACAGTCAACATAATAATCATAACCTCTTACCATATCATCACTCTGAACAGTCGTAACCTCATGCATCTGCAACAACCCCAGCCTTACTCATGATTCAGTACTACACAAATTGGTTTAATTATTTATTTACTAGCTAACTTAATAATAACAGGATAACATACACAATTAATACATGAGACAAAGGTCCCTAGCGGACTTCTACAATATGGTGGCTTTCTACACAACAACATGGAGAGAGAGAGAGCGAGAAAGACACTTATGGTCGATACATTTCAGAACAATTCTCGCAGTAATCATATAGTTTGCACACGAACCGCCGCCCATTTGGAATAAGAAATCATGAATGTATTTACGTGAGTGCATTTGTTTGGTTGGAACCAGCCCTCCTTAGGAAGGTTGTTAGTCTTTCAGTGGCAAGCTGTGATTGTCCGAAAGGGGTCTCCCCTTTCCCATCTTCTACTGTTGTTCACTCAGCTAGCCAGTCGTGTCGACGGTTCCCACTGGCGATGAGCGTAGTAGGATAGTCTCACTTTGATTAACTTTTCTAGATACAGTATCTGATTCAAGACAGCTGTCTCAGTGGTTGTCTGAGAGGGGAGTTTGTTTCCCCCTCATGTTGGTATTCAGGATTTGGAACACGATGGACATGAACGGCAGCTTGCCATCTCTCTGGTCTAAAGGAATGTGAGTTTATTTTTTCACCTCGTGTAGAGGTTCAAAGTTCAAACCATTTCAAACATGTAGCTCCCGACTCACGTTTCCTGGTCTAATGTTAATTTTGTTACAAAGCCTTTTTATGCACTCTGGCCAAATAGGACGGTTCCGTCAGTCTGACACGCTCTCTGACCTCACTTGGGGCGTGACTACTTACTTATGCATAGTTTATAGGAAATATAAAATCACATTCCTATCTTAACAAAAATCCATTCATAATTTATCATAATATATGCATAACATATTGGATGCTATCTTGAGAGATAAAGGGATATACTTTCCAAATTACAGTATTTCATCCATACAATTTTTTATGACATCACAAAATAAAAACCAACATGACATTCATTTTCTATAGCTCCCCACTGACCACCTTATGTTAGTTTTTATTGTTCCAGTATTCACATTTGACCGTGTTAACAAAGCACATTCCTTTTGCCAATACTGGAGGGGAAAAGAGAATCTTCTTCTACTTAAATTTACGAAAGGGTGTGATCTGTCAAAAACCCCACACCAGTTCCCTAATCCCCTCTCCTGTGGGGGAGAGAAAGTCTGGTTACTGTCAGCCATTGCTGATCTGACCCATTCTGATCCTCACAGGACAGTCATGACAACTGTTTGTAGAGAGACTAACAGACCGGATGAATTTCTTAATTTCTTGTCTTAACGGAGTGCAGATGGATTCATCCACATTCTCAGCCTTCCAGGTCAGTTTACCAGCATTATTTGCAGACGGTAGGCCACTCATTTTAATCAAGACGAAATATTGATTCCATTTTAAAATGATTATTTCTGAGTGATCAAGTCATCTAGCACATGCATCAAGAGATGTCTTCATAAATGAACCCCTCACATTAACACGAGTAAAATGACATGGGTGGCAATGAGACGTTCATTGTAACAATGTGTTCCTGTTCAAAGGACACTGACGAGAAACAGATTGGTAAAATATGGAAAGGAGTACAGCCAGGGAGCTGTGGTAAAACAGTTCAGCATTTCGTTATTATGGTGCAACATTTTTTGGGGGACTATTCATAAAAATTCTGCTCGCTATGGGGATTTATGAAATTTATGAAAGCCATTGAGGAAAATATGATAAGACCTGACACGAACAACACATCCACAACATTATTCTTCGCTATGAATAGTGAAATTGGTTTGTTGCTATGGAAACACGGCAGACTCTGGCAATTTATATTGCTATCTGACAATAAGGTATTTTTCCTTCGAACAATGGATTTGTAAGTGCACACTCTCCGCTCTCAACGCAAGGCGGATTCTGTTTAATTAGCTTGCTGTTCATTGCTAGATGCAGGTAAGCAGACAAAATATGGATAAGCCTTTATTTTTTCCCAGAATTTAAAATTCCCAAATCATTTAACACCAGCAGGACCAAAAACCCCTGCCCCAGCCTGCTGAGTGATGCCCCCAAAACCCTGAAGTTCGGGAGAAATCTGCAGATAAGCTCCCCTGTAGTACAACCTCATTATAAGCCAAAGCAGACAAACTGGAGTTCCATCTGTCTCCAGTCTACTTCCTTAATGAGCTTTTAGTTATGCACGGCACAAAGCAGAGCCTAGTGTTATTCATTGGAGCTACTAATCCCCAAGAGTTTGATTTCTGTCGCATTTAGTCCCATCATTGGAAAGCTTGAAACACCAAGCCAGGCACAAAAAAGGTTTCCTGTTGGCTCGTGGCAACACCACACCTGATCTGGCTTCTTCATGCTCAAAGTTGTTGAGCCATGAAAGAATTTAAGTGTCAGGGAGAAATTATGAAATTTCAATGTTTATGATTCAGTGAAAAAGGCCCAATGTTATTTGCTTCACGTCGTTTAGTGGAAATGCCGTGAAATACAGTCCATTTCACAGGCCGCTAGTTACAGCAGGGGCTAATGTCAAGTTTAGCTATTTACTTACTCTCAATTAAACACTTTCTACTATGACAAACACAGTACAGAATATATTATTGGAGGCTGAAACGTTACAAATGGAATGACTTTGCTAGATAACATGGTTCAAATGGATCATTGTAATATCTTACTGTGTGCATAGCTAACAACATGGGGCATAGGTAGGGCCCACCACCACGGCGGTCACGAGTCATGACACCAGTCAAATTCCAAGTGATCATTTAGTCATGGTATTTAGGCTTCTCCAAGCTCTTATGCTGCTAATGGTCATTAGTAGCCTACCAAACTTGCTAACTGCCCGGTACTCAGCACTCTATTGTCCCTCTAATCACTTTGACATCAATGCAAATGCATTCTAAAATCTAATCAAACACTTAATGAGAGCCCATTAGCTCATGTTGCACAATATTTCTTTAGGCTACACATTTGCGTGAAAAAACAGAGTGATGGCCTCTATTAAAAAGAGGAGGATCCCATCAGCTTCTATAGGTTAGGCCTACTATATTTATTTCTCAATTTTCATAATAGTAAGCACATTGCTTCTTTTTTCAACTGGAGTACAGCCTATCTGTCTGGCATGAAAAGTAACCACGGTAAAGCGTCCTCCATTCGCTATTTAATTGCATATATTTTTTTAAATTTTACCTTTATTTAACTAGGCAAGACAGTTAAGAACAAATTCTTATTTTCAATGACAGCCTAGGAAAAGTGGGTTAACGGCCTGTTCAGGGGCAGAAGGACAGATTTGTACCTTGTCAGCTCAGGGGTTTGAACTTGTAACCTTCCGGTTACTAGTCTAAAGCTCTAACAACTAGGCTACCCTGCCGCCCCTGATAGATTACATGTTTTTCCCCCCTTGCCCCTGTTTCGAGACAGGTACATGATAATGGTCCATTCTAAAGGAAAACACATTTCCCACATGCAATACCAGTCAAAAGTTTGCACACACCTACTCATTCAAAGGGTTTTCTTAATTATTACTATTTTCAAAATTGTAGAATAATAGTGAAGACATCAATACTATGAAATAACACATATGGAATCATGTAGTAAGCAAAAAAGTGTTAAACAAATCAAAATATATTTTGTATCTTAGATTCTTCAAAGTATCCACCCTTTGCCTTGATGACAGCTTTGCACACTCTTGGCATTCTCTCCACCAGCTTCATGAGGTAGTCACCAGGAATGCATTTTAATTAACAGATATGCCTTGTTAAAAGTTAATTTGTGGAATTTTTTCCTTCTTAAAGCGTTTGAGCCAATCAGTTGTTTTGTGACAAGGTAGGGGTGGTATACAGAAGATAACCCTATTTGGTAAAAGATCAAGACCATATCCACACTCCCTCAAATTGTTTGGAGAATATATCCTTTTTATTTTATTTAGCTATGTGCAATTGTATTCTTCATACTATAACATAATGCCATGGAATTAACTAGTGTAGCCCACAGGCATATGACATAACCAGACCAGGGCCTAACATAAGGACAACTCAGAGAATGCCATTCTGTTCTTCTGAAATAAACTACATTTTCAAATCATGTTTCTTTAGACCTGTCTAAAATAAATCATGGATGTATTGTGATAGTGTAGGCTATATTACATGGATTTATACTCTTTAAAATGTAGATGTTCCAAAGGTCTGCATCAGTAGCTTGTAGGCTATGTGTGGAAGCCAGGAAATGCTAAATGTGTTTCTTAATTAACCGTGAGACCGGCAGCGATTTGATTGACAATAACCGGCTGACAAAATGTCATGACCATCACAGCCCTAGGCATTGGTAGAAAACTGCTGCATTGCCATTCTTACCTCTAACAACCTTATAAGCTATGAATATGAAGCATTACTTTGTCAGGAACCAAAATCCTTGGTCTATTGCCAACTGTTCAGCCCCCCCCTCCCGAAAAAAAATACATGCCATTAAGAACCAATAGTGAGGCATTGTTGACATCTATCAACTCGAAACATGTTTGGTCAGCAAGTCCCCTGCAGGGGAGGACAATCTTTTTGAATTGCCAACCAGTCAACTAATAGTCACTCTGCCAGTCAGTGAGGAGCAAAATGTAAGTATCTATTTTCTAAAAATGAATTTTAGGAGTGCGAAACGTATTCGTGGACTTCGTGTATATATTGCTTGCATCCAGACACTACTCCACCTTAATGGCTTTTTTTCTACATTTTCCCCTTCTATTACCTACTGTGAAAAATATGGGGCATTACTTTGCGCTTGACCATCCTTTGTCAAGGTAATTGTCACCTCTCCTTGGAACATCAACACATCCGTCAACAGCGATTGGCACGGAGCCTTGACACCTGAATGGTGACGGAAGTACTAACCCACTTTTATTGCGTGGATACTTCACACCAAGTCCTTCACTGTACATTTCTCTTAGGAGCTGCTGGTGATAAGAGCATTCAGCACCTTGTGTCTGCCTCAAAGGTTTCACAATTGTCTGTTCCTGAATGTAGTGGAATGACTGAGGGTATCTTAAGGGGAAAAACAGAGATGCATTCTGTTCACCATCATATCTGTACACAGGTTCAGACCCTTCTCACCTCTACACCCTACTTTTAACTTATGCATTATTCATGTAGGCTTCCTCAGCACTTCGACCAGGAAAGAGAGATGTAAAATGAAGGCCTTACCGTGTGACTCATGTGGAATGTGGTTGTCTTATCCCTTGATATACATAATTCTTCTTCTTCCACAAGATATAGTAGGTCTATATGATAATATTCAACCAATAATTAATGGTCTGTAGATCCAGGAATAACAACTACACTACATCAGGCATGTTAGTACACTATAAATGTGTCCTCTAGGGGATGCTAGGAATAAAATTAGTCATTGGTTCTTATATTTAGATGTAGAGCAGCTATTTAAAAAAAATATCCTGATTTCACTTTGCACATCTATACTCTGTCCTGGTCTTTACTAGCTTAACTCAAACACAGAGATTCAATCAGGAAGGCTATTTAAAACTTTTAAACCACCTTTTTTTGTCATTAAACATTAAATGAAAATGGAAACGCTACGAAGATGACAACAGGTTTCTAAGTGACCCACAGAGACTTCCGTTCCTCCATCTCAATTCTCCCGGAGAAAAACGTGCCATTACCATGTCTCCCCGTCGTAAATAATTGGCATGAAGCCACTTTTATGTAGTCTCATCAGAAGACTTCCAAAAATAATGAATTCCATCTGTCCTCCATGAAAGTAGTTTACATATCATATTGATATGCAAGTTTAAGGCATAAGGAAAAGCAGAAAGAAACCCACAAGAGCTTAGGAGAAATGAGGCTGTGCTCCAGATGACTGGTTTTAATTAGGAGGAATGTTGAACTGGATGAAGTTTTTATGTTAACTGATTTCCCACTTTAATCAGTTCTAATCTCTAGTCATTTTCACAGCACAATAGATTTTTGTTCATAAAGTCAAATTAATAAGTAAGAATATAGCTGCTCCTTCAAAAGCATCTTTGGTTAAGTCTGTAAGTGCCTCCGATATGTTTCTTGCTTATTATATCTGTTCCTCTGGAGAGGCCAAGCATTCAGGCCCACAATTGCAATGAAAATCCCTTGATATACCTTCATTTAAGAAAAAAATTCTAATCCTGATTTGATCATTAATGGGAGGAATGAGTAAGACCTGGTCATAATAAGAGCATGACCATTCCTAGTGTCATGAAAATAATTTGCATTGGCGGGGGGGAATGTGATGAGGTACGAGAGTTGGGGTCAACCTGAGCAAAAGATAGTGGAATATAAATGTCAAACCTCTAAATTGGGTTCAATATTAAACCTTCATGACTTGATTTGATTACGGACGACTCCGGGGAACACAGTACCTGGGACCTTCTATGCCCCGTGCTGTTTTGAAGCAACGTGAGATGCACCATTTAACCAAAACAAGAGGGGAGCATAAAGAGGGTTCACATAGTAGTCAGCCAAGACACCTGATCCACTTCGGGAAAGAAAGAGAAAGTCCAGGCTTGTGTGTGAGAGAGAAGGAAGTAAGAGAGAGAGAGAGAGTGAGGGGGCGAGAGAGAGAGTGTGTGAGGGGGAGAGAGAGTGTGTGAGGGGGAGAGAGAGTGTGTGAGGGGGAGAGAGAGTGTGTGAGGGGGAGAGAGAGTGTGTGAGGGGGAGAGAGAGTGTGAGGGGGAGAGAGAGTGTGTGAGGGGGAGAGAGAGTGTGTGAGGGGGAGAGAGAGTGTGTGAGGGGGAGAGAGAGTGTGTGAGGGGGAGAGAGAGTGTGTGAGGGGGAGAGAGAGTGTGTGAGGGGGAGAGAGAGTGTGTGAGGGGGAGAGAGAGTGTGTGAGGGGGAGAGAGAGTGTGTGAGGGGGAGAGAGAGTGTGTGAGGGGGAGAGAGAGAGTGAGGGGGAGAGAGAGAGTGAGGGGGAGAGAGAGAGTGAGGGGGAGAGAGAGAGAGTGAGGGGGAGAGAGAGAGAGTGAGGGGGAGAGAGAGAGAGTGAGGGGGAGAGAGAGAGAGTGAGGGGGAGAGAGAGAGAGTGAGGGGGAGAGAGAGAGAGTGAGGGGGAGAGAGAGAAAGAGAGATAGAAAGAAAGAAAGAGTAAACAAGAAAGCAGCTAACGAGGGAAAGAAAGATGCAGATAGAGAGATAGAGAAAGATGAGACATCAGGAGAATTACAGGGGTGTACAGTGCATTAAGAAAGTATTCAGACTCTTGACCTTTTCCACATTTTGTTGCGTTACAGCTTTATTCTAAAATCCTCACCAATTTACACACAACACCCCATAGTGACGAAAATATACCACATAAAAAATAGAATTATGACACATAAGTATTCAGACCCTTTACTTAGTCCTTTGTTGAAGCACCTTTGGCAGCGATTACAGCCTCGAGTCTTATTGGGTATGATGCTACAACATTTGAACACCTCTATTTGGGGAGGTCCTCCCATTATTCTCTGTAGATCCTCTCAAGCTCTGTCAGGTTGGATGGGGAGCGTCTCTGCACAGTTATTTTCAGGTCTTTCCGGAGATGTTCGATCGGGTTCAAGTCCGGGCTCTGGTTGGGCAACTCAAGGACATTTAGAGACCCAAAGCCACTCCTGCATTGTCTTGGCTGTGTGCTTAAGGTTGTCATCCTGTTTGAAGGTAAACCTTTGACCCAGTCTGAGGTCCTGAGTGCTCTGGAGCAGGCTTTCATCAAGGATCTCTCTCTGTACTCTGCTCCGTTCATCTTTCCCTCAATCCTGACTAGTCTCCCAGTCCCCACAGCATGATGCTGGCACCACTATGCTCCACAAAATGTGGAAAAAGTCAAGGGGTCTGAATCATTTCCTAATGCACTGTATGAGCCAAATGGGTGGAGGGTGAGGGTGAGAGCGAGAGAGAGAGATAGTGTAACATATGGTGGTTTATCTTTGATGTAATGGGGCTATTTTGCTTCCACTGGTGCACTTGCTAAGGCCAACGGCATCATGAATGTTACCCAGAACCAAGACATTTTAGCCAAAAACCTGGTTGCCTCTGCCAGGGGGCTGAAACTTGGCTGCAAGTGGATCTTCCAGCAAGACAATAACCCCAAGCTTAGAT
The DNA here is from genome assembly GCF_002021735.2 of Oncorhynchus kisutch. Classification (NCBI taxonomy): domain Eukaryota; kingdom Metazoa; phylum Chordata; class Actinopteri; order Salmoniformes; family Salmonidae; genus Oncorhynchus; species Oncorhynchus kisutch. The sequence continues at coordinate 37,568,121 of NC_034191.2, forward strand.
CAAAATCCACAAAGAAATGGTTCATTGACCTCAAAATGAACATTTCGTAATGGCCACTTCACTCACCAGACTTCAACTCCATTGAAAACCTGCAGTTTGAATTGAAGAGGGCAGTCCATAAGGATAGCAAGGTTCTGGAAAGATTCCATATGGAGGATTGGTCTAAGATCATTCCTAATGTGTTCTCCAACTTCATAAAACATTTTAGAAAAAGGCCCAGTGCCAATATACTTCCAGACGAGGAATTGAAAACTACTGAAAACAGTGGTGTCAGTCATTTTGACCCTTACCTTTGAGAGAAAAAAAAGATTACTTGTTAAAGAATATGCAATATAGCTCAGTATTTTAATTCTTTATTTTATATAGTCATTTTTGCTCATCTTTATCAAGGGTGTCAATCATTTCTGACGCAACCGTAGCTCCCTCTGTCACTACAGGAGATGCAAACAGATATCTCGTCTTTGTTAGTTTCATGACCCGGCCAGTTAATTCTTTGGTGTATGATACCACTCCACAGTAAATCCTAGTGACTCTTTTCTTCGTTTCATCCGGTGTTTATATAGCAGATATGATTTTTACTACCCTATTAGAAAGTGAGAACAGTGCACTTTAGAAGATAGATGGAATGTTAGCAGTTGACTTAGGTTTAGGGATAGAGAGTCACTTATATTTTGTGTTGAAATCTTCCTGACCTTTCCCGGGTGCAGTTTGAATGAAGGCAATATGGTTTCTACTCTGACCAGGTGAGGCGATATCACAGAGACCCTGAGGGCTGTGTGTTCTTCACATAAACCAATACCTTTTTTCTCTCGCTTCGGCTGACTGCCGTTCAAGCTACAGTATATACCTGTGATGTTTACAAATAGGATTACTCCCAGTTTCCCACAAAAGTCTCCCCGAAATACCACTAAATCCATGGGTGAGTGTCCTAAAGCAGCCGGGGAGTTTGATACACTGGTCTCGCCGTATAACCTTTTTCATGTCCTGCTTAAGCAGCTCCCTTATCTAAATGAGCAGAGCATCCTCCTCATCCAGCATGGCGTATCCATTTTCCCCAGAACACACTCATACAGTGGGACCGGAGCACACAGGGAGCATGCAAGGGCTCAACAGAGGCGGGGGGCAAAGAAATTAAATGCACTGTAAATATACCGTAGTATTTGGGCATTAATAATAACAGCAAATAACGCTGAGAGCACAGTGGTAGACCACTAGAAGAAGCAATGATGATTTGCAACTGCATTCATCGACCTGGCCAAGGCTTTCGACTCTGTCAATCGCCACATTCTTATCGGCAGCATCAACAGCCTTGGTTTCTCAAATGACTGCCTCGCCTGGTTCACCAACTACTTCTCAGACAGAGTTCAGTGTGTCAAATCGGAGGGCCTGTTGTCCAGACCTCTGGCAGTCTCTATTGGGGTGCCACAGGGTTCAATTCTCGGGCCGACTCTCTTCTCTGTATACATCAATAATGTCGCTCTTGCTGCTGGTGATTCTCTGATCCACCTCTACGCAGACAACACCATTTTGTATACTTCTGGCCATTCTTTGGACACTGTGTTGACTAACCTCCAGACGAGCTTCAATGCCATACAATCTCATTCCGTGGCCTCCAACTGCTCTTAAATGCAAGTAAAACTTCTTCAACCGATCGCTGCATATACCTGCCCGCCAATCCAGCATCACCACTCTGGACGGTTCCGACTTAGAATATGTGGACAACTACAAATACCTAGGTGTCTGGTTAGACTGTAAACTCTCCTTCCAGACTCACATTAAGCATCTCCAATCCAAAATTAAATCTAGAATCGGCTTCCTATTGCGCAAGCAAAGCATCCTTCACTCATGCTGCCAAACATACCCTCGTAAATCTGACTATCCTACCGATCCTTGACTTCGGCGATGTCATTTACAAAATAGCCTCCAACACTCTACTTTACCTAAATTGGATGCAGTCTATCACTGACTATCCTACCGATCCTTGACTTCGGCGATGTCATTTACAAAATAGCCTCCAACACTCTACTCTACCTAAATTGGATGCAGTCTATCACAGTGCCATCTGTTTTGTCACCAAAGCTCCATATATCACCCACCACTGCGACCTGTATGCTCTCGTTGGCTGGCCCTCACTTCATATTCGTCGCCAAACCCACTGGCTCCAGGTCATCTATAAGTCTTTGCTAGGTAAAGCCCTGCCTTATCTCAGCTCACTGGTCACCATAACAGCACCCACCCATAGCACGTGCTCCAGCAGGTATATTTCACTGATCATCCCCCAAAGCCAATTCCTCATTTGGCCGCCTTTCCTTCCAGTTCTCTGTTGCCAATGGAACGAACTAGAAAAACCACTGAAGCTGGAGACTCATATCTCTCTCACTAACTTTAAGCACCAGCTGTCAGAGCAGCTCACAGATCACTGCACCTGTACATAGCCCATCTGTAAATAGCCCATCAAACTACCTCAACTAGCCTACCTGGTTAAATAAAGGTGAAAAAACAAATTGAAAAAAAAAGACCTCCAAAAATATTAAGGCAAAACATGCAGTAAATCTAAGCAAGGTGAAGTGCCACATGTATCATTTACGAGCTAATATTCCACATAACAAGTTGCATTTGAATAACTGAATACATGCAAAGAGTTACGAGTAGGGATGTGACAAATAGAAACAAATTCTTTATGTTTAAATTGCCCATTTTTTTTCTTGGTTTTCCATTAAAACTTTAACAAAAATGAATACAATTTCACAATGCAGCAATGGTTTAGGTCTCACGGTGCATCCCTTTCAGATGGTTAAGCACCGTACCCGTACTACCATTACTGTTCCTTAATTCCACCTCGCAGTTTGCATTTCCTTCTCATTTAACTTGTCAAAGTATTGAAATACTGGACTTTGCTGCTGTCACTTGACTTTCTCTGCCATTTTTCCGACTGTTAACGACAATGATGTGGTGGTGGAGAGTCGACATAATTGATTCCTCGACTCCTTGTATTTCGTCTCCCGGTGTCATCTCCCATTTCTGAGTGTCAAGATTTATAAGATTCAGTATTTTTGGAATTGAGGAGACTGATTGGTTGCCGTACTTCCAAGAACACAAACATCTTTCATAGCGGGCTAGCCAAGGATGAAAAGAGAGGGGAGGGGCACAGTATAGGCAGCTCAGCAACCAGGCAGACAGAGTCAGAGCCGTGTACTAGGCCTTTTTTACTGGCAATCAAAAGCTGCATCTCTCAATGGAATGCTGTATCTGTCTCGCAATTTCAGTAAAGCAGGGCATATCATCAATGAATAGGCTAGGATACTCTGTACACAACAGACTGAAGACTGAACACACACTTGCATCATTAGCAAAGAGAAAGAGCAGGGGTGTAATCATTATTCCAAACAGTTTCAAAACTAAATATTTTGTAACTGAAACAAGAGTTTCTATTGGACAAATGTTGGTACCGTTTCAGACATAATCAGCGTAATGAATACAAACCAGGCGGGGTGAGAGGGGGCAGGAAAATATGTCTCATATCCCTCGCAAATTCACCAAAGTAGCCTAAAGTTCACCTCTTCCTCTCTCGTTTTATTTAAATGACACAACTTTCCCCAGGCCTTTGTAGGCTATCGTCTAGTTAGGCTATAACATGGAAAATGATATGTTTTGTGATAACTGCACTGTGATTTAAATTGTGTGGGGGGATAATAGGGGCATTTGAGCGGTTCTGGACTGTTTCCAACCAATATTTCTAAGTACAGTGCACTCTGTGAACGGACCAACATCAATTGCTAACACTCCCTAAAAGCCTTAGTTGTTCTGATTAATATTCACTATTGAAAGTGCAGCTGTGAGGTTCACCGACACAAGATATTGGCTATTTGCATAGGGAGTGACATCACATTTTCTGGCCTATCCAGACAAAGGAACAATTTCCCGTGCCTGTGGACCTCGTAGCTGAGCTTGCAATAGAGCATATGAAATGGGACAGTCTAGCGGATGCAACAATTCATAGCGTATAATTGAAACAAAACCCCTTTCTCTTGGTCACAGACGGACGAAATCACGTTGTGCTTGAGGCGGAAGTTGTAACAAGTCTGCACACATTTGAATGGCCTCTCTGTGTTGTTCAGTGGATGTCAGGCAGAAAAGTATCTGTCGTCAGTTATATGAAATGGTCCCAATATTGTACAGTCACTAAGTATGATCATATTTATTTTATTATATTTAGAAAGCATTTCAGTCATTTCAAGCCCTATGGCCCCACTTTTGTTAATTAGGAAAATAATAATGTAACCGTTTCATAATATTTGTACTATGTACTTGAGCTTGTGCCCTCAAAAGTGAGTACACCTCAGCAATGTATAACTATGTTTTTTTAACCAGAAAGGTGAGTTCCAGACCTTTTTAAAACTATGCAGCATTACCAGTTATTGTTTATGGCCATCTCATGATTGGCTATGTCTACTTAGGCGGAAATGTACATTTTGCTCTAAAGGTCAAGTGAAGACTCTGAGATTGCATACTATATTATCGCAATTTTCAAAACATATGAATTTCTCTTTGATGAGATATGTATCTTAGTCACTAATTGAAGAGGGAGCTGCTAAAGTAGTCCTATGGTAATTCACAAAAATCACGGCTTCCTATTAAAATAGATATAGTATGTCTGGCTGTTCTCCTGCTGCAAATGAAAATGCATTGATTTGATAGAGAGGAGACACAATCAATTGGTTATTGTTTTACAGCCATGGGAATAAGAAGTCATTTTCTCATAAGTTATCTGATGCAAATGCCTGCAAGGTTGACCACAAGACGGAAAAAATATGTCTCTAAGTAATATGCAAATCATGATGATAATCATGGTAAATTTTCACTGTGCAGACTAGCGCTAATTCAATCCTTAGACACGACGGCTAAGAGCCAGGGGCTATATCAAGGTTCTCAGAGTAAGATCAGGTCCCTCCTATTTGTGTAATCTTATTCATTATAATCTAATAGGCAAAACGGATCTTAAATCAGCACTCCTAATCCTAGAAGCTTGATACATACGGGCCCAGGTGCTGGTCAGATCCAATACGGTTGCTAACGGGAACCTTATGTTTCAGTGAAGCTTCATCCTGCTTGTAAAGACAAGCAAGAGGAAGTTACAATAGCAAGTTTGTGCAAAAAGTTCCACAACACTCAAAACTATGTTTGGGTTAGTAAGGTCATTTCAATAGTTTTGTCGATCACGTGCACTTCAAAGCAGCACATTGGAATAGTTTGACACGTACCGTAAAACTGTTCGCAGAGCTTTCAAATATCCCCTGGTCTCAATTTACAGTAGATATCAACCATGTGGAATTTTGGACAGTTGGAAGCTATAATTATACTTTCATCAGAGAAATTAGCTTGGTCTGTAATCTGTGGCTTTGAGAACACTTACATCTCCCAATAAGAAATCTAGCAATGTGATGATAGTTTAGGACTCATTAGCATGAAATTAAACCACTGTGTATAAATAGGGTGAAAATAAGCCTTGTGATGTATCTAGTGTAAATGTTCATCAACACATGCAACTTGACTGTGTGATAGCTGAATGGGGTTTCTTCCTTACCTGTGATGGGTTAAATCAGAGGTGGGTGGAGTCACATGACCACGGATGGACACAAGGCGAAAGGCCAAGAACATGAAAAGAGAAAAGACAGAAGAGACATTGTTAGACTAGACATTTTTGCAAAATGCAAATGAAAGATGAGATGACTGATTGGACAGTTTTCAGTGGGCCGATATGACATAGCTGTGGCTTGTAAGGAGAATAGACTGCATTCCTACGCCCTTAGACTCGAGTGTTGCTATGTTGTTCTATATGATAGAGTGTAGTCAGTTAGGTATTACATTCAAAATACATACAAACATGCCACTTATTATTGTCTCACTGTACAAATGGGCTCGAAAGAGGGTTTGAATGGCCATTGTTCTATATTATTGAAACAACACGGAGAAGAGCATCTCCTCAATAAAAAAACAAGGACAAGTGCTGTCGGACTGAAATTTGAAATGCATTGAGAGTGCCACAGCGATAGCCTGTGGCGTGTGGATAGAGCAGCAGTTTATCCCAGTATTTGACCATTTTTCATAAAGGTGCACGAAACACAGAAACCTGAATCCAGCATGATTGGCATCCTTGATGATTTCCCAGAGTTCATTTCGGGGTCACATTTAGCTGGATAAGTCAAATTCCTTCCAATGGTGGACCGCGGTCCTGGTCCGGACCCAGAGAGGTGTCAATATGGATCGCACAACATTGCATTTTATAATAGTTCAATTCTTTTTTAAGACAGCTTCAAAAATCAACCATGCGCAGCGGCCTCTCTAACTCAGCAACCTCTATTTCGCTCTCTCTCGACGCCTTGCCCACCTCTACTAGTGCCCCGTCTAAGCCAATCGCGTGGTTATATGCTAATACAAGAGGCTGCGTCTTACCCAATCACATCAATGCAAATATCTGCGGAACCTTGGGACAAGCAGGCAGAAAGAAACAGAAATATCTATTAATATCACAGATAGGATCTTAGTTAAAAGTATCTTTGTTCATATGGCTTGTTAAAAAAAATGGAAAAGTTGATGCTGAAAACCGTTTATTCAAAGACGACTGGATGGATAGGTATCTATTCATTCTCCCTGCAACTAGCACAAAACCAATGTGCCTGACATGCAGCAAGTCCGGAGGTGAGAACAAACAAGATTAACCAACTCAAATCCCATATGAGAGGTCCACCAAAGTCTTTCACAATTCCCCGACAGCCCAACAACATGCAATGGAGTGTTCACTGAGGATAGCTTGGGTTTCGGGGGAAAACATTTTTTAATTTTTTATGTTTTCATTTTCTGACGCTGAGATGGTAAAAGGATGCATGTGTGAAGTTGCTGACACCTTGCTTGAAGGTAAATAAAAAGATGAGCTCAGGGAAATCCCACTGTCAGATTCCACAGCAATGAGGAGAACTGAAATATTAGCTGAAGATTTTAACTTCACAACTTGACGAGGCCATTCAGAATGCACCATACATTTCATTAGCTGTGGATTAATCAACAGATAACACTGATAAACACAGCTTCTGGTGTTTGTCAGATTGTATAATGAAACAAAGAATGGAATTCTGTGAGGAGCTGTTGGGTTGAACACATCTAGAAGCAAACACACGGGAATAGGATATCCATGAGACCATCAAAGGGAAGCTGACCGTAGTCTCCATCTCCACAGATGGAGCCCCAGCCACGATAGTAAGAGGGCGGGGGACTGGTTGCATGTTCAAAAGAGGACATTTCATTTAATTGTATTTATTTAGCCAGGATAGTCCCCTCAGTAACATGTGCCACTGTTTTCCAGGGAGTCCTGGGGAGCACCCTGACCTTACATCACTGCGTCATCCATCAATCTGTCCTGTGTGCCAGTTTGGGAAAAGAGTATTCTGAGGTCATGATAACGATGATGAAACTGAACAGCATCTCTACAACACCACCTGCTACGAGGCTTTCTGACAGAGGCCAATGCCAGTTTTGATGACTTACTACTGCACAACAATGTCAGAGGGTTCATTGAAGGCAGGGTTTTGGAATGCTTTTGGGATATTCGGTAGGAAATCAAAGCTTTCCTTTCAGGTCAAAAGAATGACAAGGCAACTGAGTTTTCAGAGTTTTTGGAAGATGAGGAGAATATGGAAACAGTTGCATTTTTGACAGACATTACATCATACCTTAATGAACTGAACTTTAAGCTGCAGGGACAGGACAACACGGTGTGTGATATTTTAACAGCTGTCCAGCTTTTCAAGAATGCTCTCCTGGACGAATTGTCCGTTTCCCAAATCTGCAAACGTGCAAAACGCAGGGAGACAAAGATGTTTCAACCATGTTGATTTAATCCAGAAGCTTAGAGACCTTGCACTCCTCCATGACGACATGTGGCAAAATGTCGCAAAGTTCAAGGGGGCCGAATACTTTCGCAAGGCACTGTAATAGGCTTCTGTAAGCCAATGCAGATATTCCATAAAGAATCTGCCGTTTCCAGCTACAATTGTCATTTACAACATTAACAATGTCTACACTGTATTTCCGATCAATTTGATGTTATTTTAATGGACAAAAAATTAGGAAAGTCTAAGTGACCCCAAACCTCTGAACGGTAGTGTATATACAGTATATCACAAAAGTGAGTACACCCCTCACATTTTTGTAGATATTTGAGTATATCTTTTCATGTGACAACACTGAAGAAATGATACTTTGCTACAATGTAAAGTAGTGAGTGTACAGCTTGTACCCCAGGTGGTGAGGGTAGGCAACAACATTTCCACCCCGCTGATCCTCAACACTGGGGCCCCACAAGGGTGCATTCTGAGCCCTCTCCTGTACTCCCTGTTCACCCACGACTGCGTGGCCACGCACGCCTCCAACTCAATCATCAAGTTTGTGGACGACACAACAGTGGTAGGCTTGATTACCAACAACGACGAGACGGCCTACAGGGAGGAGGTGAGGGCCCCCGGAGTGTGGTGTCGGGAAAATAACCTCACACTCAACGTCAACAAAACTAAGGAGATGATTGTGGACTTCAGGAACCAGCAGAGGGAACACCCCCCTATCCACATCGATGGAACAGTAGTGGAGAGGGTAGTAAGTTTTAAGTTCCTCAGCGTACACATCACAGACAAACTGAATTGGTCCACCCACACAGACAGGATCGTGAAGAAGGCGCAGCAGCGCCTCTTCAACCTCAGGAGGCTGAAGAAATTCGGCTTGTCACCTAAAGCACTCACAAACTTCTACAGATGCACAATCGAGAGTATCCTGTCGGGCTGTATCACCGGCTGGTACGGCAACTGCTCCGCCCACAACCGTAAGGCTCTCCAGAGGGTAGTGAGGTCTGCACAACGCATCACCGGGGGCAAACTACCTGCCCTCCAGGACACCTACACCACCCGATGTCACAGGAAGGCCATAAAGATCATCAAGGACAACAACCACCCGAGCCACTGCCTGTTCACCCCGCTATCATCCAGAAGGCGAGGTCAGTACAGGTGCATCAAAGCTGGGACCGAGAGACTGAAAAACAGCTTCTATCTCAAGGCCATCAGACTGTTAAACAGCCACCACTAACATTGAGTGGCTGCTGCCAACACACTGACTCAACTCCAGCCACTTTAATAATGGGAATTGATGGGAAATGTAAAATATATCACTAGCCACTTTAAACAATGCTACCTAATATAATGTTACATACCCTACATTATTCATCTCATATGTATATGTATATACTGTACTCTATATCATCTACTGCATCTTTATGTAATACATGTATCACTAGCCACTTTAACTATGCCACTTTGTTTACATACTCATCTCATATGTATATACTGCACTCAATACCATCTACTGTATCTTGCCTATGCCGCTCTGTACCATCACTCATTCATATATCTTTATGTACATGTTCTTTATCCCCTTACACTTGTGTCTATAAGGTAGTAGTTTTGGAATTGTTAGCTAGATTACTTGTTGGTTATTACTGCATTGTCGGAACTAGAAGCACAAGCATTTCACTACACTCGCATTAACATCTGCTAACCACGTGTATGTGACAAATAACATTTGATTTGATTTGTATAAGAAAATAACTCAACACACAACCGTTAATGTCTAAACCACTGGTCTGATGAGACCAAGATAAACTTATTTGGTTCAGATGGTGTCAAGCGTGTGTGGCGGCAACCAGGTGAGGAGTACAAAGACAAGTGTGTCTTGCCTACAGTCAAGCATGGTGGTGGGAGTGTCATGGTCTGGGGCTGCATGAGTGCTGCCGGCACTGGTGAGATACAGGTCATTGAGGGAACCATGAATGCCAACATGTACTGTGACATACTGAAGCAGAGCATGATCCCCCCCTCCCTTCGGAGACTGGGCCGCAGGGCAGTATTCCAACATGATAATGACCCCAAACACACCTCCAAGATGACCACTGCCTTGCTAAAGAAGCTGAGGGTAAAGGTGATGGACTGGCCAAGCATGTCTCCAGACCTAAACCCTGTTGAGCATCTGTGGGGCATCCTCAAATGCAAGGTGGAGGAGTGCAAGGTCTCTAACATCCACCATGGTGTGTTCCTTGTTCTTCATGATGCTCTCTGCGCTTTTAACGGACCTCTGAGACTATCACAGTGCAGGTGCATTCATACGGAGACTTGATTACACACAGGTGGATTGTATTTATCATCATTAGTCATTTAGGTCAACATTGGATCATTCAGAGATCCTCACTGAACTTCTGGAGAGAGTTTGCTGCACTGAAAGTAAAGGGGACGAATAATTTTGCACGCCCAATTTTTCATTTTTTGATTTGTTAAAAAAGTTTGAAATATCCAATAAATGTCGTTCCACTTCATGATTGTGTCCCACTTGTTGTTGATTCTTCACAAAAAAATACAGTTTTATATCTTTATGTTTGAAGCCTGAAATGTGGCAAAATGTCGCAAAGTTCAAGGGGGCCGAATACTTTCGCAAGGCACTGTATCAGCAACCGTCACTCCTGTGTTCCAATGGCACATTGTGTTAGCTAATCCAAGTTTATCAATTTAAAAGGCTAATTGATCATTAGAAAACCTTTTGCAATTATATTAGCAGAGCTGAAAACGTTTGTGCTGATGAAAGAAGCAACAATCTGTCCTTCTTTAGACTAGTTGAGTATCTGGAGCATCAGCATTTGCGGGTTCGATTACAGGCTCAAAATGGCTAGAAACAAAGGCCTGTCTTCTGACACTTGTCAGTATATTCTTGTTCTGAGAAATGAAGGCTATTCCATGCGAGAAATTGACAAGAAACTGAAGATCTAGTACAACGATATGTATTATTCCCTTCACAGAACAGTGCAAACTGTCTCTAATCAGAATAGAAAGAGGAGTGGGAGGCCCCGTTGCACAACTGAGCAAGAGGACAAGTACATTAGAGTGTCTAGTTTGAGAAACAGACCCCTCACAAGTCCTCAACTGGCAGCTTTATTAAATAGTACCTGCAAAACACCAGTCTCAACGTCAACAGTGAAGAGGCGACTCCGGGATGCTGCAAAGAAAAAGCCATATCTCAGACTGGCCAATAAAAAGAAATGATTAAGATGGGCAAAGGAACATAGACATCTGCCTAGAAGGCCAGCGTCCCAGAGTCGCCTCTTCACTGTTGACGTTGAGACTGGTGTTTTGTGGGTACTAATTAATAAAGCTGCCAGTTGAGGACTTGTGAGGCGTCTGTTTCTCAATCTAGATTGTCATATGTACTTGTCTTTTTGCTCAGTTGTGCACCGAGGCCGCCCACTGCTAGAGGCGTCGCTACAGACCCTGGTTCAATTCCAGGCTGTATCACATCCGGCCATGCTGGCCCAGGATCGCCCAGACTACGGTTTGGCCAGGGTAGGCCGTCATTGTAAATACAAATTTGTTCTTAACTGACTTGCCTCATTTAAAATAAGAAACATTTAAAATAAAAATTGTAAATAATAGTTGAGTTCCCCTGGACTACAGTATGCAATGTTTGGAGCACTACACAATATTAGTTTACACAGAGTGGGTGAAAACACGCACATGCACACAGACAAAAAGACAGACACACACCTTCTGTTCATCAGCTGCTATATAAATTGCCCTAGTGTCATCATCAGGAGGACCCTGGTGAATTAAATGGTGTGAATGTGCGCACCCCGAGACAGAGAAAAGGAACATTAACCACGATAAGAGACTTATTTCCCGGGGCCACGACACCACAATGTGATGAACAGCCCCAGCCGGCAGATGACTTCTCAGTGGTATAGCTCACATTTCCTGAATGCTTTCGTCGATAGCTTTAACCTTTCGATCCTTCACATCTCATCTTCAGGGCCCAGTAGCGATTGAAATGGCAGTGATTCTCTGCCGCTGATTTCCTGGTATCTGTGAGGTGAAATCTATTTAATTGGAGATACTAGTCATGCTACTGTGCTACATGGAGCCTGTCTCAAGGTAAATGACAGAGTATTGATTGGGAGGCTAAAAGCCTCAGGAGCGGTAGGTATCCTTGGGCAAGGTCAGAGACGAACGGCAGATCCAAGGTGCATTCTGCCTCAACGACCATTAGTCACTATTTGTGGGTTATAACATCATCAATAAACAACCCTGAGTTCCTAAATGAATGCTTAAAAGGCTTACTCCAGGCACTTCCCAATTGAATAACAACTTTAAAAAATAAAATAAAAATTATTCTCTGCATCCTTCAAAAACTCAGAAAACTGAGTTGCCTTGACACTCTTTTGCTCTGATAAGAAAGCTTTTATTATTTCCCGAATGTCCCAAAAGCATTCCAAAACCCTGCCTTTGCTGAGCCATCTGACATTGTTGTGCAGTAGTAAGTCATCAAACCTGGCATTGGCCTCCGTCAGAAAGCCATGTAGCAGGTGTTGTTGTAGGGATGATGTTGCTCTCAAAAGATTTTGGCAAACAACACAATGCCACAGATGTCTCAAGTTTTGTGGGAGCATGCAATTGTCATGTTGACTGCAGGAATGTCCACTAGAGCTGTTGCCAGACAATTTGATGTTAATTTCTCTACCATAAGCCACCTCCAACATCGTTTTAAAGAATTTGGCAGTGCGTCCAACTGGCCTCACAACCACAGCCCACAACCAAAGAATGTCTGCAAAAACTGTCACGGAAGCTCGCCTTCGTGGTCATTGTCCTCACCAGGGTCTTGACCTGACTGCAGTTCGGCATTGTAATCGACTTCAGTGGGCAAATGCTCACCTTCAATGGCCACTGGTATGCTGGAGAAGCATGCTCTTCATGGATGAATACCGGTTTCAACTGTATCAGGCAGATGGCAGACCGGTTTTTGCTATCTTCTGCAGTGTAATATATGAAAATGGCATTGTGTGGGCGAGCGGTGTACTGATGTCAACATTGTGAAACGAGTGACCCATGCTGGCAGTAGGGTTATGGTATGGGCAGGAATCTACGGAGAACAAGCACAATTGCATTTTATCGATAGCAATTTGGATGCACAGAGATACCGTGACGAGATCCTGAGGCCCATTGTCGTGCCATTCATCTGCCGTCATCACCTCATGTTTCAGCATGAAAATGCATAGCCATAAGCATGTTTGGGATGCTCTGGATCACCGTGTTTGACAGTGTGTTCCAGTTCCCGCCAATATCCAGCAACTTCACGCAACCATTAAAGAGGAGTGGGACAATATCCCACAGGCCACAATCAGCCTGATCAACTCTTTGCGGAGGAGTGGTGTCGCGCTACAAGAGGCAAATGGTTTTCACAAAAGATACTGACTGGTTTTCTGATCCCTACCCTTTTCTGATCCCTACCCATCTGTGACCAACAGATGCATATCTGTATTCCCACTCATGTGAAATCCATAGATTAGGGCCTAATACATTTATTTAAATTGACTGATTTCCTTATATGAACACTAACATCTTTGAAATTGTTGCAGGTTTATATTTTTGTAGCTCAATTTGTGGTTAGTTACCTAGAAGAAGATGCCAGAGGAAGGACCAACAGGTAGGTGTGACAGGTCTAAGACCTGTTTACATTAAAAACATTAGTGAATTACCCGTAGCAAGAGAGATGGGGTATTGTGGCGATGATTGATATCTAAACAACGGTAGAGTAGCTGTTTAATTGGCAGTATTTTTTATTGTTAGTCTTTTTATTAGTAGTAGTTTCATTACATTAGTGAAAAATTAATATAAATAAGTAATTGAACAGTCTAAGAATAGTTACTGTGTATGCTTACACAGCGGTAATATTTCAAGTGTCACTCATGGCATTTTCTTTTCACTTCATATCAAGGATATTCACCGTAAAACCAAATAACAACTGCAAAATGCCACAATACAACCATAACCTAAGGGGTGTCAACATGCATGCAGGCATAACTAAAGCTCACGCCCAATGGGAGGTAATACACCTTATTGTTTTCATAACGTCATCCATGTGAGAGGGCAATGCATTTACAATAAATTACTCTCATATGAACATGTTAAAACACCGTCCACCAAAAAAAGGGAACTGTTGGTGCATAAATGATTACGACAGGGCTGGTTGAGCTCATTCAGTTGAGTGAGGATAAACATTTCCATAAGACGGATGTATGAAAAGGTTAGTTTGGCTGACATATCGAACAACCTAAGGTTAATGAGCATGGCGGTGAAAAGGAATAAGTGCACCTGACATTTAATTATGTCTGATAGTCCTGCAGGGTTAATTCCATTTAGAACCCTGCGTACTGCAGCCAGAATGAAAGGTCCCCAGCCGTATCCTTTGTTTGTGAGTTACAGCTCGGGAACACAATTCCAAAAGAATTACACATAAACTACTGGCCCACTTCAAAAACAGTCCTACTGTGTAGCACAGCACAGTTCCAAGCTGGATCCATGCCTACTGTTATGTTTGCCAATAAGATGGCGAGATTGTTTGAATAAAGCTCTTTATTTGTGTGTTAAATTAGCTTCTAATAGTTTGGCTTCAGTATCTCCACTGCCAATCGCTATCTTCCTTGTCTTTAATTGAGTTACTTCGCACAAGGTTTGAATTATTGATCAGTGAACGCATTGATACACATCATATGCAGGTTTTCGCTGGCTGGAGAGGACATTCGATTCTATTCCATATCATTTTCTACAATCTTGTTCGAATTGGTTATGTCTTCACAAGACACTCCACTAACCTTCCATTCGACCATCGTATTGTTTCAATTCTACCTCAGGAATGGAAAGCTGCTCAAATCTGCAGGCAATCTGACAGTGTTCATCTCAGAGACATCATCATCTTCTCTCTCAGTGAATACAGGTGCAGTGGAAGATGAGGCGAGAACATTGACAACCTGTTTCACTTTATAGATGCCACTCTAAACTAGACCTTCTATGTGATATAAGCCTATAGCAATCAGGGATCTGAATGGCCACATGTTCCATTTTTAATGCCACATGGAATAATGATGCTCTGTACTCAAGCACCCACCCCCCTGCACCCCACACACACACCCCAACTCCCCCCAATCAATCAGTCTGACAGCTCGACTCCAAGCCATTGGAGAGAAAAATATGAAGAAATCAATACATTGACGATGAACCCTAAAATAGCTACCCTGTGCTTTACCATCATGGTTAAACGATGTTTGGAAGTGCTCTCACGAGGAGAACGGAATAGTACAGGGTGTCCGCCAATTATCACCTGCAGGCCGGATGTTAATCTTAGGGGATTTCTCTCTCTCTCCGGGCAGCAGAGGAAGTAGCGGTTCAGGCACTGCAGTAGACTGCTACCCTCAGCGCCCGGGTCCTTCCTGCTGATATTCCCTACCCATCCCTCTGTGGACTCTATAATCAACGGTCCCACGCACTGGTCCTATCAGCTACCCTGGGTTTATCTACAGGTTTACCCCATAAAGAAACTAGAGTAAGTGGGGGGTGGGGGTGGGAAAGAGTGGGTGTGAAAAGTAGAAGAGAAAAATGGAGGTGGGGATGAGGAAAGAGAAGACGGGAGATAAAGAGATGGGGAGTGTCGGAGGGAGAGTGGATTAAAAGGGGGGAAGGGGTAGGAGAGGAGAGGCACCACACTGACAGCAGGAGCACATCACCCAACCCCTCTGACACTACTAATCCTCCCCTCTGTTTAATAAAACATAACCCCCTTCCAACAATCGATAGAGTACCCAGAGTCCCTGAGATGCCACACACACACACACACACACACAGAAAAAGAGAGAGTGTTGGGGCCTGTTTTACATTCTACCCTATGCCCGGGTTAAGAGGAGAGGAAATGTGAGCAAAGGCATTCTGAAATACTTCATATCCTTTACTTTCTCTCTATTCTCGTCATTAACCAGCCTCCCCTGTTTACAATTGCTCCTCATTTTGATTTGGTGACTGTTAAAGTTGGAAGAAAACTGGTATCGCTGTCACCATGCCTGAGAGCTCATCCTTTAACACTGATCCTAGAGAATGCTATTCTTAGAGTCATTTCAGAGAAATCTATGCTTGAGCAGATTTTCAGCCCAAGTCATTTTCAATCCCCCGTAAAGATAACCTCAATTACTTACGCTCCTTGCACAACCTAGGGTGCACACAGCTCCACACATAGACTGCTGTTGTGTGATGCCGTACTGTCAATGAGAGAGAAGGAGATCAATGCATGGGGCCCTCTGCACTGTCTACTTTTGTCAAAGGGCAGTGCAGAGAGGACCAGGGTGTCACTGTCTTTGCATAGGACATAGAGGGCTGAACTGAGCCATTGATACCCTCCGATATCCACAACGCCTGGGGAAACCTGGAAACAACCCGCCCTGCCCACTCCCTATATCTGTCTCTCTATCTTTCTCTCTCTGTTCCTCTCTCTCTCACGTGTACAAACACACACACCCACATGCACATCAACAACGGAGGACAGAGAACAGGATTTAAGTAAAGATTTGGCCTGACTAGACAAGATCACAAGAGAATGATTTGTGTGTCCTCCATTTTAAAGACAGGTCAACGCTGAGCCACAGTACAGTCCGTTCTGTTCTACAATAAGCCCCGTTAAAAAAGTAGAACTGGATTATTAAATTGCCTAAAAAGAATGCCTTTCGATTATGTTATGGATTCATATGTACAGTATATGTTGGGTTAAATGGAGACGCTCCATAATTCATGGACTATGTATTATGGAGATAGTTATGGTAATAGTAACCTACAGTAACATGTTCTCGAAAGGTTAAGAGTTTACGGATGTTCCTTTATACAGAAACAATTTAAATGGCATCGGTTTTACAGAGAACTGTGTCGACCTTTTAGCTGTGGATTAGATCAACTGTGGAGAACTACATTGAACCAGTCAACCTGAAATGTAAAATCTAGTCAAAAGCCATGCTCACATTTTCACTGTTATAATAAACAGAATGAATGAATCCAAAATGATGAGTACTTCAGCGTTTAAATCAAGTATAGGCTGAGGCTTTCACTCTCTCTCTCTCTCTGTGTCTCGATGTTGGACCTACAAGGACAGAAAATAAATGATTAAATCAAGGGATTATGGATTTTGATGTATCAGCCCACCATTGGGTACGGTCATGGTGAAAACCCATCACCTGGGTATCCACCAAACCCTGAGGGTGTAAATCTCTCTCGTTGACAAACAGGCCTGTCTTTATTGAAGACAGAGATTGATTACCATCTCAAGGGAGCTATGA
The DNA here is from genome assembly GCF_002021735.2 of Oncorhynchus kisutch. Classification (NCBI taxonomy): domain Eukaryota; kingdom Metazoa; phylum Chordata; class Actinopteri; order Salmoniformes; family Salmonidae; genus Oncorhynchus; species Oncorhynchus kisutch. Next base: position 37,585,348 of record NC_034191.2, read on the forward strand.
GCAATAAAGTTATTTCTAATTGAAACTTCAAAGAGGAACACAACCCCCCCCCCCACCCACAGGTCTGTGCCCTCCGCTCACACACACACACACACACACACACACACACACACACACACACACACACACACACACACACCACCTCTACATCACTCACGCAGGCAGTGTTCGACTAACAGAATCAATGACTACAGAAAAGCATATCGCATGAACAATGCACACCCTCGCCTGACGGACTTTCTGACATTGGAAGCTAGGCTTCCTCTCTTTTCTATATCTTCCTTCCCATCCTCTCTCAAAATTTCACTCTCTATCCCACCTCTCCCCTTTTTTGTCTTTATTTCTTCCACACAGGGTGATCTCCTCCATGCTGAGGAGGAGGGTGTTCGCCTGTCTTGACCGGGCTAAACTCCTTAATCCCTGTGTGTGAGACCCTTCATGGTCATTAGTGAGAGGGAGGGCTGAGCGGTCGTTTCCCACCAACCATCAGGAGATCAAATGCCTCAAAAAACCCTCCAGGAGCAAAAAAGCACAGGCCGCCCGGCTGTCAGTTTTAATGTTTTAATTTAGAATTACCCCCGAGGCACTTTACATAACGGTATTGAAGACGCACACACGCTTGATGGCATGTGCAATGTGCACAAGCAATGCATATATATTGACATTCATCGGCCTACCCTCTCTGTCTCACAAGCACACAGCGAATATACTACAGTGCCTTGCAAAAGTATTCACCCTCCTTGGCGTTTTTCCTATTTTGTTGCATTACAACCTATAATTTTATTTGGATTTTATGTAATGAACATACACAAAATAGTCCATATTGGTGAAGTGAAATGTAAAAAAATAAGTTGTTAAAAAAAATATATAAAAAAAATGTTTTAATGGAAAAGTGATGCGAACATATGTATTCACCCCCTTTATATATACACACACAATGAGATCATGTGACAGATCATGTGAAACTTATATATATATATATATATATATATATACACCACTAAGCAAGGGGCACCACCAAGCAAGTGGCACCATGAAGTCCAAGGAGCTCTCCAAACAGGTCAGGGGCAAAGTTGTGAAGTACAGATCAGGGTTGGGTTATAAAAAATATCTGAAACTTTGAACATCCCATGGAGCACCATTATTAAAAAATGGAAAGAAAGCACAAAAAAAAACCTGCCATGAGAGGGCCGCCCACCAAAACTCACGGACCAGGCAAGGAGGGCATTAATCAGAGAAGCAAGAGACCAAAGATTACCCTGAAGGGGCTGCAAACTCCACAGCGGAGATAGGAGTATCTGTCCATAAGACCACTTTAAGCCGTTTACTCCACAGAGCTGGGCTTTACGCAAGAGTGGCCAGAAAAAAGCCATTGGTTAAAGAAAAAAATAAGCAAACATGTTTAGGGTTCGCCAAAAGGCATGTGGGAGACTCCCCAAACATATGGAAGAAGGTACTCTGGTCAGATGAGACTATAATTGAGCTTTTGGCCATCACGGAAAATGCTATGTCAGGAGCAAACCCAAACACCCCGAGAAATCCATCCCCACAGTGAAGCATGGTGGTGGCAGCATCATGCTGAGGGGATGTTTATCATCGCCAGGGACTGGGAAACTGGTCAGAATTGAAGGAATGATGGATGACGCTAAATACAGGGAAATTCTTGAGGGAAACCTGTTTCAAGCGATTTGAGACTGGGACGGAGGTTCACCTTCCAGCAGGACAATGACCCTAAGCATACTGCTAAATCAACACTCGAGTGGTTTAAAGGGAAACATTTAAAGGGCTTGGAATGACCTAGTCAAAGCCCAGACCTCAATCCAATTGAGAATCTGTGGTATGACTTAAAGATTGCTGTACACCAGCGGAACCCATCCAACTTGAAGGAGCTGGAGCAGTTTTGATTGAAGAATGGGCAAAAATCACAGTGGCTAGATGTGCCAAGCTTATGGAGACATACCCCAAGAGACTTGCAGTTGTAATTGCTGCAAAAGGTGGCTCTACAAAGTATTGGCTGGAGGATTGAATAGTTATGCATGCTCAAGTTTTTTTGTTTTACCTCTTGTTTGTTTCACAATAAAAATATGTTGCTTGTTGGTCCAACGCTCTATTAAGGGGTTGGGGTTTCCTTTTTTGGGGGGGGGGGGGGTTCTGCACTCTCAAGTTTTCCGTTTTTTTGTCTTATTTCTTGTTTGTTTCACAATAAAAAAGATTTTCCATCTTCAAAGTGGTAGGCATGTTGTGTAAATCAAATGATACAAGCCCCCCACCAAAAATCTATTTTAATTACAGGTTATAAGGCAACAAAATAGGAAAAATGCCAAGAGGGGTGAATACTTTCGCAAGCCACTGTATATTCACCTCAGGACCTCCTTGGCTATTAGCCGCTGTACATTTCTGGCTGTTTGACAATGATCAAACTCAGGACACTGAGAACAGTTCATCAGCGATTGGTTTGGAGCCAAGAGCAAAGAGGCAGCGCAAATGGGTCCTTAGGGAATTAGCAAAGCAGAACAATCGATTTCAACGACAGGCTAGAAGTACCAAAATATCAGTGTGTCCTTCTCTAACCCTAGCTTCATCTCAAACAAAGAACTGCTTCCTTGACTGGGGAACAGATAACAGATAACACCGTTTGCTTTCTGGTGCTTGTGATTGTCCAGGTTTTCAAGAAATACAGTACAGTAGGTGTGACGTAGGCCTACTGTATACTTACCATTCTGAAGACATGCTACAATACCTTTCAATTGTGAACTCACATTACGATCATATTATTAGATATGTTCAAATTGTATACTGGAATCTCGGTTTGCCTTATCCTTTACAATGGCTAATCATAACCATCAATACCCCACCGTTTTCTCTTGTCCATGTATTCTGACACAAGAAATGTTTACGGAGACCACTGAAGATTATATTGATTGACAATCACAGCGGTGAGTTAGGAGACTATTCATAATAACATGTGATAATCCTCAGAATAAACGCACAAATAATAAATGAGACTCGACGGAATTACATCATACTCCTTTGCCATGATTCTCATTCCAAAGCACTTTGGTGAATTGTTAAGCTACAGCTGCTTAAGAAGAGAACAATTAGCGTCAGGCTGTATTTCACTCTTCCTTAGCATTCTGACATGAGCTATTATCGCACATCAATTTAGCACTTAAGATAAACAAGGACAAATTTGAGAGAAAAAACATTGTAACTCAAACAATAGCAAAATAACAAGGGGAGGGGATCTGTTTCTACAGTGTAAATGATCTGCCTATGTGGCGAGAATCGCGATAAGCAAAGTTGTTTTTTTATTTGTTGAAAAGCCTACTGTTTGAAAAGGGAATTATACACACTTTGAACAATGGATTGTGATGAGCAACTTCAGTGCTTCCGTCTTCTTAGGCCTAAGCATTGTTTTTCTAGCGCTTGGCTTCGATGCTGGAAAAACAGGCCCTTATTAGAACCTGCTGCATAACATGAAATATGAACAGTTGACTATGAAAGTGTAAAAGGGAGACTATCTCTGAGGATCATTTTTTCACATTAACAATTGATACAATTTACTATACAGTGGCTTCATAAAGTATTCCTACCCCTTGACCTATTCCACATTTGGTTGTATTACAGCCTGAATTCACAATGTATTAAATCTATTACATGAAATTAAATATACATGAAAATGTGTTTTTAGACATTTTATCTAATTTCTTGAAAATGAAATACAGAAATATCCCATTTATATAAGTATTCACACCCCTGAGTCGATACTTTGTAGAAGCATACTGGAAGTGATTACAGCTGTGAGTCTTTCTGGGTAAGAGAGAGATTAAAGTAGATGTCACGTGTCAAAATTTTGATTGATGACCCTATGTGAACGCTATGTGAACCCTATGTAGTGATGACGTGTGCATGTCTTCTGGTCAGGCAAGCCTGGTTAGGTGGGGGCTATGGGGTGAGTAAGGGTCCATTTGACAGGCCGTTAATGATTGATGACCCAAGCCTGATAGGCAAGCCTGGTTAGGTGGGGGCTATGGGGTGAGTAAGGGTCCCTTTGACAGGCCGTTAATGATTGATGACCCAAGCCTGATTTATGACCCTATGTAATGATTTATGACCCTATGTCATGTAGAAGGGTGCATGCCCAGGGTTGAGTAAGTGACCATGTGTCAGGTCAACCTGTTACTGTTTCTCACGGTTTGGGTTGGTTAAGGCCCCTTATAAAGCCGCTGAACAATACCTGTTTAAGACTGTACATGATAACCCCCCTGAATATTAAACAAAAATGACACCTATGCCAATTTTAGGGATGTTATGCTCGGCTTGTCATGAACCCAGTGACCAAAGCCTTGAAGAAGTTCTGTGTGAAGCTCCAGAATGTTTTAAAGGATTTTTGGGTACGAGTGAGGGCCACATGTCTTACATATTCCACCCGGAGGATTCTACGGTAAAGATATTCACAGACCGTGGACCCAAACCCCTTTATCCTGCAAAACCTGGGAGTTTTCCCCCGGCTCTGGGGATGAGAGAATGGCTAAACATCAGGCTGGCTCTTTGTAAAATTGAACAGGTCCTAAGTGTTACAAATGTGCCAGGATATGCGTTGGAAGAACAGGTCTGCGGCCGCAGTGATCTCAAGGCTCTAAGAATTGCTTCAATGGACTATAGCCCTGACAACAAAGTGACAATTTTAGCCTGTGACCTTTATGATAAGGCTAATGCTACAAAGTCTGTCAATTCTCCGGTAGCTTCCAGAGCACGCAAACATGTAAACTTTTTTATTCCTGTGTTTAGTTTTAAATGGGTGGATTATCCAATTTTCATAACACTTATGAATAAGCTGGACATTCTCTTCCAAAATGGGGAACAGTTAAAGCGCTGGGCGAGGCTTTCCTTGAGACAGAGTCAAGACCAAAAGGCCCGACGGAGGATCTACCCCTGGAGTGAAAACTTACCATGTGTTGATGGACCTAGCAAGAGAGCCTTGCCTTTTGAGGGTGAACTCGACACGGACAATGGCGGTTGGTTGCATAAGCTCCCAGGATCTGTAAGAAAGGCATCGTAAAATACCTTAAGAATGTAAGGATATAAAATGTATGTACTAAATATTTTGAATGAAATAAATGGTTTTAAAATCAGAATCTCACCACGTTATGAACTCTCGCGTTTGTTCACTCTTAGCGCAGTCTGTCCCTGAGAAAAATCTTGCGGAAAAAGCCATGTGCGCGCGTATGTGCGTGAGGGAGTTTTCTGTAGTGGCTGTGTGTGTGTGTGTGTGTGTGTGTGTGTGTGTGTGTGTGTGTGTGTGTTTCAAAAACAGAAAAAGGGGGGCGGGTTGTTTGTTAAAAAAATACCCTTGCATGCCTGGTGGGTCGTTTGAAACCAAGGTTTACACTAGCCTGCAAAACAGATGCCTACCCCCCAACAATAATATTGTGTCTTACGACTCCTAATCTTAAAGGCCTTTCATAAAACTATTTTTTTAGGTGGGCTAAAAAGTCATTCATCCCAGCGATGTCGAGAACAACCCACCCCATGCATCTAGGTGCTAGCACCCCGGAGATTTTAGAAGCTCCAAAAGGATCCTAATGTTTAGACACACCCAATACCATGTGTTTGAAATGTGTCAAATATACCATGGGCGGGGGTATAGCCCGAAAAAAACGACAAACCCCAAATGCTATGTAAAAAATCATTCAGGGGTTTTTCTCTAGGTCGTAGGGTACAAAAGCGCTAGAAACCATGGGCAATGTTAGCAGCGTTTTAGTTCCGATGCAAACAGCACCTCCAGAAACTCCAAGAATCGTTATCGGACTGAAGCGTTAAAAAAGATAATCGGGGAAAACAGTCTAATGGATCTATCGCAAGGTGAGTTCTTGAAATAAATCTTTATTAGATTTGGTTGTTGTGGGGAATTGTTTGAAAAGCGTGGGATGTTATAGAAATATTAAACAATCATTAGGATCAGTATGCTTACCGTATAACAAGGCAATATTAGCTAAAGTGATTATAGCTTTAATATTGTCGAATGTTTTATAGATTCTGAAGCATTCACGCAGATACTCCGAGGTATAACTGAGCTCGAACCATCCAATGGGGCTCCGAAACAAAGTGCCGACAAACAAACGCCTGCCCTGAATTGTCAACGTAAGTAAGCTCCAAGAATTCCATACATAAAAATATTTATACCTTAAAAACAAAAAGTGTGGGCATCTTATATTAAAAGTTATTTTATATGTTTACAGAGGACCTAAAGCCTAGAAGGTTAAACGATGCCATATGGAGCCTGAACGGTTTCTGCGAAGCATATGACTACGAGACAATTCTGCCCTACTCCCAGGATGTATTTACACAAAAGCAGCGAACAGAGACTTTAAACGGCAGGTCAACTCCCCTTGGCCAGGACAACGTTGTCCCCCATATTTCTAAACACCAAAGGATAATTAGTGCTCAGATCCACAGTTCCGCTTCACCCGAACAATTCTACTTGGCCGATATTCACGAGACGTCGTTCCAAGGACAAGGTATGAATCAATTATATATTATTATTTATATATATTATTATTTTAATATTTATATATATTTTTTTATGCCGGAATATGTTAAAACAAGGCCTAATGCTGTTATTTTTTTTTTTTTTTTGTTTGTTTGTTTTTTTCAGGCTCACCATCTACCGAACCTGCAGATGCTGTAATACAGGTTGAACAAAGACATCAGCCCCTGGTTTCAGAGCTTCTTCAGAACAGCCCTCGTCAAAAAAGCCGAGGTATTTAATTAATGTATTGTTAATATATAGGCTTATATCTGAAATGTATTTGGCATTTTTAACATATTTTAGGGTTAATAACCTATTTGTGTATGTATTATTTTTATTTCAGACTCCTCACCGGCTTATAAACACAACGCACAAACATCGGAGGATGCCCAGACAAGCATCCCCGAGGAGGCTCCAAAGACACCAGCGAAACCTGATGATGTCAAAGATTTAAATGACATTTCTGAGGTAGACGATTTGATGTTCTGTGAAGCTGCCAACCTTCTTGAATCGGCCAATTCTGTGGGGGAAACAGCAGATTCTGAAATAGACCAAGAATGTTTTTTCAAAGCGTTTACCCTGGGTTTAAAATCACGAAAGGCTCTACTCCAGAGGCGCATGTGTATTCTACTCGAGCATCAATACAATCAGGATGTGTCATTCTGGCGTAGCGAGCTACCCCGTATGTTAAAAAACATTAGGGCTAAAACAAGCAAATACCGCCGTTAAAAAACACACATGTAAACACACACACACACACACATCCTTAATTAGACAGATGGCGCCCCCTATAGACCAAAGTGAGACAATTGAAACCCTCTTAGCCAGGATCCCTACAGAGCTCCAAGATATAGTTAACCATATGAATGATTCGGGGGTAATTGACATAATGACAATAGATGAAAATCTATTATCCCAGATTCCCTCCGAACTCATAGACATTATTACACGTATGAATGAGTCAGGGCCTTCCGAGGAAAACATGTTAACACAGATTCCCGAAACCATCATATCTCTAATTACCCAGCTTAACGCGAGCCCTAGGTTTAATTCGGCCCCACAGACACCTCTAAGACAGCCTTTAACAACATTGTCCGAAGAGTCTGAAAGTCAATATGATGTTTTTGAACAGTTGGACAAATGTCTAGCAAATCTGGAGGGGGGCGGTCTTGAGATCAGTGTACAGAACGAGAGCGCTAGGTTTAATTCGGCACCCCAGACACCTATAAATCAGCCTTTAACACCAATGTCCGAAGAGTCTGAAACCCAATACGATGTTTTTGAACAGTTGGACAATTGCCTAGCAAATCTGGAGGGGGGAGGTCTTGATCGAAGTGTACATGTTTTGCGTCGAAATAAATTCAACAATATTGAGGTTCGCCAGTTTTTCAATTTCGCATGGGGGGGTCAGATTCGGGAATATGCTGTGTTTTACGTAATGCTTATGGACACTTTGAATGAACTGTTAGCGAGGATTAGAGATTATAGCGAACCTAGGGATCTCTTACAGTTGGAAATTTGTGGAGACAGTCTACAGAGCAAGGTATCGCTTATTTTACAGAATGGTGAAGCAGAGCTTGAACAATTTGTTAAACTGCTAGAACGCCTTGTTCAGTCAAATTTAAACGTGCTAGCAGATAGGACCCTCGAACTTGTAGTACAATTAGTACGACAACCACAAGGGGGCGGGGGTCAGAGACGAAAGCTCGAGAGTTTAATGCAGTCCGAAATCATAAGCAATAAAAGGGCCTATCTCATAAACGTTCACAATCCAGGTAATAAGCTATGTTTTGCCATAGGTTTGGCCCACTTACTCAGCCCAGGATGTACTGATCAAGCCGCGTTACAAAAAGCTCGAGAGCTACAAACTGCGGTGGGTCTCGGTATACAGGATGCTGTGGCTTTCTCAGACATAGTCAAATTTGAAAACTTTCTGAACATCAAGATTGTGGTTTTGTACCACAGTAGGGCTAATGACGCTCTCCTCAAGTTCCAAAATATACCCGAACCACATCCTAAGACTATGTACTTTTATGTGCAAAATGAGCATTACTATGCCGTAACTAACATCACAGCCTTTTTAGGCGCGCCATATGTCTGTCCAGCCTGTCATACCGGCTACACACGCATGGGGGGGCACTCGTGCCGTTACAACTGTTCAGTATGTCTGGATAAACATTGCCCTATGCAGCCGCTAAACTTGACCCCCTGTGCGGATTGTCACCGCACATGTCGTTCGGCCTACTGTTACGAAAAACACAAAACTGAAACATGGCATCCCAAGGCATGTAAATCTGTAAGCAGTTGTGACATTAACAAGAAATGTCCAAAATGTCATTGCAATTACAACCTTAAAATAGATAGCCCTAAACCTCATGTTTGTGGAATTATACACTGCCCAATCTGTAAAGGTCCTTTGAAAAGCAGAGACGCGGAAGCGGTTCAAGAAGTAACACATGAGTGTTACATTCAGCCCTTGGCTGAAGATGAACATACAGAGAAATATGTGTTTTATGATTTTGAGACAAATCAGCAATCAGGGGTTCATTTGCCTATTTTTGTGTCAACCATGACTTTCAAGGGTGAAAAATGGTCGGCCGAGGGACCCAATTGTGCCCGGCTCTTTCTAAAACATTTTAGAAAAGCCCAGTACAGAAACTTCACGTTTATAGCTCACAATGCTAGGGCCTATGACTCCTATCTGCTTCTGAACCCTTTGATACAGCAAGGCGTGGCACCCAGTGTCATAGCTCAAGGGAGTAAAATATTATGCTTTGTTGACCCCGCCTTCAAACAGAGATACATTGACAGCTTAAGCTTCTTACCCATGAGATTGGCTCAAATGCCAGAGGCCTTGGGTTTTGAAAACTCTGTCAAAGGCTATTTCCCTCATTTCTTCACATCTGAGGAGAATCTACATTATATAGGATCTTATCCAGCCCCCGAAATGTACGGGTGTGATCAAATGTCTCCCAAAGAGCGTGAGAGATTCATGACATGGTACGAGACCGTAAGACATGGCACTTTTGATTTCCATAAAGAGATGGAATCATACTGTGACAATGACGTTGTTATACTTCGTGAAGGATGCCTCAGATTCAGAGAAGAGGTAATCAAAGATGCGGGCATTGACCCCTGGAGCTGTACAACTATTGCATCAGCGTGCATGAAAACCTATCGTACACACTATCTAACTCCTGAATCTATAGCTATCCCATCGCCAGACAACTACCGACTCCAATTCAAGGCCTACTCTAGTGGTTCCATTCAATGGTTGGAGTACTTGGCCCAGGATAAAGATATTTTTATCCAACATGCTTTGAATCGGGGGGAGAAGGCTTTTGGGCCTTACCATGTAGATGGATACACACAGATTGACGGGGTTGAGACAGTGTATGAGTACAACGGTTGTTTCTTCCACGGTTGTAAATTATGCTTTGTCCCCCACACCTTGTGTGTCCTAACCCAAAAGACTTTTGGGGAAATGTACCAAGAGTTTCAAGACAAACTGAATTCTTTAAAGGCTACTTACGGGTTAAAAGTTGTGGTTTTGTGGGAGCACGAATGGACAGCCCTCAAAAAGGCAGATCCTAGTGTTAAGGCCTTCCTTACCCATTATGACCCTCCAGAGCCCCTGGAACCGCGACAGGCCTTGTTTGGAGGCCGGACCAATGCTTTGACATTGCGTTATGTAGCTCAACCCGACGAGACAATAGGCTATGTAGATTTTACATCCCTATATCCTCATGTAATGAGTTCCTCATTCTATCCTATAGGGCATCCTGAAATTATTCACAGCGACTTTGACGAACCCCAAAATTATTTTGGTTTAATCAAAGCGACTGTCTACCCTCCTAGGGGGCTGTTTATACCTGTGTTGCCTTACAAGGGTCCTAAAGGAAAACTTTTCTTTCCCCTTTGTCGCACATGCTGTGAAAACCACAACCAGGAAAACCCCTGTGATCACACAGATCAAGAAAGAGCCCTGACCGGTGTATGGGTCACTGTAGAATTCTCTAAGGCTTTAGAGAAGGGGTATCGTGTGGCCAAAATCTTTGAAGTGTGGAACTTTTCCAGGAAATCAGACACACTTTTTAAAGAGTACATCAAAACCTTCTTGAGATGCAAGCAGATGGCTTCAGGCTATCCTGCATCGGTCACAGATCAAGAAAGTAAAGACCAGTACATTCAAGACTACCATGACAGAGAAGGCATACTTCTTGACCCTGACAGAATAGAGGTCAACAAAACCAAAAGAAATATGTCGAAATTGTACTTGAACTCCCTTTGGGGGAAATTAGCGCAGAGATGCAATATGCTAACAACTTCGATCATTAAAGACCCCGAAGAATTTTTGGAATTTGTTTTTTCGGACCAATACGAAATTTCACATTTTTCCTTCTTGAGTCAAGACATTGCCTTGGTGCAATGGAGGCGCCACCAAAAGTGGGTTCTACCCCCGGGTAATGTAAATGTGTTTCTTGCAGCATTTACCACAGCCTATGGCCGCCTTGAACTGTACACCCTCATGGAACAGCTTCAGAGGCGGGTTCTTTACCACGACACAGACTCTGTGGTCTATGTAAGCAAACCGGGGGATTGGACCCCCCCACTTAGCAACTATCTTGGGGGTTTAACGAGTGAACTCGAAGAGGGTGACCATATTACAGAATGGTCCTCATGTGGTCCAAAAAGCTATGCTTTTAGGACTAAAGCCAATCACGTGGTGTTGAAAGCCAAAGGCGTGACTCAAAACTATGAAAATGCACCGCGTGTAAACTTGGAATCAATCACGCGCTTGGTCGAGGGGTTCGTAAAGGACAAGAATAGTGACTTGGAGATTTTGAGCTCCTACAATAAAATAGTGAGGGATAAAAAGGGGTTCCATCTAAGAAACGCACCACTCACTAAAAGATTCAGGGTAGTCTATGACAAGAGACAGCTATTGCCTGACGGTACCACATTGCCCTTTGGCTACTGACTTATGCTACAAGCCCCAGTGTGTCTTAAAGCTTAAGATATTATGACTGCTGTCGAGGGTTTTGACCCCCGGCTACAATTGCCTTTTTCAGCATTAATTGCAGGCCCTTCAAACAGTGGTAAAACTTTTTTTGTAAAAAGTATTTTAGAGAATTCTGAACATGTGTTATCTCAAAAGCCTGACAATATTGTATGGTGTTATTCGTGTTACCAACCTCTGTATGATGAATTATTGAAGACAATAAAAATCAAGTTTGTTGAAGGAATACCCGATTCTCTGTCTGATGATGAACTTCTCCCCCCACATGTAAATAATCTGCTGGTTTTGGACGATATGCTATTTGCTGGTAGCGAACACCCTGAAATTGCACGAGCTTTTACCCAATATACTCATCATAGAAACCTGTCCGTGCTTTACTTGGTCCAGAATGTGTTTCACCAAGGTAAAAATAGTCGGACCATTAGCTTGAATGCCAACTACATGGTATTGTTTAAAAATCCTAGAGACAAACTGCAAATTAGCACTCTAGCTCAGCAGATGTACCCTGGACGGAAATCATACTTTATGGAGAGCTATGAGGACGCTACCAAAGAGCCATTTTCTTATTTAATCGTGGATTTAAAAGCAAATACTCCAGAACACCTTAGGCTACGTACAGGGCTGTTTCCAGGGGAGAGGCCTGCTGCATACCTTCCTAAAAAGTAAACGCTATGTCTCTGCGTTTAAAAAGAAACCTCCCCCTCTTGAGAAGGCTAGTAGGTTCTACAGCTAAAGAACGGAAGGCCATCTTGGGTCGCTGTTCTTCAGATCTCATATTAGCCCTATGTGAGATTGCTTTGAATCTTCTCAAAGGACGCATTCCACTCACCCTGAACCAATTGAAAAAATTAAGGAGACAAAAGACAGCGATCAAACTCTTTGCCAATAAAAGGGCCAGTCTTCAAAAGAAAAGACATAGTATACAACAGTCTGGGGGTTTTCTTCTACCTTTACTCAGTATAGCCGTGCCCTTCATCACCAGCCTTATTGCGGCCAGACGTGGTGGTTGAACACGTGGTGTGATGGCCACTAAAATGTACTTGGTGCCTCAACAAGAGTTGGATAGACTTAAAAAACAAATGCAGGGTCCTGAAGATATCAGACAAACAGCGGAAAATGATTTGGATACGGCCATGAAGGATGTTTTGAACCGAAAAGGATTGAACCCCTATGATAAGATTCAAAAATACACAAACCTAATGCAAAGGTATTTGACTCGGGTAAAGCAAGGGGAGAGAGAGACTAACCATTTAACCCTTTCCCTACCGGACCCTTTAACAGATGTCGAACCTAACGATAGCCATGCCCCTGTAAGGCCTGTACCGTCGATCTTACCTAGTGGAGATAATATGTCGGGTGAAGCTCAAATGCCATTTGAAGATAAAGTTATGCATGACCTACTGACACATGTGCCTTTACGTAACAGGAAGAATGTTAAATACATTATGAACAAGATAAAAGACTCAAAGGGGATAGCTGCTTGGAACGACTCTGGAGAGTTTATCCTTCAGGGCTCTGTGGTTAGGGGGTCCCATATGCAGGACTTGCTTAAAAGTACCACGGCTGCCCACAAGGTTGCTGATGACCGAAGGCCTCCCGGCTGGCGTCAGTTTCTTAAGGCCCTGGCAATCCTCAACATCCCCCTCTCCGGTGTACCCAACCATAAGCTTCGTCAACAGATTCAAGCTTTAAAACAAAAGCCTTCAACGAGATACAGCACCCCTAAAGATGCCCCAACGACACCGGCCCCATATGAAAGCGATGATGCTAACTCATTTACTCCCATGAACGTCTCAGGACCTTTTCCTAAACCCGATCTCTCGGCGTGGTTAGACTTTTGAAAATGACTTTTGAATGACTATGATTAAATTCAATAAATTTTTTATTTGAAAAATAAGCAAGTTAACATTTGTGGCATTCTTGAAACATATGACGTGAGCATACGCCTTGATTACGCGTTCTTAAAGGACACACATTTGAACACTTTTGATATTTTCTAACAAAACAAGATACAAGGTTATCATTACTTCTTAAATCATCCTTATAAAGAGACATAACATCTTCAAAAGAAACTCCCCGGGCTCTTTGGCACAGGTAAAATACACAGTGGTGACCGCATGTAGTGGAAAGGTTATCTTGCACTTGTTTGATGTTGTAGTAGATCTTTGTACCGTTTAGGGTCAAAAAATCTTTAATAGATTTAGGGAAATGTGAAAAACCGGGGGGAAAGCCATAGGAATCAAAAAAAGTTGAGATTTTTCGTCCACCTTCCTGTTCTAATGTCATAGCTAGCCAATGTTCACCAGGCATGTGTTTAGGATGGGTATTGACAATAAACATTGCAGGCCTCTCAGACCATATCTCCATAGGTAATTCATCACAAGCCAACACTCCACAAAATTGTTTTCCAATCAAGCGGCTCATGAGCCCGTCCAACTCTTGGGTATTCATGTCTTTGTTCAAAGGTCCTTAATAATAATCCACTAAGACCTGTCTTCGGGCATTCACTTCCAAGATTGAATCAGAGCATGCGTAAACAATCATGCTAACTGTACAGGCTAAAGGTGTACGGAAACGCATTTCCAGCCTGAGGTTACCTTGGGACACCACAGACAGATTTCCTGAGGTGTCATCATCAGGTGATAAATTGAAAGCATACAATGTGTAACCCTCTGCAAAATCATTTCTGTCAATAGGTAAAGAGAGATCTTTTAGATGTCGCCCTGTAGCCAGGAATAGATTGTAAAATTCTCGCACAGATATGTTGTTATTAAATTGTGGTTGGAAAGCCTTCGCCGGAACCTGACGTCCGTCCTGACAGAGCGCTACATACTCTGCATTGAAGTGCTGAAAATTAAAGGGTTTTTTATCTAAACTGCCCGTATTAGAGGCGTGATCAACCAGACCTATAACCACATATCTAGGTAAAGGGCCTAGAAATAGGTTTTCTTGACTGCAGATTCTACTGCCCACAGGTATGCTAAAGGTTTTCATGGTAATTCTTTGGAGAGGGTAAAGGGCATTTCCTTTCATCAAAGCATGTGAGTGACCCAGGCGCACGGCCGGAGATACAGATACTTTTTTAATAAAAAGGGTTGCCCCCAACACTTTCAAACTAAAATCCCCGTCTTGGGGAGACATCAGGCAAAAATCATCCTTGGCCCTGGTTAATTTTAATCTTAAATCAACCGAATTTAAGAGTAACCGTTCTTGAAAGAAAATGTCAGAGTGTATAGGGCCTAGCAAATGAAACTCTCGAGATTCGGCGCAGTAGCGAGCTCGTGCCGCTAGTCCTTTGTTTGCACCGGTGGAAGGGTCTGTCGATTCCATAGAGGCTCCTGCAGTATCCTTGCTAAACAGCCCGGCGCTAAATTGGGTTTTGAGAGTGTCTTCGGAGTAGTTTAGTAAACACTCCATGATGGCTCTATAAGGGTATGTAGCGCTGCTTTGACTGATTAGGCGTTCACCCAAAGTCACATCAACTTGGGAGAAAATGGTGGCCAAGGGGTAATTAATGAGACTCACTTTGGCATCGTCTGCAATATTAGACCCATCTCTTTTGGTCACTTTTAGACGTAAATGCACCAAGGTGTTGTTGAGGTCCAGATAGTTGTCACCATGGCCTGGTATGAAAAATTCGATAGGCCCGTTATCGGTAATAGCAGAGAGAGGGGCTATCTCCACATAACTGGATCTATCTATTGAATGCTGCGTTAACGGTGCCGTGAAAAGATCAAGTTCTGTCTTTATAGCTTCAGAGGACATTCGATGTAAAAGAGCCATGTCACTTATTCTTTTAGAAAATACTTCCTAGTATTCTTTTAGCCTGTTTTGGTACAGACCTCCTCACTTTACCCCGTCTTTGACTTACTGAGGTTCTTTTAACAGTTAACCGCCGCTTTTTAGGTGCAGGTCTACGCCTTAAACCAGGGGGTCTCTTTTTTGGCCTTCGAGACAATATCATAAGCCCCGAGCCTTCTTGATGCTCCACCTCTGGTGACGCCCTTCGGGTCATAGCATTGGCTACAACCTCACTTACTATATTTTTAGCCGCTGATTTTAAATGTGGTTTGGCTATGCTGAAGCCTCTCTTCATAAACGGTAAAACCATCCTGAAGAGGTTACGGAATATACCTCCTATCCCCGAACCATACATTGTCGGCGCTCCATGATATCCTGGTAGTCCATTACCCACTTGATCCATATTGTATGAAACATAACAGTTAGGGTCGTGCTGATGGTGCTCCATAACACTTTTATTTGTATTATGTTTATAAATATTATACAGCTATTATATATGTAGAGAGGTTTTGGTGGGTCTAAAGTGGAGTTTTACAATCGTTTTACCATAAGTAAATTCAATGTTTTCGTTCTGATCCGTTTTAAGCTCAACCAGAATGTTTTCAATATAGTTCTTGCTGACATGTACGTAGTGCGGCTTGTCATAATTGACAGTGACGATGTCCCCATCCTTGCCGTCTATATGAACTGTTCGCAGGAGGGGCACACAGCTGTCTCCGACCCTTTGATAGGTTATGATGTCGGTATAGACAAATATGTTGTAAAAGCCTGCATGTATATCCGCAGGGAATGGGAATAATTTATCGTTCACATACGTCCATTTATTGGGACCCATCCCCAACATGTAGGATAAATTACCGCTGGTCTTTATACCTCCGTTAGCAGGCCCTGAGATTTGTATCCTTTTATGGATTGGATTGTAGAATAGGAATATTTCCATCTTGTTCAGGGTTAGGTGTTCATTCAACTCTGAGACGATCCTGTCGACGGTTCTATAGAAACCTTTTTTAAGCTTAATAAGTTTCGCAGGTTCCGAGAACCTTTTGCAATAAAAATCACGGTCCTTAGCTTTGATATTATACCAACTATGGGGGTATGTAATCTCACTGAGACCTACTTCCCAAGCCTCTGATAACTCTATAGGCTTTGGAAAATTGGTTGTATACTTCGAACTCTGATTATTACGATATATCTGTGCCGACGCATTACTGGGGAGAGTCAGGTAGAAGCCGCTGTGTTCCATGATGCCCAACTGTGTACACGCGAATGATGCGCTAGTTATCATGACTAGGGGTTTAAATTAACCCCCGTTGCCTCCACCACATCCTGCTCCAATACCCAACTGTTGAACTTTTGAGGCCAGTTTTTCCAGCGGACCAGCAACCATTTTTTACCCTTTTCTCTCTTCTGATCTAGAATCTCCTCCACGTGAAAGACTTTGTCTTTACCCAACTGGACCTTCTGTAATTCCTTCTCATAAAAAGATCCCTCTATAAGATCCCCGTCATAATCTTTTAATTTGTAGACCGGCGGAATGCGTGGCAGACATTCGGTAACGGTAAACAACTCCGAGCTAAAGCCTTGTTCGTATTTTTTGTCGAAAACACCCCTCAACTTTGATATACGCACCAAGTCACCCACTAGGAATTTAAAAGTCATTTTTTTCTTACGGCGAAGTGGGAACAAACCATACATATTTTTAAAGACTTGAAAAGAGTTTTCCGAAGAGACCTCCGAGGGCTTCATACGTATAGTCTTATGGTAGCTGTGGTTGTACCCGTTTACTAAATCCTGAACTATGTCTGTATATCGGTTGGTGTTGTGAGCTGTAAAATAGCGCCACATCCGCTCTTTCAAAGTCCTATTAAAGCGTTCCACAACCGAAGCTTTCAAATCAGAGCCTGTAGCAAAATGTACTATATTATACTTATTCATTAGCTTCTGAAATGTTTTATTAAAAAATTCTTTTCCGCCATCCGTCTGCACTTTCTTGGGGGCGCCTCCTGCCTTCAAGATCGATTCAAAGGCCCTGGTCACCTCTGCCCCGCTCTTATTTTTTAACACCCTTACATAGGCTAATTTAGAGAAAATATCTATAACCGTTAGCATGTAGCGATTTCCATCATTTTTATCGGCAAGGGACTGCATGTCACATAGATCCGCCTGAAATTGGGATAATGGATGCGTAGAAAAAACTCTATTTCTTGGAAAATGTTTTCTTACAGGTTTATGTAGAGTGTAGGCATCTTGCTCTGATAACCATTCATTCACTTTAGCATCGTTTAACAGACTACCTGTTTCTTCGACTATAGCTCTCTGTAAACGCTCTTTACCCCCATAAGACCCGGGGTTAGAGGGATTATAATATATGTTTTTCAACAGCTGCTCAGCCATCCTTCTTGCCTCTCTGAGGTACAATAACTGTAATGAGCCACTTTCATATAACGACAACATTTCAGTTTGTGAATTTTTATTTTAAGAATGCAACAATTATTACGTATACAGACAATTCAGGATTTGTTGCAAGATACAAGTCCCCGTTTTCTCAACAATCACAGCATGCAACACCCTGTATATATTGTTTAGATTTACAGGTTTGTTTCGCTGAATTTTTAAAACACACACGTCTGATATATAAGTATATAAACAACAAATATGATACACATTCACATTAAAGGGTGGTTCAAACAAATAATGTAAAATCTTAGCCAAAGTTATTTCTAGTTCTTCAGAATCCTCAACAAGCCTTGATACCATATGTGACCATTGTAAACTCTCGCCCGTATGTCGGACATGTTTCATGATTTGCTCCATTTTTAACACACGCTCTACAATAACCCCTGTATTGTGGGTTGTGTAGAACTTTACATTGTTCACTTTATTTTCAATAATCTGATGCATAACATTTGTAAGGTCTCTCAAAAGAAAAAATGTATTTATTCGCTCAAACATCGTAGACACATAGTTACCCATAGCTCTAAATAAACAAAATGTCACTCGGTCTCTTGGGATTTATTGAGCCAGAAAAGCATCACATCAGCCACCACAGCTTCCCTGTATTTGTTGTCGTCCACCAGGGTGTGTCGGATTTCTTTGAGTTTCTCATGGATGAAGATGGCCTCCTTCAGTTCATGTAGGAAGGCTTCGGTTACCCCGTAAACTCTAGGGATAGACGGCGCAATACCCATAGACTCCAGGGCGATGACCAGCGCTGGTATAAAACGGCAGGACCACAGTCTTTTCACCAGCTCCTCAAAATGATTGAAAAAGTAGTATCTAGGAGGGTCGTAGAGGCAAGGATGACGACGCTGGCTGGGATGATTGATCTCACAGCCGATGCATTTTTCTCGTATATATTCGCCAATCACCACGTTTAAAAGTGTAGCTACAGAGGCCTTGATTGTATCCACAAAAATAGTACTGGCCACCCCATCAAACACATCCTCAGGCTGGGTAAATGTCGGGGGTGTCACGGGTCTTGCCAGGGGTGCGTAGAGTGTAGGGCTTCGTGGCATAGAGTCTTTAGTGTCGGGCCCCCATGACGTAGTGGCTTCCTCGTAGATGGTCTGGAGATCCATGGTGTATGCTGAAATGAAGAACTGGCTGCTTTTTTTTCTTTTTATTGTAGAACAAGGCCCTTGGGTATCTGGGGGGGCGGGGTTAAAGCATCCGCTTACTTAGTTTTCTTCTGACGCTGTATCTTCTTGAGGCTCTTTTGCATCGTAATCTTTACGATTCGTATATATTATGCACTTCTTTAAATGAACAAGGCTCTGACGCTGTTGGCTCTGTACAAAGAGAGCATCCAACGGTTGCAACATTTTCAATTCCAGTACATCCCAACTCTTAAAAGGAATAAGCAGACGCAGTCGGGTATCCCCAGTCAGGCCACCACCCCTAAGGTTGTGGTTTCGGATTGCCTCGGTGCCGATATAGAACTCCACGCTGCCGCACGGTCGGCCATTCTTTCTTTGTATTTTCACCCTGTGAAATATTTGTCCTGAGGAGTCCGGGGTACCTTCCCAACGGGTCTCGTGGCCCGTGAACACACTATACCCCTTGGTGATAAGGCTCAGTTCAGGACACACAACCTTGCGAAAAACCGACCAGTCTTCAACACCATATTCCAAGCCTACAGTCTGGTCTGTATATTCTTCTCCTTCATCTACCATATAGAGGGTCACTCTACAGGCCAGGTAATCAAACCGATACCCCCACTGCTGGCCATTAGACATCAACACTTGATCTGTCAGAGCATTTGCTGGCGGTATTTGGGTTCTATACACATTTAAAAAACGTTTTTTTGGCGCATCATATATTGCTGGTTGATACTTTGCCCTTGCTCTATGGGCAACCCGAAGGCCTGTTTCAGTTGTTACAGTCATCACTGCTTTGGTACCGATCCCAAATTCCATGGTTATTCTTAAGATCTTGTGCACTCTTAAACAGGTATTGTTCAGCGGCTTTATAAGGGGCCTTAACCAACCCAAACCGTGAGAAACAGTAACAGGTTGACCTGACACATGGTCACTTACTCAACCCTGGGCATGCACCCTTCTACATGACATAGGGTCATAAATCATTACATAGGGTCATAAATCAGGCTTGGGTCATCAATCATTAACGGCCTGTCAAAGGGACCCTTACTCACCCCATAGCCCCCACCTAACCAGGCTTGCCTATCAGGCTTGGGTCATCAATCATTAACGGCCTGTCAAATGGACCCTTACTCACCCCATAGCCCCCACCTAACCAGGCTTGCCTGACCAGAAGACATGCACACGTCATCACTACATAGGGTTCACATAGCGTTCACATAGGTTCACATAGGGTCATCAATCAAAATTTTGACACGTGACATCTACTTTAATCTCTCTGGTAAGTCTCGAAGAGCTTTCCACACTTGGATTGTGCAACATTTGCCCATTATTCTTTTCAGAATTCTTCACGCTAACCATCATCAGGTCTTGCCATAGATTTTCAAGCAGATTTATGTCAAAACTGTCAAATTAATATTCACTGTCTTCTTGGTAAGCAAGTATAGATTTGGCCTTATGTTATAGGTTATTATCCTGCTGAAAGGTGAATTCATCTCCCAGTGTCTGGTGGAAAGCAGACTGAACTAGGTTTTCCTCTAGGATTTTGCTTGTGCTTAGCTCCATTCTGTTTCGTATTTATCCTGAAATCCTTAACAATTACACGCATACCCATAACATGATGCAGCCACCACTATGCTTGAAAATATGTGGTGGTACTCCGTTATGTGCTGTATTGGATTCGCTCCAAACATTTGTATTCAGGACAAAAAGTGAATTGCTTTGCCACATTTTAAGCAGTATTACTTTAGTGCCTAGATGCAAACGTGATGCCAGATTCTTTGATAGGCATTGGAAAACCTCCCTGGTCTTTGTGGTTGAATCTGTGTTTGAAATTCACTGCTCGACTGAGGGACCTTACAGATAATTGTATGTGTGGGTTACAGAGACGAGGTAGTCATTCAAAAATCATGTTAAACATTATTATTGCACACAGAATTATTCCATGAAACTTATTATGTGAATTGTTTAGCACGTTCTACTCCTGAACTTATTTAGCCTTGCCATAACAAAGGGGTTGAATACATATTGACTCAATGCATTTCATCTTTTCATCTGATGTTGTACTACAGTGTCCCCCGAGTTGGGTTTTCTGGGGCAAAAAGAAAACATACACTAGCCACTGGCTGCTGACCTCGACGGAGGTCAGTAACCGTACCTCGATGGATGAAACGTGGAAGTCACCAGACTACAGAGCACCAGATGACATGCTGGGTGCAACTATGTGCAATTTTCCTAAATTACATAGAGAAGAATATCCTCCATGTATTTTTAGAGAAATTAATGGTAATTATCTGGTCAAGACACTTTCCTGGTCTTCCTGTTTTCACTAGAGCAGTGTAATATTCAGTGGTTTCATCACAAACATCAAACATAATAGTCTTCAACCACATAAGATTCCTCTCCGAATTGGAAGCCAATACTATTATCAGGGGCATAACCTCCAATTGTCAGCTCTACCAGGTTCAAGAGGCCATGTCCCTATTCCCTCTAGTCTACAGGGTCATGATGACTTAGATATCATGGTAGCTATGTGTATTAGAATACACTCACATTGCTTAGGTTGGAATTTCCTCTGCATATACACAAGCAACATAGTCCCATTTGAATATGTCAAAATAGTGTAATTTAACTGAACTAACATGTTACTTGATGTGACATATCACTTTTATGTAACTATGGTGACATACTTTTGGTCATGTAGGGTATGTGATACACCAGCTTGTCGAACATCTCATTCCAAAATCATGGGCATTAATATGGAGTTGGTCCCCCCTTTGCTGCTATACCAGCCTCCTCTCTTCTCGGAAGGCTTTCCACTAGATGGTGGAACATTGCTGCAGAGACTTGCTTCCATTCAGTCACAAGTGCATTAGTGAGTTCGGACACTGATCTTGGACGATTAGGCCTGGCTCGCAGTCGGTGTTCCAATTCATTCCAATGGGGTTGAAGTCAGGGCTTTGTGCAGGCCAGTTAAGTTCTTCCACCCCGATCTCGACAAACCCTTTCTGTATGGACCTTACTTTGTGCACGGGGGCATTGTCCTGCTGAAACAGGAAAGGGCCTTCCCCAAACTGTGCCACAAAGTTGAAAGCACAGAATCGTCTAGAATGTCATTGTATGCCGTAGCGTTAAGGTTTCCCTTCACTGGAACTAAGGGGCCTAGCCTGAACCATGAAAAACAGCCCCAGACCATTATTCCTCCTGCACCAAACGTTACAGTTGGCACTATGCATTGGGGCAGGTTACGTTCTCCTGGCATCCGGGAAACCCAGATTTGTCCATTGGACTGCCAGATGTTGAAGCGGGATTCATCACTCCAGAGAACACGTTCCCACTGCTCCAGAGTCCAATGGTGGCGAGCTTTACATCACTCCAGCCGACGCTTGGCATTGCACATGTAATCTTAGGCTTGTGTGCGACTGCTCGACCATGGAAACCCATTTCATGAAGCTACTGACAAACAGATCTGGTGCTGACGTTGTTTCCAGAGGTGGTTTGGAACTTGGTAATGAGGGTTTTTATGCACTAAACACTTCAGCACTCGGCGGTCCCTTTCTGTAAGCTTGTGTGGCCTACCACTTTACGGCTGAGCCGTTGTTGCTCCTAGACGTTTCCATTTCACAATAACAGCACTTACAGTTAATCGGGGAAGCTATAGCAGGGAAATAAATTGATAAACTGACTTGTGGCAAGGTGGCATCCTATGACGGTGCCACGTTGAAAGTTACTGAGCTCTTCAGTAAGACCATTCTACTGCCAATGTTTGTCAATGCAGACTACATGTCTGTGTGCTCGATTTCATACACCTGTCAACAACTGTTGTGGCTTAAATAGCCCAATCCACAAATTTTTTGTGGGGTCCACATACTTTTGTATATATAGTGTATTTAGGCTTGCCATAAAAAAGGGGTTGAATACTGATTGACTCAAGACATTCACACTTTTACTTTTTAATTCATTTGAAAACATTTCTAAAAAGATAATTCCACTTTGACACTATGGGGTATTAGGTGTAGGCCAGTGACACAAAATCTCAATTTAATCCATTTTAAATTCAGGGTGTAACACAAAAAAATGTTTAAAATCAAGGGGTGTGAATACTTTCCAAAGGAACTGTAGATTTGGGGGAGTAACTGAACGAGACTGCCACACATACTTTATATATAAGAACTTCAGATTCTGTGCTCGCAGAAAATTGTACATTCAAATATGCCAAACATCTCTACATATGGCCTCTTATTTTCCAACGTGGTTCAGAGCTTTTCGTATTATTCTGTACGTAAATCTGAGACACTCCATTTAGTATGATACGTTATGTTTTATATTGGTATGTATTAATTTGTGGATGTTCATTATCCATTTCATATGATATATTATGAATTACAATTCGTACGATATCTTACGAATTACAATTTGTTGTGGCTTATGCTAAGTGGCTAGGTGGCTAATGCTAACATTAGCTAGCTGGATAATGTTAGCTCAGCAGGGGTTAAAATGAGGGGTTAGAATTAAGGTTAGGGTTAGGAGTTAGGTTAAAGGGTTATGGTTAGGGGAAGGGTTAGCTATCATGCTAGGTAGTTTCAAAGTAGCTAAAAAGTAGTTGCAAAGTTGTTAACCCACAGCCTTTACATTTATATTACATTATTTAGATACTTTTAACAATACAAATATTTTAAACACTGCTTAGTAATCAATAACCACTGGTTCTAGTATGTCGTTAACACTACAAGAAGTTGAGTTGGGGCTGCTTTTTCATGATTTGACCTATTGCTATGCCTGCATAGCACCCAAACTATTAGCAAGATAAAGGACATAGCTGTTTTCTTTTTATTCTTCACATAAAAAGCTATTCTCAGGTGGAGGTTCTTGTGCTGAAATGGCTGTGATATTGCAGAGCAGAACATTATTTTATCTGCCTGGGATGAGGTCACAAAAATGTGTGTCAACATGCTCCATGATTATAACATCACATAACATCAATATGACCCCTTGACTTTCTCCACATTTTGTTACGTTACAGCCATATTCTAAAATGGATTAAATTGTTTATTTCCCTCATCAACCTATACACAATACCCCATAATGAAAAAGCAAAATCAGGTTTTTAGAAATGTTGGCAAACACAAAACTGAACTATCACATTTCCATAAATATTCAGACCCTATGCTCGGCACTTTGTTGAAGCACCTTTGGCAGCAATTACAGCCTTGAGTCTTCTTGGGTATGACGCTACAAGCTTGGCACACCTGTATTTGGGGCGTTTCTCCCATTCTTCTCTGCAGATCCTCTCAAGCTCTGTCAGGTTGGATGGGGAGCGTTGCTCCACAGCTATTTTCAGGTCTCTCCAGAGATGTTCTATCGGGTTCAAGTCCGGGCTCAAGCTGGGACACTCAATGATATTCATAGACTTGTCCCGAAGCAACTTCTGCATTGTCTTGGCTGTGTGCTTAGGGTCATTGTCCTGTTAGAAGGTGAACATTCACCCCAGTCTGAGGTCCTGACCACTCTGGAGCAGGTTTTCATCAAGTATCTCTCTATACTTTGCGCGGTTCATCTCTCCCTTGATCCTGACTAGTCTCCCAGTCACTGCCGCTGAAAAACATCCCCACAGCATGATGCTGCAACCACCATGCTTCACTGTAGGGATGGTGCCAGGTTTCCTCCCGAAGCAACTTCTGCATTGTCTTGGCTGTGTGCTTAGGGTCATTGTCCTGTTAGAAGGTGAACATTCACCCCAGTCTGAGGTCCTGACCACTCTGGAGCAGGTTTTCATCAAGTATCTCTCTATACTTTGCGCGGTTCATCTCTCCCTTGATCCTGACTAGTCTCCCAGTCACTGCCGCTGAAAAACGTCCCCACAGCATGATGCTGCAACCACCATGCTTCACTGTAGGGATGGTGCCAGGTTTCCTCCAGAAGTGACACTTGGCATTCAGGCCAAAGAGTTCAATCTTGGTTTCATAAGACCAGAGAATCTTGATTCTCATGGTCTGAGAGTCCTATAGGAGCCTTTAGGCAAACTCCAAGCGGGCTGTCATGTGTCTTTTACTGAGGACTTGTTTCCGTCTGGCCACTCTACCATAAAGGCCTGATTGGCGGAGTGCTGCAGAGATGGTTGTAATTTTGGAAGGTTCTCCCATCTCCACGGAGGAACTCTGGAGCTCTATCAGAGTGACCATTGGGTAATTGGTCACCTCCCTGACCAAGGCCCGTCTCCATTGCTCGATTGCTCAGATTGGCCGGGCGGCCAGCTCCAGAAAGGTTCTAATTAGTGGAGGCCACTGTATTCTTGGGGACCTTCAATGCTGCAGAAATGTTTTGATACCCTTCCCCAGATCTGTGCCTCGAAACAATCCTGTCTCGGAGTTCTATGGACAATTCCTTTGACCTCATGGCTTGTTTTTTTGCTCTGACACGCACTGTCAACTGTGGGACCTTATATAGACAGGTGTGTGCCTTTCCAAATCATGTCCAATCAACTGAATTTCCCACAGGTGGACTCCACTCGAGTTGTAGAAACATCTCAAGGATGATCGATGGAAACAGAATGCACCTGAGCTCAATTTCGAGTCTCGTAGCAAAGGGTCTGAGTAGTTACATAAATAAGGTATTTCTGTTTAGAAACATTTCTAAAAACCTGTTTTTGCTTTGTCATTATGGGGTATTGTGTGTAGATTGATGAGCAAATTGTTTAATTAAAACCATTTTAGAATAAGGCTGTAATGTAACAAAATGTGGAAAGAGTCAAGGGGTCAGAAGACTTTCCGAATGCCCTGTATACATCTACCTACTGTATATTTCCAGTGTGTTGGCCAATGCAGAACCATAACAAATATTTATTCTGTATACTGGGCCAATGTTGTTGAAAACAGTAGAGCTGCATATTAGATTTATTATATTCATGCTGAAGTTTGACAGTTACATTAAAAGTAAAGCAGCATAGGGATTTCTGAATAGCTGTTTTGATTGCGTTGTTCTCCACCACCAACACATCAGCTACCTGTCTATCTTCTCTTCTACCCACAGTATATACAGTAGCTGCCATGACTGAAACTCTCACATTCACACCTTGGTTTTCCAACACAGAGGTCAGCAGCTGTGTTACTTTTACAATTACACCTCATACTTTGCTGAACTCACACAATTATTCATGGAAAGAACCACAAAGTGCTTGAATTAATTTGCCCTCTGTGAGCTATATATCAATATATACATATATGAGAGCACATAGGTATAGATGCATTATAATCAAATGGCATATGTCTGCATAAGGGATACATTTGAGCTTATCTGAGAAAATGTGAATATGCGACTAGATTTTGCATCCGAGTTTAAAATGTAACATCGATATGCAACTGGAATAATGTCCGTGTGAAGTATATGGATTTATGTCATGCCTGTGGGGGTTACTGATGTAAACGTCTAAACAACAGTGTCATGAAAAGTCTTATTTAAAGATTTGTTCAAACAGAGTTAGTAGAAGATAATGGTTAATGCATAGTACGCAGAAGAGTATCTGTCATGGAGGTCCTGAATGAGTACATTTTCAATACATGCTCTCAATAAAAAAGACAATTTACAGGAAACATTTCTGTAAGATTGACTGATAATATAAGGAAAGATTGTCAGAGGCCCCTATACAACCATAAACACAGAGGCTGACTCAAACACACTGTGTGACTGACCTCAAATCCCTGTTGAACTTATATCCGGCTTGTCCTTCTTACTGGAACATCTTTCAAAATAAGCTATTATTGCTGAATACAAAGCATTGTGATGTAGTGCAGCCATGAAAAATGAAACATCCTGGGTATAATCTTGGATTTAACTATTGAGTAAATCCCTCCATGGAGAGGGGTGCAATCTTCATGGGTGCCGTATTAATGTCGGAGAAGCAACTGAAGGATCGGTCAACAATTCTTTTCCCTGGAACTATCCATTAAATCATCAGCTTGTTTTTTTAAGAACTACTCTTTACGCAAGTCATAGCAGAGCTACATTCCATGCACCCTTACGAAACATCTTTAGTGAATCTCTGGTAATCAATCAGATACTAAAAGTGCCTCAAGGCTACTTAACCTTCCTGTGCACACCTAAGCTGAGAATGAGCACGCAGCTCTGTTACTTGGAACCCAAGGTGTTAAATATGTATTTAAGAGAGTGCTGCAGATTTTCAGATCTCTCACCTTCAGATCTCTCACCCTCTTTACATAAACCCATGTGTCTATAAATGTGGAGGGGTGTTGGTTAACCCTTTCACTGCCCGTTCATTATGGAACACTATGCAGGCCTGAAAAGGTTATCCCAACGGCCATTGTAATAGTGGTCAATGTTCTTCTCCGATCCCACCACTGTGACCCAAACAACACGTGTGGGCTTTGTGTGTCTCTAGAGCCTTTCACGTTCCTACCAATGAGCTGGAGCCATTCCTGTTTGTGCAGAGACATTCCTTTCCTTCCTTGCATATTAATACGTTCATTCACTACCTCATCAGCAGTCGAGCCTTCCTAACAGCTACATCACAGTGCTCCGCCTCTTCTCCGAGAATCTAATGTCAGTTCAGCCATCCTATAATCATGTCAGCACTGATTAGACCAAATAAGATGGAACTTCACACTCTCTGAAATGTATCTTAAAACGCTATAATTGTATACCTCTTAAAGTACTCCAGTTATACACATCAGCAGACATGAATGTATTTGTAGAGGCGAGATTGGTATATTTTGCTTTATTTTACCCAGTGCTTAGAGTGGTGAGTACAATCTGACTGCTGGGAATAGAGATCTACTGACATCATAGTAAAGGGAAAGATAAGGCAAAAGGAAGCCAGTAGTAGTTGTTGTATGGGATCTGCTATTGACATCTGCAGCTTTGTATGGACAGATATGAAGTTTAAAGTGTGGGTAAATGTGATGCGTGCGCAATGTGGAAAATGTCCAAACTCATCGATAGTTGCTCAGTATCATCACTTGATTGAAAAATGTACAACATAGAAAGTTATCACTTCTCCTCAGGCCGACGACGAGGCACAAAAAAAAGCAGAGGGTATTTCTTGTATCAGACAGGGACGGCCAATCCAAATTTCCCCTCATCGATATGGCCTCTTATTTAATTGTTCTGACAACTGGGTTTAATGACTTGGTTTATGGCCAGTCAGACAGCGTGACTCCACTTAGCCTCGTCCGTAATGGGCCTAATACTGCCATTTCTTTCCCTCTGTCATAGTGGCTGTGCAGCGCCATCCCTCATGGTCTGTCACACAGGGCCAGGCGGGCGAGGGAGGCGAAGCGCTCAGGAGGGGCCACTGAGGACACATAGAGAGGGAACATTGTTTATCCACATTAATTGAGATAGCCGTCTAGTTCAGAGAGAAGGCCAGGCCATTTCAGACCTGTGGGAAAGTTGGACATGCACTCCAGGGTACATAACACCTGATCCTGCATAACCATCGCACTGGGGACGTCATTACCTGCGATACATGTGTAGTTGTGTAGCCAAAGCAGGACAACATGTCAAGTTTGTCCTTGTGGAGTCTTTTCACATGATGTTCCTCGTTGTCCACCACTGCATTTTGAAAACCATACAAACGAAGGGTGTTTTTTTAAGGAAGAATAATCTAAGAGTAATGTGTGACACATTGTGTAGCTACAATCAAATTCATCTGGCAGTATCCATTGTGCCGCTTGTCTGTGAGAACTTCTTCGAGGTCACTGGATAAACGTTCCACTGTGAGGGATGAGCGGCGGTATCTCTACGTATCTCAGAACTTCCTCTCAGAGCCAGCCCCACTGTGTTCACTTTCTTTCATTCAGGGCAGCTTCCCTAGCTGCTAAAGACAGGCCGTCTTCCGATTCAACTTCTTTTCCAGGAAAGGATAAGTCAGCAGAAAAGAAGATGACAGGAGGACTCCACTCCTCTTTTGGTCACCGAAATGAGCTAGACAAATTGGTCGCCAATGGTACCTCATTCAGGATGGAATAATAGTACGAGAGAAGGAAAGATATTAAAACAGCACCGTGTGACAAAGATAGTAACACAACGAAAGGTCTACTGAACAACATGTATAAGATGATTGTACTCTCCCCTCCCAGGCAGGTAGCCTAGTGGTTAGAGCATTGGACTAGTAACCGAAAGGTTGCAAGATCGAATCCCCAAGCCGACGAGGTAAAAATCTGTTGTTCTGTCCCTGAACAAGGCAGTTAACCCACTGTTCCTATGCCGTCATTGAAAATAAGAATTTGTTCTTAACTAACATGTCAAGTAAAGGTCAAATTAAATATAAATGTTGAGACAAAATGAGGTTATTTTATTACCATAAGTGTGTAGGAGGCCAAAGAGGAAATTATTT
Source organism: Oncorhynchus kisutch (assembly GCF_002021735.2). Lineage (NCBI taxonomy): Eukaryota > Metazoa > Chordata > Actinopteri > Salmoniformes > Salmonidae > Oncorhynchus > Oncorhynchus kisutch. Next base: position 37,614,648 of record NC_034191.2, read on the forward strand.
TTTTCTCGCTGGAACAATCTAGAGATCTACAGATGTAGGATCTTAATTTGAGCCAGTTTGCTACAGCAGGAAAATAACCCTGCAGAAACAAGATATGTGAATTATTATGTGGATTATAATTTATAGACATATTTGTAGGGGTTGATACATTTTTCGTTAGGGCAAATCAAGTCTGACATTTCAGTGGAAATTACAAACTTTAGAAGCCTTTTAAAAACTCAAATACACTACAAGTCTGCATTTCCTGCTTTGCCGGAAAATGATCAGGAACGAAAGAGTGGTCAAATTAAGATCCTACATCTGTAATATGGTCATTAGTCAATGTGCTAGGCAGATGACCCCACCAGCTGAGCTGTAGTGCATATTACAGACACCATTTGATCAATAATATTTTCATGATTGTGTTTCCAGGATTCTCTCTCTCTCAGAGGGGTGTCCTATTTTGCTAGAATGGTTTGCCTGCGGGTCAACAATCTGTACATCTCTCATCATAAGGGATTTGTCTTCTTAAACCCAACAGTTTGCTCGTTCTGTTCTACCCTGAGTGCGATTCGCTCATGTGTTCAACAGCAGATAAATTAATTAACATAATTAACATAAAAATAAAAAAACGTATATTTCTCCTCTTTCAAACACTTAACAAGGGCATGGCTGTAATTAATTGTGCCTGAGGTTGGAGGCTCCAGCGAATCTGAGAGTGTCAATACGGGCCCCAGCCTGTCGTGTAATAAGCTGACATAGTTACGTTTTGTAATTGGCTGGTGCAGTCAAGCGACAAGGGCAGGCCGGATGGAGGCGCTGACCATGGCAAATTAAAGAGGGTGGTTAAGATTGATCACTGAAAACTCACTACAGTCCTCATAATGACCCAAAAGGATTACTTTATGTCAGGGATAATCAGGAGAAATGCATAATTGCCGCCTTTCATGATATCTGTCTGTACTGTATTTGGATTAGTCAAAAGAAACTGTAAGAAACTATTTATCCACTGGTGACAAAAAAAGAGACAAAAGGTGTGTCTTAAATGAGTGTTACTTTCACCTTCTGTGCTGTCTCCAATGTCAACTATCTGGATGCAATGTCTCGCTATACTCTTCCACCAGCTCAACACCAGCAGAATATACTGTGCAGCATAACAGGACAGTGTCTATTGTCAGGATGAAGACATCATTTGAGTCCGTCCCCTCAGGACTCCTGCTGGTATCGACAGCTTGCACAAGCACGCTACTTTCCTCTAATTGGAATAGTGATCTACATATAAACAGGTAAACAAATTGCTACAAATGACGTGTTAAGTATGTGTGCATAATGCAAGGTGGAGTCCTGTTCAAACAAATTGGGCCCAAATAGCTCCTGAAGCACAGATTGTGGCTATTCTCTCCGGGACAAGATGTGAGAAGGAGTGGCCCAATTACTTCAACAGACAGGGAGGGGAGTGATGAGTCTTGGAGGGGGGTCACCTGGTGTGCATAATAATGATCTACCGTTCCCACTCTCATGAAGGTGTCCTGGTTCTCTTGCGTTTTGCACACGTTCATTGGCCTTTCGACTTGGAAGAGCTGCCATAGCAAATAACTTCCTTGTCTGACTCTTGGCTCGCTGCTGCGTGACAAACAACGTAATGCATAGAGCGTAATGAGTGTGATTTCTAAGCACAGCTAATTGGCAAACCTGTCTCCCAGTCTCATCATTAGATCCATTATGCAAGTGTATGTGTAGTTAGTTTCTAAGGATGTGGTGGACTTGGGTAGCAAACACTAATCAATGAAGGGTAAGTGTTGGAGCGGTCGGTTGTAGGGGCTGTACTTTGTTCTGGTACTCTTTAATTTCCTCAACACCCCATTAAAAAATGATCTGTGTTTTGGTTTCATGTTCAAACCTCTGTGTCATTGATGATGAAATGCCCTGTGATATATATATATATATAGTCATAATCCTGTGCCCTTCAGTCCCTCTTATAAATCTAAATGAGGGAGGGTGGTGTCACTGCGGTTGAAGGAGCTGCGTATATAAAAGAGTAATGATAGTTGTATAAACAACACCCCCCCCCCCCCCCCAAAAAGAAAAAGAAAATGACTATCATCCAGACTGACACTGATGAATCCCACTACATTTGTCACTGAGGCTGAGAGTGCCCTAAAATGTGCACCGTACTTCAGATCAGACATAGTGTTGTGACTATTTAAAACATCATAAATACCCCTTAAACTAACGGGGTTGTGCACATTCAAAAATGTAATAACTTTATTTTTCCCATGAGGGAACTCCTTGTCTGGGCCCCATTGGCACTACAGAGATCTATGGAGAGGGCTCAGAACATCAGTATGGCATGTGCAAAGAGACAGATTAACCTTGTTTATCCCACCTCTCCCTTCTGTGTGTCGCTATGTGATTCTCTAGAGTGCGTTTAGAATTTATGAAAATTGACTCCACATCTTTACAGCAGATGCTCTCACTTGGCATGGAAAATCTGTTCATTAGTTATTTAATTCAAAAAGCTGGATATACTGGGCTTTTAATTAATCAGAGAAAGAGAGAGAGAGAGAGAGAGAGAGAGAGAGAGAGAGAGAGAGAGAGAGCGCATCACAGCATCACTATCAAGGTATTTTCTCTGTTGAATACCACTGAGATGGCTGGAATTGGAAATATGACCTGTCTCTCCACTATAGGTGGCTTAGTGTATCAGCACCTATGGGGTTAATAGTATGCATAACACTGGCCACAGCTTGACTAAGCATTAGCGAAAAACAAATGCACCACATTATAGGAGCCCCTGTTATGAGGCAATAAAAGTTAAATCAACACATAAGCATTTCCCTTCTGTACATTAAAGCAATACTAGACAGAAGACAGACAAAAGAAACTGGGGAAAAGTCATGAGATTCAAACTAATACACTGTACGTGGCCAATGTAGAGAGTCTTCAACTGCGACAATGACAACCACTATTGTCATCATCTGAGAATTCTGGCTCTTCTAAGTCCAGGTAGTAATTAGAGAATGGAGAGAATATCAATTTATTTAGGAATATAGATAATATCAAGGAGAGGTCGTCATAGTGAGAAGTTTAATTACAATGCTAGAATCGTTCTGGGCCCAAATAGTACATGACTACCATAATAACGCTGTGAGTCAGAGCAGGTAATACTTAATCATCTCTCAATTAAATCATTTCATTCAAAGGAGTGAAAATACGTATTAGGTTCCTCTAATACACTTTGTCCATCAAAGTAATTCCACTCATCCCTGATCAGAACATACTGTGCTACCTACTTATGAAAAGACTAAACTGAGATACAGCAGATGTATTTAACGATTAACTCATGTTGTGACAGAATTTGAGAAATCATCAAGAATCCCTGAATCCTGTCACTGAAAATGGGTGAAGTGGTTCTTACAAAAGACAGAGACAGAACCCTCTCCTGAGAGGACGAATGAAGCCCTTAACCTCCAAACACATTGACAGTATGTATCCTTATCCTCTGCATGAGAACTGTGAGCCCAATGGCAAGGGGCTACAGTAGGTGAGGTCAAAATGCGTGAATCTGGGCAAATCCACTGTTTTGGGTTTGTTGTTGTTGTGTTTTGAACTGATTGCTCATAGCATACAGAGTTGGGACCCAGAAAAGATCACTCATGCTGAAAAGTTTCTGCCTTTTTCGGGCTGGTAGAAATTATGGATAGTACCCAGTCCAGTCAATTGATGTTGGACATGTTAATTACCCCAAAGCTGCTTGCTAGTCTAAAAAAGGAAGCCTAATTGATGCCTGTATACTTTTAACCACAGGTTGGTGGACAGGCTTGTGGTTATGGCTGGAGTGGAATAGGTGCAATGGTATCAAATACATCAAACACATGGTTTCAATGTGTTTAATGCCATTCCATTAGCTCCCTTCCAGCCATTATTATGAGCCGTCCTCCCATCAGCTGCCTCCACTGCTTTTAACACACTCATCCGAATGCGTCAAAACAAGCATACGATTCTCCTTCTTAACTAAAAAGCTATTAGTGAGGGCTAGAGTTATAGAAGTCATTCATGTTCATGAAGCACTGCATTGAAAAGAAAAGTACAAACAGGGATGTAGAAAGACCTAGTTGGGAACAATGTCAGTTTTCAGACTAAGTTTTTAAAAATGAGTCTGTGTTCTTCTTTTCCTGCTGTACACATCAACAACTAACTCTTCCATGCTTTTTCAATGGTAAATGCATTGTGGGGCCATTCTTTGAAGTGTTTCTTCTCTCCTGTAAACGTTGCTTTAAAGAAACACCTTTTTGTGCCATTGAACTAAACATTTTAGATTGTGTTGCTGTTGGAGATGAGCCAGCGAGCCACCAAAGTCAAAGAGACCACGTAAGATAGGCAGAGAATGAAAGGGAAAAGCTGTGTATTTTACAACGGATGGCGAATGCTAATTGGGCTGACACTCCATGGGGAATTACAGTTGTTATAGAGCAGAATATGTGTCGTAAAAAAAACGGACATAATTATGACGGTTTGGTCTCAGTTCAGCTTAGGACACATTTCAATTGTTAAGTACAAAAGGATGCAATATGATTTGGAGTAAATTCTAGCAAGCCCACTGTGGTTCTGGAGATGTTGGCAGAATGGTGCTCCAATTACCGTAGGTGGGTGCTATTATAACAAGCTGGTTCAATACTAACATAATGGCCATACACTCTCCAACTCAGGAAAGTGCAGAGATCTTATGTTGTTTTCACTCATCATAATTACACGCAAATTGAGGTGGATATAATATATAACAGGCAAACATGTTGGCATTTTTTTGTTCTCCAAGACATCTGCATTTTTGTCAAACAAATGTGGGACAAAACACATCAAAATATCTCTGTTAATTAGTCCTTTCTCTCAGGGCCTTTTATAATTGGTCAGTGGAATCAGAAGACTTAACACGAATACAGACAATACACAGGAAACACAGGAAATGCAGTTGTTATCTGTATCCTTCTTAGTGTAACTTTAACAGAATATAATAAATATGATCTCAGAGTAATCTTTCAAAGCTGCATATTTTTGACGTTTCGTAGCTGGTGGGCGCTGACAGCTCTTCTCCTGCAGCCTAAAATTCTGGGGGCTGAAACCCCCAGAATCCTCATTAGTCTACGACGACGTCCTGTTGAGAACAGACTGGATCATTCTCGCTGAAGTTTATGTTGGGATAAAGATAATATTTTTTAATCATACCGTACCTTGAGCACAGTTCTGCATCTATGCAGCTACCCCGCCTCACACTCACTTTTAATTTGTCTCCGCAGAGGCTAATCCGTTTATAATTCAAACTTTACCCTAGGCTTAGTTATTGTCGGGTTTGGAACGTAGGCAATGGAATAGAGGGATTCTGAGGGGGGATAAGTGAAGATGGCTGAGCGTTCTCTCTCTCCTTTGGGGAAGGGATACCTTGGGGAGCAAAGGAGAGCGAGTCGGTGAGATTCAGCTCTCATCCTGATAATAGTCACTAGTAGAGGTTTGACAGGTTGCCATCTTCCCTAGCTCTCTCCTCATCATGAGATGACATAGCTTGCCTGCTTCTCCCTTCATCATAGCCCTGGAAATAGGAGGCAGTTACTGCATCTCACCATCTCCTGCTTCGGCACTTTCTCACTAGTAGTGGGTGTTTCAGCCGATATCTCCACAGTGTGTCAAGGCAATTATGTAGATAAAAAAACAGATTTCACAACCCGAGGAACTACTTTACCACAGATCATTTTTACACCGCCCGTCCCATTACGGTTTCATTACGTACAATATAAAATGCAAAGGAAGTGCTAATTTATCGTGGTTTAACAGATGAAAAGATGGTACAGTATGTAAATCGGGGGCTGTGTGTGGTACTTGGTGAAGGGGGAGGAGAGGGGTGAAAACGTGAATATCTAGGCCAGTCGTAATGACTTTTCACTGCAGCAGTAGCACCAAGTTCTTTATGATCTATTTCCACAGATCCACTGGTGCCTTTGTGGACTGGATTTAGTGGACCTAGATTAATGCCTGCTATCCACCTGATCCTTAGCACTGGAGAACCATACCGTGAACAAACCAATTGTTTCACTAAAACTGAATCTAGCACGGCATCCCTAAAGAAAGTAGGGATAAATCAAAAAGGCAGAGGTCAACAAAATTCAGCCCAAGTCTCAGGTTTCATGGTGCACACAGTGACAAGCACACTAAACAGAAATATCATGGGAACGTTACAATATAGCACTATACTCACTATAACCACTCAAGACACACACAGGAACATATGAACAGGGCCTCCCGGGCTGCTGTTGATTATTAGAAACACAGTCTAATATGTTCCAACAGGTAGGTCAGCAAAATGCCAGACCAGGGTTGCTGCACCACCGGGTCACAGCAGGATCAGCACTTCTCTTCCTCCCTCTATTACACACACAGCACAGGATTCCAAGCCTTTGCCAACCTTTACCACAGCACTGAACACTTCTCACACTGTTCTCTCCCCTGTTCCCCTCGATTATGCACACACACGTGGGTGTATGAAGTCAGTCGGATAACGTGCGACTGACTGATGCACCTCCCTGTGCTGTGACGCGGTTGTTCCCATATTGCGGGGGTCTATTGTTCTCATCTTCAAAGCTGTTGAAGCTTTAGCAAAATGACAACTGTATATCACCACTAAACACACTGGCAAACTTGTTAATGGCAAACTTATTAAGGAATAATGGGGATTATTTTAAAGAATAATACCCTTTACATTTTTCCACATTCTAGAGCCTGCAGGGGAAAAACTATCCATTAAAGAAATAGTGTACTTCAAACACACACACACTGATACAACCCAAGGAAGGCATCATCATCCCCCCCCAAAAAATGTTATTATGTTTTAAACAGCTTTAGGTTCCGGCATCTTCTACAGGTTAATCTCTGGGTTCTGGTGTTATTATTGCAGCAGGAGGCATGTTTTCTGTCACTTCATCATTGAAATATGCCAATTTTCCAGCTGATTTGGATTGATCTACATTAATCAAATACATTTTTATTTGTCACATACACATGGTTAGCAGATGTTAATGCGAGTGTAGCGAAATGCTTGTGCTTCTAGTTCCGACAATGTAGTAATAACCAACGAGCAATTTAACCTAACCAAATACCTTATACACACAAGTGTAAGGGCATAAAAGATATGTACATAAAGCTATATTAATGAGTGATGGTACAGAACGGCATAGGCAAGATGCAGTAGATGGTATCGAGTACAGTATATACATATGAGATGAGTAATGTAGGGTATGTAAACATAAAAGTGGCATTGTTTAAAGTGGCTAGTGATACATGTATTACATAAAGATGGCAAGATGCAGAAGATGGTATAGAGTACAGTATATACATATGAGGTGAGCCATTTAGGGTATGTAAACATTATATTAAGTGGCATTGTTTAAAGTGGCTAGTGATACATTTTTTACATACATTTTCCATTATTAAAGTGGCTGGAGTTGAGTCAGTATGTTGGCAGCAGCCACCAGATAGAAACTGTTTCAGTTTCTCGGTCCCTGCTTTGATGCACCTGTACTGACCTCGCCTTCTGGATGATAGCGGGGTGAACAGGCAGTGGCTCGGGTGGTTGTTGTCCTTGATGATCTTTATGGCCTTCCTGTGACATCGGATGGTGTAAGTGTCCTGGAGGGCAGGTAGTTTGCCCCCGATGATCCGTTGTGCAGACCTCACTACCCTCTGGAGAGCCTTACGGTTGTGGGATGAGCAGTTGCCGTACCACGTGGTGATACATCCCGTCGATGTGGATAGGGGGGTGCTCCCTCTGCTGTTTCCTGAAGGCGACGATCATCTTCTTTGTTTTGTTGACGTTGAGTGTGAGGTTATTTTCCTGACACCACACTCCCAGGGCCCTCACCTCCTCCCTGTAGGCCGACTGGTCGTTGTTGGTAATCAAGCCTACCACTGTTGTGTCGTCCGCAAACTTGATGATTGAGTTGGAGGTGTGCATGGCCACGCAGTCGTGGGTGAACAGGGAGTACAGGAGAGGGAGATGTTGTTACCTACCCTCACCACCTGGGGGTGGCCCGTCAGGAAGTCCAGTACCCAGTTGCACAGGGCGGGGTCGAGCCCCTGCAGTGAAGGAGAGTCCACAGGTTTTGGTTGCGGGCAGTGTCAGTGGCAGTGTATTGTCCTCAAAGTGAGCAAAGAAGTTATTTAGTCTGTCTGGGAGCAAGACATCCTGGTCCGCGACAGGGCTGGTTTTCTTTTTGTAATCCGTGATTGACTGTAGACCCTGCCACATACCTCGCGTCTGAGCCGTTGAATTGCGACTCTACTTTGACTCTATACTGACGCTTAGCTTGTTTAGCCACTCTACTTTGTCCGGTTACTTTGGGCCTAATCAGCGGGTTATCTATAACCGTTATGTCTGATAACCCGCTGATGACTGGATCTATCAGACATAACGGTTATAGATAACCCGCTGATGACTGGATCTATCTATAACCGTTATGTCTGATAGCGTCCAGTCATCTGGGCTAAGTGACTTAGATGTTTTGAAAACTACAGATAGATTTCCAGTCACAACGCCTTGGTTCAATTCCATCTTGGACACTTGGTTTTGCTGAACAAATCCCTCGGTTTATGCAAATCTGGATGGAAATCTGAAGAGGCACACACTTCAAACCCATAGATGGTCACATTGATAAATAAATGCATATGATAGCGTGTGTATAGCACTGAACTAGATTAGGGAGATTGACATAGAGGCCACAGCTCCTCAAATAAGCTGCCTCTGAGCAACCCATGAATACACAGTGGAAACGCGCATTTAAATAGGTTTCTGAAACCTGGCAGTTATTTCCTGACAGTGCATTTGGAGAACCAAGTGACTAGGAGCAGCACTTAATGCATCTGTTTAAAAGCATAAACTACGGAGAGTACAGTATAAAAATAGATACTACCTAAAAGCTTTAACGTAAGAAGGAATCTGGATTTTGTTGCTTGTTTTTCTACTACTTCTTAAAATAATAGCTTTTTCCTAACATAGGATGTACAGTATTGAGTAACCCACTTACAAAAGTTGGCCATCCACCTGTTATGAGGATTTGATCAATTTTCTTCGACATCACATCTTCATAACTATGGATGGAGGGAGGGAGTGAGTTCCAAAACAACACAATCTGCTACAACCCAAAGACTCTTTGCAAACATAATCATCCCAGAAATGGAGGAAATTGCAGTATGATAATTCTAGAAAATTACTAGTAACACTAGCATATAATAACATACCCAAAGAACTCGCGTTCCATGTGTGTTGGTGCACAAGTCCTTCCTCACAACTGACTGCTTGTGTGTTTGCCAGCCTGCCATGTTGTTTTGCAAGGCTGAAGTGGCTTAATTGGACAGCTCCCATGCTGTTCAGCAGTAGGGTGGCTGAGGCACATATCCTGCCTTAGATATGGCTGCTTGTGTGACTGATTACAATTATGGACACTTGTACAGACTCCATTCGTGGATGTACAATCGGAGCCATTTGAGAGCTTAAGGAGGGCCTTCCTCTCCCTGGTCTGCCCTTGAAAAGTGTGTTTGGGAGGCTGGCAATAACAGTCAATTAGGGAGAAGCAGGGGGCTCTACTGAGAAAAGAGGAGGAGGGGAGGAGAGGAGAAGCTGACAGTGAGGAAGGAGAGGAGAGAGAGTGTGAAAAAGAACACCAACGGCACATCTGCAGAATGCATGGCCTGGAGCACAGTGACATTTTCAGCGAGGCGATCAATATTTCCTCTTGTCAAAACACCATCTCAGCAATTTTTTAGGATTCAATATGATCCAGATGTGATGTGAGGCTGGGAATTCTCACAAAGTGTTGTTTCGTTTGTAGTCTAAAAGGGTGAAAGGGTCTAAAAGGGTTCTATTTAATGATTTGATTTATTATATGATATAAAGTCACTGTACATGAATACAATGTCATGAAAAAATACATTTGATTAATAGTTCCAGATATGTTCAATGGTAAATATGTCTGCACTGCACCTGGAAGAGGCACTCTTCACATTTGGCAATGGAAAAGTTCTATTCATTGTGAGTCACAGCTTAAGCTATTTTCAGTTTCTGTGCAGAAAATGTTTTCCTCCCTCATTTGTTCTTCACCATCCCTAATGGGATTTTCAATTGTTGTCAACTGTTGTTGAGACAGTGACTCAAAATTGAGAACCTAGTGTTTAATGGTCCCCCAACACACACACACACACACACACACACACACACACACACACACACACACACACACGCACGCACACGCACACGCACACTACTAATACTACCACCACAAACACACAGACACACAATCGACGTGGATTCTGTGAGATAGTTTTGTACACGCCTCTTAGTCAACCCTCAAGCGTTACTTTAGAAGCATAAGCCACATCTCATCATGTCCCTCAGGTTTTCCACCTTTTGTTCCGCTGTCGATTTGGTTTTGTTTTGCGTATCCCGTGATCTCTCCCTCCGTTTCCTTCCAAAGCATACAAGCAGAACGTTTATCACTCATTCAGCGAGCTCCATATGGTGGATTAGAAGACTGAAATTAGAGATAAAGAGCAGAGACAGGAAATGTTGTTTTATGTTTGGAAGACTTGCAATGTCTTGTTCAAGTAAAAAACAAACACCTCTAAGGTGAGTTATTTTGGTTTAAAAAGTAGGGCTTGATCCGGATAAACAACCCATAGGCTTTACTTAAATAAGATCAGTTAAATTCAGTTGGATGAGCTCTCTCTCTGAATTAGGAGCTAAATCCATTAGTTATGAAGATCCTATTAAGGATGAATTATGAATCAATCTAAGGCTAGACATGAAACATTAAAGCTGGCTACCTACTCAGGCTGTACAGTAGTACAGTATGATGCACACGTACTAGCAAACGTGGTGTATTATGTTCACTGAGATTTGCATAGGACCATTTTTTTTTTTATTGTACCTTTATTTAACTAGGCATGTCAGTTAAGAGCGAATTCTTATTTACAATGACAGCCTACATTGGGTTAACATTGGGTTAACTGCCTTGTTCAGGGGCAGAACAACAGATTTTTACCATGTCAGGGGATTCGATCCAGCAACCTTTCAGTTATTGGCCCAACGCTCTAACCACTAGGCTACCTGCCGACTATTAGGTTACTCGCTTGAAACAAAATGTACTTTCAAGGGTGTTACGAGTCCCCACTAGAATGTGCCATCTCCTGCATTGTATCAGTGATAGGAGACAATGGGAGCCAACCAGAGAACTCAACCCAAAACGTTCTGTGAAATAGCATCTGTCTCCTGGGGCCTTAGATTAAATCCCACCCTTCATCACATCCTCGGATACTAAGACATCATCACCAGCTGGAAATTAGTGAAGCTATAAAGGTCCAAGAGTCTATTTACTATCGACCTGCTAATCATGAGGTAATACATGCATGGTGGAAGCACTCTGGCAACAAAACCCCCCTAAGCTTCTGTTTTACTTACAACCACAAAATAGCTCCTTTTCCTGACTCTTCTTAGTTCCGACCAATTGTGAGGATGTTCGCAGGCTAACCGCTAGCTACATTTGACCCTGGACTGAGGTAAAATGAAAGACGAGGAGATTAGTGATAATCTGGGTCTAGGACTGCAGCCATAAAAGGAAAGAGCTTGGCTTGACAGATCCCCAACAACCCCCCCCCCTTCACCTCCCCCGCACTGATGGCCTGTAATCCCTCCAAAACGGTGTGGTAAATTAAAGATCTGATAATCGCATCATTTTTTCATCATTATTTCAGATCAGACAGTGGGAATTTGTTGAGGCTGTCTGTGCATATGCTACCAACATCACTGAAATAGTGTTGATTGACCTGAGACCGTTCACACATCTGCAGTATAGGACTGTCACTGTATAGGAACATATTTTCACATTTTATTCGATACCGCCTTATGGCTGACGATGAGACGGTGAGGTGAAATCATTAGGGAGTGTTAAAATAGGAAAACAACTTGAAAGGATACTTCATAGACTCTTTGTACATAAGAAATGCGTGACAAAGAGCATCTTGGGAGGAGACACTCAAACTTCCGACATTTGCACCTGCACTTTTCATCAATTTTATTTCTCAATCTCCTCGAATTGTGACAGGATTTGTCACACTGTGCTAACATTTTCTCAGCCTCTCTGCAAACCCCATTACATAAAATAGCACAAACGGCCGTAAATGCTTACGCCATAACAAAAAAGCTTTCAAAGGAACTGTTCTCTATGGCCCTCTCACTATTTGATTGAAGTAGGGGACTTGGTCTGTCCCCCTTCTTGGCCTTTGAAATACCCTAGTGTAAAGGAGTATGGGAGCTGGCCAAGTAAATACATTGAAGTAAGCTGAACTGAGGTGATGAATCCCCTAAAATGGCACTGAGGAACAGAACACAGAAAGTGCAGACAAGGGACTAAATTAGAACCCCTGAGCTAAAGACAGAGGACTCCTTGGGGCCTAGTGACACCAACATCCACTCACTGCTGAAATGATATAATGCAGATATTTGCTATAATGCACCATATTTAGCACAAGCTTCAGTCATTTCCATTTGAGGTCCGTGTCATCTAAGTAATGACAGAAGTAATAGGAAAACAAAAGCTGTGAAGTGTGTTTAAGTCAGAGTACAGACGCTGCCTATCCTTGTAAAAAAAAAAGATGTGGTTCAATGATTAGGTTCAATACTTCCATAAAACCCTAACCAAAGCATGGATTTCAAATTTACAAACACCTCTGGACAGTTTTGCTGGTTTTGGGAAAATTCTACTTGTATCTAGGGTCTGACTAATACTTGACTGCCAGGAGTGACTTTTCTAATTGAGGGGAAGGAACCGTTGTTTTTTGTTACCTATTTATGAGAAATTGAATATGATTTGAGGCCCATTCAATGAAGTGCATCATACAATCCTCTACGGAGTATTCTGTCACAGCTGATAGGATAACCATAGGGCTCTCTAATCCTGTTAACCCTGTTAGAGTGCATGCTGCAAAGCCATGAAAGCACATGACAATGGCAGCCTCAGCAGGCTGCATACACCTCGACTGACAGTCTATGTGAGACTAGGAAGTCATTAGTCTCCTTAGTTTGAGAGGAATGTGCCTGAGACAAAAAACCCATCTATCCCTCGCAACAAAACAAACATTATTCCAGTGAAACATACATTTGTGTTTGAAAACACAAAGAAAAATGATTGCCATTTTCGCCCAGGGATATGGCATTTAGTTATCCACCTGTTTCTGGTCTAAGGGACACAATCCCTGGCCATTGCAGGCACAGTTGGTTTTCCCTCCCCAACAGCACAAGATGAAGCAACTGAACACATTGGAGCACATGAACATCCATATATTAATGGACCAATTTGTCTTTTAATCAGATCTCAGGAAGCTTCACAGTGTCGAGAACACTTGACTTAATGTACTTTCAGATAGATACCTTGTTTGAATTAAAGGTCATTGGTTATCAAACCAACAATATTTCTTAGGTTCTGTGTTTTACAGGCGAATTGACAGAGACAAATGCAACCCAAAGTCGTTTGGGGTGAGAATCCATCAAATACAAGCAGCCTGTGAACCATGAGAACGCCAGCGTTCTTTAGCCTATGTGGCTTAAGTGGCTTTGAACACAGGGTGATGTTAAAATAGTCATACCACTTGTGCAAGTCAACATTCTGTAATGTCACCTGTGGTGTGGGGTACTGCCACCAGCAGGGTCTTTTAGAGGGCTGAGGCATGGCAAGGAGGACACTGGGGATTTAGGCAAGACAGCATTGCTCTGAAGACTTCTTCCAGGGTACAACAAAAAAAGAGCTTCTCAAGCGGGTCACGAGCAAATTGAGTGTCAAATTTTGACATGAATCAAAGGTTAGACAGACATCTTTATTTATAGGCTCAAAAATAATTATTTGGAAGCTCTGTATCCAGCAATCCTTCATTCTTAATTAGGCTACTTGCTATGACTGTCAGTTTACAGCAGTCCTACTACTAGCAATGGTTATCCTCAGCTAGGCTCAGATACACTATATATTTCCATAATAAAAACCTGGGGCTAAGATCAGGTTAGTGCCAACAAGCCATATGCGGTCCATTAACTACACGTACGGAGTAGTCAATAGTGTAGCTGGACTCATGCTTTCGGTTAAGACGTTCACCTTGTGAACAACGACCCTTTATATGTGTATTAGCCCTTGATGCTTATAAAAGATATCCATGTCTATATTGCCTTCATCATCTGAGATGGACATGCTCTCCGCATCTCAAGCTCTTTCGACACAGGTCTTAAGAGTTGAGAGTGCAAATGAACATAGGCTACACACCAACATAAAACAATTGAGTGATGCGTGAATAAATATACTTTTTCATATGTGGAGCTGTTTCATGTTGACTTTGATGTATAAAAGGTAGCCTAGAAATCCAACCTGAATCACTCTACATTGTACTAACGTAGCGTGATTCATGTTGACTTTGATGTATAAAGGTAGCCCAGAAATCCAACCTGAATCACTCTACATTGTACTAACGTAGCGTGACTCAGTTTGCATTTTGAGGCTAGTGAGGAGGTGCTTTTGTCTTCATAAATCCGTCTCCTGAGTATTATAATTCCTACGTAACAATTCACCCATTTTAACTATAAGAATACTCTGCGTTTCGTTGGCTAATGGAACAATGAAATATTGTCTGATGATGTCTGCGTGCCAGTCAAACAACGAGCAGACAATATTTCAACTCACTGGCGATTAAAAGTAAACAATTAGACATTTAGGAGAACATTCCCTCTATGTAACTCTTCAATCTGCTTTCAATCCACATGGATGTATAGTAGATACCCTGCTGTGGTAACCAACGGTAACCAAAAATAGTACCAATGATGCTATCCGATAGTATCAAAGTAAAGAATCAGATTCCTATCGGATCATCTGTGAAGAACAAAACCGTTCTCAGTGTATAGGATCTTTCAACTTCAAATACTTCCACACCAATGTTGTCTCTCTACAGAAAGACATTCCTCTTCAATCCTTTTAGCTGTCTTTTGAATGGCTTTAGAAAAAAAGCATTTTGTGAAAGTGGATTCCTGATCAGACTACAGCCTCCGTTGGTAAACACTGACTCCGAATGATTGGGAAATTGGGAAAACCCACTTCTTGACCCAAATCCTGAGCAAAGTAAATGTCTCTATAATTGAGTGACTAAGAGCAAAAGCCTGCTGCATGTGGGGAAGCTAAACAGCTCTTGACTAGAGGACTTTAATGTGACACTGACTAATTACATGTACTGTGCAAAGGGTTCAATTAATCTAATGTGTACTGGAACCTTAAGAAAATAATTAAATGACAAATCGCCTGGACCAACCTGGGTAACATAATTAAGACGATAAATGAATTGTCGGGATGTAATGATTCATTGATACGCATCAGTCTCCGGTTAAAATGTTTAAGATATGAGTGCATTGGTCTGTGGGACACCAAAACGATCTAAATTAAGCATGCATGCGTCAGAAAACCGATTTAAAGGTTAGGAATCGCCGGTTCTACTTACAGGAAGTTACCAAACCACAGAAGAAGATGAAAATGTGGTTTTCGGCAATGAGTTTATGGGATAGCTGCCTCCCGTTATAGTTTATTGTGATGGTAATGACATTTGTTTTGAAATAATTATTTGGTGGAGGTCACTAGCGACAGTATAGCTAGTCTAGCTTTTTGCTAGCTAGCTGCTCCGTAAGATAGCTTGACTTTCTACAGTTGAAAGTTGGGGAAATAGTACCTAATCGAAACATGTTCTACTATCAACTGAAACGATTAATGAAAAGGTCATATTTTGTAATCTCCCAAAATAAATGTGATCTTTGGTGAGAGACTAGGCTCTCCTCCATCTTGTCGTTGTGAAACCCTATTCTCCGTCCGGTAGCGACGTCAGGATGTACACGGAGCGTGCACCGTTCACACTCCGTGGTCTATCCCTGTTCTAATAGGCTATTTGTACATCTGGCACTTTCAGCATTCAGATCCCTGCAAAATGGCTTTCGCAAAGTCAAATCATAGGCTTTATTAGTTGAGTGACAACGATTGCAATTTGCTGCGTCATTGTTACCAAATGCGCTGTAGAAAATTGGGTTTTACGGGAATTATGTAGCCTACTAGAGTGGACGCAACACACATCAAATCAAACTTTATTTGTCACATGCGCCGAATACAACATGTGTAGACTTTACCATGAAATGCTTACTTACAAGCCCTTAACCAACAGTGCAGTTCAAGAAAGAGTAAAGAAAATATTTACCAAATAAACTAAAGTAAAAAATTATAAAAAGTAACACAATAAAATCAATGTGTCGAGTCAATGTGCCGTGGTAGTAGTTAGTCGAGGTAATTTGTACATGTACTGTAGGTAGGGGTGAAGTGACTATGCATAGATAATAAACAGAGAGTAGCAGCAGTGTCAAATCAAATGGAGGAGGGGGGTGTCAATGTAAATAATCCATTGGCCATTTGGTTAATTGGTCAGCAGTCTTATGGCCTGGGGGTAGAAGCTGTTAAGGAGCCTTTTGGTCCTAGACTTGGAGCTCCGGCACCGCTTGCCGTGCGGTAGCAGAAAAAAACTGTCCATGACTTGGGTGACTGGAGTCTTTGACAATTTTTTGGCCTTTACTCTGACACAACCTAGTATATAGATCCTGGACGGGAAGTCCAGGATCCAGTTAGAGGGAGGTGTTTAGTCCCAAGGGTCTTTAGCTTAGTGATGAGCTTTGTGGGCACTATGGTGTTGAATGCTGAGCTGTAGTCAATGAACAGCATTCTCACATAGATGTTCCTTTTGTCCAGGTGGGAAAGGACAGTGTGGAGTGCGATTGAGATTGCGTCATCTGTGGATCTGTTGGAGCAGTATGCGAATTGGAGTGGGTCTAGTCGTCAAGAGCTGGTGCAGCTGGTGCTCTCATGCATGCTTCAGTGTTGCTTGCCTCGAAGCTAGCATAAAAGGCATTTAGCTCGTCTGGTAGGCCCGTGTCAGTGGGCAGCTCGTGGCTGGGTTTCCCTTTGTAGTCCATAATAGTTTGCAAGCCCTGCCACATCCGAAGAGCAACAGAGCCGGTGTAGTAGGATTCAATCTTAATCCTGTATTGACGTGTTGCTTGTTTGACGGTTCATCTGATGTCATAACGGGATTTCTTCTAAGCATCCGGATTAGTGTCCCTCTCCTTTTGCTCGATGCAGGGGTTACCTTTAATCCATGGCTTCTGTTTGGGAAATGAACGTACGGTTTCTGTGTGGATGACGTCGTCGATGCACCCATTTATGAAGCCGATGACTTGAGGTGGTGTACTCCTCAATTCCATTTTATGAATCCCGGAACACATTCCAGTCTGTGCTAGCAAAACATCCAACTGCTGATTGTGATTCTCAATCATTCAGATTTGATTTAGATTGTTCAAGGTTCACTATAAGAAATAGGGCTGCACTCAGCTTAGATAAGTCATCTCAGACAGATCCAGCTCCTGAGCTCCCATCAGTAGCAGATATTAATTTTAAATGGAATATTCATATGTTCATGCAAAAATATTATATTGCATCAATTTCTTCCCCTAATCAAACTGAATCGTTTCAAACTGTCATTAGAGAAGCACATCCTTAATGAAATGATATTTGAGCAAAGCTAACTGTTTTGTAGTGTGTACTGTTACAGAGTAATTGGTGTGAACAATTTCAGGTTGCCTACTTTCTGGACTGTTCTCCAGGTTGGATGCTGTTGTGATGATAGAGATTAAGCTTGGCGGTGTATTTTGAAATAGCCAAGGGATGGTTTTTTTAATACCGTCAATACCATAGAAACCAAGTTTTTCAATAAATTGTAATATTAATATTATTAGGGGCCACCCGAGTGGCGCAGTGGTCTAAGGCACTGCATCGCAGTGCTACTAGCGGTGCCACTAGAGATCCTGGTTCGAGTCCAGGACCTGTCGCAGCCGGCAGTGCGGCTTGGCTGGGTTGAAGTGCAACATAATTTGGCTGCTCCTCCCCCATCTTCTCCATGCAGAGCAGGCAGGCCTGTTGCCCTAGCAGCTCCAAACTTCACACAGACACAGCATGCCCACATGCTGCTTCAGACCCAGTACTGTTCTTCCTTCAGAAAAGCTTGTGTCAAAACTTTGTTCATTTGCCCATTGTCTCTCGTTCACATTCGCTTGTAAATGTCCAAACTCACCAAAATGTACATTCGGTCGCTCCTACGTATAACTTCATGAGCTGGAATGCCTGTCTTTGCAATTCGCTTATTTTAATTTATGCTTGTTATCATATTTAGCTAGCAGCCTTCATGGAAATTCATTATTACCTGTTTTCATTCTGTTGATAGATGCCCAATGGGAACTTTTGCAGGTTTTACCACCGGTAATAGCCGGTAATACTATAAATGCCGGGATGACAGAAGTACGGTGTGGCGATATGAACATCTGGATACTGCCCCACCCTAATAGAGATGTTAATACGGACAGTGATTTCGACACAGCACCAAGCTGAAAGGAGCTCAGGGAATTCTGGGAAGCTGAGAGAGACTTTGAGGACAGAGAAAACAAACTTGTCCTAAGCCAGATAAATATCTAACTGTAAAGCTACAAACTGCCCCAGTAACCTCTGAACTCTTAGCTTGCTTCAGGATGCCTTCAGAGTAGACAGCCATCCAGATGAGAGAATCAACACGAAGATCGGCCAGCCTCGTCGAAAACAATAACATCTTCGCAATCACAACTACACAACGTGCCCTGCCTTCGACAGATTCAACTCCAGTTCAGCATGCGACACAGACAGAAGGCTCTCAGATGGTTCACAGACAGAAGGCTCTCAGAATTGTCTCAACCGTCGACAGAACTTCAAATTGGGGAAACGTCTGACCAAACACCCCCACCCCCTCCCTCCCTTCAACCTCATTCTCCAAAACAAAAATGGGACAGACAGTTAATGACGAAGCTGGCAGCCGCACAGCTTTTCAACTGTAACCGCATCATGGGTGAAAATGAAATTGATTTGAAAATCCTGGTCCTGCCAGGGCAGAAGCAGAGAGGATTATGTGGTG
The DNA here is from genome assembly GCF_002021735.2 of Oncorhynchus kisutch. Taxonomy (NCBI): domain Eukaryota; kingdom Metazoa; phylum Chordata; class Actinopteri; order Salmoniformes; family Salmonidae; genus Oncorhynchus; species Oncorhynchus kisutch. The sequence continues at coordinate 37,633,719 of NC_034191.2, forward strand.
ATTGTACTAATGCTGTGTGTCCCCGGTCTCCCTGGCTTTGAATCAGGTCAGTACCCCATCAGAGCAGCGCTGGACAGCACGGTGAGAGATGCTAAAAGGCCGGGAGAGGCTATAAACTGTAAAAAACCTGCACTCAGTCGGATGACTTGTTGAGCGATAGGGACCCTCCGGGGGCAAAACATGTGAAATTGTGTAGCACAGTTTTTCTCCTTATGAAATTCCAGCCAATGTTTTTTCCCCATTTAAAATGTGACAACGCTTGTGATATGGTTGTGGAATGTATAACCATAGTAATAGTTGTAAAACATTACTATTTGTTATTTATGCTAAATACTTCTACAACAGGATTAGGAAATAACAGGAACACATTACCCATTTGACCTATCCAAAGTAATAGAATTCAAATTTTTCAAAACAGGATGCGAGAGCCATACATGTCTCATAACTGAATTATGCAAATGTGTTCATATTTCCAGAACAGATTTGGTTTTGTTTACATCCTCTATGCCATGCCAGTGATGTCCTCTGAGGGTCACTTGCCAAGGATTCCTGGTAGAGCTTTAAGCTCCTATGAACATTACAGTACTGGAGATGAACACTTAGAGTAAGTGCCCTCCTTCCGAGTATGCTAACGAACTACTTATCAATAACTGCTCTTCCAAATTGATAATCCATGTTTGGAGTCAATGACTTGGCAATTGTTAGAGGTAATAAGGGGGGGATTTATACGGTCAAAACAACACAACCACATTACTCTAATAGATTTAATGGAACTTTTGGACTTGAAAAAAAATTGCCCAAGAAAAATGAACACACAGATAACAGACAGGATAATCAGTCTGGTATATGATCAATGTGCAGTTCTTAAAGAGAACAATGAAAATGCATTTTCTATACTGGTGTTATGCAAATGAGCATAATCTCTTAACTGTGAGTTTTTTAAATTTTGTATTGGGATCCGTGAGTCAACAGTTAAGCCATCCACTTTCTACTGGGATCAATAGCAGCTAGTATTGTAAGCAACACTTAAAACAATTTTTTTCTTTTTGTTAATCCCACCCCAAACTTAAAATAAAACGGCCTGTTCATTATAATGAGAATTGACAACACTCCAACACTTCATGGGGAGAGAGGTTTTGGTGTGTTTCAGTAGCCTTTAAAACAAATAACATGAAACGAGCTAGAAAGTGCTCTATCCTTCCATACACTTGGAACTATGCCCCTGAATGACATGGAAACAGTATTGAGTAGGTATCATTTATCCGTTTTTATCCTCAAAAGAACGTCTGACATACTGTAGATGGCTCATATTCTTGGCGCTGATATACTTACAACTATACAGCATAGAAGAAACATCTTGTTTTGACAACACATGTTTCCCGGAAGATGTCAAATAAAATCAAACGTGAGCTGAAGTATACTCTGAGAAGATAGCAATTTCCTAGATAACGTCACATCATCCTTTCAAGGCCACATTCGCCATCAAACCACAATGTCTTCCAGTCTGATCCTGATCCGATGCATTTGTTTTGGTATACAGCGAAGGGGTGAGGACGAGGAAGTGTAAAATTTTTATATGTCAATAATTGAAATAACCATGGACAGGATTCCCAGATCACAAATTGTAGATTTAAAAAACTACACAGGGTCTGCTATGCCGGTAGATCTCAATGAGAACTCGCCTCACACATCTGATATCTGAACCCAGCAGGTTTAAACCCACTGAGCCTTTCATACGTGAATAGAAATGGGATATTCGGGTGTCTGTGGCAACGGGCCTAAGGGCAAAAGCACAAGCCCACAATGATCTCCAACCAAATTCTACGAGACGGAGTGGATATTGTCAAATCAATGATAATTGACCTGGCGGAGAGCAATCACAGTGTCTGTGCCATTAATTTTTTAATAAGCAATTGTCCATTTTCTGCACTTCTCCCACATCAGAACGCACCCTGAAGGCCACAGGACTGCCAACAAGTGGAAAAGCAATTAAAAAGTAAAGCATTGTGACACGGAAATGCTGCAAAGGGATACAAAATAACTTAGAGATGCAGACGTGATTAACTTCGACTGAGATGGTTACGTTTGGGTTGTTGAGGTGGTATCAATCTCAAAAGTGGTCCAGAATGTAGGACGTTTTCACTGCGATCTAAATGTTTGGGGAAGTAACAAGACGTTTGGGACATGAATTACGTTGAAGCACGCAGAGAAGAAAATGTTCAATTGGTATTAAACAGCCAAAGACGCCAATAAATCGTAATCAGCATGATTCTAAGTTACAGCGGACCTATACAGCACCTCGTCTAAAGAATGCGTCGACATGGACAGCTGTACTAATACATTCATGTCATGTGAATCTCATCTCGTGTGATGAGACTGACTTAAACAATCTTAGGGTTTAACAGATTAACTCTGAGCTGCTAGCCAAGCACATGAGGTTAAAAGGTAAATAGTTGCTAAAGCTAATGTTATACAACAGAGGTTTACTATTGCACACCAAGCATGTACAGTATAAAGATATTATTCTACAATTGATGACACCTGGAATTTCAAATAATCTTCACAAAACCCTTGTTTTAATCAATATTAAAGGGCGGATGTTGAGAAAGGCACATTATTTTGGTCATTTTTCTTGCACATGTTATGAGGCCCTTTTTCTTTCTCATCTTATGGACATTGTTACTAGCACACCACAGCTACTGTGTAACAAAATCGTTTCTTTAAGGGTTCAGCTCCACCTATGCCTGTAATGTCATGACTAAGCCGCAAGCATCGGTAATGGAGTCACGGCAATATTATTTCTCTAGGCCACGGATATCGCAACAGCATGACAAAACCAGCTTATGGAATCAAACAGGCTACACTTTCTCAAGCAACAAATGACTACCCCCCCCCCCCCCCCCCCCAGATTTTTCTGTTGAAACTGGGGAGTGACAAATGCATACTGTTTGGTTGGGCTACAGGGTGAACAACTGCAGTTTGTTGTGTAGTCATTGATAATTGAGGTAACTACTACAAAGTCAACTTGAAGCCAACTTCTGTTCACAAATGTAACTTCAGGAATCATGTTTTAATATTGTGCTCAGTGAGTGACCCTGTATGGAAGGAAAACAACTAGGCATTGAGCAGAACATCTATTACTGTACAGAGCCGGGTGAAGGCTAAACTCACTCATAATTGAAGGAAATGAATGCACTGAGTAAACTGAATGACTAGATTTTTGAATGGATATTAATTCCTGAGCCTTGGTAACGTTCAACAGTAACTATGTTGGAATTGATTAACATGATGATCAAGTCATTTAATTGATGGAAGTGATTAGAGAGAGGAAATCCAGTAAGTGGATTATAGGTCCTAAACCTGCTGGGCCTGGCTGTGACAACACCGGAGTGGTCAGCACACATTTGACCTACAGGTTAGCAATATAGGCTGTAGGCTACCACAGGCTTTGGGATATTCCCATTGTTCCACTACTGCATCAGCATGAGAGGATCAGGTGAATAGTTCTCTAGACTGAAAGTTAAATGCTTCTCATTTTATTACAACTTTCAATAGGTCTTATGCCCGGATCAGATGACGATTATCATTTTTGTTGTACCTTTATTTAACTAGGCAAGTCAGCTAAGAACTAATTCTTATTTAAAATGACGGCCTACCAAAAGGCAAAAGGCCTCCTGCGGGGACAGGGGCTGGGATTAACAGAATGTGACTGGTAGAATGGGTGTTGTATGTGGAGGATGAGGGCTGCAGTAGGTATCTCAGAGAGGGGGGAGTGAGGCCTAAGAGGGTTTTATAAATAAGCATCAACCAGTGGGTCTTGCGACAGGTATACAGAGATTACCAGTTTACTGAGGAGTATAGAGTGCAATGATATAGAGGAGAATAGAGTGCAGTGATATAGAGGAGAATAGAGTGCAGTAAGGAGCATTGGTGGCAAATCTGATGGCCAAATGGTAAAGTACATCTAGCCACCCGAGAGCACCCTTACCTGCCAATTATGTCTCCATAATCTAGCGTGGGTAGGATGGTCATCTGAATCAGGGTTAGTTTGACAGCTGAGGTGAAAGAGGAGCGATTACAATAGAGGAAACAAAGTCTAGATTTAACCTTAGCCTGCAGCTTTGGTATGTGCTGAGAGAAGGACAGTCTACCGTCTAGCCATACTCCCAAGTACTTGTATGAGGTGGCTACCTCAAGCTCTAAACCCTCAGAGGTAGTAATCACACCTGTGGGGAGAGGGGCATTCTTCTTACCAAACCACATTACCTTTGTTTTGGAGGTGTTCAGAACAAGGTTAAACGCAGAGAAAGCTTGTTGAACACTAAGAAAGCTTTGTTGTAGAGCGTTTAACACAAAATCCAGAGAGGGGCCAGAATGATGATGATGTTGATCTGTACAATCCCTCACACCTTACAGACAATAAGTGCTACAATTAATGAAATGGTACTGTGATATACATGTTCAGGTCAAGAGACACTGGATAGTTATTGAATTCATGTCTTCAATATAATATCTGAATGTGATTTGCCCTTAGAACATGATTATGTGCTCTGATACAGTCGTATGGAGCAGAAAAAGCAAGCATATTCTACTGTGTATTAGTTCAAGTGCATTGATGCACTATATATATATACAAAAGTATGTGGAGTGAAACGTCTAGAAGCAACAACGGCTCAGCCGCAAAGTGGTAGGCCACACAGCTCACAGAACGGGACCGCCGAGTGCTGAAGCACGTAGCGCGTGAAAATCAATTGCCCCCGGTTGCAACACTCACTACCGAGTTCCAAACTGCCTCTGGAAGTAACATCAACGCAAGAACTGTTAGTCTGGACCTTCATGAAATGGGTTTCCATGGCCGAGCAGCAGCACACAAGCCTAAGATTACCATGCGAAATGCCAAGCGTCGGCTGGAGTGGTGTAAAGGTCTCCGCCTTTGGACTCTGGTGCAGTGCAAAGATGTTGTCTGGAGTGATGATTCACGCTTTACCAACTGGCAGACCGACGGACAAATCTGGGTTTGGCAGATGCCAGAAAAACGCTACCTGTCCCAATGCATAGAGCCAACTGTAAAGTTTTTCATGGTTCAGGCTAGGCCCCTTAGTTCCGGTGAAGGGAAATCTTAACACTACGGCATGCAATGACATTCTAGACAATTATGTGCTTCCTACTTTGTGGCACAGTTTGGGGAAGGCCCTTTCCTGTTTCAGCATGACAATGCCCCCGTGCACAAAGTGAGGTCCATACAGAAAGGGTTTGTCGAGGTCGGTGTGGAAGAACTGGCCTGCACAAAGCCCCGACCTCAACCCCATCGAACACTTTTGGGATGAACTGGAACGCAGACTTCGAGCCAGGCCTAATCACCCAACATCAGTGCCCGACCTCACCAATGCTCTTGGATGAACGGAAGTAAGTCCCCGCAGCAATGTTCCAACATCTAGTGGAAAGCTTTCCCAGAAAGGTGGAGGCTGTTATAGCAGCAAAGGGAGGATTAACTCCATATTAATGCCCATGATTTTGGAATGAGATGTTCGACGAGCAGGTGTCCACATACTTTTGGTCACGTAGGGTATGTATAGAGAACATATAACAGCTTGGCATGCAGGGGCCCTGTAGGGCAATACAGCACAGTAAGGGGTGTGTCTGGGTCAATGATTCCCAAACTCTATAGACAACCCGTCAGCAAATACACAACAATACTCTCGTTGCCTCTGTCTAGTGCAGTGTGTACACCTCACAATGGGTACAAAACCTAATATTGCTCTATAAAGATCAGATTGCTCTCATTTAACATTACAGAAAAAGAAAAATGATCCTACATAACATCAATTTCCTCCAAGCTATTTTTCAAACATAAATCATAATGGTTCATTCTTTACCATGTAGACTATGCCAGAAATAAACTCTACATTAGCATACTTCTCAATTCAGTGGTAAAAAAAAATAAAAAATCAGCAGGTGTGTGTGAGAGGGAGAGTGAGTTAGAGAGAAATATTGCTGTTGTGTCTTGCATAGGCCCCTCCAAATAATTTGTTTTTGGGAGAGGGGGAGGGGTAGTCCTAGCCCCTCACTGACCTGCAGACCAAAAACACATGTCGGTGACCACGTGACTAATGACATCTGTGTCCAACAATAACATAATAGCCTTAAATTGACAGCTTGCATTGTCTGGGAGGTGATTAACTATAGGCTAAAACTACTCCCAACAAAAAAAAGGCACAAAGACACGATGGATTCCATCCTCAGTGAAGCTTTTATGGCGCTTTGCACTTATTTTTCAGAACCGGGCGATTTGGGACTGTTGTGCAATTCGGAAATCAAACTGCGTTGTTATGTATTGTATGCTACCCAACACAGCCCCTGCCTCTCCTCTCCGACGTTGAAAAGAGTAGCCTCCTGTAATCCACCGCTTCATCATCTCTGGGCGATTCTATGACGCACTTAACGTTTTCAGTGACTTCCAATGAATACCAGGGCACTGTCGTTTAAGTTAGGCTACATCATTATTTTGCAGTTTGGGGATGATAATGTGACTGTGGCATAGACTACATAGTAGATTAGGCTATGGAGCTATATCAAATCGCATATCAGATCAAATTAAAATAATTCACTTGAAATCCTCTCTTCCAAAAAAAAATGCCTATTTTTATCACTACATTTCTCATCCGAAAGAGCCTATTTTTTAAATCATATAATACCCCATTTATGAGTATTTAACTTAGTTGATGTCCGATACAATTTAAAACATGTGACATTTCAATATTTTTGAATTAGATCACATTAGGCATCAGTAGCCTACACATTAGTGAACGTGCCAATGGAATCAGTGATCATTTCATTCCATGCTGGTTCTATGCACTGCAGACAAAACTCAGCATCACTTGGATGCTGCGAACGAATGGAAAGTTGAGTTGAGACCTACCTGATAACCGCTGTATCACCCTGGCGAATAGTAATGTTGTCGGTCGCTCGCTGCATATCCACACTTCGGACGGGGAACCCTGTAGGAATAAGACACAGGAGTCTGAAAAAAGAAGCCTGCAATTGCCTCCAACACGGTCTCCTTCCGACCAGCATTTCCTAACCGGACGCGCAAAGATCCGAAAGAAAAGTGTTTGGACTTTGAAAGGGAATTGAAGTGGCGCTCCGACCCTTGGCAATATCCTACTCCACGACAAAGTGTGACTAAGGGCTTCTATGATGTTGAGGAAGGTAAATATGCGTTGAAATAACGAAAACAAAATGGCTTGGAGGAAAACATATATTCCGTAAACCCTCTGTGCAAGCGCTGTATTCCACTGTGCGTTCTGCTCCCGCGCAAAGGCAGCGATGAGCAGGCAGCAGAGTTCTTTAGAGGTGGGGAGGAAATTCAAACCTCTCCAGTCACCAGCGCCTCTCACTCTAGCGCTCTCTCTACCCGATTACCCCACCCCCGTTTATACATCGCACTGCTGCCCCCTTCACGAGAGTCTGATGCGCCCTTATTGGTTGTCACGACAACAGCACCAGCTGAGGTCCCTTTCTGCTAGACCCAACTGCGGTCGGCAGCTGAGGGGATAGGAAAGTCATTGGCCATGTGTCGAAGTAAATGCCTCGCTTGTTGTTCAAGGTCCACAAGTTAAGACTACATGCCAACATGGTCATAACATGACCCAAAAAAATTATAAGCAAAATGTAGTTAATGCAATTGAATTCATGAGCATACAAGTTCACATTTTAATTGATTTATGTTTTATTTATTTTTATTTAATCAAATGTGTGTGGGAGGCTTTTCAGCTGTGCATTAAAAACCTACAGTATTGGATGCATTGTGCTTGCTTTCCCTCATACATAGAAATAGAATGAATAGAATTCTAATTCTGTCATTCTATTTCTATGATCCCATATAGCCTACCTCAGGTATTTCAAAAGGACTGTAGGGCTACCAGTATAGCCCAACTAAGGAGCGAAATTGCTCAACACTGAAGACCTTGTCGAGCATAGCATAGCATAGCATAGCCACCTTATCTTACCTGGCTATGCACGGCCACCTGAACTGAACTCTGACATATAGCCTACATTAGAAAACTATTTTGACTCAAAATATTATTTCCGTGTTCTATTTTGTAAGCTAATGTATTTTCACGGCTACAGAAACATATTCTACTGTTCAGACATTCATTTTCTTTTTATCTTTTATACGCTCACCACATGATGAAAGAGCTGATGGGTAAAGTTGTTTATTGTTTATAGGGTCATGCCCAATCTGTCATCATATAACTGTGTCTAGACACATTGGCTTTGATTTTAACAAGGATGGTAATTATATTCACTTTGGCTGTTACTGGTGCAAGAGTTGCAAGGGCATGCCTCCAACTTCATCAGAAATGTAAATGTGGCAACCGAACAGTTTTTTTTCTTTTCTCTTGCTAATCAGGAAACAGATTTAATAGGCTGTTTCCTTATGTTCAATCACCCCACAGCTTAATTCATTGTAAAGTGAAATAAGACAGTATTGCACATTTGATCATAATGGGAAAAATAGTAAACAGCATCAGCATTCTCTGCATGCCGTCTTCATCTCCGACATAGAACCTGTGTTTATATCCTGAATAAACACCAGTATTTGTTATTATGATTAATGATCGAATGTAATCCTTTGTTGACCGCCAAAGTAGCTTACAGCAGGGATCATCAACTAGATTCAGCCGTGGGACATTTTTTTCCTTCAGCGGATGGTCAGGGAGCTGGGAACATAATTATAAATCATTTGTAGACTGCAAATTGACCGCAAGAAGCCCAAACAAATATAATATTTGATTAAAACAGTTGCTTACATTTGAATATGATCACATACACAGTATCTCTCTATGATGCGTGGGAATACCTTGGAACAGAGTTCCCAAATTAAAATCACTTGGAGCTGATTTGCAGGTGTCTTTACAGTCTTTAATGTCCAACTATTACAAAATAGCTCAAAAACCTGGTGGGCCAAATTCAGCCAGTTGGGGAACCCTGGTCAATAAGAACAGTCTGTGGTTCAGACAAATTGTGAAGAGTAGCACTAAAACACACTTGGTTTCTCAGTTTCAGCATCAGCAGCATTCTGCAATGAGGCTTTAGTGTGAGATTAGCCCAGAATGGAACTGCATCTGTGAGAGATTGGAAAGAATTATGAGCATAATTAATATGGAACAGTTTATGGAAGTGCTAATACTAGTGCATTAGAGGGAGCACTAAAATGCTTTCCGCTGTGGATCCTCCCTCATGCTTCTTAGAACAAAATGTCAAACTCCATCTTCCTTTACGAAAAGCAACGGAGAAGTTTTAGCAAGATAGAATAGTTTGTACATGGCCAAGCTCTATGCATACTAAGGCGCATTGATTCTTTTTTTTTTTTGTATGGATAAACTCTTCTATTCATATTCAGAGCCAGATTAATTACGCATGTACTTTTTATTTGCAAGAGAGAATAGGCTACAACATTAAAGCAGATCAAAAACACATTCATATTAAGATAATTAATGAAACATTAAAGTGAAAATTATTCATGTTATTCACTCACTCTTGATTTTCATGTTCTAGCTTTGTTCTTACCCTTTTAGTAACACTTGACAACTAGTGTCCTCACCTTATGACACAGTCATAACCATGTCATAATATGTCATGAGAGCTGACATAACTTTGTCATGACATATATTTAGGCCGGTTGTGACATGTATTGCATTATTTTGTGGCTGGTTATGACACCTTCATCAGAGTGCCAAAACCTACCACACAAGACAAAACATTCTGTTACGCCATAGCCTACTTGTCAACAGTATGTTTATGTTATATAACATTTGCTGGAATTGACCATATGAAATTATCATTGTAATTTCACACAACTTGATGTCAGACATGCACCTACCCCAATAGTCTGTTGCTGATGACTGGGATGAATGCAGGAGCAGGACAAGACACCCTCTTTTTGATTGATGACTGACATAAGGGCATGTACGTGATTGGCCTATCTGGCTTTTTGATTATGATGGTCATGATGCTTCTTGACAGTGTCATAAAGTGTATATTCTTAGTCCAAGTAAAGTGACACAGGATGGTCATAACGCTTCATGAATGTGTTTATACAGTGCATTTATTTAAAATATGATGGAAAAAAACAGGACTGTAAGGAATTCATTTAAACAACAACAAACGACTTAAGAAACAAACTTTCAAATGAAAGGAAACTTCTTGCCAGGGAAAAACACATTTGAATAAATGTGGGTTTTGACACTCTTATGTAGGTGTCATGAACAGCCATAAAATAACGCAATATGTCAGAACAGCTGTAAATATATGGGTCATGACAGTGTTACGACCATATTATGACACCTTATGTCAGCTGTCATGACATATGACACGGTTATGATCGTGTCATAACGTGTTAGGACGCTGGGTGTCAAGTAAAGTGTCACTGTTATTTTTCTTATTCTCCTCTGAAAATGATCGTTCTTGCACTGGTACAAAATGTGTAAGTTAATCAGGCCCTAAATATCCCATTGAAACATTATGCTCATAGCCACAAGCCTTCCACTGATGCAACATGGGCGAGATCATTTAGAGCTACACCCCGCTGTCTTTTCCTCCCTCACATTCTGTACATTATCCTACTGCATTAGCATTATCCTACTGCAGTACAGTGACGTGACTGAGCACCAAGAACACTGAGAGAAGACCGGGAGAGAGAACTCCCCTCCTCCTTCTTTCCCCAGCATACCGTCAACATATGATATGGTTACCGTTCATCTGTATTCCGAGCCTGACCGCTGCCCTCGACCACACGCTAGACTAGCGAAACCCACTCAGCCCTTCCTCACACAGACCTCCCCACATACTGTACACTGCTGAAAGAAAGAAGACTGACAGAACTAGTTCCATGGCACTGGGCTGCTCCAAGCTCCGGCGATACCAGGGGTATTGAAACACTGGAAAGCCCTGTTGTATGTTGGGAACGACATACTGTACTATGCAAATCACGTTGTAATACGGTATGAATTGTACTAGCGAGTGAATTTAGATGTTGAAGGTACAGTATGCATAGATATAAGTCCACATGCATGAAGGACAGCAATTTTAGAGGCATTCTAGAGATGAGAAAAACAACCGTAATCCTACTCAGCATTTTTATGCTTACTCATAACATGCAGCATGGTGGAGATTTGTCCTGACTATCGCTATTTGCACCACGTTGTCACTCCACATGTCTGGAGAAAGTATTGTTCCTCTGTCTTTGAACAAACTGTTATTGGGTAAGAGCAGAATGTGGTGAGATAACACTGAGTGAGTGAACCGTATTGAGAGAACAGTGAATGAGCCTCAAAACTAGAACCTGAAATGAGGTCCATTTAAAGCCTGCTAAGCTGAACAAAGATTTCTGTTATCCCCTCATTAAACAACCCCCCTCTTCAAAATGACAAACTCAAAAATATTGGAGAAGCAATTTCAGGTAAAAAAAAGTGTTGATCATTATTGAACTCTGCCAGGCATGATTCTTCACGAACTGTGTAGGGCAACCTGGTTATAAACACAAATGGTTCTAGGACCATTACTGAACTTTGGGTGATCAATGAGGCATTCTCACCCCTGAGATCATACTATTACCTAACTTACTATGGCCCGTGTCAAAAGGGGAAAGGGAACATTAAGGGAACACACCCACCGACAGTGTGTTCTGATTAATTTCATTCTCTTTGTGGGGGGGGGGGAAGAGTGGATGCATAATTTACCTTGACATTCCCGTCATACGCAAGCTCCTGGCAGCGAAATGCATGATATGCAGGAAAAAGGATACGGCACCCGCACTCAGCAATATTTCACAGGAGGAACACAATGAATTACACAATACATTACATCTACAGCCAGATGAGCCGTTTGTCAGCAAAACTCAAGCTGGCAGCAAAGATAATAAAAGAGAATGGGCACAAAGAATGGCAATGTTGTGCACAAAGTGGTGATTGACCTCATTTTAGGGTTTCTGATGAGGGAGAAACCTTGTAAAGCCCTCAACTAGCACTGACATTTCAAATCAATTGCCTTGGCATGACTAAGATATTTCCAGAAGTACCAGATTGATCCTGTTCAGGATCAGGTGAAAGGATGGGTGGAATTTTTTGCCATATTATTTACAGCTATCCAATCAGATCTACAGGAATACATAGGAAGTAGGGGCTAGGCATACATTTGGAATTCAGCAAAAGTGTGAAACTGCTTATTTGGTGACGTTTCCTCTGTCAGCAAATGTTGTCCAGTGAGCCATGAGATCTTTATGCTGACGTCAGTGCTGATAATGTCCCAACTGATAATATTCAAACGCACGGCGAGCCAGTTTTTTTATTTAAATCCCCAGCAGCATAGATTGATTACATGCCAAGCCAAAATAAGCATATTGTTTGCGCAGTACTGGGATCCAAAACATCAGTCACACTAATGTGTTCTCTGTTAACAGATTTTCTTGAAATATTTGGCTTGGCAAAAGCCATCATGGTTCCTCCACAAATACTTTGCTTCACACATGGAATAAACACCCCCAAAAACGATTTGCTCAACGTAGCTAGGTTGCCAGAGATGTTTACCTTCATAAAGATGATCACAAGGTCGAAAACACAACCCGGAAGTGAATGCTACAGTAATAACCGTATGCATTCATTTTTTGTTTTCACACAAGATGTTCTTTCCTCAAGTCCTGTATGTAATAGAGTTCATTTTATTCTTTGCAGAAAATCCATGTGCAATAAAAGACAACGGTCAGCAAGAATCCTCTGAATGCTAAAATCCTACACAAGGTTCAAATCCTCACAGACATTATGTACAGTCTCGTGAGGTGAACAGGGACTGAGGTGTGAAAACACTCTGAATTATCGGATGTATGAACATTCCGATGAATATGCAATTACAAGAAGCCCTGCATATTGCACGATTGCTGAAATGATAACTCACATGCAACCAAGAGTCAAATCCAGAGTGCACAACCTTCTCCAAGTCAAGGCCAAAAGATTTATGAATTCAGACATCACTGTTCCAACAATGTATTCTGTGATCAAAGGGAATCAAATGCATCTGGTATGGGTCAGTCTCCATGCAAATGGAGATCCTGACATTACGCCCCATGATTGGAGAAGCTAATCATGCAGCGACTCATTCTGAAGGCGTGGCGGTGGGAGTTTGACCTTTCCCAGAGTCTCCACCAACCCTCAGGTCATTATTTTGCTATTCATTTCACAAACAGGCTGTCCACATAGAGGCGTAGTACATAAATAGAGCAATAGAAAAATATTGTATTGAAGGCGAAAAGCACAAGAAACAAAGCAACTGAACGCTGAGGTGTCAACAAAGGTGTTGACATATTGTACAGTACACATACTATCATAAAGGTTTCGCTAGTCGTTTATGTTTTATATACTGAAAATTTATATTACTTGTTAGAGACTCAATGCCACAAACAGCCATTGCAGACACTATGCGCTAACACTAGACTCACCTTGTTGCAGTGCAGTCTTTTAAGACAAACATAGCGACCAAATCAAACTACAAATCTTAAAAGATCCACTGTACCGTTCACTATCTGCCTCATAGCATATCTTATACACCCTATTTTGTCAGCTTGGATTTAGGTTACAATCAACAATTGTTCAATTTACTGCTTCAACCAATTTATTTATCAGTTTGCTTAGTTTTTTTGCCTCTATGTAATGTTCAGCTTAGTGAGTTGTTGTGCGTTCTAACTTTTCTATGGGGCCTCTGTAAACGTAGGGACATGGGAATAGTGGATGACTTGAAGGCAAATCTGTGAAAACACAACAGAAACGTACCACTGCATGAGTCTTGAAGGTTACACAGGAAATGTTGATTGTTGATCTGCAAAAGGTCACTCTGGAGGGGGAAAAAATCCCTTGGGATGTACATTTGAATTTAGGCCTAATTCTAGCACATTTCCTCCAAAAACATACACTACCATTCAAAAGTTTGTGGTCACATAGACATTTCCTTGTTTTTGAAAGAAAAGCACATCTTTTGTCCATTAAAATAACATCAAATTGATCAGAATACAGTGTAGACATTGTTAATGTTGTAAATGACTATTGTAGCTAGAAACGGCAGATTTTTTAAAATAGAATATCTACATAGGAGTACAGAGGCCCATTATCAGCCACCATCACTCCTGTGTTCCAATGGAACTTTGTGTTAGCTAATCCAAGTTTATAATTTTAAAAGGATAATTGATCATTAGAAACCCTTTTGCAATTAAATCAGAACAAGAATAGACTGACAGGTTTCAGAAGAAAGGTGTCACACCCAGATCAGTTTAACCTGTCCTCGTGATTGTCTCCACCCCCTCCAGGCGTTGCTTGTTTTCCCCAGTGTATTTATCCCTGTGTTTCCTGTCTCTCTGTGCCAGTTCGTCTTGTATGTTTATCAAGTCAACCAGCGTGTTTTTCCCTTACTCCTTTTCTATTCTCCTTTGCTAGTCCTCCCGGTCCTGACCCTTTCCTGTTTTCTGGACTCCATGCCCACCTGCCTGACCATTCTGCCTGCCCTGACCTTGAGCCTGCCTGCCCTTTGGTACCTCCTGAACTCTGAACTGGTTTTGACCTTTTCCCTTGGATTTATTAAACATCTTAAACTCCAACCATCTTCCTCCTGTGTCTGCATCTGGGTCTCGCCTTGTGTCATGATAAAAGGTCTTTGTTTCTAGCCATTTTGCGCCTGAAATCGAATCCACAAATGCTGATGCTCCAGATATTCAACTAGTCTAAAGAAGGCCAGTTTTATTGCTTCTTTAATCATCACGACAGTTTCCAGTGGTGCTAAAATAATTGCAAAAGGGTTTTCTAACGATCAATCAGCCATTTCCAGCTACAGTAACCATTTACAACATTAACAATGTCTACACTGTATTTCTGATCAATTTGATGGTATTTTAATGGACAAAAAAATATGTTTTTCTTTCAAAAACAAGTACATTTCTAAGTGACCCCAAACTTATGAACGGTAGTGTATATATTACCTCAACTACCTCGACTAACCTGTATATAGCCTCGTTATTGTTATTTTATTGTTTTACTTTCTTTTTTACTTTAGTTTATATCGTAAATATTTTCTAAACTCTTAGTTTTCTTAACTGCATTGTTGATTATGGGCTTGTAAGTAAGCATTTCCCGTTAAGGTCGACACCTGTTGAATTCGGTGCATGTTACAAATAAAATTGTATTTTATTTGTTTCTCACGCAAACACACACACCTTCTCAAGCAAACACACATTTTTCCACTTCCTTGCAGTCTACAGCCTTCATCCCTTAATGGCTGGCCAGTAGAAAGCAGACTCTTTCAGACCCAGATGAATTATGCAGTACTTCTCCATATGAATGGATAGAGTCCCTTGATAAAGAAATAAGTTCCTAGGATCTCTGGAGACAGAAGCCCCGAAGGCCTATCTCTAGGCCCTCAGCCAAAATCTGCATGATTTAAATTTTTCTAATTCGTATCCCATATAAAAGTACAGAGCAATAATTGCAACAGCCACTGCCATCCCGACCCATTTCTTTCAACATAGAACATTTGCTGTAAGTTATCATCTTTTTCACTTTCAAATCAAAACCATGAAACAAAAGATAGTTGTTGCAGTGCTGATGACAGATCGGCAGAATCATTTGAAGGGAGTACAGTAGAACTCCCTAATTGCCAATGAGGACTTCACACACAGTCTTGAGAAATGTACATTCCCTTTTACTGTATCAGCTAATAAGAGGAAATGTAATTAATTTGAATTATCATAGCATTAAATGATCATACAGCCATGAAGCTAAGAATGAAATCTATTAGTGTTCCTCTGATGAAATTGTTTATGATAGATCAGGACATCTAAGCTTATGGTACAGTTAATGCTACAAGGAGACAGAGTACTATCTTGTACCCGCTTGCTATATGTTAGACTCTAGACTGGTACATTTTCATCTACACTACCTCTATGAACAGACACCCATAGTAACTACAGTAATTATGCTAATGCCATAGTTTCCGCATAGCTTGTTTACCGCTGGGGTAGCTGGATGGATTATCAGACTCTTAACCTAAGGAGAACCTTATAGCCCCTTCCTGCAGGGCTAATTGCTCTGTCTGTCCTCAGCCAGAGCTGAGTTCTTCTGTTGTGCTGCCTGTTGGAAATGGACCAGTGCGTGATGGAAGGAGGGACGGGAAGGGAAGGGAAGGTCAGAAGGGAGCGGAGGTGACCTATAATCCATCACTGTGTTATTAGGCCTCATGCATAATGACCCAGAGTAGGACACGCTGACACCAGCCAGTGGCGAGTCCTGGGATGCACAGCGCAGTCAGAGCAGCTCCTCCATCTGCTGTAGCTGCACCATGCGAGCTCAGCCAAGGGCAGAGACACCTCAGTTTGCACTGTGGTATCATTACTATTTCACAGGCCCTACAACTACCACTCAGCACTCTCATAGGGTTGCCACTGCTCTGCCTTGTAGAATCACTGGGTTGTAGCCATGTCATGGGACAACTACGTATGTCCCACAGAATATTTTCCTCACGGTTATGTAACGTTGAATATCTCAGACCTTCTACATCTACAGTGGCTGGCTGTCAGACATCAACTCCTTCTTGAAGAACCACTATCCCTCATGAGCCTCATAGCATCAGTCTTACAGAGTCAGTCTCACTCTGTCCATTATGAGATTTGCCTTGCACAGTCACAGTCTCAAAGCACAGTCTCAAATCAACTTGCAGAATCACTGTCTCGCTATCCTAAAATCACTGTCAGTCTTAGGGGAGATAAATATGCTGAGGAGCCTTGTGGTCTGTCTTACACCATCACAATCTCCTAGAATGGTGTTCTGTAACAGCCGGGCTTAAAGCCACTCTCACTTCATCACAATCTTATTTGAGTCACTGCAACACTATCGGTTGAAACCATTTTGCTTTCTGAAAGCATCATACTACCACAAAATCCCTCTGTGTCACATGTCACTGGCTTGCCGCATTGTGAAAGCATCATACTACCACAAAATCCCTCTGTGTCACATGCCACTGGCTTGCCGCATTGTGAAAGCATCATACTACCACAAAATCCCTCTGTGTCACATGCCACTGGCTTGCCGCATTGTGAAAGCATCATACTACCACAAAATCCCTGTGTCACATGTCACTGGCTTGCCGCATTGTGAAAGCATCATACTACCACAAAATCGCTCTGTCACATGTCACTGGCTTGCCGCATTGTGAAAGCATCATACTACCACAAAATCCCTCTGTGTCACGTCACTGGCTTGCCGCATTGTGAAAGCATCATACTACCACAAAATCCCTCTATGTCACATGTCACTGGCTTACCGCATTGTGAAAGCATCATACTACCACAAAATCCCTCTGCCACTGGCTTGCATTATTTCCGGTTTTAAAATTGATTCCCATCAATATTGTATGACACCATCATCCTCAACGTTAAATGTTATGTGCTTTGTGCAGGGAAGCAAGGAGCTTGTGTTTTGTTTCCACTGGCCAAGAAATAAAATAATAATAAACTGTCACATGAAGGCAATTAAGTTCTTTAAAGTTCTTTAAATGACACAACAAGTCCTCTGATACACATTCTTGGCGACAGTAAAAAAAATTTTTTAACAAAGAGGATTTATTTGGAAATAACCAGGGTAAAGCAGTAAATGTACAGCATGAATGAATAATGGAGATGTTAATGGAAAAACTGATAGAATCAGGACAAGAAGGGGAAAGGAAAAGGATATGCGGAGTTTGTCTGACGTATTTAAGAGCATGTGATTCAAAGGACAAAAGCAATACAATTATTTGAAAGTCTTGAAACAAATATCCTAATAATAAAAGTAACAGGTACAGATTACACACCCATATTCAAATCAGGGAAAAGAAGATGATGAATGAGCTGGACATCTCTCTTAAAATGATTTATATATAGCCTACACTAGATGACTATAGGGGGCACAGTGTTGAGGCCACCATGCCTCCATCTTGGTAAAAAATATTTTGGAATCTATAGAAATTGATTTATTAATGTCTACATTCATTTTTGCATTGTTTCTTCAATTACAGACACCTTAATGCATGCTTATAATTATGTTATGTGAGCAAAATATAAAAAAATATCAAAACAAATATAGTGCAACATTTTGGGGTCGCATAAAAAACGAACACATTTTTTTGTCCATTAAAATAACATCAAATTGATCAGAAATACAGTGTAGACATTGTTATATATTTTACTCCTTTTTCTCCAATTTTGTGGTATCCAATTGTTAGTAGCTACTATCTTGTCTCATCGCTACAACTCAGGCTCGGGACACACGAAGGTTGAAAGTCATGCGTCCTCTGATACACAACCCAACCAAGCCGCACTGCTTCTTAACACGTCCAACCCGGAAGCCAGCCACACCAATGTGTCGGAGGAAACACATTGGTTAGCGCGCACTGCTCCCGCAACCTTGGTTAGCGCGCACTGCTCCCGGCCCACCAAAGGAGTAGCAGGTGCGCGATGAGACAAGGATATCCCTACCAGCCAAACACTCCCTAACTCTGGGTTCGCGCCCAGGCTCTGTCGTAACTGGCTGCGACCGGGGCGACGCACAATTGGCCTAGCGTCGCCCCGGTCGCAGCCAGTTACGACAGAGCCTGGGCGCGAACCCAGAGTCTCTGGGGGCACAGCTGGTGCTGCAATACAGCGCCCTTAACCACTGCGCCACCCGAGAGGCCAAGTGTAGACATTGTTAATGTTGTAAATACCTATTGTAGCTGGAATTGGCAGATTTTTTATTGAATATCACCATAGGCGTACAGAGGCCCATTATCAGCAACCATCACTCCTGTGTTCCAATGGCATGCTGTGTTAGCTAATCCAAGTTTATCATTTTAAAAGGCTAATTGATCGTTAGAAAAACCTTTTACAATGATGTTAGCACAGCTGAAAACTGTTGTACTGATTAAAGAAGCAATAAAACTGGCCTTCTTTAGACTAGTTGAGTATCTGGAGCATCAGCATTTGTGGGTTCAATTTCAGGCACAAATTGGCTAGAAACAAATAACTTTCTTCTTAAACTCGTCAGCCTCACAAGTCCTCAACCGGCAGCTTCATTAAATAGTACCCACAAAATACCAGTCTCAACGTCAACAGTGAAGAGGCGACTCCAGGATGCTGGCCTTCTAGGCAGAGTTCCTCTGTCCAGTGTCTGTTTTTTTGCCCATCATAATCTTTTCTTTTTAATGGCCAGTCTGAGGTATGGCTTTTTCTTTGCAACTCTGCCTAGAAGGCCAGCATCCCGGAGTCGCCTCTTTACTGTGGATGTTGAAACTGTTTTACGGGTATTTCTTATTATTTGTATATATTATTTTTATACTGTATTGTTGGTTAGGGGCTCAGAAGTAAGCATTTCACTGTAAGGCTGTTGTATTCGGCGCATGTGACTAATACAATTTGGGTGTGGGAAAAGTTCCAGGGGTTCGAATCTGCTCCCATTCATGCATTGTTCTGTGACCTGTGCAGCCTATGGATCAAAAGGGAGGGTATTTTGTACACTGTCATAACGTATTCTAACGTCCGTGTGAAGACTGTTTGGTAAAACAGATACCAAACAACATACATCTCCTTGGAGAAGTGAGGACAATACTGGTTAATTGTCAGGAAAATATATCCTACCTAAATAGAAGGTCTTTTATACACAAATCTCAACACTTTTAACCATGTCATTTTCAGTCCGTTTACCTTGTTTCCTTGAGAAGATAAACGTTTTTGAGGACCTGTGTGTGCAGTTCATTGCTTTCCAATGGAGAAGCTCCTTGACTAGGCCACAGTCATCCTCAGTCTTTATCGGGACCCAGCTGAGTCTGTCTCAAGTCTGAGGGCCGTTTGGTTCAAACCTGCTGCTCTTGTTGCTGATCAAGAGCGCCCTGACTGGTTGCATCACTGCCTGGTACGGCAACTGCTCGACCTCCGACCTTAAGGCACTACAGAGGCTAGTGCGAACGGCCCAGTACATCACTGGGGCCAAGCTTCCTGCCATCCAGGACCTCTATACAAGGCGGTGTCAGAGGAAGGCCCTGAAAATTGTCAAAGACTCCAGCCACCCTAGTCATAGACTGTTCTCTCTGCTACCACACGGCAAGCGGTACCAGAGCGCCAAGTCTAGGTCCAAGAGGCTTCTAAACAGCTTCTACCCCAAGCCAATAAACTCCTGAACATCTAGTCAAATGGCTACCCAGACTATTCACATTGCCATCCCACCTCCCCTCTCCACACCACTGCCACTCTCTGTTGTCGTCTATGCATAGTCACTTTAATTAACTCTACCTACATGTACATACTACTTCAACTAACTGGAGCCCCCACACATTGACTCTGTACCGGCACACCCCTGTAAATATTTATTTTAATTTTTTACCGTTCCTCTTTACTTGTTACTTTTATCTCTTAATCTTAGCCGTATTCTTTGAAACTGCACTGTCGGTTAGGGGCTCGTAAGTAAGCATTTCACTGTAAGCATTTCACTGTACCTGTTGTATTTGGCGCATGTGACTAATAACATTTGATTTGATTTGATAGGAGAAGCTTTGAAGTAGAAGGGAGGTGTGAGAGAAGGCGAAGGGGTAAGGGTTCCTGCTTGGACCCCCTCTGGCTCTCTCTCTGTGCTCTCTGGCTGGTAAAAGTGGGTTTGGTGTGTATTCCCTCTGTCCTTGTCGTCAGGCGTGGATGCGTTGGTGAGTCACTGCTCTACAGATCCTTATAGTAGCTAGGTCTGTTTAAAATTAATAATAAATGTTAAGCCTTGTTAAACCTTTGAACAAACAACATTCTGAAGTCCTTGCATTTGTGGCTATTAGCCGTGTTCTGGGTCTATGAATACGCTTGTAAAATATGAACCATATCAGCCCCAGTTAAATACCAAAGTGCATTCCATTATTTGCATTGGGCTGAGCTATTATCATGACCTTCTTTTTAATAAAGCATAATGTCATGTAATTTGGAATGTGTTCAAATGTACCAGATAAAGCACAAGAACGCAGTCAAAATGTTGTTTAAAACAGCATAGCAAATGTTTATCGGAGGATTCCCTTGTTAGTGAATCCGTCAAGTCTAAGACATCAAAGCAATCTCGATTTGCTTTTATGTGGAAATTCTGCCGTTTCTGATGTCCATCTTAAATCATATAGCACCATAGTCTGGCCTCAATTAAATTGGTCTTCAAATGTGAAAATGTGAAAGTATCCTCTGAGATAATATTTAATGTTTCAGGGTTTTCAGAGAGACCTAATTATTAAGTTAAAGGGCTGAAAGCCAGCGGAAGATTGTTAGGTGCTCTCTGTTCCATTATTTCAGAGACAGCAGTGCCTATCCAATTTCTGAATCTCTCATTTGAAAAAAAATTTGAAAGACCAAAAACAAAGGCTCAAAGACAGTCAGTCACAGCACACAGGTCATTAGAAGAGCACCATCTCAAATCAAATGTGATACCAAACCATATTGTAATGGAAACAGGCAGGGTGAGTGAGCTTGTCCGCAGTGGTCGGCGAACCCTCAACCTTCTGGCCCGTAGCCCTGCGCGCCATCGGCTGCATCAAGAAAGCGTACTCAATTGGCGGAGTAAATATCTGCGCTTATCAACACAGGGTCTGGCCAGAAGGTTGTAACACTACAAATCTACCCCAAAGTAAGTTGATATTGACCCCACACATGGCATAGTACAGAACCTTTCTAATTTGCCATTTAATGAAATACCTTGGAAAATGACAGTGACAGGATAAACCTGCTAGTAGATCTTTGTAGATTAAAGGTGCTATTGGTGAAGAGAAAAAATCCAAGGAGGACCTATAAGCATTCTTCATATAATTAAAAGACCATTAATTTATGGCATGTTTATTATGGCATGTTGAATAGAACAGAGTAAAAAGAGATCAGACGGGATTCGTTTTTGACACGGTCTTCGTCAAGGAGAACAATAACACAATGACACAAAATGGTGTTTGCATGAATCAGAAATGGCAGTTCTATCCTAGAGGATGGTAATGTTTTATTTTAGGTGATGAACGGATCCTACTACCCCAAAAGGCAGTGTCATGTGACGATGACAGACTGCACGATGATTGTGTTTTACCACTTATGTCGTAGTTTCATCCAGAATGGCCACTTGGAATATCACATCTCTTGTAGCTATTTTAGAATCAAACTTTTCACGAGCTCACTCAATGTCTTGAAGAAATGACAATCAAAAGCATTCAACCCGGGAGCAGAATAATTATAACATGGATTCGCGATACCCCAAAACTAGGCCGATTGAAAAAGTTTAACAGGTTTTGGTTGGGCTCTTTCCTCCCAGCCTTTGTTGTCATGCATCTCTCAGATAGGTCTTGCTTTCTCATTTCCAAAAGATTTACAACCGGCACGTTAATAATCACAAACGTCCCAATTCTCCATTTCCATTTGTCTATGACGTGAAAGAGTGCTTTGGCTTTTATGAAGATCTGTTACACTTTGTTCAAGAAAATACATTAACATGACATGAAAATACCGGCTTTCATATTTTAAAAGGATAAGGATCAACGTATTTTCAAAGATAAATGGAGACCTCTTTATGTCTATTTTTATATTAGGGACATTTTCTGCAACTCCGAGAGGTGTTCTCATATGTCTTGGGGCGTGATATTGTGTATGCAAAAAAAATAAAAAAGGTACTGAAAAAGAACATGACACTGAATTGTTAAGTGCTTTTTGTTTTCTTATGAGAAACTAGTCTTGTCAATCTATGACTCTTTTCGACTGAGCCACATCTGCCTTTATTTGGTGAAGGGGAGCCATGGACAACTATAATATAATAGAATTTTGTTATCCCATTGGAGATGGAAATCCTTATTTTTGCTCTACTACCAAACCCCCAAAATATGTGGGATATTCATGATCATTTGATTTGTATTCACAGTTCTCCCACCGTTGTCAGAAATGTCCAAAATAACACACTTGTTGCCTCTGTATTGGTGGAGGTGCATCTTCAGATGTAGGGGTGATGCCTGACACTAGTTGTCAGAGCATTGAGTCCTCTGGCTATACCGATGCATATGACTGACATGTGGTAGAAATACACTATAACGTTAGCCTTACATCTACCATAAATTAGTAGGCAATTCCAGAGTAACAATACACTGTCAGAATACTTAAAACAAGTCATTTCATGCGAGGCCATTTTCATGTAAAGGTTTTCACTACTCCATACATGACTAGACACACTTATCAGTCCACCATCACCATTTACCCAAGAGTCTGCCTACCTCAAAGCATGTTATTTACAATCGCATCCACCCTGTGCTTTCCTTGCCATTATGCAGACTGAATAAAAATAGCATGATTCTACGTACTGAGCTCCTCAAGTGAATCCTACATTCTATTCTCATCTCCACCCATGGCCAAGGCAAGGGGTTTGTGTACTATCATACTGAATACATTTCACAAAATAACTGACTCACCTTCCTAAAAACCTATGTAGGGAAGGGGATACCTAGTCAGTTTCACAAATGAATGATTCAATTGAAATGTGTCTTCCTAATTTAACCCAACCCCTCTGAATCAGAGCAGTGTAGGAGGCTTCCTTAATCAACATCCACGGCGCCTGGGGAGCAGTTGTTGTTGGTGGTTAACTGCCATGATCAAGGGCAGAACAGCAGATTTTTCCCGCTTGCCAGCTCGGGATTTGAACCAGCGACCTTCCGGTTACTGGCCCAACGCTCTTAACCGCTAGGCGCCCTGCCACCCTGTATCTCATTTGGTTGTGAATAACAACTAGGGTTGCAAAGTGAGGGCATATTTGTGGAAAAGTTTACCAGTAAACTACCAGAACGTTGGTATCTTTCAAGGATTTTATGTAATCTATCAAAATACATCTAGTGGCCCTTTTGGGTAATTCAGATTATCACAGGTGTCTGTAATAATCTCTGGCCATCTGTGTGGCCGTATCACATGTAAAATAATGACAAAGCTGTAAAAAAAAAAAGTGTCCTAAATATAAACCATAGTGAATACCATTGGCGTTTAATGTGAGGGTTTCCGCATGAAATATCCTTTACAAACGTCTATTTATTTTACCATGTCAATATGTATTTGTTGTCAATGTTTTGGGTCAAACTGGTGGCAGTTGTGAAAAACATTGCAGAGTTATTTGAAAATAATGTTATTGTTGCATAGATGCTTTTTTCATTATTTATGCTATTTTCTCTTGAACCATATGGTCTATCTACTAGAAACTCATAGACAATATGGACACAGATAATACATGAATACTATATATTAAATACGTTTAAAAAAAAGTTGTTCAAGTATAAGTTATATGACCATAGAGTGTCTGTTAATTACCTAAATGACTGAACCTTTACAACCCTAAACACAACACAAGAGGAGAGAGGATTTCACTACACCCGCAATAACATCTGCTGTGTGTATGTGACCAAATACAATAAGATTTGACTGAGAGGGGGGAGGGGATAAAATGAGAACGATAGGAGTGCAGTCCACGTGAGAGAGGAATGAAATGACAAGAAACAGAAGGCACGGAAACCTGGGATAGAGACGGCAATCAGTGAGAATGAAGAGAGAAAAGCGAGCGAGAGAGCAGAGGGCAGTGAGAGAGATACATAAGAGGGAGGCGGGAAAATGAGAAGGGGAGGAAAATGAGAACATGAGAGATGTGTGACGAGGAGAGAGAGATGAGACAAAAGCAGATGAAGAGTCCAGATATTAGGTCAAGTGACGAAGCTGACTCAGTAGCTCCCGTCAAGAACGCGCATTATTAGCGCTTTCATGTTTCCCCATATATCTAGTAATTAATTTCTCCTAAATGTATTTACTGTTGTTGTTTTCCTCTTTTGCCAGTATCATGGGTATTTAATTTGACTTAAGTAAAAATGCTTTAAAGTACTACTTAAGCCGTGTTGGTGGGGTATCTGTACTTTACTATTTATATTTTTGACAACTTTTACTTCACTACATTCCCAAAGAAAATGTTTAACTTTTTACTCCATACATTTTCCCTGACACCCAAAAGTACATTTTGAAAGCTTTGCAGGAATGGCAATTGGTCAAATTCGCACACTTACCAAGAGAACAACCCTGGTCATCCCTACTGCCTCTGATTTAGCAGACTCACGAAACACACATCCTTAGTTTGCAAAATGTCTAAGTGTTGGAGTGTGCCCCTGGCAATTTTTTTAATACATTTTGCTTTTTACATTTTAAAATATGGTGCCATTTGCTTAAGATTAGGAATTTGAAATCATTAATACTTTTACTTTTGATACTTAAGTATTTTTTTTAGCAATTAGATGTAAAAAACTAATACTTTGACTTTTACTCAAGTAGTATTTTACTGGTTACCTTCACTTTTACTTGAGTAATTTTCTATTAAGGTATCTTTACTTTTTCTCAAGTATGACAATTGGGTACTTTTTCCACCGCTGCGTGCATAATGGGGGCGCGGCTCCATAAGTAACACTCCAACCCCGGCCTCCATAAGTAACACCCCAATGTAAGCTAGATGCCCTCACACAAGTGATCAAGGAACCCACCAGGTACAACCCTTAATCCGTAAACATGGGCACCCTCATAGATATTATCCTGACCAACTTGCCCTCCAAATACACTTCTGCTGTTTTCAATCAGGATCTCAGAGATCTCCGCCTCATTGCCTGTATCTGTAATGGGTCCGAGGTCAAACGACCACCCCTCATCACTGTCAAATGCTCCCTAAAACACTTTTGAGATCAGGCCTTTCTAATTGACCTTGGCCAGGTATCCTGGAAGGATATTGACCTCATCCCGTCAGTAGAGGATGCTTGGTTGTTCTTTAAAAGTAATTTCTTCACCATCTTAAATAAGCATGTCCCTTTCAAAAAATGTAGAACTAAGAACAGATATAGACCTTGGTTCACTCCAGATCTGACAGTCCTCGACCAGCACAAAAACATCCCGTGGCGTACTGCACTAGCATCGAATAGTCCCCGCGATATGCAACTTTTCAGGGAAGTCATGAACCAATACACACAATCAGTTAGGAAAGCAAAGGCTAGCTTTTTCAAACAGAAATTTGCATCCTGTAGCTCTAACTCCAAAATGTTCTGGGACACTGTAAAGTCCATAGAGAATAAGAGCACCTCCTCCCAGCTGCCCACTGCACTGAGGCTACGAAACACTGTCACCACGATTATTATCCACGATAATCGAGAATTTCAATAAGCACTTCTCTACGACTGGCCATGCTTTCCTCCTGGCTACCCCAACCCCGGCCAACAGCTCCGCACCCCCCGCAGCTACTTGCCCAAGCCTACCCAGCTTCTCCTTCACTCAAATCCAGATAGCTGATGTTCTAAAAGATCGACAAAACCTGGACCCGTACAAATCAGCTGGGCTAGACAATCTGGACCCTCTCTTTCTAAAATTATCCGCCGACATTGTTGTAACCCCTATTACTAAATCGGTTCAACCTATTTTTCGTATTGTCCGAGATTCCTAAAGATTGGAAAGCTGCCACGGTCATCCCCCTCTTTAAAGAGGGTGACACTAGACCCAAACTGTTCCAGACCTATATCATCCTGCCCTGCCTTTCTAACAAACAGATTGCTAACCATTTCGAATCCCACCGTACCTTCTCCACTGTGCAATCCGGTATCCGAGCTGGTCATGGGTGCACCTCAGCCACACTCAAGGTACTAAACAATATCATAACCACCATCGATAAAAGACAGTACTGTGCAGCCGTCTTCATCGACCTGGTCAAGGCTTTCGACTCTGTCAATCACCGTATTCTTATTGGCAACTCAACAGCCTTGCTTTCTCAAATGACTGCCTCGCCTGGTTCACCAAAAACTTCTCAGATAGAGATCAGTGTGTCAAATCGGAGGGCCTGTTGTCCAGACCTCTGGCAGTCTCTATGGGGGTACCACACGCACCCGCCCGACCAGCATCACTACTCTGGATGGTTCCGACTTAGAATATGTGGACAACTACAAATACCTAGGTGTCTGGCTAGACTGTAAACTCTCCTTCCAGACTCATATTAAGCATCTCCAATCCAAAATTAAATCTAGAATTGGCTTCCTATTTCGCAACAAAGCCTCCTTCACACACGCTGCCAAACATACCTACCGATCCTCGGCGATTTCATTTACAAAATAGCCTCCAACACTCAACTCAGCAAACTGGAGGCAGTCTATCACAGCGCCATCCGTTTGTCACCAAAGCCCATATACCACCCACCACTGCGACCTGTATGCTCTCGTCGGCTGGCCCAGACTAGATATTCGTCGCCAAACCCACTGACTCCAGGTCATCTATGTCTTTGCTAGGTAAAGCTCCGCCTTATCTCAGCTCACTGGTCACCATAGCAACACCCACCCGTAGCATGCGCTCCAGCAGGTATATCTCACTGGTCATCCCCAAAGCCAACACCTCTTTTGGCCGCCTTTCCTTCCAGTTCTCTGCTGCCAATGACTGGAACGAATTGCAAAAATTGCTAAAGTTGGAGACTTCACCAACTTTAAGCATCAGCTATCTGAGCAGCTTACAGATCGCTGCATCTGTACACAGTCCATCTGTAAATAGCCCATCTAACTACCTACTGTAACGGCGTTCTTCGTTTGTTGAGAGAGAGTCGGACCGAAATGCAGCGTGGTGGTTACTCATGATCTTTAATGAAGAAAACGGCGATACATGAAATAACTTATAAATACAAAAACAACAAACGGAACGTGAAACCTAAATACAGCCTATCTGGTGAAACTACACAGAGACAGGAACAATCACCCACGAAATACAAAGTGAAACTCAGGCTACCTAAATACGGTTCCCAATCAGAGGCAACGAGAATCACCTGACTCCAGATTGAGAACCGCCTCAGGCAGCCAAGCCTAACTAGACACACCCCTAAACATAGCAATCCCAAATCCTATAAAACCCCAATACGAAACCAAACACATAAATCCATGTCACACCCTGGCCTGACCAAAATATATAACGAAAACACAAAACACTATGACCAAGGCGTGACACCTACCTCATCCCCATATTGTTTTGATATACCTTTTTTGCTCTTTTGCACACCAGGATTTCTACTTGTACATCATCATCTGCACATCTATCACTCCAGTGTTAATTTGCTAAATTGCAATTACTTCACTACTACAGTCTATTTATTGCCTTACCTCCTTACTCCATTTGCACACACTGTATATAGATTATTCTATTGTGTTATTGACTGTACTTTTGTTTATCCCACGTGTAACTCTGTGTTTTTTGTCGCAATGCTTTGCCTTATCTTGGCCGGGTCGCAGTTGTAAATGAGAACTTGTTCTCAACTGGTCTAACTGGTTAAATAAAGGTGAAATACTGTATATATATTTTTTTAAGTAATATGTTTTGACACCTGTTAGCCTGCAGAACTGTTTTTATGAAATGTGTATTCATTAATGGAATGCTGTGGCGATTTTAGCATGTAAATCTTGGTGGGGCAAAAACAACAACAATGGGAGATGCATGCCAGCAAACCACTACACTACTCTGTCGTGACGTTGTATTAGTTAATGTGACGACTGTTGTTCATCGAATGATTAAACGTTTTTAATTGCGTGATTATCTGAATCAAGCAATTAGTAACTCATTAACCTGGGGCACCATGGGAAAACTAGTTTTTATTGAGTTTCTATTTCCCAAATTAACTCAAAGAATATCAAAATATCGATTTTACAACAGCCGCTAATTAACCAGTTACCTCTTACAATCTCGTTCTGAACGTCGTATAGCCCGTAAATCTGGAAGGACCCGGGTCTCACCAATGAGTTCGTACCACACCAATCTTAGTTGAATATTTATTTACTAAAAAGCTAAAATGATGATAAAAGTTACACATAGACAAAACACATTATAGGCTATTGATAAGAACTTAGTATAACGGGCCAACACACTATGGCGCGTGTTACCCAAAATGGGGATTTCAAAGAGAGAGAAAAAGAGAAAGTACACGAGATAAATATACATTTGGGTGTATTTGTCAGCTATGTACCAAGTTAATGAGGCAAGGTCTAGATTTTACTCAAACCCAATTTTAGACAACTAACTTAACATTTCATCTTTACCAAAACATTCCCTTTGATTTGGAAATTTTCCACACAACGTACAATGTATAAACATCAAACTTATACTAGAAAAACTCTTCACGTTACAATGTTTTCGTAATTAACGTCATCTATTAACCTTTAATGACAAAACAAAAATGACATACATTTTCATATTCCATCTATTGTCATGACCACCATTGTGCCTGACGGAAACCATTGTTCCAAAGTCCCTTTATTTCATGTTTAATGTTCTGAGGCTGGTTCTCCATAGTAACAGGACAAAGGAATTTGTCTGTGGCCTGAGATTTACCAGGGGCATGAGGGGTCATAAAACCCCCACATCTTCAGACCCCTAGATCTCTCCTCCTCTGTTGGGGTTGAGAGATAATCTGTAGGTTGGGGTCTCCTGTAACCTGACCTGATCAGGACAGTCATGACAACTCTAAACGATACATGAATTGCACTTTAATGGTGACAAACAGTGCCCACAAAATGTTAGGGCCTACATAAAGCTGTCCCAACAACAGAGTCCAAACAGCAGTCCCAACAACTTACCACTGCTACACCTGGCTATCAGTGGAGCCTTGTCTGGCAACGAAACAGTTAATTCAGCCTCCTTTACTGCCTTAAAAAAATAGCTGATATGGCTGACTTGCTTAAACAAATGTGGTATCTATTAACAATTGAGATGTACAAACTATGGCATAAGGGGTTAACAAGCGGATAAGAGTCAACCCGTATTTCGATTAAGACATTAATGAGCGAGTGAGGACGGACGTAGTCAATATAACTATTTGTTCAGCACTTTTGAAATGTACAGCGACAGAATTCAGAACATGGGCCGTTCTTACAGTATTCTCCCTGTACACCAAGTCAGAACTGTAGGATAAATAAAGGGGGCATATAAGCAGACAATGAAAGGTCTTACAATATTCAATGATGACATTTCTCTAAAACAGGCTACAGTCTAAGTTATAAGAGGAAAAGGGAGCAAATTATTAGGGTGAGGCACATGGGCTACTAACAGCTTACTACACAACATACACTAAGTATTGCTTTCTTAGCTACAGTGTACATATCTCCCTGGCATATTACATCATTTATGCCGCAGCATTGCTGTGCTGTGCTCACTTGAACAGGAAGGTGGCGTGGCGGTCCTTTGTGGTAAATTTTGTCATCAAACTTTGTCATTTAAGAATGGCATTCTCAGAATTGATGGTGCTTTCAATGGGAACTCAATAACTTCATGTCGGAGCTCTAGAAAGAGGCCATAGTTACCAACTTGGAATTCCGAGTTGGATGACTGTTGAAAACGTATTTTCCCAGTCGGAGCTAGTTCCCTGTTGTCTGAAACTCACTGAAGTATGACATTTCCCAGTTCCGAGTTTCCAGTTGCTTCAAACACAGAAGAAGTCCTTCTGGTTTGACAGCATGACCAATGTTGATTTCTTTAAATCATTTTAAGCTTGGAAAAGAGGCCCTTAAACCCAGACTTGGACCACACACACACTCCACTGAATAGCAGGCTAGTGATTGCTTTACAATGCTAGCAGTTAGCCACTGATTCCTTACAAACCTCTCACTGTTGATTTAGCGATTTCAAACTTGTGTAATGTTTATGTCCAATGGCCGATGAGCACTGATACATTTTATTTATCATTTCTCTTCATAATCTTTCTTCATATGACAAGGATTGAAAAGGATTTGCCAGTAGATCGTTGACTTGATTCAGGAGATGACTACTAGCTAAGATTTTGAAAGTATGATGTTGACATGATCAGTCCAATTAAAGCTACGGTACATACAGTGCATTCGGAAAGTATTCAGACCCCTTCCCTTTTTCCACATTTTGTTAAGTTACAGCCTTATTCTAAAATGTCAGAGCAACAACCAAGCCATGAGGTTGAAGGAATTGTCTATAGACCTCTGAGACAGGATTGTGTTGAGGCACATATCTGGGGAAGGGTACCAAAAAATGTCTGCAGCATTAAAGATCCCCAAGAAGACAGTGGCCTCCATTATTCTTAAATGTAAGAAGTTTGGAACCACCAAGACACTTCCTAGAGCTGGCGCCTGGCCGAACTGAGCAGTCGGGGTGAAGGGCCTTGGTCAGAGAGGTGACCAAGAACCCGATGGTCACTCTGACAGAGCTCCAGAGTTCCTCTGTGGAGATGCAAGAACCTTTCAGAAGGACAACCATCTCTGCAGCACTCCATCAATCAGGCCTTTATGGTAGAGTGGCCAGACGGAAGACACTCCTCATTAAAAGGCACATGACAGCCTGCTTGGAGTTGCCAAATGGCACCTAAAGTACTCTTAGACAATAAGAAACAAGATTCTCTGGTCTGATGAAACCAAGATTGAAGTCTTTGGCCTGAATGCCAAGCATCACATCTAGAGGAAACCTGGCACCATCCCTTTGGTGAAGCATGGTGGTGGCAGCATCATGCTGTGGGGATGTTTTTCAGCAGCAGTGACTGGGAGACTAGTCAGGATCAAGGGAATAATGAACAGAGCAAAGTACAGAGAGATCCTTGATGAAAACCTGCTACAGAGTACTCAGGACATCAGACTGGGGCCAAGGTTCACCGACCAACAGGACAACGACTAAGCACACAGCCAAGACAACGCAGGAGTGGCTTCGAGACAAGTCTCTGATAGTGGCACAGCCAGAGCCCGGACTTGAACCCGATCGAACATCTCTGGAGAGACCTGAAAATAGCTGTGCAGCGACATTCCCCATCCAACCTGACAGAGCTTGAGAGGATCTTCAGAGAATGAGTGGAGAAACTCCCCTAAATACAGGTGTGCCAACCTTGTAGCGTCATACCCAAGAAGACTTAAGTCTGTAATCGCTCCCAAAGGTGAATCAAAAAAGTAAAATGTCTGAACTCTTATGTAAATGTGACATTTCAGGTTTTTATTATCATGGGGTATTGTGTGTAGATTAATGAGGGGAAAAAAACTATTGAATTAATTTTAGAATAAAATTATGTAACAACATGTGGAAAAAGTCAAGGGGTCTGAATACTTTCCCGAATGCACTGTATAAAGTGATTTGGCGTAATTCTATCTGTGGCCAATTTTTATTTTATTTTATCTTTATTTAACCAGGCAAGTCAGTTAAGAACACATTCTTATTTTCAATGACGGCCTGGGAACAGTGGGTTAACTGCCTGTTCAGGGGCAGAACAACAGATTTGTACCTTGTCAGCTCGGGGGTTTGAACTCACAACCTTCCGGTTACTAGCCCAATGCTCTAACCACTAGGCTACGCTGCCGCCCCAAGAAGGCCCAATGACCTTGAGCCTTCTTGGATGGGCACTTCTAATGTAACCCTATGGCAGCACCTAAGGGGCTTGAATTTCTTTTAGCTCTCCCTGTAGATTTTGCTGTGACGTAGTGTTCCCATCAGTGACAAAACAGAGCCAATCACGGCGCAACCTGAGAACAATACCAACCCCTACGCTTCGTATTTTCCCACTGACCGCCCCACCACCAAAGAAATCACTGAGCTAGGCTGCATTTTGGAGCTGCCTTACTCAACAAAGCAAAAAATATACCATGTTTGTGTGCGGCTTTATTAACTCAATGATTATTATATATTTTTTACATTGTTTGCAATGATATGTGACATGTATTAATGCCAAAATAACATGGAAAACAGGCAAAAATAGATAATCAAATGTTTACATTTGTTTTTTGCTAAACAGGTGGCGCTCAAAATAGGTGGGGCTCTGCCCTACATGCCCTGAATGATGGGTCACCACTGATTGGAAAGTATTCCCTCTGAGGATGAGCCAGGAATGTTTAAGATGTTTATTTAAACAGTACATGTAAATGTGGGTATGATTTAACATGCCATATTTGGGTAAAGAGCTCCCTGGTAAACGGTATGGTCCATAGGTATAAAGGTACCTATTCAACCTGTGAGCTGGTGTTATGTCCTAGCTCTGGTATGTGAGCTGTGTAGGGAGGCTGTCCATAGTCTGGTAAAACCCAACCTGCTACTGTTGGATTTGCAGGGTAGGTCTGGTTGAGGCTTAGGCTTTGATTTATATTCAAACTGTATTTTGAGTCTGTTCATTTTGTAAATACCTTTTGTAGATGAAATAAATATTAATTGGATTTCATCATTCACTTGGAACCACCTTTTCACTGTTAATAAACTGGACACTGTTTTGCACCTGAGCCTGCTACTTACTGCCCTTAACGCTGCTCCAACATCCGGTCTCTACGACTGAGACATAATAATAATAGCTCAGGCCAGGCGTTTTTCTTGACAACAAGACCTGATCAAGAAAAACTCTTGGGGTGAATCTCAATTGTATTGCCTTTATTGCTCACATCCTATCTCCTCGCCTCCTTCTGAAAACACATTGGAGGAGAAGGTCAGAGAGAAGGAAACTTCAATCTTCTCTTCAAATGAGGAGAGAGAATATGAGGAACCATGAAAATACAATTGAGATTCATTTACCTTTTTATAGTAGATGTTTCCTGGTCAGGTCACATGGGTCAGGAAATACTCCTAGGGCTTGACATACATTATCCACTCATGTCTGCTTCACATGACCATTCCTCTGAGCAGGGAATTCTGTCAATCACCTGAGTCATTACATATTCTCAATCTTTTTACAGAGCAATTCTAGTCGTTCCTTGTCTCCAGAACTGCTTTGAGGACCACCCTAAGGCAAAACATATTTCAGGATGCTCAAAAGTGTTTCAAATGTGTTTTTTCTATTGAACTTTTTTCTCTCTCTTTGAACATTGTCTTATAAGTACATTGAAGTTGAAAAGGTTTTGCATTGATAAGATATCTTGCATTTGCATATGGTGAAAATCAAGAGGTTCTTGATAGTTTAATTAAGTGCTGGTAAAGTAATTTTTCTTCTGAGGTTTCGCTGGTACATCACTCATATTTGATTAATTCCCCTCCATAATCACTTGCTTCTGAAAAGCAATAAAACTAATTGAAGTTGTTTTCAAGCAAAAAATAATGATCAATGCCATGCAACAAGCAATTTGTTAGCAGTCTTAAGCATGTCAGCAAAAGTTGTATTTTTCAATTCATATCAAACTGAAATGTTCAGAGTTCTATTTAGATTATATCTTGAAGCAAACATTATAGTGTTCTAAACGAGTAGAGTTATAGGCTGACAATCAGAAAGTTCCAGAATCATTACTGCTGGAATTGTTCAAATAAATATCCCATTACTGACCCAAGCATGTGAGTTTTATGTGCATCTGAAGTAAGAATTCCACCTGATGATAGTATGGCCACTCTCACTCTCTCGTTTTTCCCTCTCATTTGTAAATTATCATCATTCAAATGTTCTCATTCATTGCCTGCCACTCCCATTTCTGAATATATATGTGATATCACCTTGCAGGATGCTGCAAGCACCACTACCTATCCAGCTCTCACAGTAACTAAGGATATTTACCCTCTGGAATGGACCAGATGGAGACAAACCAACCAGACAACATCTGGCTACTACGCCCAGCCAGGGTGCGGATACCCAGGGGAGGAGGCAGGAGTCACAGGGGGCCTGGTGGAGCATGGGAACACAGATCACCCTAACGAGGACGAGGGTGGCTGTTTTCTCCTCCCCATCTCCCCTCCTAATACCTGTCTGTCAGACTCTGACATGGTAATCCATCCTTGGCAGTAAGCTGAGGCTCTGGTTCAGCTCTGGTTCCTCAGGAGACAAGTCAAGAGGCAGTGGAGCGGGCATGTTGGAGGGCACAGGCCTGTCTCCCAGCTCGACTCTTCACAGCCGCTCAAAATGCCCTGCTTTCTGTGCCACTTCTGACGATTCCTCCACTTCACAATGTTAGTTCAGAGGCGAGGTAGTTTTTCTAAATCGCATGTGATTAGGCTATAGGAAGACTCAACTACACTGAGATGTGGTCACTTGATTTCCTCCACATTTTGACATTTGGACAAATTTCCATTTCCCTCTGTGGTTTGACAACTTTAACAAACACTACCTCACGCTGACCAACCACAGTCTTGTGTTCAATTCTGATATTTGTCTAACATATTTCACTAGGATATATGGCCTTCTTATACATGACACAAAAATGACTTCAAAGCTGACATTACAAAGACCATGAAAAGCCTAGAAGATCCAGGCATGGCATAAAAAAAAGGTACTCAGACCCCTTGACTTTTTCCACATTTTTTAAGTTACAGCCTTATTCTAAAATGGATTACATAAATAAAACATCCTCACCAATCTACACACAATACCCCATAAGGACAATGTGAAAATAGGTTTTTAGAATGTTTACAAATGTATTAAAAATAAAAAAAACAGAAATACCTTATTTACATAAGTATTCAGACCCTTTGATATGAGAGTCAACATTGAGCTCAGGTGCATCCTGTTTCCATTAACATGCTTGAGATGTTTCTACAACTTGGAGTCCACCTGTGCAAAAACCAAGCCATGAGGTCGAAAGAATTGTCCCTAGAGCTCCAAGATGAGATTGTGTCGAGTTACAGATCTGGGGAAGGGTACCAAAACATTTCTGCAGCATTGAAGTTTTCCAAGAACACAGTGGTCTCCATCAATCTTAAATGGAAGAAGTTTGAAACCACCACTTCCTAGAGCTGGCCGCCCGGCCAAACTTGGCAATCGGGGGAGAAGGGCCTTGGTCAGGAAGGTGACCAAGAACCGGATGGTCACTCTGACAGAGCTCCAGAGTTCCTCTGTGGAGATGGGAGAACCTTCCAGAAGGAAAACCATCTCTGCAGCACTCCATCAATCAGGACTTTATGATAGAGTGGCTAGACAGAAGACACTCCTCAGTAAAAGGTACATGACAGCCCACTTGGAGTTTGCCAAAAGGAACCTAAAGACTCTCAGATCATGAGAAACAAGATTCTCTGGTCTGATGAAACTAAGATTGAACTCTTTGCCAAACATCACTTCTGGAGGAAACCTGGCACGATCCCCATAGTGAAGCATGGTGGTGGCAGATTCATGCTGGGGGGGAACGTTTGTTAGCGGCAGGGACTGGGAGACTAGTCAGAATTGAGGCAAAGATGAATGGAGCAAAGTGCAGATAGATCGTTGATGAAAACCTGCTCCAGAGCGCGAAGGTTCATCTTCCAACAGGACAACGACCCTAAGCACACAGCCAAGACCACGCAGGTGTGGCTTCGGGACAAGTCTCTGAATGTCCTTGAGTGGCCCAGCCAGAGCCTGGACTTGAAACCAATCAAACATCTCTGGAGAGACCTGAAAATAGCTGTGCAGCAACGCTCCCCATCCAACCTGACAGAGCTTGAGAGGATCTGCAGAGAAGAATGGAAGAAACTCCCCAAATACAAGTGTGCAAAGATTGTAACGTCATACCCAAGAAGACTCAATGCTGTAATTGTTGCCAAAGGTGCTTCAATAAAGTACTGAGTAAAGGGTCTGAATAGTTCATCTGTTTATTTTTTATTTTTTATGAATTAGCAAAAATGTCTACTAACCTGTTTTGGCTTTGTCATTATAGGGTATTGTGTGGAGATTGATGAGGAAAAATAAACAATTTAATCCATTTTAGAATAAGGCTGGATGTAACGTAACAAAATGTGGAAAAAGTCAAGGGGTCTAAATACTTTCCAAAGGCACCGTATGTAAATGTTATTTTACATAATCCCCAAAATGTAAGTCATTGGAAGTGCTTTGTATGGATATAAAATACAACTTGGCAAACACAAAGCTTTTCAAATGAAATATGAAACAGCTTTATCGATTTCTCCCCAAAGTGGTGAATAGCATCAATATTTGGTTTCATAAACAAATCTGTCATTTCCTGCTACAATCGTCATTTACAACATTAACCATGTCTACACTGTATTTCTGATCAATTTGATGTTACTTTAATGGACAAAAACATTTGCTTTTCTTTCAAAAACAAGGACATTTCTAAGTGACCCCCAATCTTTTAAACGGTTGTGTATATCCCAACAAAGTATCTTTCTTCCTCCAACAGAACCTCCAACATGGAAGCTGAGCTTTATGATGTTGATTATTTGATGGTTTGTCAAAAAAAAACACTAAGCATAAATAAGGCAAGGAATTAGAATTACTTGAGAGAATGTGGCTTATGATCAAAGAGAGAGAGAGAGTCCAAATACAAAGTCACCCGAAACGTCTTCCCTGGCAGCATACACTTCCTCATCGTAACACCAACTGAAAATGTTCCCACAAACACATTCCAAAACCAAATCAAACAAAAAAGAGATCCCTAGTAAAATAGTTACTGTCTAGAGGTCAGGATGGATTTATTTAACAATTTGGGTACAATTGCTTTAAACGTCTGCTTGGCATATTCCTGTATATTAGTGGTATTATTCCAGGTCAGAGCATCAATAAGGTACGCTCTGATGCGAAATAGGGCTATGTCATAATTCCGTTTCATGAAGCATACTGTAAGTGATCCCATTTTAAAAGCAGGTAATGAGGTTACAGCGGGACTTCATCCTAATGTTTTAATTGCCACAGCAGGGTCAGCACTATAAGTATGGATGAGTAGATTGAAAAATAATGAGTACATTGCCCAAACTTCACTGAAGAGGTTCCAGGCTATTATATTCAAAGTTCCCTGCTAATCTTTGCAGAAATCTCATTAACTTAAGTGCAGTCTTGCACAACAAATACAGGCAAAGCATGCAAAGCGTTTCATGAATAATCACCACCATGTGTTGCAGGGCCCAATATTGTACTTCTTGACTGTATGAATTATGAATTGTTTTCAGCTAGTATATGCCCTTCACCGGTTTATTCAGATTCCATCATACAAATGGTGAAATAATTTTCAGTCCTTCTTATTAATGAGATACTGTATGCAGAAGGCATGTGAAGTAACAAAACAGCCCACTTGAACTTTGCAAAGCAGAATATATTTGTGTTGGAATTTGTGTTATGCATGCCAAAGGTAAAACACAATTGAAGGGTTCTATGAGGCACTTTGGGAGAGATATTACATTGGACTGTGTCTTATAATAGACACTGTTCTAGTGCTGTGTCTATGGAATAACAGTGTAACATGATAGATGTCTAATGTCATACAAGCGGCCACAATTTCCTATTAATCCATGCAACTGCATACAATACATTTTTAAGAGAGCTTTACATAGTTACTGGTTTGTCAGTGTCTTGGCTACACAAACGTATTTCAGTAGCCAAGACAAAGTACACTGAAAAAAAATTAGTCATTGTCATTTTGCATTGCATTGACTTTTAAAGACTCAACACTGAATGTGGCATGATAATACCTCAAGGCTAATCATATTGGAGTAATGCAGTAGCACAATTAATTTGCAATGTAACCAAATCATCCAATCATGGTAAAAAGATACATTAAACCAAAACATCGGGTCATGGTGAAAAAAACATTTAGCTCTGAATCTGGTTGAAGCAGACGTGGACCTTTTCTTCTTTATAGTGAAAAAGAAAGTACTAAGAGCATTAGCAGCAAACGTTTCAGCTCATGCCATTGTATCACGGGCCTCCTATGACAGCTTTTATCTGCAGTTGTACTGTTGCATAGATGTGCAATTCACTTGGGTAGTAAATTGGCACGCATCCAGTTACCATAAAGTGGGAAGAGATTGTACTGCACTTAACCAGCGAGGCTAGATTCCCACAACTACCTCCAAGGCAGGAGAGGTGAAGGTGAGAACATAAATATGCCTCCTATTCCAATGTGGCGAACTTTAAAATGGTATTTGACTAAATCCCTCTCCTGGCGTGTTTGTATGTAGGCTAAATATAAACTGAATAAAATTGTAATTGTCTCAGTCTGCTAGGCACTAATTTATGGGATAACAGTAGATTGAAATTGGTGTGTTGTCCACGAAATTGTGCATAACATGGATATTAGTCAATGGCTAACATTCAAATTATATTTCACATAGTACACACAGAAACTAAATGTGTAAATCTTTAGGCCACAAACTCTCAACAATGGTAGCTGTAAATGGGCTATTAGTTGATTGTAGTGACAGACAGAATAGGCCTACTTGTGATATTATACAGGTTATAATCTCTCATATCATTGTCCAGTGACACTCTGCAACCAGTTTACAATAAGATGAGATATTATGGTAGAAACTGCATTCATACCCCCAATGCATGATGTCATGACTGTCCTGTGAGGATCCAAATAGGTCAGATCAGCTTTGCAATAAATAACTTCAAACAGACCCGCTCTCACCCGCAGAGGGGGGGGAGAATGGGAACTGGTGGGGGTTAACACCTCACACCCTATTGGAACAATATTTCTAACATAGAACGTGGGGAATGGGCAGAGGTGGCCTAAAATAACACCAATGTCATAGTGTGTTATTTTATGTCATTAAAAATGGAAATAGTGTAACTTGAAAAGTATACATACTACATGTACGAAGTTTCCTTCCTCTGCGTTGTGCATGCTATATGAAAAATGATGAGTGTTTTTGCTAAGAGAGGTATGTGATTTTAGAAACTATAAGAGAAAATTGTTTCCATAACTGTGCACAGTAAGTAGTCACCGCCCCCTTGCGTGAGGTCAGAGAGCGTGTCAGCCTGACGGAACTGCCCCTTTTGAACTAACTGTATAAAATGATGGGTTAAGAATTAACATATCAGACCAAAGAGACGTAGAGCTGCAGCTCATGTTTAAAGTGGTTTGAACTCTGAATCTCAACACGAGGTAGAGACGATAAAGTCACCTCCCGGACAAGCACTGGTACGGCTGATTAGCTGTTCTAAGTAAAATATAGAGAAAAGCGAATTTAAGTGGGACCATTCTACTACTCTCTCCAAACCATTGTATTCCGTTACTCTCATCACCCCACTGGGAACCATCAACACGGCTGGCTAGCCTATCTTCAAAGAAGCATCTCCATAGCAAATGGAAGTAGAATAAACTTTGTCATTCAGTAGTAGAACAGTAGAAGACGGGTGGGGACCCTGTTTGGACAGTCAGAGCCTTACACGCATGCCGTGAAAAGGCCGAAACCCCTTTCCAAGAAGGCCCTGTCCACCCAGAGAAACAAAGGATTTTCACATAAATACATTCCTGATTTCTTACTCCAAGCGGGCAGCGGTTCGAGTGCAAAGTAAAAGTGAGAGTTGTTTGTAAATGTACCAATGTTAAGTGTCTCTGTCCCTCCCTTTCTCTCACCTTCTCCATGTCTTTTGTAACAAACAACTATATTGTTGTCAGTCCACTAGGAACCTGTTTCTAATGTATTAAATGTGTATTTTTATCCTGTGTTACCATTTAGTTAGCTAGTAAATAAATAAGTAAACCAATTTGTCTAGTACTGAATCATAAGTAAGGCTCGTGTTTTTGCAAATGCAAGGTTATGAATGATGATATTCTACGAGGTTATGATTAATAAGTTGACTGTTTATGGATGTGACAAGTAAAAAGCTCAAGAGTTTAATTCGGGAGATGGTAACTCTTTAAAGAACCACTCTCGTAGTGCCCCAAATCCTAATGAGATAATTGTTACATGATTCATTTAATTGGGTAACAAATAAACAGAGTTAGTTGATTAGATAAATAACAGTCATCAGATGAATGAAGGTAAAGTCACAACAATGACTTGAAGCCTTGATATGATGTAGCTTAGCAGCACATGCTTTGTGAACTGTGTCCAAATGTAAGATGCATTGAAACTATGCTATCAATAAACTAATATGGAGCAACATCCCTGGCTATTGTTGATCAAAAACAACATTGCTTTTCTGAAGATAACTTTTTGATTTGAGATTTGCATGTATTTCAGACTCTCTTCATTCTTCCAATTGGCCACCCTCCCATTTGATACACTCAATTCTGGTTTCACATGAGTTCGAGAGCAGGATCTCATGTATTTATGTCCACCCACGAGACCTAGGCTTGGCTGGCAGCTGGTCAGGGCATCGCTAGTTCACCAAATGCCAGACTATCTCTTCTTTCCCCCCCTTAAAAAGTTAGTATCTGAAAGGCTGCATCAGTGCTACAGTAGACTACGCTTTTTGCATTTCAAATTGGCTGAACTGTGGAAGGGCCTGGGGACACACAGCACTCAGATTCACATCCACACTTCTCTCTCCACTGGTTTAGCCAGCTCTATATTAGCATGACCCGGGGAGCTGCACCTCGCGTTCAAGAGTTCTCCCGTTTTTTAGGACATGACCTAAGAACTCCCAGGAGGACCATATTAGAGGGGGGAAAGCCTCTCAGGGAACACCTGGTGTTCTAAATATGTCAAATGTAAAACAGGGAAGGGCAGACCTTGTAATTTCCCTGATTTGTTAGTTTGATTGTGTGTATGTGTGTGTGTGTTTGTGTGCACGTTTGTGTAACTGTGTCCATTAAACGTCCCCAATGGCAGATTTGTCAATTGTCCAACAGGTCATTTCTAGTCATACTAATTTGATCAGGTAATGAAATAAATGGTGTATTCCATGCTGTCAATAAATGATTTACCAGAGAAGCACTCTTTGAATGGCTTGTATTCATGCATTTATGGTAAGGAGTCAGGTGCCTGCCTGTATGTAAAGCATACATGTGTTTTACACATTTTATGAATGCATATACACTGAGTATACCAAACATTAGGAATACTTTTCTAATATTAAGTTGCAGCCCCTTTTGCCCTTAGAACAGCCTCAATTCGTCTCTACAAGGTGTCCAAAGCGTGTTGCTTCCCACAGTTGTCATGTTGTCTGGATGTCATTTGGGTGGTGGACCATTCTTGATACACACGAGAAACTGCTGAGTGTGAAAAACCCAGCAGCTTTGCAGTTGTTCATATAAAGCCGGTGTGCCTGGCACCTACTACCATAACCTGTTCAGAGACACATTTTTTTTGTCTTGACCATTCACCCTCTGAATGGCACACACACACAATCCGTATCTCAATAAGATCAAGGCTTTAAAAAAAAAACTTTGTTAACTTGTCTCCTCCCCTTCATCTACACTGATTTGAAGTGGAATTAACAAGTGACATCAATAAGGGATCATAGCTTTCACCTGGATTCAGTTTGTCATGGAAAGAGCAGGTGTTCTTATGGGGTGAAATGCAGCATTATAAACACAGTCACCATGCATTATAGAGAGATGATTCACAGAAAATGTTGCCTATGCATGCTAAATGTGAATGACTGTATAATATCATGTCTAGCTGAGAAATTGGGATGAGAAAAGCTGGACGATTAACACTAACAAACATTCTAACAGCTGGTTGCGCTGAGAGACAGTTGACCCTTAGGTTTCAAGAAGGTGACGGCACAGTGCAAGACAACGAGCGTAACTGGTTTGCCTCCGCTTCGTCAGCGATGTTTGAGAGGACCTTATGGCATCGACAAAGCACTGGCTTCAACGTTGACATATTTCTTTAGATCTCCCAGAAACAAATTTGTGGCTTGGTTGAATCTGAGTGACAGAACCGTTGCACTCATGTCATCTCCTGAGACGCACTGTATCTCTATCAATGGAACATATCTGACATGCGTAATGAACCGGTGTCCTATGATGACATCCCTAGGTTTCCAACTTGTCGTGTTGTGATTGTACTGATTGACAGAGCCAGACTCGGCCACACAAGCCCACTCCTCACCGTCTCCATCTTTAACGAGCCTGCCTCGATTAGGGCTCCACGGGACGTCAGTCTCTCAGTGGTCTAGATATAATGTATCAGACAGTGACACTTCAATGGGGAACTAGATGGAAAATATTGGGCTAATTATTTCCCAACCCTGGCTGTGTGGAATCTTTCTCCTGGCTGTCGAGAATGTAGTTATCTTTTCATGATCACAATATTCCCACAATGTACCGATCTTGCAAGAATAGTGTGTGAGTTTATGACTTGAAGCGCTTCTCGGGAAGATTATGTGAAGCTTTAGAGGCTGCTGTACCCCAGTCATTAACAATCTCTTCAATAGCATCACAATCGTCTGACTGTGGGGGTCCATCCATAAAGTTATGTTCATCCTTTGCCATCCCAAAAGTTTTCATTTCTACTGACTATATAATAAGCATAAAGACCTCAACAAACAAATACAAAAAGCAGACACTGCCCATCTAATCAACTAATGCACATGCCAGAGTCACTCCCTTTTGCGTCATTTCAAGGGACTTTGTTGCATAAAGGGACCGTTTCACCTGGTTTGAAGTGAAATAGAGTTTAGTTATGGATAAGAGGGGTCCCACCACTCCCAATGACTTACACTAGACAAAGCTAATTCTAAGTGTAGATAAGCCTAACCTATTTGGTGGGATGACACACTATTGTTAGATTACTTACACAATATCAATACAATTAGAAGTATTTCCAATTTGGGTGAACTATCCCTTTAAACTTATACAAATGTAGTTTTTGAAAAGTGCCATGAAAACAAAAGTCATTAAAACTCGTTTTTCAACCACTCCACAAATTATAGTTTTAGCAATTCGGTTAGAACATCTCCTTTGTGCATGACACAAGTAATTTTTCCAACAATTGTTTACCAACAGATTAATTCACTGTATCACAATTCCAGTGGGTCAGAAGTTTACATACACTAAGTTGACTGTGCCTTTAAACAGCTTGGAAAATTCCAGAAAATGATGTCATGGCTTTAGAAGGTTCTGATAGGCTAATTGACATCATTTGATTCAATTGGAGGTGTACCTGTGGATGTATTGTGGATGTATTTCAAGGCCTACCTTCAAACTCAGTGCCTCTTTGCTTGACATCATGGGAAAATAAAAT
Source organism: Oncorhynchus kisutch (assembly GCF_002021735.2). Classification (NCBI taxonomy): domain Eukaryota; kingdom Metazoa; phylum Chordata; class Actinopteri; order Salmoniformes; family Salmonidae; genus Oncorhynchus; species Oncorhynchus kisutch. The sequence continues at coordinate 37,677,586 of NC_034191.2, forward strand.
AAAAAAAGAAATCAGCCAAGACCTCAGAAAAAAAATCTGGTTCATCCTTGGGAGCAATTTCCAAACTCCTCAAGGTACTACGTTCATCTGTACAAACAATAGTATGCAAGTATAAACACCATGGGACCGACCACGCAGCCGCCATACCGCTCAGGAAGAAGACGCATTCTGTCTCCAAGAGATGAACGTACATTGGTGTGAAAAGTACAAGTCAATCCCAGAACAACAGCAAAGGACCTTGTGAAGTTGCTGGAGGAACAGGTACAAAAGTATCTAAATTCACAGTAAAACGAGTCCTATATCAACATACCTGAAAGGCCACTCAGCAAGGAAGAAGCCACTACTCCAAAACCGCCATAAAAAAGACAGACTACGGTATAAATTATGTGGATATATTGAAGCAACATCTCAAGACATCAGTCAGGAAGTTAAAGCTTGGTCGCAAATGGGTCTTCCAAATGGACAATGACCCCAAGCATACTTCCAAAGTTGTGGCAAAATGGCTTAAGGACAACAAAGTCAAGGTATTGGAGTGGCCATCACAAAGCCCTGACCTCAATCCTATAGAAGATTTGTGGGCAGAACTTAAAAAGCATGTGCAAGCGAGGAGGCCTACAAACCTGACTCAGTTACACCAGCCCTGTCAGGAGGAATGGGCCAAAAGTCACCCAACTTGTTGTGGGAAGCTTGGGGAAGGCTACCCAAAACGTTTGACCCAAGTAAAAACATGTAAAGGCAATGCTACCGAATACTAATTGAGTGTATGTTAACTTCTGACCCACTAGAAATGTGATGAAAGAAATAAAATCTGAAATAAATCATTTTCTCTACTATTATTCTGACAATTCACATTCTTAAAATAAAGTGGCGATCTTAACTGACCTAAGACAGGGAATTTTTACTAGGATTAATTGTCAGGAATTGTGAATAACTGAGTTTAAATGTATTTGGCTAAGGTGTATGTAAACTTCTGACTTCAACTGTAAGTATAGCTCTTTTCAACACATTCATCTAATAAGCCTTTGATTTATAATTTATCATCAATTTGAAAATGACACTGAGTACCGGAACAGCTGATTAGAATAGCCACCAGTGTGTGAGTTGTAGGCCAGAAGCCTCCATAGAAATGAATCAGAGAGAAACAACGTGATCTGGTCTGACACAGTATAACCCCTGATCAAATCCCCCAGTCAGTCAAAAACAGTGCTCCCTTTGATCTTGAACACTTTGAACATTCTGTCAGCCTTGTGCTTTTATATGAAAAAACCTCTATGAGGAGGCTGCTGAGATGGAATGCTTATGCAACATGCCACCAGTGCGTTCACTCAACTTTCCTTTCTTTTCTTTTTTTTTACATTCCGTAGAAAGGAAGTAAGTTGAGGAAGGGAGGTGATGGGAATTTGGAAAGTGCAGCGAAGAAAAGACACCATACATATGCAGAGTATCCCTTAAAGCGTGCCCACTGGACTAGCTGTGCCTTGACGACGCATGTGCTTTTCCTGGGAACAATACAATGCTGATGATAATACAGCCAGCCCATGTTTAAGTGCATAATCACAGCCTTCCAGCTGATGCAAAGCCTGCCTGCAGAATGTCAAGAACAGACATGAGCGTTTGTACTCACAGCTAGATCATTAGTGGGCTGCTTTCATGGGGGCTGTTAAACTGTTGTTAAACTGCTGTTAAAGTGGCACAGTCAGAAGACAAAGCATGTCTTCTCATTTGTGCACCATATAAAATACAAATGCTCACATATTGTCGGAAGAGGGATTATATGGCGACTTTTATAGGAGTAGCCAAAATGAATTTGGGGTCGGCACAATTAATGACAATGATCTTCAAAGTGATTCATGCATGTGAATTAATGAATGCATTGTTTTCAGTCGTTCCTGATTTATTTAGAGTTTTCCTCCCATCCTTTCACCTCTCCATCATTGTAGTTGCATTGTTTTAGTAATATACAGTACCAGTCAAAAGTTTGGACACACCTACTCATTCAAGGGTTTTTCTTTAATTTGATAATAGACATCCAAACTATGAAATAACACATATGGAATCATGTAGTTGCCAAAAATACATTTTATATTTGAGATTCTTCAAAGTAGCCACTCTTTGCCTTGATGACACCTTTGCACACACTTGGCCTTCTCTCAACCAGCTTCACCTGGAATTTTCCAACAGTCTTGAAGGAGTTCCCACATATGCTGAGCACTTGTTGGAAGCTTTTCCTTCACCCTGCGGTCTAACTCATCCCAAACCATCTCAATTGGGTTGAGGTCGGGTGATTGTGGAGGCCAGGCAATCTGATGCAGCACTCCATCAATCTCCTTATTGATCAAATAGCCCTTACACAGTCTGAAGGTGTGTTGGGTCATTGTCCTGTTGAAAAATAAATTATAGTGTCACTAAGCTTAAACCAGATGGGATGGCATATCGCTGCAGGATGCTGTGAGTGCCTTGAATTCTAAATAAATCACACAGTCTCACCAGCAAAGCACCATAACACCTCCTCCTCCATGCTTTACGGTGGGAAATACACAAACGGAGATCATCCGTTCACCCACACCACGTATCAGAAAGACACGGCGGTTGGAACCAAAAAATCTCAAATTTGGACTCATCAGACCAAAGGACAGATTTCCACCGGTCTAATGTCCATTGCTCGTGTTTCTTGACCAAGCAAGTCTCTTCTTCTTACTTGTGTCTTTTAGTAGTGGTTTCTTTGGAACAATTTGACCATGAAAGCCTGATTCATGCAATCTCCTCTGAACAGTTAATGTTGAGATGTGTCTGTTTCTTGAACTCTGTGAAGCATTTATTTGGGCTGCAATTTCTGAGGTTGGTAACTCTAATGAACTTTTCCTCTGCAGAAAAAGTAACCCTGGGTCTTCCTTTCCTGTGGCGGTCCTCATGAGAGCCAGTTGAATCATAGCGCCTGATAGTTTTTGCGACTGCAATTGAAGAAACTTTTAAAGTTCTTGAAATGTACCGGATTGACTGACCTTCATGTCTTAAAGTAATGATGGACTGTCGTTTCTCTTTGCTTATTTGAGCTGTTCTTGCCATAATATGGACATGGTCTTTTACCACATAGTGCTATCTTCTGTATACCACTCATACAGTACCTTGTCACAACACAACTGAAAAATATTTCAGGTCAAATGTATTAAGGAAATAAATCCACAAATGATCTTTTAACAAGGCACACCTTTTAATTTAAATGCATTCCACCCCTACCTTGTCACAACAGAACTGGTTGAATCAAACACATTAAGGAAAGAAATTCCACAAATTAACAAGGCACACCTATTAATTGAATTGCATTCCAGGTGACTACCTCATGAAGCTGGTTGAGAGAATACTAAGAGTATGCAAAGCTGTCATCAAGGCAAAGGGTGTCTACTTTGAAGACTCATAAATATAAAAATCAATTTCCAACACTTTTTTGGTTACTACATGATTCCATATGTGTTATTTCCTCATTTTGATGTCTTCACTATTATTCTACAATGTAGAAAATAGTAAAAATAAAGAAAAACCCTTGAATGAGTAGGTGTGTCCAACATTTTGACTGGCGCTGTATGTCAAACACATCATTGTCCATTTTTAATGCCGTGCATTTGTCAACTCTGAATTGTCCTTATGCACCTGTCTGTTTTTTTTTTCTCTCTCTCTACACCCCTCTCTACATCTGTAGTTCCCACAGATTTTCTGTAAACAAATCAGCATTACAGCATGTCCACTGTTCACAGGACTTTGGGTGGTGCTCTATCAAAGACCAGTCAATATACTGATTGAATGGCTGATTGATTAGAGGCAACAACACGCCAGACCCTATTTGTGGTTACTGAGAGCAGCATAGTTAATGCTGTGTTGGAAAAGCTACATCCTGGCTAGATAAATAATAAGAACAGAAAAAAGTGGGCATACTGAATTAACATATGCGTAAGCAGCCTCCCAGGCATTCAAAACAACATCACTTATTTATTTGTTTACGACCAAAGGACAAATACGATTAATTTGTCCACATGGAAATAGTATCGGGATCAATTGCTGTAAACACTGTAATCCGATATGTTTTCACCCATGTAAACATATATTAATACTAACATGAATTTGATGAATTAATCCCATACTTGCTTACTGTGTTTCATCAAATAGTGCAACACAATATCTGCAGTGTACAGAGCATTATACAGTATCACTATCCGCTGTGCATTTATTTGTAATTAGAGTTGTACGGCAACTTCATTTTGGAGTCCACAAAGGTCTTTGGATAGCAATACAGTGAGCTCCCCGTGCTAAGCCCCCACACCACAATGATTCAATTATTTTTCTAGAACTGGCGCTGTCTCCCCGGAGATACAACTGACAATAGCTGAATCATCAGGAAATGCCTGTAAAGGACCCATCCTCATTAGGTCTGAAAACTATAGTGTATCCATAGATAGAGCGAACAGAGGGATAAAGCAACACTGTGTGTACAGTGCATGGAGCATGCTCACTCCCCCACTCAATGAGCGTTGTTGTTCTCTAACCTTGTGGCGAAGAATGGACGTACATCTCTAACACTTAGTGCTTTGGGGCTTGAATTTAACGGCATTACGTGTTGTAGAAATGACAACAACAAGCATTCATCTGCAATGTCACAGGTGGCTGAATAACATGAACAGTTTTCATAAATGGATTGCATTGCACTGCTCACCCTTTCTTGACCCGTGAAAGCATAGCTACTCTGCAGCGTTACTGCCACTCTGTTTTCAAGATGAACTGTTCGATAACATATCAAGAGCAGTATCACAATGACACTGGCATCGTCCCACTGTAATTTAATATAAGGCAATGGAGGCTCAGTAATAGTATTCTAGAGAGTAGGTGGTTCAAATTAAAGCTGGATGGATAATGTCATTGACAATGAAATGATCTCCGATTTGCTATTTGGCCATGGCGCTCCTGTGAATTGAGATACACAGATTGTTTTCTTCCATACAGTGACAATCAATCATTATTTGCTCTAGTGGACAGTGGTGCCCTTGCCCTTATCCACATGCCTGTGTGTTTGTTGGTCAACATCTCCCCATGGTATTGCTTTCCAACTTCCCCAGATGTTTTTCAACTTGTGTTTGCTGGTCCTGTTTATTGTGCTGCACGACACACCATCAGCATTAAAACCCCATCTGGCTTCTTGGCTGCCAGTAGGAGAGATGGCAGGGCTTTTTAAAATGTCTTTAAGATATAAGTCTCGCTGTGATTGTAGATCGTCTTTTTGATATTTCTTCATCCTCCTCTTGAGCTTTGTAAATTAACGTGCATGAGTGTGAATTTGAAACAATCCTGTGGATTGCACAATGTGCAAATCAATCATAAATCATCTATGTGGATGAACGAGTGACTGCATGTGTGTGTGTATTTGTGTGTGTGTGTCTGTGGATGTGCGTATATGCGCCATGCATGTGCATGTGCATTCGTGCATGGGCACTAGTGATGGGCAGTAGTTACATATCACAATTCTATTTCGATATTTGACGCCAAGTATCGATTTGTAAAAAAGTAGCGTTAGCTAGCGCTAATCAGCACCTCTGCCAAAACTCTGGTCTTTAAAAATAAAATTTAAAAAAATAGTAAGCCAACATGTTTTCAGACCTTTTATTTCCCTGATTGATCAAAGCTCATTTTCCCACGCTCTCTCGTCTCTCTGCAGCAGACAAATAGTGAGCAATATGTTTGGAACATCAAATCACAATAAAATCGCAGTATTGAATTGCAATACATAAGGTATCGGGCACTTAAGCATCGTGATAGTATCGTATCGTGAGGTCCCTGGCAATTCTCTTCCCTAATGGGCACGCGCATGCGTTATGTGATTACATACAGCAAGCAGACCCTTTAATGACACTGTTGAGCCCATACCAGGGTCACTAAACCACACAACTGAACTAACCAGGCCTTTAAGAAAACATGTCCTGGCTCTAGCATCCAATCCTCCCCAGCCACTGTACAGACACACGCCCCAAAATCATTGTCTAGACAGACCCAGAAACTCTAGATCTCTAGCAGTGGATCCCAAATAATGATGTGTGGATGTTGTGTGAGAGAGAAAAGACACAGTGGGTGAAGTGAAGATGAAAGAGGAGAGAGGCTGTATAGAAAACACTGGAAGAGAGCTCAGAGAAAATAGAGAAGAGGAGAGAGGCTATATAGAAAACACTGGAAGGGAGCTCAGAGAGAAGAGAGAAGAGGATAGAGGCTGTATAGAAAACACTGGAAGAGAGCTCAGAGAAAATAGAGAAGAGGAGAGAGGCTATATAGAAAACACTGGAAGGGAGCTCAGAGAGAAGAGAGAAGAGGATAGAGGCTGTATAGAAAACACTGGAAGGGAGCTCAGAGAAAATAGAGAAGAGGAGAGAGGCTGTATAGACAACACTGGAAGGGAGCTCAGAGAGAAGAGAGAAGAGGAGAGAGGCTGTATAGAAAACACTGGAAGAGAGCTCAGAGAGAAGAGAGAAGAGGAGAGAGGCTATATAGAAAACACTGGAAGGGAGCTCAGAGAGAAGAGAGAAGAGGAGAGAGGCTATATAGAAAACACTGGAAGGGAGCTCAGAGAGAAGAGAGAAGAGGAGAGAGGCTGTATAGAAAACACTAGGAGAGAGCTCAAAGATAAGAGAGAAGAGGAGAGAGGCTGTAAAGAAAACACTGGAAGAGAGCTCAGAGAAAAGGGAGAAGAGGAGAGAGGCGGTATAGAAAACACTGGAAAGGAGCTCAGAGAGAAGAGAGAAGAGAGAGGCTGTATAGAAAACACTAGGAGAGAGCTCAAAGAAATGAGAGAAGAGGAGAGAGGACATATATAAAACACTGGAAGAAAGCTCAGAGAAAAGAGAGAAGAGAGGCGGTATAGAAAACACTGGAAGAGAGCTCAGAGAGGAGAGAAGAGAGGCGGTATAGAAAACACTGGAAGAGAGCTCAGAAAAAAGAGAGAAGAGAGGCGGTATAGAAACACTGGAAGAGAGCTCAGAGGAGAGAAGAGGAGAGAGGCTGTATAGACAACACTGGAAGAGAGCTCAAAGAAAAGAGAGAAGAAGAGAGGAGAGAGGCTGTATAGAAAACACGAGGAGAGAGCTCAAAGAAAAGAGAGAAGAGAGAGAGGCTGTATAGGAAACACTAGGAGAGAGCTCAAAGAAAAGAGAGAAGAGGAGAGAAGCCATATAGAAAACACTGGAAGAGAGCTCAGAGTAAAGAGAGAAGACGAGAGAGGCTGTGTAGAAAACACTGGAAGGGAGCTCCGAGAGAAGAGAGAAGAGGGGAGAGGCTGTATAGAAAACATTGGAAGAGAGCTCAGAGAGAAGAGAGAAGAGGAGAGAGGCTGTATAGAAAACATTGGAAGAGAGCTCAGAATAAAGAGAGAAGAGGAGAGAGGCTGTATAGAAAACACTGGAAGAGAGCTCAGAGAAAAGAGAGAAGACGAGAGAGGCTGTATAGAAAACACTGGAAGAGAGCTCAGAGAAAAGAGAGAAGACGAGAGAGGCTGTATAGAAAACACTGGAAGGGAGCTCAGAGAAAATAGAGAAGAGCAGAGAGGCTGTATAGAAGACACGAAGAAAGCTTAGAGAAAAGAAAGAGGAGAGAGGTATGTCTTTGGGCGATAAGAAAAAGTGCAAGAGGAGGAACAATATTAGTAAAAGTGTAAAAAATAGAAGAAACGCTCTTCGTGTTAAGTGCCGTAGAATATCCTATGCGGATCTTGGCAATTCAAAATTCGAAAAAAGTCAAATTGCTTTGGATAGAGTTGCTCTTCAGGCACATAATTAATGAAAAAAGCCTTCCAAACTAGTCTTGTGCCTCATTTTCTCAATCAGGTAGTTTGGTATAATAGCTTATTTTCTGCACATAATGGAAAACAATATTTTATGCCTTTGCCTTTCTAATGCCAATCATTCCATTCTACTCAATTGATGTCCTTTGTGCAAGTGATGTCATTCTGAAGTAAAAGGTTGGTAGACCATGACGCCACTCTCCGCCAGCCCTGCAGCCCATCCAGCTAAGTCCTATTCCCAGATTTATGACTCAAAACCCTCCTATCCAATTCTGATGGCAGCAAATATATTTTGCCTAATGCCTGATGTTCTTCCATGCTGATAGTGTTCTGCATTTGATGTCAGTGGGTGTAAATCTTTTTGCACAGGAGATAGAGGCAGACAAAGGAGACAGCTGCCAGTCGGAGCCCCTTCCTGCCAAGTGTTAGTCTCAAACAGAGAGCAGCCAGCTCTTTCTGACTCCACACTTCCCTTTGTTCAAAGCGGGGAACGCAAGGAGAGACGGATACTATCATACTGTTGCAGGCACACTCCCTTACTGGCTAATCACGTACCCAGTGAACAGGCAAGGAGGGGGCATGAGAGCCTCCCCCCAAGAAGACATAATTGTAAATATTTCACTCTTTATGGAAAGTTGGGAAATGTTGTCATGTTGGCTCTGCAGTATACTAGGTTAGGAACACTGGTAGTGAGTGATGGATGATACATGTGGAGACTGTGGAGACTCCTTTTATCCGGGCACGGTGCATGTCATTGGATTCCATTAAGCTTTCATTGTGTCCCCCTAATATCCTGTGGTAAAATGTTCTACTGTAATGCATCGCATGTCGGGTGATAATGGTTCGGGAGCTTGAGAACTTGACCCTTAGCTAAGCCCCGGCCCAGAATTTTGGGCAACTAAATGCAGTGCTCTAGTGAATAGCAACTGTCGCTAACCAAGCTCTAGTTTCAAACGCATGAAAGCCAATGAGAGCAATGGCTTTTTAGTTTTTATTTAAATGGCTAAATAATTTAACAGTGCACCAGGGGTACTTGTGATTGTGATTCCTGAAATGCAGCACCTGTTTTTTTATTTATTTAAATATAGCAATTCTCCCTTTGGGTGACTCAATGTACATAATAATCTGGGTGGTTCAAACCCTGAATGCTGATTGGCTTACAGCCGTGGTATATTAGACCGTATAACACGGGTATGAAAAAACATTTATTTTTACTGCTCTAATTATGTTGGTAACTAGTTTATAATAGCAATAAGGCACCTCGGGGGTTTGTGGTATATGGCCAATTTACCACGGTTAAGGGCTGTATCCAGGCACTCCGCGCTGTGACATTCATAAGAACATCCCTTAGCCGTGGTATATTGGCCATATACCACATCCCCTCGGGCCTTATTGTTTAAGTATATTATGAACAACAGGAATCTCACATGTATCTTACCTGTAATTACGGTACAATGTAAATGTATTTAACCTCTATTTAGCTAGGCATGTCTGTTAAGAACAAATTCTTATTTAAAATGACACCCTAACCCCGACCAAACCCTCCCCTAACCCAGACCAAACCCCGACCAAACCCTCCCCTAACCCCGGCCAAACCCTCCCCTAACCCCGACCAAACCCTCCCCTAACCCGGATGACAATGGGCCAATTGGTAAAAAACATTTAGACACCATCATATGCTGTTAAATATATATTAGTAGAAAGTATGCCTTCAAGCGCAAGCCATGAATATTTTCCTCTGCTCCGGCATTGAGGGATTTAGTTAGTACTGACCTTGAACACCACTGTATGTTGAGAACGTTTGCATTTCACTTCCAAGACACCTCAAACTTCTTTGCAAACGCATGAGGATTTCTGGATTAGTTTAAAGAGCTGGAAAAGATTAAAAGCCTACTTTATCACAAATCCACTCTCTCAATTATCCCCCTCAAAAGGTTTGACCAAACCCTGACACATTTGATTAACCTTGGGTATTTAAACTATGTTTTATGTTACCATAGGCATCTAAGGTCACTTGTTATTGGGCCAGGTTCCACTTAGACTGATATGTTTTGTAGGCTGCTTTAATTGATTGTTGTGGTCACATTTAAAGGGCAGTGCTTAATTCAGCAATTCCTCGACAAACCTTGAAGGGTGAATTTGCCCTGTTTGCATTACTGGGCTTTTAATAGAGTGGCATTGTGTAATGAAAATAATCCTACCCAAGCTATGGGGTCAATTACATGACATTTAAATGTAGCCTCCAAAGTGAAGAGGCAATAATAGACAGCCTTGGCTTAGCCAGCATGGCTCATAGGCCTAAAGCATAGTGAGTGAGGTATTGACCCACTCATTCCCTTCTTGTTGCATTATTGATCTAACCAGGAGTGGGAGAGCCAGGGACATACTACAAGGTGAGCCGGGTACGTACTACTCATTTGTTGACTGTTTCTTACATAGTGCTTAAAGGGGCAATGCCGTTAAAAACGCTTTGGAATGTATTTTTTTTCAACAGATATTTCAGGTAGAAATGATAATGCCCTTTTTTGTGTAAGAGCCTTTTGATGTTTTTTTCACTGGAATTTCAGCCTGTTTGGTGGGGTGTAATTTTGGCCAGCTACATAACATCACATGGTGATCTGATTACAATAGACCAATTAATGTTCATTTATTGACATATTCCCTAATAGTTTTGTTGCTGCCCAAAAGCAAGAGAGATTGTGCAATATGGCTGCCTTTGCACTGTATTCCATGTCTGATTTGGCTTCGATTTACTTTTCATAATCAACTGTCAGTTGAACCTCCTGCACAGCACACTTTGCCTCAGACTACATTGCAAATATAGCTAGGTACACATGTGGAATTCGCAGCAGCTCCATCAAGCATCGCATGGATCTTGAAATTGGCAGCAGCAGCAACCATTCATGAAGTAAGTGTCTAGTTATTTTCCTATTATAAGTAACCCATGCTATTCATAGGTTACATGCTTCATCACAATATCGTTTTGAACGTTCTCTTGAGGACTGATGCCCGAATGAACGGTCCACTAGCTACTCAATGGCATTCTATGAGCCGCCATCTGCCGATGAAGCCGTAGTCGAATGTGCTTATAGTGACTAAGAAAAAACGATGACATTTCTAAAACCTTATGTCATCACTGTGATGTTGCAAGTTTACTTAGGATGGAGTATAACTTTAACTAGCTAGCCAGATTTTAGCTAGCTAAGGTTAGCATAGCTAACTAGCTAGCTATGATAACACTGCCATCTGTCTAAAGTGACGACATGATAATGATGGCAAAGTTGTTTCCTACTAACTACTTGCCTACTTTAGCAATGTCACTATAGTGACAATGATATAGTGTCTCCTCAGATAAGATTTGCTAGATTGAGCTGTATAAGGCCATAAGCAAACAGGAAAACGCTCATCCAGAGGCTGCGCTACTAGTGGCCGGGGACTTTAATACAGGGAAACTTAAATACGCTTTACCAAATTTCTACCAGCATGTTAAATGTGCAACCAGAGGAAAAAAAACTCCAGACCACCTTTCCTCCACACACAGAGACGCGTACAAGTCAATAAAAAAGTGGTCAGATGATGGAGATGCTGAGCTACAGGAAAGTTTTCCTAGCACAGACTGGAATGTGTTCCAGGATTCTTCCGATGACATTGAGGAGTACTCCACATCAGTCACTGGCTTCATCAATAAGTGCATTGATGATGTCATCTCCACAGTGGCGGACGCTTATAAGAAATCCCGTTATGCCCTCTGACCAACCATCAAACAGGCAAAGTGTCAATACAGGACTGAGATTGAATCGTACTACACCGGCTCCGATGCTCGTCGGATGTGGCAGGGCTGGCAAACAATTACAGACTACAAAGGGAAGCACAGTCGCGAGCTGCCCAGTGAACGAGCCTACCAGATCAGCTAAATTACTTCTATGCCCGCTTCGAGGCTAGCAACACTGAAACATGCATGAAAGCATCAGCTGTTTCCGGAAGACTGTGTGATAACGCTCTCCGTTGCCGATGTGAGTAAGACTTTTAAACAGGTCAAAATTCCCAAGGCCACAGGGCCAGATGGATTACAAGGACGTGTACTCCGAGCATGCGCTGACCAACTGGCAAGTGTCTTCAATTACATTTTCAACCTGTCCCTGACTGAGTCAGTAATACCAACATGTTTCAAGCAGACCACCATAGTTTCTGTGCACAAGAACACTAAGGTAACCTGCCTAAATTACTACCGACCCATAACATTCACGTCCGTAGCCATGAAGTGGTTTGAAATGCTGGTCATGGCTCACATCAACACAATTATCCCAGAAAACCTAGACCCACTACAATTTGCATACCGCCCCAATAGATCCACAGATGACGCAATCTCTACTGCACTCCACTCTGCCCTTTCCCACCTGGACAAAAGGAACACCTACGTAAGAATGCTATTCATTGACTACAGCTCAGCATTCAACACAATAGTGCCCTCAAAGCTCATCACTAAGCTAAGGTAGTGGGAGAAGATGGAAATAGGTGAACCTGGGCCAACATTGTGCACATTTTGTCATTGATGAAACATCTGATCTTAATAAATGTTTCTGTTCCCAAAACTAATATCTGTGATGAACACAGTGTACTAAGTTTTATGGAGAGCACTTTGCCAAAGTTTTTTCAAAAATTGCATTGTTTAGGGAGTGCAAGATCGAATTGAGTTTGTGCACACGTGCACTTCACAGAGCCGACATTCCCTGACGGAAATATGCAAATACATGCTACAACGTACCAATAGGATCTCGCTAGCTCATGCTTCACTTTGCCACCTCCTTGCTTGTTCTGCCCACTATGCTTAATTTGCTGCCACTGTAAAAGATAAACTATCTTGGTTTAGTTATAAATATCTTTGGTGTATGTTTATCTGTTATATGATTCCTAAAAGAATAGTAAGCCTTCTGGGTGGAATGCAAGAATGAATGTATAACCCTTATGATAGATCATATGAATTATGAAATATCAGGCTGGAGGTCTAGCTGGTTTGACTGGTTTGACACAGTCTGCTTAAATTAATAACACACAAACAATTATATGTGTTCATTGAACACACCGTGTAAACAATCACAATGCAGGGTGGGAAAAGTATTTGAACCCTTGGATATAATATCTGGCTGACCCTCCTTTGGCAGCAATAATCTCAACCAAACGTTACTGTAGTTGTGGATCAGACCTGCACAAAGGTCAGGAGGAATTTTGGACCATTCATCTTTACAAAACTGTTTCAGTTCAGCAATATTCTGAGGATGTCTGGTGTGAACCACTCTCAAGGTCATGCCACAGCATTTTAAATCGGGTTGGACTCTGACTATGCCACTCCAGAAGATGTACTTTCTTCCACTGAAGCCATTCTGTTGTTGATTTACTTCCTTGTTTGGGGTCGTTGTCCTGTTGCATCACATCAACTTTTGTTGAGCTTCAATTGGCGGACAGATAGACTTACATTCTCCTGTAAAATGTCTTGATAAACTTGGGAATTCACTTTTCCATCGATGATAGCAAGGTATCCAGACCCTGAGGCAGCAAAGCAGCCCCAAACTATGATGCTCCCTCCACCATACTTTACAGTTGGGATGAGGTTTTGATGTTGGTGTGCTGTGCCCTTTTTTTTTTCTCCACACATAGTGTTGTGTTTTTCTTCCAAAAACTCAACTTTAGTTAATCTGTCCACAGAATATTTTGCCAGAAGCGCTGTGGAACATCCAGGTGCTCTTTTGCAAACTTCAGACATGCAGCAATGTTTTTTTTGGACAGCAGTGGCTTCTTCCGTGGTGTCCTCCCATGAACACCATTCTTGTTTAGTGTTTTACATATCTTAGACTCGTCGACAGAGATGTTAGCATGTTCCAGAGATTTCTGTAAGTCTTTAGCTAACACTCTAGGATTCTTCTTAACCTCATTGAGCATTCTACGCTGTGCTCTTGCAGTCATCTTTGCAGAATGGCCCCTCCTAGGGAGACAAGCAACAGTGCTGAACTTTCTCAATTTGTAGACAATTTGTCTTACCGTGGACTGATGACCATCAAGGCTTTTAAAGATACTTTTGTAACCCTTTCAAGCTTTATGCAAGTCCACAATTCTTAATCTTAGGTGTTCTGAGATCTCTTTTGTTTCGAGGCATGGTTCACATCAGGCAATGCTTCTTGTGAATAGCAAACTCAAATTTTGTGAGTGTTTTTTATAGTGCAAGGCAGCTCTAACCAACATCTCCAATTTCGTCTCATTGATTGGACTCCAGGTTAGCTAAAAATTCAATCATTTGTGTGTTATTAGTTTAAGCACACTGTGCTTGTCTATTGTTGTGACTCAGATGAAGATCAGATCAAATTGTATTACTCATTTATTCAGAAATCCAGGTAATTCCAAGGGGTTCACATACTTTTTCTTGCCACTGTATGTGCTAAAGGGTCATCGCTGAGGAAGGACTACAGGATGAGGAGGACCATGAGGTCATGGACTTCCTGGAGGAAGATGCTTTTGATGAGGAGCTACAGTGGTTGCTCCTTTCAAATTTGAGTCATACTGCAGCACACCTTGCGGGCTGCTGCAGCATTCCGTGGCACATTTTCTAAATGTCAGCCATTTTTCTGCCAATGCAAGTTAGTGCTAGTTTGACCACCAGAGGGCATCTTTGAGAAGCATTTGATAGTCTTCCATATTGGCATTACCAGAGACTTTAAAACCTTTTTTTTGTAATATCATAGTATATGGGATTGATTTTAAGAAATTTGGCTTAATTAATTTGATTAATATTATGGTGTTGTTATTCCAAGAAAAATTTAAAACGGGTTTCCATTAGGATGGAATGGAAAATATGGCGCTGTACAATGTGACGGTCGGGAGTAGGCTACAGCATAAGAGGATTGGAGGCTTCTAAATTGTTTGCCTTCATTAGACAACTTTTTTCCAATATTTCTGTAAATCAGTGATATTTATTCCCATAGAAATCCGTTATGGTCCATAACTAAATCAACATCTGCATTTTGAAGGAGTATTTTTTATCATTATTTTATTAATGAAAGCATAAAGATGCTGATGAAGAAGTACAGTAATGTACAGTATATCCTTTTACATTTGGATAATAAAGCATTTTGAAGATATAAGCCACCTGCATTTGTTTATTAAGCTACTGTGCAGTCTGACAAGTAAACATAGCCTATAATACATACTGTAGTAAACATGGGAAAGTGCCTAATTTCTTACATAAGGGAGAGCAGGCCATGGCTGTGGGAGGAAGGAGTAGGCTGTCCTTGTAAATAAGAATTTTTTCTTAACTGATTCCACATGTATTATTTCATAGTTGTGATGTCTTCATTATTATTCTACAATGTAGAAAATAGTAAAAAATAAAGAAAAATCCTGGAATGAGTACTTGCTTAATTAATTAGATTAATATTATGGTGTTTCTAAAAACGAAAAACCCTCTGGGGTTATAGGACTTGCATCCTTGGCACAATAAAGTTATTATATTCTACTCAATCCATAGGCTTCATTAATGCCATTCAGACTTTATTCAATACAACAACTGTGAATGCTGAGATTCATTGGTATGAATATTAGATCAGAACCTAACCTTTTAGGGTCCATACACAGATCGGCTACATACTGTAGCTAGCTACACATTCATAGGCATACAGTTATTTTTATCCTCCACTACAGAATAAGCAAATAAATAGTTAGCTAGCTATGTTACTTCAGCTGCATTGCATGGAAAATATAAGCAAGGCAGTCTAACACAATTGTACATTAAATTAGCAGTAAATGCTTCAGCTAGCTAGATTCTTTACATCCACTGTTTCACAAGATAGCCTGGTTTGCTGGTTTTCTCAGGAGTCCCTAAAACATAAAAAAACACAAGTTACAATTTCATACTCATGTCATAACACTAGATAGCTAGCTGGCTAATGTTAGCTAGTCAGCTAACTTGCTAAATAGCCATTTTCGTAAATGAACTTTATGAAAAAAAATATGCACAATTGTTTGTCTCTACATTAAGTAACATATTCCTCTCAATTTGACATGTTTTGCTTGACTTTTTATGAAGTTATAATTACTTACATTTTCCTCCACTGTAATGTTTTGTCAGCCATCTTTGCTGAAGAAAGTCACCAGCAACGGATGGCTCGCGTCAAATTTGTCATTGGAACCACTCGATATGATTGGTCATATAAAAACATTGGGACCCAAATGCATAATGAGTGCTCTAACTCCCCCTTGCGGTGGTCTGGAGCAATGAAGCCATGACGCTGGATACATCAAAGTCAAGCGGTGTAAGCTCGCAACTTTTAAAGGAGGAACCACTGTACTTGAAGACGAAAATGAGACAGACACACAAACACACAGAACAGACAGGTGAACATCGACGGACAGAGAAGCTGAACTGGTTCCCCCCTAACCCTCCTATGTGTATGATGGAGGTGGCTGATGTACATACCAAACTGGTGGTGCAGGTCGTAGAAATGCTATAGCCTGGTCCGAGTTCTGTTTATGCCAACTCCTATCCTATGACAGCTGTCATGCCATGTTGCCATGTTAGATTACTTGTTCGATATTACTGCACTGTCGGAACTAGAAGCACAAGCATTTCGCTACACTCGCATTAACCATGTGTATGTGACCAATACAATTTGATTTGATTATCAGTTGGCTTGGCTATACAGTACATAGGAGTCTATAGCACAAACAGATCAAAGATCAAGCTGACATTTGGCTGGTTGTCAGAACAGAAAGAGTGAAACTTCAATGTACTTGAGGACTACTCTAGAAATGGTTGGCTTTGTTACAGGAAAGATAAAAAGGGGAATATGACGTGATTTGCTTGTGTGGCACCTGAATGCAAGGGAAAGTGGTTGTGTATGATGCAATGGTTATGATAGTGATGTAACTTGCCCTTTGTTTTCAGATTTGAATGAGACAATGTATTCCCCTAAATGTATTCCTTCAATAAAGTTACTATTGTTTTCTTAATACTATATTACTTATGCATGTTTTTCCTTATCATATGTAGACTCAATGCTTTCTGTCATTTGTTTTGGTGCAGATATGTGTTTCATTTAACTATCTGAATAAGAATAGAATTTTAAAATCAGTCAATAAAACAGGTGTTATTTTGTAAAGATCAGAATAGAAGCACCTTTTACTGTGAACAAGTTTTACCTTCCAGAAATTGAATTGTAAAACAATAACAAGACACTTTCATGCCATGATTTGTATTTTATTAACTAAAATATATGTGACACAATGGAGCAGTTTGGCAGTTTACATTAAAGAAAACTGAATTGCAGTGGATCTGTTTATTATGTAAATAACTAACAAGAGAATTTATAAAGAACGACAAGTTTCAAGCCTTAATCGCATTTGCACAAGTACAATGAAATGGCTTTCTTGCAAGCTCTAAATCCAACAACACAGTAATGAATGTAGTACTAAATATAACAAGGTAGAACAAAAACATACGAGAAATAGAAATAAGAAGAACACAATGTGCAGGGATATTGGAGTGATAGAGGTAGATATGTATAGGGGTAAGGCGACTAGGCATCAGGATATATGATAGAGTAGCAGTAGTGTAAATTAAGATTGTGTGTGTGTGTGTGTGTGTGTGTGTGTGTGTGTGTGTGTGTGTGTGTGTGTGTGTGTGTGTGTGTGTGTGTGTGTGTGTGTGTGTGTGTGTGTGTGTATATATAGAGTCAGTATGAATGTGTGTGCATGTTATGTGTTTGTGAGCAAATGGTGTGCGTGGACCATTTTAAGTCCTTAGTGATTTGAACCCCGAGGAACTTGAAGCTCTCGACCCGCTCCACTGCACTTTTTGTTGCAACAACCATTCATTGCAGTTTGGTTTCTTTATTTACTTTGAACAACAGAATTCAACAATGTATTCTCCTTAGAAAATGTTTAATAATCTCCAGTATCATCACAAAGTATGTTTCGCTAAATGATGAAATATACTTTGTGATGATGCTGAAGATTATCCTTACTGTGTTTGGCCTCAGACACAGAGGTCTTTAGTCTGCCCTGTAGATAATCATGGTATTCTGCAATGATTAGTAGGCAGACAGGGTATAGGCCAGGATGGTCCAACATGCAAACAGGCTGTTCCGGTCCTGCATCTTCTGGTGACCTATTGAAAGCAGTTCAACAACGATATAGCAAATTAAAACAAAGTAGCCTAGACGCCTGTGGAAGTTCGTCTCCTTCAGGGTCCAACTCCAGCTCCAACTGACAGGTTGAATACCATGTGCCTTGTTGTTTTTTGGAGGGGGTAAGAGGGTGGTCTCTAGACGATTCTATCAGCCAATCAGGCTGCTTATATGAATATCTAATTTCATATAACATTTTGTTTCCTAACGCCCACACCATCAGAGTGAGCATTTCAGTGGCCCAAGGAGGCTGAGGGAAATAAATGATTACACAGTGATTTATTAGACAAAGTGATTTTTTAAAAACAACATTTAAAAAAGACTGTATAGGAGCTTTAAAAGTACCAGCATTACACAAGTTTGGGCCTAGTATATGCATACAGTAGTACTATGTTCATTTAAGGCATATAACAATTCCTCCCTTCTATTTCTCTCATAAGTAGACTTTCTTTATGTTTTTTCAACATCAAAGACTTTCTAAATACGGCCAGGTGAACGAACAATAGTCCTGGTATTCTAGCTCTATTTCATGCCTCCCTGACTGAAACACCTTATCTCGATCTATAGATTTAGCGACATCAATAGAGGATGCATTCAACACTGCCCTCTTATCTTGATTCGTCTAACGAAATGACCTTCTAAGCCAATACAATTGGGAAGGTGCACTTTTTTGCTGTAACAGTGGTAGACTGACATTAAAGTCAACGCAACAACGGAGTCCAAATTTAGACAGCGATAAAGCCAGACCACATTAAGCCTGTGGTAGTGAATGTAATAACAAGGGCCTACTGCTCACACATGCAGCAGAGCAACCACAACAAAACCACATCTGGACAAACAGTACAATCACTATAGGTTTGTGACTTTGTTAAAACCCTATACAATGCAACTTTTCAAAACCGACAGTAACCCAGTGACATGACGTAACGTCATAGTGTATCATTGAAAGGCAATTTAGTATGACTGATCTCAATAATAATACAGGGATCCAGCAGGTAACAACACTCTACACTGATTCATCCAGGTCAAGGCTCCACATCTCTAAAGTCCATGCTTTTCTTCCTTAAGGTTGTGTAGGCTCTATTGCAGCATGTGAAAGCCTTTCAAGCAATCCCTATCTCAGGTGACGGAAGGAGGTGTGAATGAGTGATTCTCTCTCTCTGTCAGAGTGTCAGAGTGTCAGAGAGTGAGAGTGAGAGAGAGAGAGAGAGAGGAGGCAGCTCAAAAAACAGGCCACGGTACATTGTCAATTCGTGGGCCAATCAGGGTTTCCTTTTCATGGGGTTGTGCTGTAGTGGTGCCAGAACCCAGTGGAGAGACACAAACAGCTTCATGAGCACAGCTGAACTTGGGATGTTAAAAGCCGGACTCAGCAGGAGCAGAACTGAGCCCATATGCTAAAATGTCTTTCTGTCTATCCCTCTGATCTGACTCACACCTCCTGAGATCTCAAAGGAAATGCAGCAGAGAAATGCTGCGATGAGAAAGCGGTTTACACAATTGCACTCATCAACAACGCCACAGTAATTACCCTTCGAGAGACCTCCCATTTCCCACACCTTAATCAAAATCCTAAAATGGGGGAAAAAATTGCCCATTTCTTCAAGTCATTGGGATTCGCATTAACTCTAAAACAGAAATCAATTGTAAACTTTCGACTGCAATACTCACCTAAAATAGGTGAGGGTTTGAAATATTGGGCACCAGTAGACTATTCTAAGTCAAGAAGATTGTTATTGTTAGCACACAACGTAGCCTGCTATGAGAGTTGGCTAAATACATCTTTATAAGCATTTAGCTAACGAAATTCACAAAATAATTAGTTATAAATGCAACATAACATATTCTCTAATGAATTGTTGGTTTAGGAAATTAGATAGCAGAACCAGCTCTTCATATTACATTCTCTCTCTCCCTCCAATGATCCCCAGTAGATAAGCGTGATTTGGCTCTGGCATAACGAAGCTCAAAACAGAACCCTCACCGTCTCACCAAGTGATGCAGCCGTGCAAATCAAAGCTGATGTAATGGCTCTAGCTATTGCAGTATAACTATTAGATACTTTCTCTAATGCCAAATGTGTATCGAATATGGGCCAAGGTGGAAATACCTCCAGCTACATAGGTTAACTGATGATAAAAATCGTATGAAATGCACATCTAAACAACACTATTTTTTGATGGATGGCCATTATATGACTTTATATGACTTTAACGCGTCCGTATTGTTTCCATGGCTCTGATTGCAAGCACTGAACAAAAATATAAAACACAACATGCATCAACTTCAAATATGTGCCTGAGTTACAGTTCATTTGAGGAAATCAGTCAATTGAAATAAATTCATTAGGCCCTAATATATCGATTTCACATAATACAGATATGCATCTGTTGGTCACAGATACCTTTAAAAAAATGGGCCTCACAATGGGCCTCAGGATCTCGCCGTGGTATTTTTGTGCATTCACATTACTAATCGATAAGGAAAAGGTACCTAATTGTCATATTTGAGTAAAAGTAAAGATACCTTAAAAAATGACTCAAGTAAAAGTGAAAGTCACCCAGTAAAATACAACTTCAGTAAAGGTATTTGGTTTTAAATATACTTAAGTATCAAAAGTAAAAGTAATTACTAAAATATACTTGAGTATCAAAAATAAAATTATACATCTTTTTACTGCATAATATAAAGCAAACCAGTCGGTACCATTTTTCCAGTTTTTTATTTATTTACAGATATCCAGGGGCACGCTCCAACACTGTTTCGTGAGTCCGCCAGATCAGAGGCATGTGGGAATGACCAGGAATGTTCTCTTGTTAAGTGTGTGAATTAGAAAACATGTCTGACTTGCTAAGCATTCAAAATGTAACAAGGACTTTTGGGTGTCAGGGAAAATGTATTGAGTAAAAAGTACATCATTTTCTTTAGGAATGTAGTGAAGTAAAAGTAAAAGTTGGCAAAAATATAAATAGTAAAGTAAAGCACAGGTACCCCAAAAAATAATTAAGTAGTACTTGCAAGTATTTTTACTTAAGTACTCTACACCATTGCAGCCCATACCATAACCCCACCACCACCATGGGGCACTCTGTTCACAATGTTGACATCAGCCAACAGCTCACCCACACGATGCCATACAAATGCTCTGCGGTTGTGAGGCCGGTTGGACGTACTTCTAAACTCTCTAAAACAACATGGGAGGTGGCTTAAAGTAGAGCAATTAACATTACATTCTCTGCTAACACTTCTGTAACAAACACACGTTCCCTCAAATCTGTGGCTTTGTGTTGTGTGACAAAACTGCACATTTTAGATTAATCTTTTATTATCCCCAGCAAAGGTGCACCTGTGTAATGATCATGCTGTTCAATCAGCTTCTTGATATGCCACATTTGTCAGGTGGATGGATGTTCTTGGCAAAGGAGAAATGCCCACTAACAGGGATGTAAACAAATCTGTGCACAAAATATGAGAGAAATAAGCTTTTATTTCAGTTCATGAAACATGGGACCAACACTTTACATGTTGCGTTTATGTTTTTTGTTCAGTATATCATTGCACATTCATAGTATAACCAAATATGGTATGATGCATGCTGTTGGTGAGACTAATCATGGCTGCATGCTGGTTACTGACCCAACATGTGTTACTTGTATTCTCTGGAACACACTGTTCGCCAATATTCCAATGAATAAATAATGACCCAATATAATATTCTCTACATGCACTGCACATGCAATATAGGTTTACCGCTGAGCCTGTGAATTCCGACATACTAAATGGAGTCCTCAAAAACAAAACAATAACGGACACATAGGTTGAGGGAGATCCTCCCCATACCAACAAAACCAGAGGCTTCTTCCCCAAATGAATGAGAACTGTGCTTTAATATGGAGCTTGTTCCCATAGTTACTAGTGATTGGAGACACATTTATGTCACTTACGAGTGCTAACTTAGGATAACAATCCTGCATGAATCTTCACCGGCTAGAATTAGCATAGAGATTGAAATCTGGCGCAGGCTAGGATCGTTCTGTTCTCAGTTCAACTTGCTCCTTTACAATTGACAGAGGTGTTACATTTTCAGTTGTCCATCTCTGCCTTCAAAAAGAGATTGAACATGTGGGCCTTCCTTGCTGAGGACAAGCTCCCCCGTTACACTCTTCAAGTACCATGTGGCTACAAATGTCAGAGAGATTAAACTGTGTTTTGTCTGCAACTAATCTATGAAAAAGAAAAAAAACAAGAGAAATCAGCTTTTTTTTATTGTTCAATCTGCAGAGAGTGTTTTGAACAAAGACCAAATCAAAGCGTTTGTGCGTATGCTGTACCTCACATTAGAATTCATTGTCTCCGACTGTAAGAGCCATCTACCAAGACAATTTACAGTGGATCTGTATCAACTCTTCCTTCTCTGGAAAAACAACTGAAGTCTCACTTTTCATTATAAACACGAGGCAAAAATAAAAATGAAAATAAATGATTTTCCGTTGAAAGTGATGTGGAAAAAAAAGAGTAAGAAGGATTCATATCACGTTGATCAAAACTGACAGCTCTGTATTGCGTTTGACTACACTCAGTCTCTAGCTAGAAGACTGAAATAAGGAATATCACTCTTGAGTTTCAATCCTTCAATAAAGACAATAGCGACCAAAAAACAAACAGAGAGAGAGAGAGAGAGAGAGAGAAGGTGATACAAGGTAGCATTCATCTAAAACCCTTCAGCCATGTTTATGCCATTTTCATTCAATAAAAGGTAGCCATTCAGGGGACACTCGCAGACTGTTCTCATATTAAGGAGAATTTTGGGGGATTATCAAGGTGTAAAAGACAGTCTTTTGGGAGATGCTACGGGGATTTATCTGGCTGTTGGTGATTTAAGGCTTGCTACTCCCCAAATGCTAATGGGGAAAGCATCAATTCCAGAGTGGAGGGACAGAGGGAGACCGATGACAGCAGAAGAAATGAGTTACTCTGACTTACAAGGCAACACTGACACTTTCTCTGGAAGAGACTGGCAGACTGTTAGTCATCAAGCACCTATGATTGGAATGTCGGTAATTGTCAGACAGACACACAGAGACAGAGACAGACACAGAGTAATACCTTACTTATAGTACATTTATGGTTATAGTAAACATTACACTACAGTATGTATTGCTAATTTCCAAACACATTTCAATTGACCGTTTGGTTTAGATGTCTGTGCAACGTCTCTGGTGACTCTGTCATCTACTCAGAGAAAGAAGTACGTTTCTAGACTACATCATTCTATTATTAAATCGCCCTTTTATCATTTTAATTGGTAAATAAACATAAACCTTCTCCATAAAATGTGTTCACCTTGGTCTTAACTACTTTTCAGGCCCGAATTAAAAATAATTGGTTGAATAGCAAATATGGAACTCGAAATTGAGTCTATTTCTAAAAACAAAACCATTTGACAGCACAAATATGGTTTTATATGTTGCTAGGAGAACAGAATGTGACTGAGCAGAATTACAAACTACTATATCAGAGTTGGTAAACTATTGCAAGCTGTTTTTACCCTATGGCACATTTAATATAAAATGCAGATCTGCATCTAAACATAACATTTCCTCAGCAAAACATCAACGATGGCAGGAGTGGTCTATAGATGTCCAGTCATCAATTACACTGTGAGGTGATTTGTCATTAAAATGGCTTTTTGGAATGGCTGGTCAATCAACTCATGCAAAGTCCATGGGTGGTTTATTTTGAATTATTACATCAGTTGTATGTTGTTTTATGTTGATCTTGCTAACGAAGTAATGTGATGGGGAGGGACTTTGCATTAGCACACACGAGTGCAGTGTCTGTGGTACTAGCACTATATATCAGCCATGTGACATAGATTAGACAATCTTTATATCGACTACCATGACAAAGTAAACATGTCGCTAATTTGAAGAAATTATTGGAATAACTAATCCGACATCGCTAATGGACTAATGGTTTTGAATTTTGATACTACACATAGCAGTGCGTGGACACAAGCTCTCCGTGAATCTTTTCCAAAGAGAGTGATTGGAATAACAAAAGGTAAAATGGTCAAAATTGATAGACGTCCATTCCTCATTTACTAGCCTCTGACCCCATGTGCCTTGCGCTTATTCCGCCTAATGAATGAGGAGATGAAGGATGTGGAACTGATGCTAAAATCCACATAAAGAGGGAGAGGTCTGACTCAGAGAGGCTGGCGGGTCGGAGACATGGGAGGACGAGCTCCTTGTAATGGCTGGATTGAATAAATGGAACAGTATCAAACACATCCATGTGTTTAATTACCTTTCTACTTATTCCATTCCAGCCATTGCAATGAGCCCGTCCTCTGAAGTGTCTGCCCACCAGCCACCACTGGTCAGGCTGTACACTCAAATGCTGATGTTACTCAAACTTAGAAGGGACTGATCTCCTGAGG
This sequence comes from Oncorhynchus kisutch, assembly GCF_002021735.2. Classification (NCBI taxonomy): domain Eukaryota; kingdom Metazoa; phylum Chordata; class Actinopteri; order Salmoniformes; family Salmonidae; genus Oncorhynchus; species Oncorhynchus kisutch. The sequence goes on from NC_034191.2 coordinate 37,702,010, forward strand.
TGCTGACTTGCTGCACCCTCGACAACTACTGTGATTATTATTATTTGACCATGCTGGTAATTTATGAACATTTGAACATCTTGGCCATGTTCTGTTATAATTTCCACCCGGCACAGCCAGAAGAGGACTGGCCACCCCTCATAGCCTGGTTCCTCTCTAGGTTTCTTCCTAGGTTTTGGCCTTTCTAGGGAGTTTTTCCCAGCCACCGTGCTTCTACACCTTGCATTGCTTGCTGTTTGGGGTTTTAGGCTGGGTTTCTGTACAGCACTTTGAGAAATCAGCTGATGTACGTAGGGCTATATAAATACATTTGATTTGATCTCTTTCTATAGTTGGGGAATGGACAAAAAGGGTAACAGGTAATAACAGGTAACTGGCAAATTTTAAATACATTTTTTATACATTTTTATTTTACCCCCTTTTCTCCCCAATTTCGTGGTATCCAATTAAACAATTGCTACTATCTTGTCTTATCGCTACAACTTGAAAGTCATCCCCTGATACACAACCCAACCAAGCCGCACTGCTTCTTAACACAGCGCGCATCCAACCCGGAAGCCAGCAACACCAATGTGTCGGAGGAAACACCGTGCACCTGGCAACCTTGGTTAGCGTGCACTGCGCCCGGCCCGCCATAGGAGTCGCTGGTGCGCAATGAGACAAGGATATCCCTACCGGCCAAGCCCTCCCTAACCCGGCCGACGCTAGGCCAATTGTGTGTCGCCCCACGGACCTCACGGTCGCGGCCGGTTGCAACAGAACCTGGGCGCGAACCCAGCGTCTCTCGTGGCATAGCTGGCGCTGCAGTACAGCACCCTTAACCACTGCGCCACCCAGGAGGCCCGAGTGAGTATATTTGATAGAGATATTAAAATGCTATATATTATTTGATAGACGTTACAATAGATCAATAAAATATAAAACATGAATTTCATAACTTCAGCCGAGTATTCTGCTAACCTTATATAGCACAATTTGTTTACTTCATGTCCGAAAACTCTCAGTTCTTAACCATATCAAGGCCCTTGGTTAAGAAACCCATAGAGACGAGTCAATTATATGATGGACATAGTTTGAGAAGCAGCGTCAGAGTTTGTTAAATGCTTGGCCCTATCCTTGGTATGTACATCCAAAGGCATTTGTACTGCAATAATGAGGCCATGTGTCCAAAGCTCTTAGTTTGCAGGGAACATGGGCTTATTCCCCAGCATCTGCAATCGGCAACATCTGCACAAATCCCTAATTCACGTCTAAACACAGCTGCCATATTATATAAGTCAGTGTACCAGGTTATATAAACTAAACGTTTTTATTGTGAAGAGGGTTGACTCATAATATTACCTGCAATTCAGACAAATCGGTCCAATAATCTCTTACAGTTGGTAAATCCTTTAATTTGATAGGCTCTAACGTACAGTATCCTTTTGTTAATTCAACTTTTTTGCACAGACGTTATGTCAGATGCAGCTGTTAGCAACACTAGAAAGTCTAGAATATTCACTTGTGCTTTGCCATGTCCCAACAGGTAACTGTCAAAATAAAGTAAATCACCAAAGTGTCTAAATAGGGCGTTGGACCACCACGTCCCAGAGCAGCTTCGTGGCATAGATTCTACAACTGTCTGGTACTCTATTGCAAGAATGCAATACCATTCATCCACTAGAAATTCCCTCATTTGGTGTTATGTTGATGGTGCTGGAAAACGCTGTCTTAGGCGCCGTTCCAGAATCTACCATACGTGTTCGGATGGGTTGAGATCTGGTGACTGAGACGGCCGTGGCATATGATTGACGTCATTTTCATGCTCATCAAACCATTCGGTGACCACTCGTGCCCTGTGGATGGGGGCATTGTCATCCAATGGGGGCATCGCCATGGTAGCCAAAATAAGGGCCTGCCCAGCATTGACCCTAAGCATAATGAGATGTTAATTGCTTAATTAACTCAGGAACCACACCTATGTGGAAGCACCTGCTTTCAATATACTTTGTATCCCTCATTTACTCAAGCGCTTCCATTATTTTGGCAGTGATCTATGCAACAAAGCAACAGCCCTGTGTTTTTGTTGACCTGTGAAGTGTGTGGCTCTTGTTTTTATCCTTCCCTTTCTCTGTATAATTGTCAGAACGCATATTCTTCATTTGTCTAATGGAACAACTATTCCATGTGACCTTATCCAGGGCTCGCTGCCCTCCTCTTCCTCCTGAGGGCCCTCCTATTAACCAGAGGCCATCTAGTCCAACAGTCCAGATCAAAGTTCCAGCTACTTCTCCATGTCCAGCCAACTTGTCCTGATTATTTCTCCCCCATCTGAGAGACAGAAATTCAAAATGACAAAAAGGGTGTTGAAGGAAAAGAGAACAAGTGATTGTCTCCAAATAGAAAAGAGAGATTGATCCTCTGAGAAATGAGCAGCTTTATTTGCCCGGGGAGTGAGTGGGAATGGCAGCTGACAGAAATTGGATGCTTGTAACCCTGCGTGGAGGTCGCACTGGGTCAGTCTGCCTCTCCTATCAGGCCCCGTGAAAGGCCCAGGCAGACGTTGTGCCAGAACAGAGAGGAAAAGTAGTGCGTCCTCGACGGCGGTTGCCCCTCTAACACCCCATCACCGTCTTTCTCTTCTGTAGCCAATCTGTGTGTGTGTGCTGGCCCTCCTTGGGACCTGTGAACACAGAGCACAGGACTGAAAGGGAGTGAGAGTCTGCCCTATGGTTTCAATCAGCCGCCAATGTTTGCCAACAGCTACAGCCCCACCACCTCATAACAGACCAAAGTCTGAAGGGGTCAATCCCATCGGAGGCTTAGCTTTGGCCTCTTTCAACTAAAAAAGAAAAGTCAACCTTGCGGATTACAGCTAGACGAATCTGAAACATATACAGTGCTCAAAAAAATAAAGGGAACACTAAAATAACACATCCTAGATCTGAATGAATGAAATATTCTTCTTAAATGCTTTTTTCTTTACATAGTTGAATGTGCTGACAACAAAATCAAACATAAAGTATCAATGGAAATCAAATGTATCAACCCATGGAGGTCTGGATTTGGAGTCACACTCAAAATTAAAGTGGAAAACCACACTACAGGCTGATCCAACTTTGATGTAATGTCCTTAAAACAAATCAAAATGAGGCTCAGTAGTGTGTGTGGCCTCCACGTGCCTGTATGACCTCCCTACAACGCCTGGGCATGCTCCTGATGAGGTGAGGTGAGGGATCTCCTCCCAGACCTGGACTAAAGCATCCGCCAACTCCTGGACAGTCTGTGGTGGATGGAGCGAGACATGATGTCCCAGATGTGCTCAATTGGATTCAGGTCTGGGGAACGGGCGGGCCAGTCCATAGCATCAATGCCTTCCTCTTGCAGGAACTGCTGACACACTCCAGCCACATGAGGTCTAGCATTGTCTTGCATTAGGAGGAACCCAGGGCCATGCTGGAGGATGTTGCATGCAGCAGAACGTTCTCCACGGCGTCTCCAGACTCTGTCACGTCTGTCACATGTGCCCAGTGTGAACCTGCTTTCATCTGTGAAGAGCACAGGGCGCCAGTGGCGAATTTGCCAATCTTGGTGTTCTCTGGCAAATGCCAAACGTCCTGCACGGTGTTGAGCTGTAAGCACAACCCCCACCTGTGGACGTTGGGCCCTCATGGAGTCTGTTTCTAACCGTTTGAGCAGACACATGCACATTTGTGGCCTGCTGGAGGTCATTTTGCAGGGCTCTGGCAGTGCTCCTCCTGCTCCTCCTTGCACAAAGGCGGAGGTAGCGGTCCTGCTGCTGGGTTGTTGCCCTCCTACGGCCTCCTCCACGTCTCCTGGTGTACTGGCCTGTCTCCTGGTAGCGCCTCCATGCTCTGGACACTACGCTGACAGACACAGCAAGCTCGCATTGATGTTCCATCCTGGATGAGCTGCACTACCTGAGCCACTTGTGTGGGTTGTAGACTCCGTCTCATGCCACCACTAGAGTGAAAGCACCGCCAGCATTCAAAAGTGACCAAAACATCATCCAGGAAGCATAGGAACTGAGAAGTGGTCTGTGGTCACCACCTGCAGAACTACTCCTTTATTGGGTGTTTATTAGTGTCTTGCTAATTGCCTATAATTTCCACCTGTTGTCTATTCTATTTGCACAACAGCATGTGAAATGTATTGTCAATCAGTGTTGCTTCCTAAGTGGACAGTTTGATTTCACAGAAGTGTGATTGACTTGGAGTTACATTGTGTTGTTTAAGTGTTCCCTTTATTTTTTTGAGCAGTGTATATCGCAAACACTGCTATTGCAACGGCCAACTCTCCAATGAGTCCTGAGGATCACACACCTGAGGCAGGCCTTTAGCCTAAAGCCAAGGAATAACCAGTGGAAAACCTGAGCTCAGGAGCCATAAAATACCCAGTTTCTTCCCTCTCCTTGGCCTAGGAGTGAAGTGGAACCATAATGGTGTCCTAGTTATATAGTTTCATACAAAGTGTCACAACATGAAATGAAATCGGTTTCCAAGTGTGACCAAAACTTTGAAAAACCACAGCCATGGTCACTTCATCTAGCAGCTAGATTCGAGCCACAACTTTACACATCTCTTCGACGACTCCTCATATATAGTCGTATGCTATTATCCCTCACCCAATTTATCCTTTACATTATGCTTATACCATTTAAAAAACCCTGAACAACCAACACAACAAGTACACACTCCTCTAAGGTGGTACCCAGAGGCTAGCCTTGCCTTATTTAAACATAAGTCCACCCCTCTGCAAATTGTGCTTGTTCACGCTTAAGACTTAAAGGCGAGGATATGCCAGGGGAGGACAAGATAAACAGCATGTAGCACCAATGCCTGAAGCAGAACTGTTTTTACTGATTGTCCAGAGAACAGCTTGTTAAGTCGACAGTCACTGATGGCATCCGTACCTGACACAGTGCCGTGAGGAGTACAATTTCCCTCCTGGTTTTAGATTCAGACACAGAGAGTGGCATGGCTGGTTTCTGTTGTTCGGTCTGCTTGTAATAAACAACTTTTCTGAGGATACCTCTGGGTTCTATAATAGGTACTGTAACATGAAACCTGGGATATGTTACCAGATATACGGATGTTAATTGTTGCAATATACTGCTTTACTTGATGGCACCTTTTCTATAGAAAAAATACCATTCGTTTCTGGTAGTGGACAGCGTCTTCATCCGTCACCAAATAAAGAGGTTCTGTCTATCAATTTTATTTTTATCAAGTCATTTTAATGATGCTGATTATTATGTAAATCTTCCCTTTAAAAGGATGATGCAAATGAAATGCAATACCCCCTCAAAAAAGATTTGCTACTTTAGCAAAGATAGTTCACTCCCCAAAATACAGCTGAGCTGGTGTCATAACTAGTGAATATTCAAGTAATATTTTGCAAAAATACAACAATGTTACACCTTCGGTACGCGCAGATAAGGAAAAGAGATGACACAGCGAAAAGGGATAACATCGATATACCGTGATGACTGAATCTGTGTGAATCTTGACTAATAATTCAAACTGCACACACACCTCCTCTAATGTGGCTTCTTTACATGCTATTTGCATAATTAATTTGGTCTGCCACTGAGGGGAGAGAAGGTGTGAGCAAGCAGCTCACGTATGTGTCAATAGTGCAGGCAAATGATCCTCTCAGTCAATTTACCCACCAGCGGATTGAAACTGTGTGAGGAAGGAGAAGTCTAAGGTTAGAGTGACTGAGAAGCATACCCCCTTAATGCCTGCTGATACTGACTGCCATGAATTACGCTGTCACTTCTGTTCAAGTTTTTTTTATAGCTCATTCTTTAGTTTAGACTGTGAAAATACATGAATAACCCAAATGTTCCACATAAAATAAGCCTTATTCTGGTAATTTGCCATTGTTACCACTCAAGGGCAAAATGAGGAGGTTCATTTGCTACAGTACCACAGTATTGTACTCTTTTCAGACAAATGGTATATGAATACCAAAATAATCTTTGCAGCAAAACAATTCCTGAGTGTGCTCGCACAGGAAGGATGATACAATAAACTGTTTTTTAAGGGTTCTTGCTGTTTCCTTGCTAAGTTCCTTAGCCCTTCATTCACCCTCGATTTTATCAAATGTTTTCCCCTCATGCTATCTAGGCATGAACTACTAATGTACTCCAGTTTTTGTCAGCATCACTTCAGTGAGTGACAAGGATGCTCATAAAATCATGAATAATTAGACTTAAACTGGATTAGGCCTTTTGTCGTGACATTGCTGAAGGATTTTTCACAAATCCAAACATGGACTGATTTAGCCATTGTATGTCGTTGACATAGGATCAGTTCTCTCTCTTTTGGTTTTGGGATGAAAAAAAGAAGAAGAATGGGTTTTAAAGGTCCTTGTGTTAAGATCAATCTGAGAACTCATCTCGGCTATGCATATTTGTCAGAGTTTATGCGAGATGTATTGGCAAATTTAAAAAGAGGCTTAATAACAGATTTTTTTGAAATTACCCCTTTAATGTCATAAACTAAAGATACAGTCTTTACTTCAAGCGTTGGTGAAAATGAACAAAATAAGTTGGAGACTTTTGTTGCTCTAAGAATGCCCACAGCCATACTATTAATATGATTGGACATTCTTTCTGTCCCAGTGCCAGAAAATGAAACACTTCTCCCTTGCATCCTGTATACGAGGCTACAGAAACATTACAATTTGGATTGAAACAGGGGCTAAACTGGTTAAAAAAAACAGACTCCAAAGAAAAGCTCAACTATCATATCATACATCGAAAAGCTGTATACTTTTCAGTTAACTCAGCGAGAGTTTGATTTCAATAGAGTGCCAGGTCTTTCATTCTTGACTTTGGTTCTGCTTTCAGGTACTGTAACACCGGTTATCATGGTTTAAGAAAAAAAACATCTCATCTTCTCTGATGTTTCAGCACCTCTCCAATCCAGACATGATAGCTGATGCCAATGAGCATGCCTGTCAAGCTTAGTCCATCCCTTTGAACCTAACATACGGTCAACTGACATCAAGATGAAGTCAGCCAACTTGATAGACAGCTCTCTTTATGTTGAGCCTTCAAACACAAACCTCTTCCTTTCAACTTTTCTTCGTGCCAACAAAATGAGTAGCAAGTTGAAAAGTACCAAGTTATCTCTGTGGGGATATGGAAGTGGGTATGTTTACTGTTACTTTGCATATTCTGTGCCTATGTTTTAATGACCTAAATTATGAATTCAAGTGAGAGCAGCTCTGATATTTTGGCCCAAAATGTGGTGTATTCTACCCCCCGCTAGGAGTCTCAAGCTTAGTCCAAAACAGATACTGAAGTATGAACAATTGCAAAACAAGCATCTAAATCTACAAAGCAATGGAAACTAGAACTCAAAAATGCAGTATTTCTTTCCGGTCACCACATTCAAGTCTCAACAGAGCGGTTCACAGAAGACGAACAAAAAATATGTGGGAGCTTGAAGAATTCTCTACATATTCAAATTGATACTTTAGTTTTTCAATTTGTCCCAATTTTGGAAGTTCTGGAAATATGCTAGTGATAGTGCCATTCATCCAAGATACTTTAACTAATTCACAGTCGCTCCTTGAAGTCTGATGTCTACAGTAGCAGATGCACCAGAACCAAAAGACACAGCCATTGTGTGGTATTCTTTCAAAGGACACTGGAAACCTGCTGTTTGCAATGATGTCATTAATAAGTAGCCACAAAACGTCACATTAAACAGAGAAGCTGAGCATATGGAGGCGTTAAGCCCTGTGTTTAATTCTAATATCTGCTATTCATCAGATTTGCTTTGTCCCAATGAACAGCAATAGCTCTTCTTTCAGAATGGCTTGCATTGCTGTTGTGTGGTGATAGTTTGCAGTTGCCAGGAAATGGAGCGCCTGACAGAGCAGGCAACGTGCTATGCATTTGCGATAACCACAAGAGATGATATAGCCATATGAATTCAACATGATAGCGTAATGGTAGCAACTAGCATGGAAAAGCTCAGTATGTTTTTCAGGCATTCATCTAGGTCTAATATGTGGAACAGCAATGCATGGACTTTTTGTTGAAACAAAGAAGGGTCTTCAATCACAGTACCAGTGAACTGACCAGGTGTTTTCTATATTGGTTTAGGGATTGCACCTTGAAAGTAAATCCTCCCAGTGAAGAAATTAGGTTGGCATCACTTCAAGCTCATATAAGAATTCTCTAGCAATGTCCAATCTCTCTGAACTGGAGTTACAGCAATGTTTAGGAATAATTCTTTGAGCATCACAATAGAGGAAGAACTACACCATGCTAGAACATTAGAATAGAGGAAGAACTACACCATGCTAGAACATCAGAATAGAGGAATAACTACACCATGCTAGAACATTAGAATAGAGGAAGAACTACACCATGCTAGAACATCAGAATAGAGGAATAACTACACCATGCTAGAACATTAGAATAGAGGAAGAACTACACCATGCTAGAACATTAGAATAGAGGAAGAACTACACCATGCTAGAACATCAGAATAGAGGAATAACTACACCATGCTAGAACATTAGAATAGAGGAAGAACTACACCATGCTAGAACATTAGAATAGAGGAAGAACTACACCATGCTAGAACATTAGAATAGAGGAATAACTACACCATGCTAGAACATTAGAATAGAGGAATAACTACACCATGCTAGAACATTATAATAGAGGAATAACTACACCATGCTAGAACATTAGAATAGAGGAAGAACTACACCATGCTAGAACATTAGAATAGAGGAAGAACTACACCATGCTAGAACATTAGAATAGAGGAAAAACTACACCATGCTAGAACATTAGAATAGAGGAAGAACTACACCATGCTAGAACATTAGAATAGAGGAAGAACTACACCATGCTAGAACATCAGAATAGAGGAATAACTACACCATGCTAGAACATTAGAATAGAGGAATAACTACACCATGCTAGAACATCAGAATAGAGGAAGAACTACACCATGCTAGAACATCAGAATAGAGGAAGAACTACACCATGCTAGAACATTAGAATAGAGGAAGAACTACACCATGCTAGAACATCAGAATAGAGGAAGAACTACACCATGCTAGAACATTATAATAGAGGAAGAACTACACCATGCTAGAACATTAGAATAGAGGAATAACTACACCATGCTAGAACATCAGAATAGAGGAAGAACTACACCATGCTAGAACATCAGAATAGAGGAAGAACTACACCATGCTAGAACATTAGAATAGAGGAAAAACTACACCATGCTAGAACATTAGAATAGAGGAAGAACTACACCATGCTAGAACATTAGAATAGAGGAAGAACTACACCATGCTAGAACATCAGAATAGAGGAATAACTACACCATGCTAGAACATTAGAATAGAGGAATAACTACACCATGCTAGAACATCAGAATAGAGGAAGAACTACACCATGCTAGAACATCAGAATAGAGGAAGAACTACACCATGCTAGAACATTAGAATAGAGGAAGAACTACACCATGCTAGAACATCAGAATAGAGGAAGAACTACACCATGCTAGAACATTATAATAGAGGAAGAACTACACCATGCTAGAACATTAGAATAGAGGAATAACTACACCATGCTAGAACATCAGAATAGAGGAAGAACTACACCATGCTAGAACATCAGAATAGAGGAAGAACTACACCATGCTAGAACATTAGAATAGAGGAAGAACTACACCATGCTAGAACATCAGAATAGAGGAAGAACTACACCATGCTAGAACATTAGAATAGAGGAAGAACTACACCATGCTAGAACATCAGAATAGAGGAAGAACTACACCATGCTAGAACATCAGAATAGAGGAAGAACTACACAAATGTAGAACATAGGAATAGAGGAAGAACTACACCATGCTAGAACATCAGAATAGAGGAAGAACTACACCATGCTAGAACATCAGAATAGAGGAAGAACTACACCAATGTAGAACATAGGAATAGAGGAAGAACTACACCATACCAAAAAGTACAATACAGACATACAATCAGACATTCTGTGCCTTACTTGGTCAAGTTGTTGTTTGTTATTAATTAGCTTAACACATATGTATACTGGACTATTCAATTCAGGTTATCATACCAGGTTTGTTTGCATGGCTTCATACAAGACTAGAAGCTCAGAAGGTGACTGTGTCAAGTGTAACAGGGACATCTGGTGGCAGCCAGTAGTCTTACAATTCAAAGTTCTAAAGCTGCTGAAAGTTCTTTCCCAATAAACATACAAGTCACTTCGGAAAAGGATACACTGTAGATGGATGCTTGATCTGAGTCCAATTAAAAGTAGAGCTCATTCTGAGTGACAGTCATATATACTATTGTATGGGCCAATACCTGAAGTCAGTCCAAATTAGTAGGTACCTGTCAAGTGTACTGTCAAATAGGTAGCAAAATACTATCCTCCAAAATGCAGGTCCAAGGATACATAAAAGGCTGCATGAAATTCAAACTGAGAGAGTTGGCAGTTTTCCCCACCTCATGTAGGGCGTTAGTGTCAGGCACTCTTACTCTCCTTCCACACTCTGAACAGTGTGTTTTGATCACAAAACATTCACCAGGCAACCCCCCTGGACTCACATGAAGACGGCTCACTGCTTCCAACCACACAAACCAAAGAACGTGCTGTAGTCTGTCTTCAAGCAGTCTTACTGTTGTTTAAATGTAACCATAATATACCATAGCACTAAAAGACAAAAAAAACTTGATTTGAATGGATTCAAATTAGTGACACATATACTGAGGTAGCATAATTACATATTTTCCTACCTCAAGTTGAAAACTGTAAAATAGGTTGGAATTTTGTTAACTTTTGCAAAAGGTGCATTATGCCACTAAAAGCTTCCATGAGCACGTTTTGTGTTTGCAGCCAACAAAGAATCAAGCTTTGTGCAGATGGAGTAGAAACACAATCATGGTTTACTCTAATACAGTATGTTCTTACAGAGGTAGTTCTGACTATCGCAACCTTTTCCCATGCTGTTTACTTACTCCAATAATTGGCTCCCTCTCACAGACTTTAATAGGGAAAGGTTACAACATGAAACACACTCTAGAGTAGGCCTATAGTGAATTTGACAGTGTTTTTGCACAGATCAGTGGTGTTTTGTGTTCGCTAAATGCATCTCCTAGGCCCCAATTTAATCAATGGATTAAGGGAAACCACACAAAGGGTTCACATGTTTATGATGTATTCTAAGGACAGATGTGGTTTCGTGACATGAGAAAAACAGCTTGGTTGGGGGAGGGTGTTGGTAAGACTTTGGTTAACACCTCAGTGTGCGTTGATGTGTGTGTGCGTGTGCGTGTGCGTGTGTGTGTGTGCATACATGCGTTTGAGTGAAACCTTTAAGTAGATGTCCGATAAAATGTTCCATTACATTTTCTAATTAAACTGTCTCAGTGTGTGCAGTGGTTGCATCAACGCACAGGTTCATCTCCAGCTGCTCTACTGGTTTAATTCTTTAATCACCTGGCCAAATATCGAAACATATGTTGCCAACCTATTTCTTGAGAGATGGCCATATCTGAAATAGCTGTTGCTGGAAGTGCCAGCACGGCCTGAGTGGAATTCATCAAAAACCACTATGTCTTCCTATCTGCCCAGCGAGCACTGGCGCTCTTGTGGTACCCTACAGTAGCTACATTTAGTTTCACACATTGGGGCAATTTGGGAAAAGAGATACTCAGATGGGGACAAAGTACATGGGCAAGCAGCTCGTGATGAATGTCGAAATGAATCCCAAAATTGAATTGGTTTGTTCAAGAGTCACACAACTGTAGGAAACCCACATACAGTGAAACATACAAAACAAATCTGTTTTTATCAAATGATGAATAAACCTCGTATTAGCTCTCCAAGCGGTCACACATAATTCCTGCCAGTAATTCCAACAATCATACTTTATATTCTAACTAGGCAGTCTAATAAAGGCATGTGACTCTATATTTCTCACCTACTGTTCATTTCCAATACAAAGGGATGTGTAATCGAAAACAATCGTTTCTTTCCAATGACGTCAGGCCGCCTGTGCATCCTGAGAGGGACGTTTCTCTCCTGTTACTGCATGAGGCGGCGGTTTCCACGGTAACAGCATGAGCGAGACACAGGCTGCCTCAGCCGTGGGTGATTTCACAGCAGACTGATGAACGGGGTCCTAATGAGGAGCGTGTGTGCGCACTCACAACTCAGATGTGCCGGAGCAAGGTAAACCAACACTGTCTGTCACCCACACACAAACAAAACACGCACACACATTTTTCTTTGCAAAACGTCCTGCTTTTCAACAGACACAAAGCAATCAACATCAAGTCACTGATGCCAAAGCAATACATGAGTTAAATCCTCCCACAAATGTTCACATTGCAATGTAATAGTACAACTCCATCAGACGGTACATAAACACAAGCTGTTTTTACTTGCTAATGACTAGCGTGTTCATGACAGTGTTAGTCATTTGTAACTAACTGCTTAAGAATTAACTGTCTAATAATCATGATGAGTTGTGATGTTTTGGTTCCTGTAAAACATGAAGGGCAGGATTCAGCCCAAGGAGTGTAATAGCGCAGTGCACGAGACAGCCGACAACACGCCTTTAAAAAATGTATTTCCCTGGCGTTAGCAGAGATCGCCAGTGGTGTAAAGTACTTCAGTAAAAATACTTTAAAGTACTACTTAATTAGTTGTTTGGGGTATCTGTACTTTACTTTACTATTTATATTTTTGACAACATTTACTTTTACTCCACTACATTCCTAAAGAAAATAATGTACTTTTTACTCCATACATTTTCCCTGATACCAAAAAGTACTTACATTTCAAATGCTTAGTAGGACAGGAAAATTGTCCAATTCATACACTTATCATGAGAACATCCCTGGTCATCCCTACTGCCTCTGATCTGGCAGACTCACTAAATACAAATGTTTAATTTGTAAATTATGTCTGAGTGTTGGAGTGTGCACTGGCTATTTGTAACAAAAATGTAAAATAATGAAAATCGTGATGTCAGGTTTGCTTAGTGTAAGAAATGTGAAATGATTTATAATTTATATATTTTAGCAATTACATTTACTTTTGATACTTAATTATATTTAAAAACCAAATCCTTTTACGCAAGTAGTATTTTACTGGATGACTTTCAATTTTAATTGAGTCATTTTCTATTAAGGCATCTTTACTTTTACTCAAGTATGACAATTGGGTACTTTCCCCACCAGTGGAGATCGCACTGCGTATGTCGTCTCAAGCGTGATGTAAGTCTGCTATAGTGCACTGCTTAATAATGCAGCTTGAATTGAATCCCTGGCTATATTTTCCTAGTGGTCCTACTACAGACTGAGTGAGTCTTGTATGAGCCATATTGTGCTGTTTAGCCACTCTGCACTATTGCAGAAACTGCTAGAGGGGGAGGCTTTATGCTTGTTGATGCATACCAAATGTTTTGGAGCGTAGTCAAGTGTAGTTCTACAGCTTTGATTCTCCACCCTCCACCCAGCCTTTACCACGCCACTTAACAACTTGATAACAACCCCTGAGGAGATGAATGGAGTTATTTTATCTCGAGTCAACCAATGAAACGCTTCTCAAAGTTCACGTAACGCGAAAGCTCCGAAGTGTTACATTTCCACCTCACTAAAGTGTTAACCACGAAGACATACATTGGCGGGTGTAAATTCAAACACTGTATAAAATGAACGATGAATCACATCAAAAGGTTTATTGCCTCACTAACATTTCCACTACAGTGTTTCACAGTGCTCCTTTACATGGTCAAGTATGAGCTGTATCACTCCCTATCATTATGGCAGCGGTCTCAGAACACGCTCTAGGCACATCCCTTGAGTGTGCATACATACATCTGTATACATTGAACATCTCCACTTGTCATTGTAAAACTCACATACTGTATAATTGAGGGATGTTCTGTGTATGTTCTCGTACAATTAATCATGGGATTTCTGCACAGCAAAGTCCGTTCCACTGGATGGCAGTGCTGTCTTACTTTTCAAAAAGGGAAATGGAAAACGCACTGTTTTCCCCTAATCAGTCTGAAATAACACTGAAGAGGTGTGTGTGCCTGTGTGTGTATATACATGTGTCTCAATGCTATACCATAAAAACCTACCACATCCTTAATGCTTTTACAAAACAATTGGAAAATACGATATTGTCTATGCTCAGACATGACGGTTGCCTCCACTCTTCTATAAGCACTTTCATAAACCTATATCATAACGGCAACAGCAATTACTCTAATCAATCATTAGAATCATTTATACTTTTAACATTCAAAGTAGCAATCGGTCTCTTCTATGTAATGTTACAGCAGAGATATGACAGTGGTCTGTGGCTGACTGTGGACATATTGCTCTGAGAAGTGGGTTCAGTCCGATGGCTCCGGTGATGGATAAAAAAGCACAGCGTAGGTGTCATTTCAATGACTTCCTGTATCCATCCTGCTCACATCCCATTAACTAATGACATTTAATCCATACAGGCCCCTCCATAATGCAGTTGTCATCAGCGTGAATTAACCAACACTGACTGCAGACTTAAATTGAATTTGATCTGGGGGACGATAGGTGTCTGCCTCCCATCGGGACACACTGGGCATGTGGAATGTTCAACGGGGGTGCTAAAGTTCATCTTGAATCAGAGCACGGTTTATTAGCTCAGTAATCGGGACCTCAACAATCTCCATTAGGGTAAACTCACTGGTTTATGTTGGGCTTTGACCCACATGGGGCCCTACTTCCTATGTAGTGCACAACCTTTTAACCAGTGCACTACATAGAGAATGGGATACCATTTGGGACGCAGCCGAGATGTGGCATGGACTGTGACGCCTACAGAGGGATGGAGTGTTGGGTAAACAGACAACTCGTATCAAACATTGTCACCTTATGGTTAAGTGCTGTAGAGGGAGAGAAATGCTGGCTGGCAATCCACAAAGAAGACCATTGATTTATTAATATCTATCAGTATATCTAAGAAGAAATCCCCCCCACAATACATCACTGTTTTGTGGAATTCTCTCATGCAACGATTCCATTCAAGTATACATTATGCTGACGTCCATATCTTAGACAGAGTAGGATAGGCTACATACTCATGATAACTCATGCATTCTCCACACTCAGCCTCTAATAGTGACGTGATGTGCTTGATATGAGACGAGATATAATACAATCTACTAGTAACGCATTGTGGGCATGACATTTTAGGTGACAGATTTCAGTGTGTCCCTCAACAGCAGAGTTAAGTTCATTCCTGATCCGTACTAGAGTCTGAACACTCAGCAAAAGCTGGACAGCTGCAAGCACCAGATGGACATCCCGTTTAATTGCACACAACATTATTTCTACTAAATATTAAAATTAATGACAATAAAGGACGTCATAAACTCAGGGTCCATGGGTATGTGGATGAACAGTGTGTGAGCGTGAATATACAGCAGCCAGGATTTCATAGAGTTTGTTGGTCTCCATAGATCTCTCAGATAAAGTAAAATATTCAGCTGTCAACAACAACAAAAACAGATCAATCCTCCATCAGCATGATGCTACCTTAACTAATTCTTGTTGCAGTTTTATCTACAAGAATGAGGAATACACAACTCCCTGACTCCAGTCCACTTGCCCAAATAAACTCCTTGCATCTCTTCTGTCTGTCTAAAGGTATTAATGTGTCTACAGTATTAACTATCCTCACATTACAATCACCTCATCTCACAGTATGTGTGTGTAACATTTACGTGGAGTCCAACCCTCATTGCTGAATGTGGCAAAACTCTCAGTGAGCCTCTCTAAAGCCTTGTTCACACTGGCAAGTTTGATGTGACTCAAATCAAAATTCTTGGCATATCCGATTGGGATCGGTTCTTTTCCCTTCAGTCTGAACAGCCAAATCGGATAACCACCTTCCTAGGAGGTTTGAAATCAGATACAAATCTGATTTATTTGCTCTCAAGTTGTTTTTATATTGTTATTTGGTAGATATTGTTGCTTGTGAGCTACTCTGTTGACAGTTTGAGAAAAACATGTGGTAGCAACTTGCTTGTTAATTGTTTACAAACTAATGAGTTAACGTGCTAGAGAGCTAAACAGCTACCTAGCTAGCTAGTTGACTGCAGTGACTCACCAAAAAGGACTCGTTTTTAAAGTTGGATCGTCTTATCCTTTGAGGCTATAAAAGGTGTTCTTACACTATGATTTTGAACATTCAAAGAAACTGGAAACACCAATGGCAAGCATTGTTGTCACCTTAGCTTGTTACATAACTTGTTAGTGAAAGGAATCACGAGCACCACCACCAATCAACCTACACCACTGTGTACACGCCTGTTGTTACTACGACAACTAGCGTAGCCATGTCAATTCAAATAAAATTATATTAGTCGCATACACGTATTTAGCAGATGTTATTGCAGGTGTAGCGAACTGTTTGTGTTACTAGCTCCAGCAGTGTAGTAATATCTAACAATACACAACCATATTTATCTAAAAAGTTAAATAATAGAATTAAGAAATATTAGAGCGAGCAATGTCGGAGTCCAGAGTATAAATATATATTGAACAAAAACATAATATAATAAATATAAAATATAAAGTGTTGGTCTCATCTTTTATGAGATGAAATAAAAGATGTGCAGTTTTGTCACACAACACAATGCCACAGATATCTCAAGTTTTGAGGGAGCATGCAATTGGCATGCTGACTGCAGGAATGCCCACCAGAGCTGTTGTCAGAGAATTGAATGGTAATTTCTCTACCATAAGCCACCTCAAACGTTGTTTAAGCCTGACTCCCCAGTTGGTGGGCCTATACCCTCCCAGGCCCACCCATGGTTGTGCCCCTGCCCAGTCATGTGAAATCCATAGATTAGGGCCTAATAAATTTATTTCAACTGAGTTGATTTCCTTATATGAACTGTAACTCAGTAAAATTGTAAAAAATTGTTGCATGTTGCATTTATATTTTTGTTCAGTGTATATATAGTATGATGGGCTGTATAGACATTATGGACAGTATGTGGATAGAATATGTAGTATATCTGAAGAACATGTTGGATAGAATAGTATACATACAGCAATAGTTAAACATGATAGGCCTTGACAAGAATACAGTATATGCTGTACATATGAAGTGGGTAAAACAGTATGTAAACATCATTAAAGTGAGCCGTGTTCCATTATTAAAGTGACCAGAATTCCATGTCTATGTACATAGGCCACAGCCTCTAAGGTGCAGGGTTAACAGTCTCATGGCTTTGAGCTGTTTTTCAGTCTCTCAGTCCCAGCTTTGATGCACCTCGCCTTCTGGATGGTAGTGGGGTGTACAGGCCGTAGCACGGGTGGCTGAGATCCTTGATGATCTTTTGGTCTTCCTGTGACACTGGGTGCTGTAGATGTCCTGGAGGCCAGGCAGTGTGACCCCGGTGATGCGTTGGGCAGATCGCACCACCCTCTGGAGAGCCCTGTGGTTACGGACGGTGCAGTTGCCGTCCCAGGTGGTGATACAGCCCGACAGGATGCTCTCAATGGTGCATCTGTAAAGGTTTGTGAGGGTCTTAGGGGCAAAGCCACATTTCTTCAGCCTCCTGAGGTTGAAGGGGTGCTGTTGCTCCTTCTTCACCACACTGGCTATGTGGGTGAACCATTTCAGATTGTCAGGGAGGTGTATGCCGAGGAACTAGAAGCTTTTCTCCTCCACTGCATGCTCCCTCTTCTGTCTCCTAAAGCACACAATCAGCTCCTTAGTTTTGTTGATATTGAGGTAGAAGTTATTTACCTGGCACCACTCCGCCAGGGCCCTCACCTCCTCTCTGTAGGCGGTCTCGTCGTTGTTGGTAATCAGGCCTACCACTGTTGTGTCATCTGAAAACTTGATGATTGAGCTGGAGAACGCTGTCATGGGTGAACAGGGACTATAGGAGGGGGCTGAGCATGTACCTCTGTGGGGCCTATGTGTTGAGGATCAGCGTTTTGGAGGTGTTGTTGCCTACCTTCACCACCTGGGGCCGACCCGTCAGGAAGTCCAAGACCCAGTTGCACAGGGCGGGGTTCAGACCCAGGGACCCAACTTAATGATGAGCTGGGGGCATGGTGTCACAGAGGCATAAACTTAAGAGAGAAACTCTCTAGCCCAGCAGAGACTAGCATCCCCCGGTTTTACACCTCTGGCCCTTGGAAACTCCATTGCTAGGGGCAACTATCTCCTAAACTGTGTCATGGGACCTGGTCAGCCAATCAGTGGCCTAGCATGGGAGCAGCAGAACCCCACTCTGCCTCTCAACTCTTCACTTCTTTCCAGGAAGAGGGCAGGTTGCGACAACCTCTGTAAACTCCTGTCTTCCACATCAAATCACATTTGAACCTTTCCACATGGACAATCATGACTGGCGTTTAGTGCGTCTTTTTCCATAATACCACTTTCACTATCAATTTCACTTCCACCTAGTCCACTTCCTGTTTGCTGTGTGTGCCTGTCTTGACTGTGGCAAGAAATGCATGTTCTGTACACCTGTCTCTTACTTGTCATTTCCGTCCACTAACGGTGACACTTGCACCTATTTCTAAACCGGCACCTCGATTGAAGCCCACCGCCAGTAGGTGGCCATCTTTTTCCAGGTACGATGCTGTTGAAGGCTGAGTTGTAGTCAATGAACAGCATTCTTACATGGGTATTCAGCATATGACTGCTGGCTGAAAACAACAAATCAGATTTGGTCACCTGCAACTTTCTGTTTGGACAGCCAGTATTCCAAAATAGATTTGAAAAACAAAACTGATTTGAGTGTTAAGGCTTGCAGTGTGAACATGGCTATAGTGTCCGACTGATACAAATATCTAGCTTGGATAATAGACATTGGAAGACCGAGATTGTGACAGTTGTGTCTCTTGACACGTCGTGACCCATCCAGGTTGAATTCTTTGGAGATATATGGAAAGCACATTGACAGCTTTATTAAAAATACACAGGGAGCCATGGCATTTTCTATCATTGTGGCGCAGTATAGGAGATAGGAAGCAATAAACCACATACAGTGTAGGGGCATCCTGCCTGTACCTGGGATTTGGTGACTCAATAGCTGTTTTCCACTGCGTGATGGACTTCTTTGATAAGATTGTTTTACTGTTGCATAACCAACCCTGGGAATAAAAACAAGGATTTTTACATCCCAGTGCACACAGCATCCTGGGCTTCCAATAAGAGCAGACAATGCATAGAGGACAGGGATAGTGCAATCACACTGAGAGAATAGACATGAATAGACATGGATCAAGCAGCCATGGACAACAGACATGCCACTCTTAAGAACTAGCAATAATGCAGTGGTAGAAAAACATACAGAACAGATGAAAAACTGGTTTGCGGGGAGTTTTTTGGATACAAATAAATCTTTAACCTGTATAAAGTACAAAAATTACAATATATTGTCTGTTTATATCTAAGAGATACAAAAACACAGAAACAGACAATATATTGTGATTTTTTTCTTTACACAGGGTTAAAGATTTATTTGTATCCAAAACAACTCTCAGTGAACATGTCTATTCTCTCAGTGTGATTGCACTATCCCTGTCCTCTATGCATTGTCTGCTCTGTCAAGAGGTTCTATGATCCTGAGTGTGCTGCCAAGCCTACTGTACCGTCAATGAGTGTCATAGCCATGTCTGAATTGTCATTAAATGGCTGGACTCTCTTCACAAGCTCAGCCTTTCCGTTCGAGATATTCCTCTATCCTCTATGTATGGTGGGTGCTTGCCAAGCGACTGTATCTACTTTGTGTAGTTTGAGCTACATAGCAAGCAGAACACAACAAAGGCAATCCATCAAAAATACAAACCCTATGCTATTCATTGCATGTACTGAAATTGTTGGCAAATATACAGTCACATAAGCAAAATGAAAGGTAATCCATTCCCAGCGCAGTACATTTAGACTGATATGTCATGTGATGCTGTCTCGTGCCACTTTGAGGTAATTGGAAGCTGAGGTTGTGACTACAGTCATTAACTATGACTTTGGGGAGCTTGATGGCTGGGACTCCCATGAGATCTGGCTTATTGTAAAGATGTCTTTATCCATCCCATCTTTCCCCCGGACTAACGTTTTACTATTCAGACCCCCTCCATATAAAAAAAATTCAATCACATTAAATGATTAGGAAAGATCAATATTTCATTATGAAAGTGCTCATGTGAGCACAGAGTCTGATGTACTGTGTCTGAAATACAGGAACAGCCAGGACAGTCACACACCAACAAATATGGAGGCATGGTTTGGTCCCTGGCACCATTCAGAGAGGAGGTCAAAGACAATAAAAATGGGCTTGGGTGGCATACCTTATACATACTGTATAACGGGGTATTTGTAAATAGCCACGGGATGGTTTTGAAGTTATTCAATACATCTTTATTATCTTTATTATTGACAGGGGTTGCGTTTTATATTAAAAGGCAAACGTTTTTTTGTTTTTTTGCTTCAACAGAGTGATCAGAGATGTGCAACGATAGTTTTGCTTCACAGAAAATACATTAGTGCAACACATTCAGCAGAAAATAGCTTCATTTTCATCAGATGACAACAGAAGTGCAAAGCTATTTGACTGGAAACTACACACGTAAATGAGCCTACAATGAAAAAGCAAGGTATTTTTTGCAAAAACTATGCTCGGCCATCATGTCTAATGTTGATCATAGCATTAATGTAGCCAAGCCACATTTCCTAATGTTTTGCTTGAAGTTAATCTTGAATTTTACCGGAGCAAAGTAGGCTGGCTACATGAGAGAGGTACTGAGAAAAAAGCTACATATCAGTCAGAGCGCTGTCTGCTGATAGAATGCCCATTTGTGAATTCTCATCAGAGTGGAGAAGTGCAACTGAAGGACAAAATTAGCCTTATGCCGAGCAGAAATTACAATAACAAGCATTTTTTAAAACACAGCAAGGGATTTCTTATGCATTTTATATTTTTTTCCTGCGTGAAAAAATAAGAATTCTGCGTTAGCGCGACACCTAAGTTTAACTTGATAGTTTTGAAGTAAGTTACTGAATTAATAAGGTGACAGGGCATCATATTGTTTAGTCTTTCTGCCGTGTTTGAGAATTCAAAGCCCTTTGGATGAAGTACCTGTACAGATGCATTTTTTCTCCTACCTTCTCGGCCCGTCTGCTCCTTAACCATCTTCTCCAAACAGAGCTGGCAGTCCTTTTGCCCTAGCGACTCCAGACAGATACAGCGTGTACACATGCTTTTCCAGAGCAGAAACGCATGCATCAAAATCTCTCTTGTTCACATTCACTTGTAAATGTCCAAACTCACCAAAAATGACATTGGTCCATTAGCATATTTAGCTAGCAGCTTTGCTATTACTTGTGCTAATTTTGTTAGCATTCTGGTAACAGTCTGTGTTTTTAGCATTTCTTTTGCCGCCCCCTTATGTACTAAACCGTTAATACCGTAAATCACGGAATTAAAAAAAGGAACGTATGACTATACGAAAATCTGGAAACCGCCCAACCCTAAATAAAAAGTATCCGCAGCAATCAACACAATAAGATGAATGGGGGAAAGCATGAGGCTACAGATGGCATGACAGAGCTGTAATTAGAGGACCATGTGGCCGTAATTGTGGCTTCATCACCCCTTAACGTTTCCCTCTAAATTAGCTGACCTGTTCTGTCCCCATATAACGACGGCACAAGGGCAGTCTCTCAGTTAATGTCATCCCATCCGCTCGTTATTATCCATCAAACACATGAATATAAATTGCACGGCCATACTGCCAAGACAGAACATAATCACCCCCCCCCCCCACACACACACACACACACCAACACTCGCATCATCATCATCTTCATCAAAACATTTTGTTACCTGTGTGCCAAGATTCAATGGTCCAGAATGGAGCAGACCAACGAACAGGATTCCCCCAAAAAAGAAGAAAATACTAAATTAACGATTACATTACACAATTTTATCAAATTGACAGTTGACGTAAATATTCTGGATAACTAATTCCTTATCACTGCTAAAACTGAGCAATCCTCTGTACAAACTATTGAGTTGATTCCTCTCCTTCGAATGAAGGTTGATAGGAACTTTCCCATGCCAAGCGTAACTTCTATGCCAGGCCTGATTCATTTGGCATGCCAAGGCTGGTCTAATCGCCAAGCCTGAAAGGCTCCACAGGACCAATGCTGATTTGGTCCCCGTCTCAATATCACAAGTGCCACTGAACACATGACTAGAAAATACCACGTTTCCCAGAGACAGCTCACAAATACAGTATCTACTTTTCTATCTATCAGACAGTGAGTCATGGTAGAGTTTCTGCTTAGGATACAAGAAAGGTCATTTGGAGAAAAAAAAACAATTTCACTGCTCAAATGAAAGTAAATCAATAGGTTAATAGTGCTTAACGAAAGTCCTACGTTGGTCAGAGTGATATTCTGTTGTAGGTCCAGACAATTTAAGAAAAGGCTTGAAGAAATAAACCCAGTCGCACAGAAGTAAAAATAGAGCACAAAACAGTCAAATATACAGCTCTAAAAATATGACATCTGTATTTTTAGTTGTAAGACTTTCTGCATATTGGTTGCAGGCATTACACATTTCACACCTGTCTCACATTAGTATGACTAATTAAAAATTAAAACGCCTCATTAATGCTAAATACTGCAAAACTGAACACTGCACAACTAGAGTATCACTATTCCCCAGTCCCTCATATTAATGGCCCCTGTTGTGACTGTCTAGATCAAAGACCATGCCACTTTTAGCCCATCTGTAATCTGTGCATTCTTGGGCATCTGTCTGACAGCAGCAGTGGATTTTTGTCCTGGAATTATCTGGGAGGCGCTCCTCCAGCTCCAGTCCAGCCAGTGTTTCAGAGCAAAGACTGCTGAAGCACCAGCTTCCTGGGAGGAGGAGAGCAACATTGCTGAAATGTCCTCAGGGCAACACTGTGTGAGTAATGAACCCTAGCTCAGTGGCATGGAGGATGGAGGAGAAACTCCCCATAATAACCCACTCTGTAGCATCCACTAAAGAAAGAGGAGAGAGAAAGGAGAGAGTGCAAGTTATAACTCCTAAATAAATCCACCCATCACTGCCACAGAGAGAAGCAAAACCCTCACTAAAAACTGTCCTGAGACTGTTAAAGAAAGAGAGGGAAGGAAAAGAGAGAGCGAAAGAGAAGGAGGGAGAGAGAAGGGAGGGAGAAGGGAGGGAGCGGGAGAGACTGGGAGAGGGATAGGAAACGTATTCACAAAATATACTCTCCAACATCATGGGAAAAACGATTTGGTGTCTAAAACAAATAGTATGTTGCAGTTGCACAATCACCGTTCTCTCCTCTCCTTCCACCCAGAACTTTCCACCAGGCAACCAGTGAAAATGAAGGGGGCAGTAAACCACTTATTACACCATGTCTCTCAAATTCCATTGATGAAGTGTCTCTCTCAAATGCCAAGGTAATTTATTTCACTAAAACATCCTGAGGTACCAGACTACACTTAGCACAAGCTGACATGGTGACATAATCACATCATGGCACAGATCCACAACGGAAGGCAATGACTGTATCAAGCCAATAGTCAAATTAATACTGAGCGATTAGTGGTGAATTGTCAAGAGACATTCTCAATGAGGAAACTGACAAATTGAAGATTGTCTGTTATTAATGTTGAAATAAGACTGTGGCATCTCATTTGCTGCACACACACACACACACACACACACACACACACACACACACACACACACACACACACACACACACACACACACACACACACACACACACACACACACACACACACAATACTGCCACAGATGATAAGGTTTTTGAACTGCAGTTCTAGCTGTGACTTTCCTTTAAGTGACCTCTGGAATGCAGTCACCACAGCAACAGCCGCCATTATAGCATCCACATGAACAGAATAGCACCAGTCACCTCAAACCACCGCCACGAAGAGGGGGAAGTGGAGATTACAATTCTCCCGCAATAGAGCTCCACAGTGGAGATGTCATGATACTCATAAAACCTTGCTGTCAAACAGGAAAATAGTTCCAATAGTTTTTCCACCATTCATTTGTCCCACAGGGGATTTTAGAAACCCTTCAAATAAAGGCTTTGTTTTGTGTAGGCTTACCCTGGCGTGACGTTTTGTGTAGGCTTACCCTGGCGTGACGTTTTGTTACCCATGTGAATATATCTCAGACAAAGTGACTTTAATAAATATATTCAGCTCTATTTACTCTGTTTCTAAAATTCGATATAATTAGGACCAAAGTAGACATCATGCAAGACTACAAATCCCTGCGAGCTCCTGCACGTCATCTCTATCCGAAACCTTAGCTAACAGTTTTTGTGTCAATTTTAAACTTGCACAAGACAGTTCACATAACTGTCCATTTAAATAAAATGTAGCCAATTGATGAATTACTACATTTAGCTAACATTAGATAATTAATAGTAGTTAATCAAGAGATTCATACCTTTGCCTTAATTCGGCAGTCTCATCCAGATCATCACGGCATTAGCAGCTAATTAGCATTTTGTTTTTTGGGGGGGTAAATAAAGATGAATATATTGATAAAAGTTACTTTGTCTTAGAGAGATTTGCAAATAAATTCATTAAAAATCCTACAATGTGATTTTCTGGATTTTTTTTTCTCATTTTGTCTGTCATAGTTGAAGTGTACCTATGATGAAAATTACATTCCTCTCTCATCTTTTTAAGTGGGAGAACTAGCACAATTGGTGGCTGACTAAATACTTTTTTGCCCCACTGTATGTCTATGTCCTGGCATGTCTTTTGTTACTTACAACCTCATGCTAATCACATTAGTCTACGGTAGCTCAACCGTTACGCTGGGGGGGACACCGATCCTGTTTTCCAGTCAAATCAAATCGAATGTTATTTGTCTCATGCGCCGAATACAACGGGTGTAGACTTTACTGTGAAATGCTTGCTTAAGAGCCCTTCAACAGACTTAAAAATAATAAAATGCAAAAAATACAAAGAGTAGCACAAGAGGAATAAAATACATAAGAATGAAGCTACAGGGGTACATAAGAGGTACTGTAGCCACACTAAAACTAGAAGCGCCACTTTGGTTTGATGTAAACCCTAAATGAATCAAACATATGAATAATAGCCCTTTTCATTTGTGTTCAAATGTGTTTAGATTGCAAATATTCTGTCAGATTCCGTTGTTTAACATTTCTTGTCTACCATCAGAGCATAGTTTCTTAGGAGTGGGAAAATCTATTGCCACTGAGCCCCTGAGACACTAAGAATATCATGGAGTCTCTGGGGAGCAGAGAGGTCTTGTACAAGTCTCGGCAAGGTCTGATGGGGGTGCAGAGGGGTGCAGCTTGACCAGGGGGGTGCAGCTTTTACCCTGAATGGGGTGCAGCTTGACCAGGTCAAAATGTTATCAATAAGGGGATGGACTTTGCGATCGATTCAGAGTGGAACAGGAAGCGAAAGAAACAAATGTATCTGGATCTCTCAAGTGATGTTCCTAATTCAAAATGCTATTGTTTTTTTCCCCAGAAATGTCTTCTTGAACATGTGAACTTTCGTGTGTCTTAATAACAAACTCTAAGGTGACCTGTAAGTATAAATAAAATGTTAAATTACGAGCCTAGTTTATTTCTCACGGAAAAACAAAGGATTTTATTAGTTACATGCACTGAAAACAACCAGTGTAGACATTCCCGTGAAATGCTTGCTTTACGAGCCCTTCCCAATAATGCAGAGATTAAAAATAATAATTCAAAAAGAAGAGTAATAAAATAAATCACACACGAATGGAGCTATATACAGGGAGTACCAATACCAGATCAATGTGCAGAGGTAGGAGGTATTTTGAGGTAGATACGTACATCAAATCAAAACATTATTTGCCACATGCCCCGAATACAAGAGTAGACTTTATAGTGAAATGCATACTTACAAGCCCTTAACCAACAGTTCAAGAAGAAGAAAATATTTTGGCTGAAATAAAAATCAATAATAAAAAGTAACACAATAAGAATAACGAGGCTATATACAGGGGGCACCGGTACCGAGTCAGTTTGCAGGGGTATAGTCTAGTTGAGGTAATCTGTACATGTAGGTGGGGGCGAAGTGACTATGCATAGGTAACAAACAAACAGTGAGTAGCAGCAGTGTACAAGAGGGGGATGGGGGGCAATGTAAATTGACCGATTTTTATGAATTGTTCGGGCAGTCTAATGTCTTGGGGGTAGAAGCTGTTGAGGAGCCTTTTTGTCCTAGCTCCGGTACCGCTTGCCGTGTGGTAGCAGAGAAAACAGTCTATAACTTGGATAACTGGAGTCTCTGACAATTTTTTGGTCCTTCCTCTAACACCGCCTAAGTATATAGGTCCTGGATGGCAGGAAACTTGGCCCCAGTGATGTATTGGGCTGTTCGCACTACCCTCTGTAGTGCCTTACAGTCAGATGCCGAGCAGTTGCCATACCAGGTGGTGATGCAACTGGTCAGGATGCTCTCTATGGTGCAGCTGTAGAACCTTTTGAGGATCTGGGAGCCCATGCCAAATCTTTTCAGTCTCCTGAGGGGTAAGGTTTTGTCGTGTCCTCTTCATGACCCGCCTTTTCCTGTAGTCCACGATCAGCTCCTTCGTCCTGGTCACATAGAGGGAGAGGTTGTTGTCCTGGCACCACATTGCCAGTTCTCTGACCTCCTCCCTATAGGCCGTCTCATCATTGTTGGTGATCAGGCCTACCACTGTTTTGTTGTCAGCAAATTTAATGATGGTATTGGAGTCGTGTTTGGCCACGCAGTCTTGGGTGAACAGGGAATACAGGAGGGGACTAAGGACACACCCCTGAAGGGCCCCAGTGTTAAGGATCAGCGTGGCAGACGTATTGTTACCTACTCTTACCACCTGGGGGTGGCCCGTCAGGAAGTCCAGGATCTAGTTGCAGAGGGAGGTGTTTAGTCCCAGAGTCCTTAGCTTAGTGATGAGCTTCGTGTGCACTATGGTGTTGAATGCTGTGCGGTGTGGTAGGATTCAATCTTAATCCTGTATTGACGCTTTGCCTGTTTGATGGTTCGTCTGAGAGGCATAGCGGGATTTATAATAACCGTCCGGATTAGTCTCCCGCTCCTTGAAAGCGGCAGCTCTAGCCTAGCTAAATGCGGATGTTGCCTGTAATCCATGGCTTCTAGTTGGGATATGTACGTGCAGTCACTGTGGGGACGATGTCGTCGATGCACTTATTGATGAAGCCAATGACTGAGGTGGTGTTTTCCTCAATGCCATTGGATGAATCCCGGAACATATTCCAGTCTGTGCTAGCAAAACAGTCCTGTAGTGTAGCATCCGCGTCATCTGACCAGTTTCGTATATTGAGCGAGTCACTAGCACTTCTTGCTTTAGTTTTTGCTTGTAAGCAGGAATCAGGAGGATATAATTGAGGTCAGATTTGCCAAAAGGAAGGTGGGGGAGAGCTTTGTATGCATCTCTGTGTGCTCTAGGATTTTTTCCCCCCTGGTTGCACATGTGACATGCTGGTAAACATTTGGTAAAACTGACTTAAGTTTGTCTGCATTCAATTCCCCAGCCACTAGAAGCATCGCTTCTGGGTGAGCATTTTCTTCTTTGGTTATGGCCTTATAGAGTTGGTTGAGAGCGGTCTTAGTGCCAGCTTTGCTTTGTGGTGGTAAATAGACGGCTACGAATAATACAGATGAGAACACTCTTGGTAGATAGTGTGGGCGACAACTTATCATAAAGTCCTCTACCTCAGGTGAGCAATACCTGGAGACTTCTTTAATATTAGACATTGTGCACTAGCTGTTGTTGACAAAAAGACACACACCTACATGAAGGCAGGGTAAAGTGACTAGGCATCAGGATAGATAATAAGAGTAAAATAAAGAACAGAGTAGCAGCAGCAAATGATGAGTGTAAAAATGTGTGTGTGTGTAATTTTTTAATATGTGTGTTTGTGTTGTATCGGTATGTGTGTGTGTGCATATGTACTGTATGTGAATATGTGTGGGTTTTTTTTCTTCCTCTGACACCGCCTGATATAAAGGTACAAACTGAAGGTACAAACTCTGCCTCCCTGCCGGAGAGCAAATCAAGTGCACTATATGCCTACCGCTGGCCAATCGGATGGCTCAGATTACAGTGTCTGCAGTAACGTAGCAGACATAAAAGAAAGCTACAGCAAGGTTTATACTGTTAGATTTCAAAACGCTATGACTAGAGAGAGACTGTCAGTGAATACAGCAAAGAGCTGCTGTTTTTATGAGTGAGTTTAAGTTCTTACTCAGCACTGTCAACACTTTGTTTTCAAAACACTTTTATAAGCAATAAAATGCGCGTTCTTCCTATTTCCACTCTACACTACAACAAGACCTGCAGCAGTAATGAATTAGTCGGAAAGTTTATCTACAGGCTTGTGTTGTTGGGTCTTTTTTAATATTGAGGAATATTTCACTTTCTCTGTTCATAGGAGTAACAACATGAATTTGTGCATGAGGCAGAAATAATGTGGTGAGACTCAAGTTTCGCCATGTTCAGTGTCAGTGGAGGAAAGAGAGAGTGGAGGGATGTTGAGTCGGACCCTCAGTCTGCGGCTCTCCCCCTCCGCTGAGACTGACCATCAGATGCAGGCACCATCAGCCCAATAAAAGAAAAAGCAGATCATTTAAGTGTACGCTCACTCAGCTGTGCTTCACAAGTAATACAACAACGGAGCTATAACCGGTGTGATCATATAGGCCCAAATGGCCCAAACAACAAAGTATTGGCTGGGCAATTCAAGCAAAGACAATATGCGGTGATAATGTACTGGGCCTATAGCTTACTGCACAAACCTCATTGCTACAGTACTGTTTTTAATTGGTTAATGTTGCATACAAGCCTTTGCATAGGCTAACGTTTTTTAAATAATGAAAAATAAATCTCGGCTTGCATTTTGACTCAGAAAGGTTTGGTGACCACTGTTATACAGTTTTCCCTATTAACACTATCAACGTTTCCCTTTACTGTGGCAAATGTGATTGAATCAACAAAATATTAGCCACTTTCAATGTAACATAACAAAACAAAACAAACAATGCAAGAGATTTTGCTATAGGCAGAATGCATCGGAATAGGATTATATTGCAATGACATGCACGACTCAGCCCGTACTCTACACAGACTGGTGCGGCATAAAAAATCAGAGCAGCATGTAGCCACGTGTGCACATTTAGTTAACATCCTTTATTAGTAGTGAGTTATTAGCATGGCAGTGTCAGATCCTCTCAAGCTCTGTCAGGTTGGATGGGGAGCGTTGCTGCAAAGCTATTTACAAGTCTCTCCAGAGATGTTGGATCAGGTTTAAGTCCGGGCTCTGACTGGGCCACTCAAGGACATAATGAGACTTGTCCCAAAGCCACTCCTGCATTATATTGGCTGTGTGCTTAGGGTCGTTGTCCTGTTGGAAGGTGAACCTTCACCCCAGTCTGAGGTCCTGAGAGCTCTGGAGCAGGTTTTCTTTAAGGATCTCTCTGTACTTTGTTACGTTAATCTTTGCCTCGATCCTGACTTGTCTCCCAGTCCCTGCGGCTGAAAAACAACCCCACTGCATAATTCTGCTACCACCATGCGTCACCGTAGGGATGGTGCCAGGCTTACTCCAGATGTGACACTTGGCATTCAGGCCAAAGAGTTCAATATTGGTTTCATCAGACCAGACAATCTTGTTTGTCATGATTTTAGAGTTTTTAGGTGTTGTTTGGCAAAACTCCAAGGTGGTGGTCATGTGCCTTTTACTGAAGAGTGGATTCCGTCTGGCCACTCTAACATAAAGGCCTGATTGGTGGAGTGATGCAGAGTTGGTTGTCCTTCTGGAAGGTTCTCCCATCTCCTCAGAGGAACTCTGGACCTCTGTCAGAGTGACCATCGGGTTCTTGGTCACCTCCCTCCCCCGATTGCTCAGTTTGGTATGGAGGCCAGCTCTAGGAAAAGTCTTGGTGGTTCCAAACTTCTTTCATTTAAGAATGATGGCCACTGTGTTCTTGGGGACCCCCAAAGCTGCAGAAATGTTCTGGTACTCTTTCCCAAATCTGTGCCTCAACACAATCCTGTCTCTGAGCTTTATAGACAATTCTTTCGACCTAATGGCTTGGTTTTTGCTCTGACATGCACTGTCAACTGTGGGCCCTTATATAGACAGGTGTGTGCCTTTTCAAATCATGTCCAGTGAATTGAATATACCACAAGTGGACTCCAATCAAGTTGTAGAAACATCTCAAGGATGATCAATCGAAACAGGATGCACCGGAGCTCAATTTCGAGTCTGTATGTAAATAAGGTATTTCTGTTAAAAATGTTATATACATTTACAAAAAGGTCTAAAAACCTGTTCTCACTTTGTATTTATGGGCCATTGTGTGTAGATTGCTGAGGATTTTTTTTTTCAATTGAATCAATTTTAGAATAAGGCTGTAACATAACAAAATGTGGAAAAAGTCAAGGGATCTGAATACTTTCCGAAGGGGGTGTAACAATTCCTTCAATGTACATGCCTATATAATTATCACATAAATACATTGTGTACGCTTCACTTGACATAAAGTGGGACTCCAAAGTTGCACTGCCAAAGTCTTTTCTATTCCGGAGAGTAAAACGGAATGCCAATGGTTATACACGGTTTAAAATGATGCCCACATGCACACTCCAGTTTATCGTCCAAAAAGTGAAATACGCATCAACAATGTCTTTCTCCACTGCAAATTCTCTGAATACATATCTGTAGGTGGTAGTTCTGGTCCTGAATTGACATTCTCAATGTACTGCTCAGCAAAGGCAGTCTAAGGCACTGCATCTCAGTGCTAGAGCCGTCACTACAGACCCTGGTTCAATTCCAGGCTATATGACAACCGGCCGTGATTGGGAGTCCCATAGGGCAACGCACAATTGGCCCAGCGTCGTCCGGGTCAGGCCAAGGTATGCCGTAGCCAACGCTTTAGCCAACATGGGGCGGCAGGTAGCCTAGTGGTTAGAATGTTGGGCCAGTAACCGAAAGGTTGCTACATCGAGTCCCCGAACTGACAGGGTCTGTCATGCTGCCCCTGAACAAGGCACTTAACCCACTGTTCCTAGGCCATAAATACGAATTTGTTCTTAACTGACTTGCCTAGTTAAATTAAAAAATAAGTGTAATTAACTCAAAAGTGAATGCTTGGTGTAAAAACTAAAGGCTATATAATTTCTTATTATCAGGTGATTTAATGTTAATTTCCTCCATTATAAATGGTAATCTGGCTCCATCTGCTCCACTCCAATGTTTATCAGTGGTGGAGATGTGGAACAGTTTAATGGATCAGACAGGCGTGGGTACATTACTACACCCAAGGTACGAAGTTACTGCCAACAAATCTGCATAGCTACACAGCTATGTATGTCGAGGTAAACATCCCACGAAAACATCCATCTAGACACAAACATACACCAACAGAAAATACAAAACAAGTCATTCAATTACTCACAGCATGTTTCAGGAGACCTTGATATTTCCTATGAATCCCTGAGATCTTGGTATAATCTTGTACAGTTAGACTGCACACCAGGAAGGTTATATTGATATCCCATACCTGTCTTAAAATTAACACTAAAACAGAATTCTTCAGTCCACCTGGCCATGCTGCTGTTCCAGTTTCAACTGACCTGAGCCCTAGGACCATGCCCCAGGACTACCTGACATGATGACTCCTTGCTGTCCCCAGTCTACCTGGCCATGCTGCTGCTCCAGTTTCAACTTCCACCTGACTGTGCTGCTGCTCTAGTTTCAACTGTTCTGCCTTATTATTATTCGACCATGCTGGTCATTTATGAACATTGAACATCTTGACCATGTTCTGTTATAATCTCCACCCGGCACAGCCAGAAGAGGACTGGCCACCCCACATAGCCTGGTTCCTCTCTAGGTTTCTTCCTAGGTATTGGCCTTTCTAGGGAGTTTTTCCTAGCCACCGTGCTTCTACACCTGCATTGCTTGCTGTTTGGGGTTTTAGGCTGGGTTTCTGTACAGCACTTTGAGATATCAGCTGATGTACGAAGGGCTATATAAATAAATTTGATTTGATTTGATTTGATGACCGTAATCATGCTGAACCCAATAGAATTACCATGTATTGAATAATCCCCCCAAAAGACACGAGTACACACATCATTTAAATTTACCTATTTTCCAAATACCTTTTTGACCAACACGTTAGTATTAGTCTCCTTGAATTCCAAACAGGGCTGTTAGAAAAATGTCAAAACACTTCAAAGTTGTGTTTCAAATGAAAGCTTTCTGAAAGATTGCTTCACAAGGGTGAGATTGCAGACTTTCTTAAAAGTAGTTTTCTCCTGCAAATGGACATTAAAAAAAATCCTCTTTCCTGCTTTGATGTCTGGCGCTAATCACATTTTACCTGTCATGGCCAAAAACATTCAGTACTCAGCTTAGGAGGGTAAATAGTCATACTCTAGATACCCTGTGCATGCACACTGGCTCTACTATAGGAGTAGAACTGAGTACAGTGTAAATTACAAACAAGGTAACCACTCTGATTCATAAAACACATATTTGTCCATTAACTTGAATAATTTAAATCCCAGTGCAGTGAACATTCTTTGTATGGTTTTGTACAACAACTGATATAACTATTGCGTTTAATGTTATTTTTACAGGGACAGTGCACATGAATCAATGTTTCATTAAAAGTGCCGGTTATAGCCAGCCGACTAATTTTCAATCGCAGTCCCTGGGCAGGTTATTAAAAACAATTACAATAACAATACAGACTAACAATGAGCAGTGAGCACATGCAGAGCAACATAGGACAAGCAGCCCGTATCACGCAGACAGACAGGCTGAACAATAGCACAAAAAACACAAAAAAAAAATACATAACAGTAACAAAGTTTCCACCAAAGTTTCCACACCTTCCAGAGAGATCACATGGAAAGCAGCAATAAAAGTCAGATTGTCCCTTAGCTGTCTCTTAATGTCTTTTGGGAAGATGTGTTAGGTGGTGCAGTTGTGTGCGTCTGACGGCAGGGTGTTCCAGACATGGTAAGATTTCACAGAGAAAGCATTGACTAAAGTTGCTTTTTCCTTAAGGGAACTATACAGTCACCTCTCTTGGCAGACCTTGTGGATCTTCTGCCATGGGTTTGGGTTTTCTGTTTATCAACAGTACTAAGTGGAGGAGGAGCCAGGCCATTTAGGATCTTGAATACAAGACATGCGTTGGTGTACTGCACAAGATTTTCCCAACTCAGGAGCTCGTGCTTTCTGCGGATGTAACAGTGAGGATGGCTATTGGGCTTTCTATCAAGCACTTTGAGAGCCCGTTTGTAAACAGACTGAATGGATTTTAACGTTGTACAGTAAGCTTGCACCCAACTAGTCAAGCAGTATGTTATGTGGTGGAGTATCATAGCATTGAAGTACAGGTTTGCTACATCTGTAGTTAAACAGCTTGGTTGGATTTGGTTATTTGAGTTAACTTTTTCACCAGCTTTTTTAAAGAGAGGTTGGAATAAAGTATGATGCCAAGGTACTTAAAATCGGATACCACCTGGAGCCTCTCCCTTGACAAATAGACATCTGGCTCAGTAGCATCAGTTGCCCTCTTTGTAAAGAACATGCAGACTGTTTTTTTTCCACAGTGAGATGCAAACATGAGTCACTGAGTCACTTTGTAACACTATAGCAGTGAGAGTGGGCGACAGCTCATTGCTCACTCTGACACACTGGGTTCTGCCTTCAACGCATGATTTCATCCATCTCAAGGCATCGGGGGAAAAGTTGAACCTGGACAGTTTTTGTGATGAGATCCTCATTGTCAACAGTATCAACAGATTTCATTAGGTCTAGAAATACAACCCCAACAATGCCCCCTTTGTCCATCTTGGACTTCACATTTTCCAGCAGAAAGTTGGCTGTTTCTGTGGGGTGTTTTGCTCTGAAGCCAAACTGCATGGAGTGTAATGTGAAGGGGCAATCAGTTGCTCTGCCACAATTTTTCAGCAACATTTGACACCACAGGTAGTATACTAAAGGGCCTATAGTTACTCACGTCAGAAGGATCACCTGATTTAAAGATGGCCATTATTAAGGCAGACTTCCAGACCCTTGGAAACACCCCCTTACCAATAGATGTGTTGGTGACCTTAGTAATGGGGCCAATGATTGATTCTTTGTAGTTTTTAGCCCAAAAACATCTTTGGCTTTAGAGTTCTTTAGTGAGCTAATCACCTTGTTCACCTTTGACTCAGAAACCTCCCTTATGATGAAGACAGGTTGAGTGTCATTCACTGGCGCTGAGGCCAAGAAACCAGTGGAGGGGTTCTGTGTCAGTACCTTGACAGAGTCAACAAGGTAGGAATTAAAGGATGTTGCTATTTTGACTGCATCCTGTGCTAGACTGTCATTCACATAGTCTTTTTGCAGTGTTACTATGGTCTTTTCCTGTTAACTTTTTTAGATTCTCCCAGATCAATTTAGAATTGACAGTTGCTTCACCAATTTTGTTGTTAAAAACATTTGCCTTGGTCTGTCTGATTTATTCCATCACCTTATTTGCCAACATGGTAAACCTACGTCAGTCATGCTCTAATTGGGACTTTAGGGCTGTTTTTAGAGCATGATCTCGTTCTTTCATCAGTTTCCAGATTTCTCCATTTAGCCAAGGAAGAGTGCTCTTTTTGCCAGGTTTGGATGTTCTTTTCTTTAAGAAGCCATTTATTGTAGTTTGGATTGTGGATAGAAAAACCTGACTATTAGCTTCCACATTTGTATAGGACAAGAGATCATTCCAGTTAATTCCATTAATTACGTTTTCAAAATAATTTTATTCA
This sequence comes from Oncorhynchus kisutch, assembly GCF_002021735.2. Taxonomy (NCBI): domain Eukaryota; kingdom Metazoa; phylum Chordata; class Actinopteri; order Salmoniformes; family Salmonidae; genus Oncorhynchus; species Oncorhynchus kisutch. Next base: position 37,736,950 of record NC_034191.2, read on the forward strand.
CTCTTACATATTCTCTGATCTGATCAGGCTTTCTAACAGTAGAGAGGTTAAACCTGTACCTGGAAATCTTTCTGGCTGTGATTGTCAGATTATGATCAGGCAGCCCAGTAACCATATTGAATGACTTAATCACTCTCTCTGGTTTATTACTGAACATAAGATCAATCTGTGTTTTAGAACAAAATGTCACACTGGTTGGCCCTTTAGCTGTGTATGGTCAAAGGTATTAGTGATCTGTTTGAGGGTTTTCCTACAAGACTTGTCTTCATAATTCATGTTAAAATCTCCCATTAAGATGACCTCTTTCCCAAAATCACATAAAACCGCATGACACGGATTAAAAAAACACAATTTTGGTGGCAGGTGGTCTGTACATTCCAATAGGGGTCAAATACATTTGGGGAGACAGTGTAACGTTTAGGCCAATACATTCTACTCCTCTTCCACTCCTCTTCCTTCAACCCGGTCTCTCTCCTGAAAACATTGTAGCCAGGCACAATCAAAGCAGCAGATGGAGTCTTTTTATGGAGCCATGTCTCTGAAAGGCAGAGGAAGTCATGGTCGGAGTCTATGAGAATATGTTGAAATAGATCACTTTAAGATTGACACTGCGAATGCTCAAGTTTCCCCCTAGTAGTCCCTTGGGTTTAGATTGTGGGTTCCAGATGACTTGAGCGATGATTAACACATTGAAAAAAAGTTAAATTTTCGGGGAACTAATTAAAACAGCATGCATGCCAGAAGCAGTCTGGGATCGCGTATAGCAACTTGGATATGTTTGTAGAGTAAAAGTTCATCTTGGAGCCGGGTGACTTGAGAGAACTCCCTTCAACTGTGGTGAGTATCACTGGCTCGGTGGTGTTAGGATTGAGGTGCACATCCCCGGAGAGCAGGAGGGTAGTGAACAGTAGTTCAGAAGTTTCCGATAGATGTTGGACTTGTGTTTGTTACTCCTAAGCAATTCAGTCGAATAGGGAGCGAGGTAGACTTGGCCATTATTCAGAACATTATGGTATGCTGTGTACCGTGCTTCTACACCTGCATTGCTTGCTGTTTGGGGTTTTAGGCTGGGTTTCTGTACAGCACTTTGAGATATCAGCTGATGTACGAAGGGCTATATAAATAAATTTGATTTGATTTGTCAGCTCCCGTGGAACGGTGAACCAATGTGTTTGTCTGGGGTGTTGACATTCCCTGACAGTAGATTGATTGTGGCATCCCGGCAAGGACGCACTGAGATGATCAGTAGAGCAGCTACATAACTGACAATCGTGGCAATATACTGGAGATAAAACGCATAATAGCGCTCTAAATCTTTGCAAGAGTTACTTAGCTGGGGTCGGCATACACCTGACGCTTTAGATAAAATAACAGCATCTGGAGGAGCAGAGGCACCTGCCGCACCACCCTCCCTACCGTCTGCCATTGTGTGCCTGAGCTGTGTGTGGAACCGCTGTGTAAACGAGTGAAAAAATATGATAAGTGTTTTTTCCCGATAGTTGTTGGTTGAAAATGCAATCTACACAGGATGTTCTATTAAGCAGGCTTTACATGGGTGGAGTTTCGGCTTGTCTCGTGACATCACCAGGCGATATAAGTTAAATTAGTTAATAGACCAGTATCAAATAAGTTCCAAACCCCTTTGCCAATAACAGCTGGTTTTCAGGTTACATATCCCCTCCCTCCCATAATGCGCCTCTGCTCTGGTCCCTCCCCCGCGCCACTCAGACCATTCCCAGACTGTACTAGCAAAATGCTTGCTTAAATTTGTTTTGTTGATTGCTAAAAGCTGTTTTTGTTTAGTTTTGACCATTTTTATGGAAAACTATGACATTTTTTTATTGAATATTTAAAACATACAACATACTTGCAGTGAAGCTGCTCAACATCTACATCACATTAGTCATCTAACAGACTCACATCCAGAGCGACACACAGAAGCAACCAGGGTCAACGTCCTGCTCAAGAGCACGCCAACAGATCTCCCACAAGGTCAAAAATGGGGACCCCTTACCGGCGATCCATCAGCCGCCAGCCAAAGCTCCCAACCACCAGGCCACCAGCCCTTCAAGATCCCCCCCACAGTTCCCCAAGAGCTGTCACTCAACCATCCAAGACCCCCACCCCCAAGAACACCCCCCCCCCCCCCCACCTCATGCACGATCAACCAACAAAATGAACAAAAGAGAAAAAAGACAAAGACAAAGGATAACAACAATGCAAAAACAAAAGACATCAAGGACAACAAAAATCATAACAGCAAGGTCAACTGAATATGTTTGAGTGCATGTATGGCACAATTTACATGTGTGTGTGTCCATGTATGTGCACGTATGTATTTGAATGAGAGTCTGTGTAAAGTGGTTCTTCCTTTATAAGGTACGAGCTTATGCCGCGACCGTTAGTGGTAGATGGTGGCATTCTGTCAGTACAACACACTATCACAAGGGGGAGTTAGAACGCTGATCGGTAGTCTAAACTGTGGCAATTAATGGAGGCGATTTCAGAGAGTCTCTTTTCTCTGGCACTGCATCAGGCAACAGCAACTGTTGGTGGTCCTGGAGTTAAGAGAGAACTTGGGTAAATACAAAGGGGGAAATTCACTTTACATGTGGACTGCCGATTTTTGAAAAATAGGCACAGTGGGCTTTTGGTTTCTCTCGCTCTGAAAACAGTGGGGAAAAGTAAGGCTACTTGTCTGTCGGCCCTGCATTAAAGAGCAAAATTGGTGAAAGAAAATTGTGATAAATAAAAATATATACCAGTTTAATTTAAGGACCAAAAAATGAACAGCTGTGCCATATAAATTGCAAAATAGTTGAGAAGAGATGTTCGATGCACCGGTTCCATGGCATATGGTTTATGAATTGACACACACTTTTTAGTTTATTATAACCTACTGCAGGCCTAAAACCTATGGGTTTAACCTTCTGACTTAATTATTATATTGAAGATAGAAGCCACCTCTTAATGAGTTCCCCAGAGTCGATCTGTTATCCAACGATTATTATTATTATTATTACTGAATGACAGAGCATGGGGACTGGTCTTGATAAATCAATCAGATTTTTATTTGGAAATGTTAGGATTATTTTGCTCTTCACTTGCAGCCACTTAGGCCTACAGTACTCTCGGCCGGTCCTGTTGTACAGCACCATATTTTACAAACTGAAACCCTTCATTAAATCCCTTTAGCCGTGATTGTAAAATTAATCAGCTGATGCATTGGTCCAGAGTCAGGTGGTATTGGCTGAGAGTCAGGCGGCACTGGGGGAGAGTCAGGCAGAGAATGACACGTTGAAGAGGGCGAGGAACGAGATGGAGTCACAATCCATGCCAGGCACACCTGTGAGCTCTGGAACTCCACCTCCTGTTTGTGGACTCTGCAAACAATGTGTCGTAGATGAAAATACCTTTCTATTTGTGAAAAAATCATACTGATTAACTCTTCAGTCATATCACAGAATACCTATTTGCTTATGGTTTTTCCTACACCTAGCTACCTGTTTAAATTATATGAGCAAATAATATTCCATTTTATTTGGAATGGCAAGCCAGACAAAATTAAAAGGGCCTATTTATATAATGAATATGTATTCTGCGGGCAAAAAGTACTTTATCAACTTGTCTGTCGGCCCTGCATTAAAGACCAAAATCAGTTAAAGAAAATTGTGATAAATAAAAACATGTACATATGCCAGTTTCATTTAAGGACCCGAAAATGTACAGCTGTGCCATATAAATTGCAAAATAGTTGGGAAGAGTACTGATTCCATAGCTCCTGGTTTATGAATTGACACGCAAATGTCCGTTCCTCCTGAAAGCCCTAATATTAAAAACAGTCAAATGCGTTCTCTCTGTCGCGCACACGCACTGTAAACTTCCTGTTGCTTCTACACCTGCATTGCTTGCTGTTTGGGATTTTAGGCTGGGTTTCTGTACAGCACTTTATGATATCAGCTGATGTAAGAAGGGCTTTATAAATACATTTAATTGATTGATTAAACATTTGGATAATAAAGCATTTAAAAGGCTGACGTCGGTTAACTTTAATACTTCTGACAGACAAAATTCCAACTCCACCCATAACTTTTGGACTTTTAAACATTCCCAGAAGGCATGGATTATTATAACCTACTACAGGCCTAAAACCAATGGGTGAAAACAACGTTTCCATGATGGACTATTAGCAGGAAAATAGACTCTTCAACCTTTTCAAAAGGATAGGTGTGAAAAAGTATACCCCCCAACTTGCAATGTATTAAGCAATCTAAAGTTTCACATTTCTAACGACAAACGTCATGAAACCGCAAAATGTCGGGTAAAGCATATACTGTACAGTATTTCTTCATCAACATCTTTATGCTTTCGTTAATAAAATAATGATACAAATACTCTTTCAAACTGCAGATGTTTATTTCAACTTACAGCAGGACAATAGACTCTAATAGACTCCATGTGGGTCCATAAATGAACTACTATGGGAACAAACATCACTGAATGACATATCATGGGGTCTGGTCATGAGAAATCAATCAGATTTTTATTTGGAAATGTTAGGATTATTTTGATCTTCAATATCACAATATTAAAACGTTCAAATGCATTTACGAATGAAATCGCCTTAGCCAACAACGGGGTGGCAGGTAGCCTAGTGGTTAGAGCGTTGGGCCAGTAACCAAAAGGTTGCTACATCAAATCCCTGAACTGACAAGGTAAAAATCTGTCATTCTGCCCCTGAACAAGGCAGTTAACCTGCTGTCATTGTAAATAAGAATTTGTTCTTAACTGACTTGCCTTGTTAAAATAAAAATGTTGCGGATCATCTGATAAAGGTGCACATGGGCCTATTTATATAATGAATTTGAAGGGCAGAAATGATTACATATTAATTCATTAGACCTCTCACTAAAGGCATCAGTCATACAAAAGTTATACTTAACTGGTTTTGCTTCACGCAAAGTTCTTTGTTTATCAAACGAATCATTGGGTCGAAACTTGAACAGTACAAAACAAGGTTAATGTTCTGGGAAAAAATAAATTATATGTCTTACAGAGCCTTTCCATAAATCCACTCAAGTTTCAACTGTCTTCTGACTGTGATTAGAGCGATGTTGATGTTGCGCGGTGATGCCAGCAGATTCCAGATTGCCTTTTCCGATCGCTCATTTTCTTCAACCATCTATGAGTAGATGGCTTGAATAGTCTTGCAGGAAATGGAATACCACGGTAGATGTTGTGTTTTTGGCTGATGGCCAATATGATAAACAGTGAAATGCATTTGTGAATTTAATTATTTCTCTTCTCTGTGTTGGAGTTCTTTTAAGAATGAAGTAGGCTAATGAAGGCAACACATTTTTGCTTACTGGAAGACTAGTTGAGCATCAGCATCTGTGGGTTCGATTACAGACTCAAAATGGAAAGAAACAAATAACTTTCTTCTGAAACTCAACAGTTTATTCTTGTTCTGAGAAATTAAGGCTATTCCATGCGAGAAATTGCCAAGAAACTGCACAAAGACCGCCATGGATGATAATTCATACTGTATACATGTTGCACTGGATCTGGATCTGACCTGTGGACACTTGACACCTCACAGATGAGTAACATTTCACGGGTCAACAAGGGGTCAAAATCCTTTTAGCTAAATTCAGGATTTACACTTCTTGCATGAAAGTGTGTTATTTTGAAGGAAAGTTAAATTGAGCATGAGGAACAGAAGAGGCATTTACTGTTGTATAGTTGTAGGATAACCAGACATGTTTTCTCGCTGTCTTTTACCAGAATACTGTGCTGTGCAATGTGAAATTAGAGAGCCATCTATTGCTACAGTTTCCTGAACATTCTAATTAAGATTGTTAGGTTTACTTTGGTGCTGTTTCTAATGGAGAGCATTGTCAAAAGACAAGATGCATTGTAACCATAGTAACAAGTAGGCCTAAGTATTGTGTCAAATTCATTTTTAAGAAATCTAATGTGCTCAGCTTGATGCATTTAAAAAAATGTAAGAGTACACATTATATTAATTTGTACACACTCAGTAGTTATTACCTTGATAAATTAAAGTAGTGTCCTCCTCTGGTAGATTCAAACAAACCAACATTGTAAACGTGAGGGGAACCTATTTATTTGGACACACAGAAGCAATGCAATTGTAGATTTTATATTGGTGAACCTAACAAGGTTTTCAGACACATTGTGGTTGTTATTGTTATGGAAATATTAGGTGGAATGGGGAAATGGAGACTGACTAGAACCTAGGGATTTTTGTAATGGTGGTTTCCAATGATATGGGTATGCACTGTACAAATACGATGTATGAGTGACATGGATATTCACTTTCAAAGTTATCATGAACCCAGCATATGGAGCACAATAGTGTGCTGTTGATGGAAACTAATCATCATTTGTCAGATAAATGCCTTGAAATTCAAAAAGAAACACGGTCAATTTCATTACATGAAAGAAATCAGTGACATCCAAATTCGGAGCAAATTGGATTTGCGCTATCGCTGCCATCTTAATTTAACGTTGCCAATTCCTTGAAATATCAATGCTTCTTTTAAAATATCAAATGATAAGTCCTCGGAAAGGCCATATTTCTAATGATTTCTCTATGTTCATATGCATATCAAGATGTAAAGCCTATATTGGTTTATATTACCTGTCATCCGATGTATTAATATGATTTTAAGACGCTGATACACCTCATATTAAACTCAAGTAATCAACTTGTTGGTTACGTCATCAAACAGTTACAACCAAGGCATTTTTTCCATGCAACAGTGTTCCAATATTTCATCTCTTCTCAGTAAGAATGTCTATTTTTTAGCCAACCACCTCAGTGAGTACTTTTTACAGTATGTGAATTTGTAGAATATACAGTACATCTACATACAGTATGTCCTTAAAAGTGCCTATGCATATGCAATATTATATATTGCTTCTGGTCAAATCCTTCATATTACCTGGCTGTCCCCACTCCCATTGGATGGGTCAAATCAAAGATGATGATGTATCATTGTCCCCGGGGAATGTGAGGCGAGTCCCTTTACCATGACATTCTCCAGTCACACCGGAACCCTCAGAGTTAGTTTCTCGTCAAGGAGAATTACACAATCTGCAAATGCTTCAATAGGCTCCGTGTCTATAAAGAGTGGAGGTGACCCTGAAAATGATTGACTTTTCTCCCCTCGTTACTTGCCACGTCAACTCTAGAGGAATAATGTGTGTTAGAGGTTAGAGATCTATTTACTAAACCTGGAGGGTTTTGCATATTCAGATCATGGCAAACAGTCTGGACTGTGAAATAGGAAATATTTGAGTCTAAATAAGCAGGAGTGAATAGATTCTTGAAGAACTCAGTTGAATGGCTCCACTGAGTGTTGGCTTTCCACTTGAGTATGTCCATCAAATAGACTATTCCAGATTGGGTTTAGCGTGATGGAGAGTACGAGTTGAGGTTTGAAGGGTTTGCACAAGCACTTCAGAGCCATTTCTGCTTCAAATCAGGGGATAAACACATCAAAATCCTCTCCAACAAAACAGACATACCCAAGTCAATCAGAGAGGAAAACAAACCGGTTCATGTTCTTCTCTTCAGACAATGGAACACACAGCCTCCAACTTCCAGTGGGTTTGGAAAACATCACATCCTAAAACCTGGGTCTCAACCAAACACTTCAAATCAACTTGCACATTTTCAAATATTCAATATGATTCAGGGCTATAAATCATTATCATTGTAATGCTCATCACAATGTCATTTATTTTAGTATGGCAATTTCAATCCTAATAAAATGGACACTCCAAAATGACACTGAACAGTACAAAACAGCATCCTTTTTAAATAAAAAATAATTGTGGATTTCTCATTTAAAAAAAATCTTTATTTTATTTAACCACACAGTATCTTGAGGTGTGAGCCTTTCCCCCGAGATACCTGGCTAGACAACCAGAATGCTTTACACAATGACACTACATAAACATTGCTTTGTCAGATTTTAATCCAGCCGACTGTGCTTGATATAGTTATGCACAGTAGAGATGTGGTTTACATCAACACTGTGGTCAGACAGCCAAGGAAGTGGAAGGGAAAGAACACAGAGGGACCAAAACCAAAACCAACCACACTTCTCCTGGCAGAGATCCAAGTGAGTGATGTAATAGCAAGGTTCAAATCACAGCACCCTGGATCAAACAGTTCTCACATGCTCTGAACGGTCAAATGTTAACCCTGTGAAAATACTAGTGTAGACTCTCATATAGTATGTGGTCATAGTAGCAGCTCAGGTCTACGGTACCGTGTGGGTCATGTAACGGGTGTCGTGCTGTGAGAGCAGTTGTCCAGGACACATTGTACTCATCATGGCAAAGCTCTACATCGGACACTGAACAGTGTGTAGCAAGTAGACTGTTAATGGGGGGAGTGAGTAGACTGCTATTCTAAAGCAATGGAGAAATCACCCTTGAGGATCGACACAGACGGAGCTATCCTACGGAGTTCCACACGCATTCAGAAAGTATTAAGACCCCTTGACCTTTACCACATTTTTTACATTACAGCCTTATTCTAAAATGGATTCAATTCATTTTTTTCCTCATCAGTCAACATACAATATCCCATAATCACAAAGTGAACATAGGTTTATAAGTGCGAAAGTGTGTGTGTGTGGCGTCAATAAACATGTGTATGTGGTGTGTGTGTGTGTGTGTGTGTTGGATTGTCAGTATAGTATGTGTAAGTGTGTAGTTAGAGTCTAGTGAGTGTACATACACTCTTAGAAAAAAGGGTTCCAAAGGGATTCTTTGGCTGTCCCCATAAAAACATTTTTTCTGGTTCCAAGTAGAACCCTTTTGGGTTCCATGCAGAACCCGTTCTACAGAGGGTTCTACATGCAACCAAAAAGGGTTCTACCTGGAACCAAAAAGGGTTCTTCAAAGGGTTCTCTATGGGGACAACTGAATAACTCTTTTAGGTTCTTGATAGCACATTTTTTTCTAAGAGTATAGTGCACGGGAGACAGTGAAAACAATTAAAACAAGAAATAAATATTAAAGGGAGGTCCATGTAAATGGTCCGGTTTGCCATTTGATTAACTGTTCAGAAGTCTTATGGCTTGAGGGTAGAAGCTGTTCAGGTGCCTTTTGGTCACAGACTTGGCACTCCGGTACCAATTGCCGTACAGTAACAGAGAGAACCGCCTTCCTCTGACACTGCCTGGTATAGAGGTCGTGGATGGCAGGGAATTTAGCCCCACTGATGTACTGGGCTGTACGCACTACCCTCTGTAGCGCCTTGAGGTCGGATACCGAGCAGTTGCCATACCAAGCGGTGATGCAGCCAGTCAATATGCTCTCAATGGTGCAACTGTAGAACTTTTTGAAGATCTGAGGGCCCATGCCAAATCTGTTTAGCCTCCTGAGGGGGAGGAGGCATTGTCGTGCTCTCTTCACGACTGTATTGGTGAGTTTGGACAATAGGTCCTTAGTGGACACTGAGTAACTTGAATCTTTCGACCGGCTCTATTATAGCCCAGTCGATGTGAATGGGGGCGTTCGGCCTTTCATTTTCTGTAGTCCACGATAAGCTCCTTTGTCTTGGCCATTTTGTGGAAGGGGTTGTTTTCCTGGTACCACACTACCATGTCTCTGACCTCCTCACTATAGGCGGTCTCATCGTCTTCGGTGATCAGGCCTACCACCGTCATGTCGCCGGTAAACAATGGTGTTGGAGTCATTAGTGGCCACACAGTCGTGAATGAACAGGGAGTACAGGAGTGGACTGAGCACGTACCCCTGAGGGGCCCCAGTGTTGAAGGTCCACGTAGCGGATGAGTTGTTGCCTACCCTCACCAGCTAGGTTAAGTAAAATGTTGCGTAATTTGGTCAGCTGTGGATTCTGGCCAGGAAAAAAAGTCTCCAGTCTTGCAAAAAATAGAGAAATTGTTTTCTCACTGGGAAATGAATATCCAACTAGTCAGTGACAACTTTGTGGAGTTTGGTGGAGTTTGGGGTTCGTGACAGCAACTATGTGACACCGTTAATCACAGACTAATGGTTGGTATCTAGGGATGCAGAAGAAATATAGGATTCTAATGATACAACCCATACGTCTGTAGCTCAAACACGCAATGTTTAACTAACAAAAATATGAACGCAACATGTAAAGTGTTTGTCCCATGTTTCATGAGCTGAAATAAAAAAAGTTCCCAGAAATGTTCCATTCGCACTAAAAGCTTATTCCTCACAGATTTTGAGCATAAATGTGTTTAAAATCCCTGTTAGTGAGCATTTCTCCTTTGCCAAGATAATCCATCCACCTGACAGGTGTGGCATATCAAGAAGCTGATTAAACAGCATGATCATTACACAGGTGTACCTTGTGCTAGGGACAACAAAGGACACTCTAAAATGTGCAATTTTGCCATATGCCATCTGTGTGTGCCATATGCCACAGATGCCTCAGGTTTTGAGGGAGTGTGCAATTGGCATGCTGGCTGCAGGAATGTCCACCAGAGCTGTTGCCAGAGAATTGAATGTTAATTTCTCTACCATAAGCTACCTCCAACGTCATTTTAGAGAATTTGGCAGTACGTCCAACCGGCCTCACAACCGCAGACCACGTGTATGGCTAACGGTTTGCTGATGTGAACAAAGTGCCCCATGGTGGTGGTGGGGTTAGGTATGGGCATTCATAAGCTACGGACAATGAACACAATTGCATTTTATCGATGGCAATTTAAATGCACAGAAATACTGTGACGAGATCCTGATACCCATTGTGAGGCCAATTGCTTTTAAATGATCTGTGACCAACAGATGCATATCTGTATTCCCAATCATGTGAAACCCATTGATTAAGGACTAATGAATGAATTTAAACTGACAGATTTCCTTAAATGAACTGTAACTCAGTAAAATCTTTGAAATTGTTGCGTTTATATTTTTGTTTCCGTATATTTCGTTATTGAGAGATTTCTCAATTAGTCATTGGAAATAGATGAATCCAATGGTACAACCCAGAAGTCTGTAGCTCAAACATAAAGAGATCTCGCAATATTCAGTGACAAATATCAAAGCTAAGCAGCGCTTGGTTAAAAGAAAAGAGACCAAATGGATAGCTGTAGACAGAACAACTCTTCAGTCCAGTAGGAAGTGCTGCCCAACCTATTGTTTCGTTTTTTTTAATAGTGAATATAACGTTGAAGATCTGACATTGGTTTGACTATGTTGAAAAGTGGTTACCATGACGACGTAAACCTCTGGTTGAAATTTCACCTTCACAACAACAGTTTACGTAGACTTTTTTCAAATCCAATTTATTTTCAACATATATTTCACACCACAATACGTTGACAAACGTTGATTCAATCGGTTTGTGCCCAGTGGGGAGGGCTTGAATTTCATGAATAAATATGACACTGTAGATGCTTCTGGAATGCAGAGAAAAGGGGCTAGTCTTCGAACACAAGCTAGGTTAATAATGTCTGCCAGACAACCTGCAGAATATTCACACAAGTGGAACGAGGTGATTACTCAGACACTGGCAGGGCCCTAGCTAGCATTTGTGCTCCGTGAGGTTTTATTGGAGTCGCAAAGCCAGGTCTGCATCCTAGGCAGACTAAATGACCCCTTTAATTTGTCTAGTACATTTTAGGTCTTATGTGTTTTTAGTGAGACAGATAATTATGGTTTTCTTTAATTTGTTTGACATTGCATAGTAATGGTTGCATAAAATGGGGGTTCTGCATGATTTCACATCTTTATCTTCCAGCGTTAATGAGATTACTGAGGGGAAACACAGAGACAGGAGGAGAGAAACTTTCTCCTTTCGGGCTGTTTTGTAAGAACTAGTCTAGATTGAAAGATGGTTCCGAGATCCTTTGTGATGATTGAGTAGAATAAAACGTATGCAATTTGTTTTATAGACCACACACTTGAAATGACAACTGAGTGATAGAACTCCTATCAAATAGTACTCAGAAGAGATGAACAATAATTCTTGATATGACATGTTCGAGGCTCCATAGAGACCAATCAGTCTCTGCACTGCATGTATAGAACATGCCTGATGAGTGAGGAGGGTTTGACATGTAAAGAACAGTCCAGAGTGACCATGACCCCATAATACTACACCATCATGGTCCAATTACTGTTTACGTTTCATCAAATCAGGTTATGACTGGTATTTACAGAGCCCTTATCTCCAGAACTGACTGCCATACTAATCTAAATGTCAAAAATCCACTAACGTGTTACCCCCTTAACGACCCCATTCTAAGTGAGGGTTGTAGAAAGAGGTTTGATGAAGAAGAACAACGTGCCATTAAATGTCTAAGAGATTATTATCTTAGCTTATTATCCATTGTGGGTGGGGGGGGGGGAACACAGTGGTGACATAATCAGGTTATAGTTGACATAAATAAAACAGGGAGATAAACTGATTATATGTGGCAGGGCTATTGTGCCTCATTTGTCTGGAGGACACACTCAGTCTTCTCCCCCTCACTGACAGAGTGATCAAAGAGCTCGTGAGCAGCAGGCACCAAACTCGGGGGAGTTGCGGCGAAGAGCGTGGCGCAAGGATTAAACAAAGCCCTCCCTGTTTTAGACACAAGGTGAGCCCAGGCTCTAATCAAAGTGTTCCTGTGAAATTAACACTGTGTTTCGCCTATTACCGACCCAGAACAGCAGGGGATAAATGCTCTCCAACCGGCAGGGCTGACGTATACAGAACACAGTCTGGTGGAGCTGACCTCATACTCTGTATGACTTACCTGGTTCAACAATCAAGCTAGTTTCTGCTATATTATACATTCAACAGTTAAAATGGCCGACTGCTATGAGGTTACTGTAGTCTACTCCCACCACCAGGACTTAAAGGACTGTGCACTCTACAGTCATCTGGTAACTTACTGTAGTCTACTCCCACCCCTAGGATTTAAAGGACTGTGCACTCTATAGTCATTTGGTAACTTACTGTAGTCTACTCCCACCCCTAGGACTTAAAGGACTGTGCACTCTACAGTCATTTGGTAACATACTGTAGTCTACTCCCACCACTAGGACTTAAAGGACTGTGCACTCTATAGTCATTTCATAACTTACTGTAGTCTACTCCCACAACCAGGACTTAAAGGGCTGTGCACTCTACAGTCATTTGGTAACTTACTGTAGCCCTCTAAAGATGTCTGATGCAGTTTGTATTATGAAAAGTCCCTCTATGGTTTTAATAAGGGTTTTCATTATTACAAATGAAATAAACCTTCAAGATGATTGATCTCATAGTAAAGAGAAGCTTTACATTAACAAAGGCATACTGTAACTCATGTTAATTAATTGTAGAGATTCTGAACAGCAAGTGGAACTACATCAGTGTCAAAGCCAACATGCCAACTGTTCAAAGCCTGTTCACTCTTAAGGGGGCACATTGTATTATATAGAAGAGACAGACTGACAGTCCTTTAATAAACCATGGTTTCTGTGTTCAGCTGTCAGTGAAATTGTACCTCTCGTCCAGCCATCCCAGCAATCACATCCTATTGAAACAGAAAAGACACACAGGTCATCTTATAGTGAGGCAGGTCACACACACACACACACACACACACACACACACACACACACACACACACACACACATCTTGGAGCCCCACAGCGGCCCAAAATAGTCTGAGCAAAATCTCTGCACCGGTCTGATATTACTTAGCTTCCTGTAATGGATGCTACTATTTATCACCTCCACTTTTTGGACTTGTCTCCATTTTGGCTAGCTGAAATGTATGATTGACTGTGAGGCTATTCTGTATTACAGGTTCTAGAGGGCATTGTAGGAGTGTACCAATCAAGTCACAAGAGGAATGTCACCTGTGCTTCAGCAGTCATTATATCACAGGCTATTCTCTTTTGAGTACCAGCCCACTGTCATAGCCATTACCAGTGACTATTATGAAGAATACAGTGGCTTTGGAACTACCATCAAACTCAAAATACCACAGAGCGTTTTCTGGATGCGCAATATTCCATGTACCCTTGCGCAAAAGACCACATTGATATCATAAACTCCATCACGTGTCTCTTTGGAGGGTTTTAACAATAATCATGGATGAACTTCTCTATGAGATTTTATTTCTACTGCTGAGCATGAGCCTTAAGACCTGTTAATAATGTAAGGGTATTGTTTGGTGCTGTGAGGGAGCGTAACAGGTTTGCTGGCATCAGCCATATTTACAGTCGGAGAAAGGCAATCATGGTGGATTTAGGGGAGTTTTCTGTCCGAACACTAATGTTCCTCTCTGAGTGGATGAGAGCAGTGAAACATGACAGTACATGTTGACTCTGGGAGAACAGAGAGCGTGTCTAGTGTAACCAGCTATATTCTGCTTCTGGTGATGGCCAGATGACAAAGCATGACAGTAACCCTTTCCTGACACACTAGCCTTTTTATCTCATCAGTTTTGTTCTTTATACCCTTTACCCTCTACCCTTATCGCTCTCTGTTCAATTTAAAGTGTACCTTAGATTTGGAGGTGTCACAAGGCATGTCTGTTTCATGCCCCTTAGATCTCCATAGATTTTTAAAAAAAGCTGTGAGCGTCTCTTCCTCAGAAACATTCTTGATTGACAGATTTTTGACCCACTTTTCCCATGGGAAGCTCAGCATGCAAAGGTGTATGTGGCAGACATAACAAGCAGAGCCTAATTTTAAAAACCTGCTTAACAGATCTGAGATTAAGCCTTGACTGTCTTTGGGCAAAGAGATAATGTGTACTTTCACACTTTATAACTGATGATCTGATTCAACACTGCTCTAATTTCTACCCAAACACTGCAGTTTATTTGCCTTTGATAGCAGGATTAACTTCCCTGCGCACACACACACACACACTAAACCCCTTTACCTCTTGAGAGCCAAGACGTGGAGAGAAATATTGAGCAATGATAATGAATTCTTATTTCTCATCAATGCGACGGCAGGTAGCCTAGTGGTTAGAGTGTTGGGCCAGTAACCGAAAGGTTGCTAGATTGAATCCTCGAGCTGACAACGTAAAAATTGGTTGTTCTGTCCCTGAACAAGGCAGTTAACCCACTGTTCCTAGGCTGTCATTGTAAATAAGAATGTGTTCCTAACTGACTTGCCGAGTTAAAATAAAAGGTTAAATAAACTATGGAGAAAAACATCTCCAAGTCCTTTTGATAAGATCCTCATGTCAATTGCAAGTCAAATATAATAGGTTTTCTTATAGTGCAGACAGTAATGCACAGTAATCTCACACAGTAATAATGTTGCTGTCATTTCCTGTCTGTCTCAAGAATTCCTCCGTCCATTGAAGTCACTTAGCAAAGGAGTTTAGTGTTCCCCTCACTGAATCTGTCTGGCTAATATTATTGAATATGTTATGACAAAGCCCATGTAGAGGTTCTTCTTTACATCTGGAGACAACAATGGAAGTGTATTTTCAGAGGGCTGTCTAAACTGATGTAGTGGCTATAGAGGAGAAGCTGATAAGGTGTCCATCATCGGAGCCAGGCTGACCCAGAGCTGCTTCTTCTCTCTCTCTGCTCTCTGGGCCTGGCAGTTCTGGCTTTGTGAGAACTCTCTCTCTCCATCAGTGTCATGATAAGCCAGAGTGCCATGAGATCCCCTCAGACCTGTCTGATAAACAAGTCCTCAGAGAGCCCTAGACCGTGCCTCATATAAGATCATATATCCTGACTAGATTCATGAATGACAACTGTAGCTGTATGAGCATGAAATATATCATATCAGCAGACAGAAATGCTTCAAAAGGCCAAAATCCTTCCTTGATTATAGGGTTTGATTCTCACAATCCTGGGCTACCGCTTAAAACATATACAAAAACTGTAAGTCAGCCATTGCTACATGTGAAAGGAATTCATATTTAACCATCTCATATCAAATACTAATGAGCCTGACGTGTCTGTACCTCCAGACAGTGCCTATTGAAATAATATTTCCTTCAACACAGGAGGTCCTCCTATAGCTGGTAAAAGTCAGAATACAGAACACAGCCCCCAGGAATTAGCAAGACCTGCCAGTTAGCCACCACTTCAAAAAGAGGGCTAACTGCTATCAAGGGTGATCTAGCCATCTAGGCTATATAAGCATGCTTTCATTTTGGTCTGAGACGGATCCACTGGAAAGTATCTTGACATGATGCATCTTCGATCAATTCAATTCCATTCAACAGATATCATTACAATGTACGTTATTTCACAAGGTAATCATCATTCTTCAAGGTACATCATTTCATTGTAAAATGGGACTAAAGATGATTATTTGTCAGAATGTTATTAAACTCTACATGGATAGACTATTCAAAAGGAAAACCGTTTTGCTTTTTATTTGTCACTAAGGCTATAGGACGTAAGTAGAGTCGTGTAGCATATACTTATCATTCCCTGACAGGAATGATCTCAGTCGCTGGAGGAGTCATTTTCAATGCTTGGTGATGCACGGAACTCCGAGACACTCACAGCTGAACGTAATCAACTGTGTGGCGCTGAGCAAGGGGCTGCTCTGAGCTTCCATTGAGTAATTATTTCCACTGGATACAGAATGACTAGTTTCAATCATCACTTGCAGACCCATCACATCTTTCCAAATGTACACATGGACCTTACACTACCTACCTCCAGTTAAATCAAACAGATCCATCTACATTTTAGACTCTGATCTGTTTGATATAGCTTGGGGGTAGTCTAACTAAAATTCTGGTATGACTGTACCATTTATTGATCTCAGAGGTGGTAATAGGTCATATACTTCTCAGAGGAAACAGCAATATTCAGGACAGTTTGCTCAGCTCATGACCTGCCCATTTTAGCCAGAGGGGTAGTGGAAGCAAAATTACCAATTCTAGAAGCTATTCTATTTTGTGGAATTATTCTGTGCTGAAAATCCAAGGAAATCAGACAGAAGCATTTAACTATTCAACCCACTGCATGACCAATGATAACCAATGCATGGTGGGTTCGCCATGTTCTATTTATACAGACAAATCTACAGGCCCTCATTGACCGTTGGTTAAACCTCTGGGTACCATTGAGAGTGATTCATTGAAATGTGAAGGCTGGATTCTGCATTTGCTTAATAGGAGAGGTAATTGAAGGGGAACATGTTTCAACACATTCAAAAGAAACAAGAAGATTAGCCGAAGCGTTTAAAACACAAGATAAACACAATCCTCAAGGGTACAGATAAGACTAGCGGTAGTCCGTCTCTAACTGTTTATCTACGCTAATCAGCCGGAACGCTTCCCTGCTACACCCACAATGCATCACAGGGAGAGAACAACCCAACAGCAACTACAGCTCACTGTCCACAGGGTGAGCTATCGGGCCAGTGATCCTACTCTAGGGCTGTAATGTACACACACACACACACACACGAGTCTCAAAGCACACTGAGTGTGCTATTGCCCATCAAACACCAGCACAATCAGCATAGATCCATGCACAGTGCCCAATTGGGACTTCTGTGTTTCAGCCCTAGGGCCTTTGTATTAAACATGAACCTAACTACTATAGCTCGCAACATAGCCTGTGACTTATAGGGCCATCATGAAAACAGAAGTGCAGTTAACTTAATTCTACTAGAGGGTAATAAAAAAGTACACCTCGTTACAACCAAACACAAGTGCAACCACACCTGATGTGGGCCGACATCCCTCACATCCTCCCTGCATGCCTTTGTTGTAGGGTTGTCCCCAACATTTTTTTATTGGTAATAGGTAACAATTCATTGCATGAACTGCCTACATTATTACGCATATTATTTGTTCATTATGGAAATTAAGATAGGTAGAATTGCATATGTATATATATATATATATGTATATATATATATATATATATATATATATATACATATGCAATTCTACCTATATATATATATACACATTTTTTTTATATATTGCATTCAGAAAGTATTCAGAAACCTTGCCTTTTCCACATTGATAAAATTGTGTTTTTTGCTCATCAATCCACACACACACACACCATAATGACGAAGTAAAAACAGGTTTTTGGAATATTTGGCAAATTTATGAAAAATAAAAAACTTAAATATCACATTTACATAAGTATTCAGACCCTTTACTCAGAACTTTGTTGAAGCACCTTTGGCAGCAATTACAGCCTCAAGACCCTACATGCATGGAACACCTGTATTTGGGGAGTTTCTCCCATTCTTCTCTGCAGATCCTCCCAAGCTCTGTCAGGTTGGATGGGGAGCGTCACTGCACAGCTATGTTCAGGTCTCTCCAGAGATGTTAGATCGGGTTGAAGTCCAAGCTCTGGCTGGGCCACTCAAGGACATTCAGAGACTTGTCCCGAAGACACTCCTGCTTTGTCTTGGCTGTGTGCTTAGGGTCGTTGTCCTGTCTGATGTCCTCAGCACTCGGGAGCAGGTTTTCATCAAGGATTTCTCTGTACTTTGCTCTGTTCATGTTTCCCTTGATCCTGACTTGTCTCCCAGTCCCTGCCAATGAAAAAAATACCCACAGCATGATGCTGCCACCACCATGCTTCACCATAGGGATGGTGCCAGGTTTCCTCCAGACGTGACGATTGGCATTCAGGCCAAAGAGTTCAGTTTTGGTTTCATCAGACCAGAGAATCTTGTTTCTTGTGGTCTGAGTCCTTTAGGTGTATTTTGGCAAACTCCAAGCGGGCTTAATGAGGAGTGGTTTCTGTCTGACCACACTACCATAAAGGTCTGATTGGTGGAGTGCTGCAGAGATGGTTGTCCTTCTGGAAGGTTCTCACAATCTCCAAAGAGGAAATCTGGAGCTCTGTTAGAGTGACCATCGGATTCTTCTTCATTTCCCTGACCAAGGTCCTTCACCGCCGATTGCTCAGTTTGTCTTCGTGGTTCTAAACTTCTTCCATTTAAGAATGATGGATGCCACTGTGTTCTTGCTGACCTTCAATGCTGCAGAAATGTTTTGGTACCCTTCCCCAGATCTGTGACTCGACACAATCCTGTCTCGGACCTCTATGGACAATTCCATTGACCTCATGGCTTGTTTTTTACTCTGACATGCACTGTCAACTGTGGGACGTTATATAGATAATCAATTGAATGTACCACAGGTGGACTCCAATCAAGTTGTAGAAACATCTCAAGGTTTGATCAATGGAAACAGGATGCTCCTGACCTCAATTCATAGTCTCATAGCAAAGGGTCTGAATACTTATGTAATTAAGGTATGGGTTTTTATATTTTTAAACATTTGCAAAAAAAATTTAAAAAACTGTTTTTGCTTTGTCATTATGGGGCATTGTGTGTAGATTGATGAGGAAAAACTGGAATGTAACAAAACGTGGAAAAAGTCTAGGGGTCTGAAAACTTTCCGAATGCACTGTACAAATGAACGGTAAATTTACTACTGGTGATATACGTATGTATTGGGGAATTGATATACACTAACAATCAAATGCAAACAATTCACACAGTGAAACAATGAATATGCACAAATTGGCAGGAGAGCGCGCATTCTGGAGAGAGAAGTGCATTGTGCATCTGGGTGCATGGTCAATCCGACGTCTGCATTGGCCATGTTGCATTTACGGCCTCAGGAGAAGTCAGGGCATACTTCTTGCGCTTTGTGGAGCAGTGCAGAGCTGCTGGCAAGGAAGTGAGTTTGTGTTTTCATCAGGATGTACCGCCCCCACCTACCATCAACCAATCATGTCAATACGGAGCTGTACATAGCCCTCCGCATTGTTACAACATTTGGGAGACGGATGGTGGTGCAGTACTGAGCTTGATTTGGCCTCAGCATGCCTCTGGAGGCTCCACAATGGCTTCACACCCTCCATATGAAGCCTCTGACCACATTTTCAGATGAAGCATAAATTGGCTTTTAGTCTAGGCCTCCGCAATGGATTAGTTCACTGAGATGGGTGCAAATATATATATATATATATTTGTTACTGCTCGACTAAAACAATTTCAGTCGACCAACAGGCTAACGACCAAACAAACGACCAGTCAACTTATTGGGGTCAGCCCTACTCTGTAGGCTTACACAGATATACAAGAAGAAAGCCATTGAGGAGTGAATAATGCTTATCAAGTCTGTGTTTTGTGTTGGTGTGTGACATCATGGAGGGGGACTAATGCTGTGATTACATCTGCTCTCCAACGATGTTGCCGGCAGATACACAGGTACAACTGTAGTCACAAGCAACACACACAGGAAGTAGTGGCTCTTAACAGAGAGGAACCTAGGAGTTCAATCAGGAAGCATGTCTAAGCAAGGGTATTACGACCGACGGTAACTCACTCACTCCCAACGTTCACCTTTTGATTGGATAGGAAGTCATTGAGAGCTTTAGAGAGGCCTCAGCCCCTAAACAACAGCAAAGCCATCCCTCACTGTCTTCTCCTTAAAGGTTGTTAGCAGCAGTGACTTACCTGAAAGAAAAGACAAGGAACAGGAAGTGGAATTAGGTGGTGAAGATCACACAGTCATATATTATTAGTGTGATTTGAACCAAATTGTTCAACACCATGTTTTCCATTTACTTCTAAAAGGCAAAGAACATTATAGAAGCATTAGCACTGCACCTGTCTAATTACTTTTGACAAACACTTTCTCACTTCTCCCGATATCACATTCCACAAAAGGTAGTGGAAGCAACACAGAACCGTCGTTGACAACCGGTCTCCATTTGTGGCCTATTTAGTTTCAGATATCTCTGTTGAAGGTCTACAAATGCTCAGAGAACATCAATGATCTCTCAAATCACCTTGGAGTCTGGAGGACAATTAAAAATCAACTTGATTATCAATAAGTGTTTAGGACATATAAGGGTATATTTTAGTAACATTGAGGTTTTTCCTATGACACTTTAGGTGAAAAAGCATTGGCGTATCAAACTGATTTGAATCTAGTCAGATATGAAATAATTCCAGACACTTTCTATTATCCCTCATAGAAACAGCAGACAGAGCATTCATTTCACAGTTCATATTCCAAATAGCCTTTCTTTACAGGGTATGGCATACTTTGTCATCTTAGAGACAGACCTACCTTCTTTGAGGGGCCACATGGACTGTTAATCAAAATGTATTAGGCCCATTCATTGTATTTTATATGCCTATCTATCATGTAAGTGAAAGGACTATGTCATTTTGCCAAAAGCTGACAACTGAAGAATGATGCTAAGCATCTAGTCCCACAACGTCAAAATATATGAAGTTACTTAGTAAACAATTATTCAAATTAATTCTACAAGTTAAAAAGTCAACCTAACCTGAAACCTATTCATGTTCAGAATCAAAAATTGTACTGAATAATTGACCAGAAGCAGTCAAATGACATTGTATTCAGGCAGTTACTCTTAATGAAAGAGCTCGGTCTGTAGAAATGTACAAATTTGTCTGACAGTAATACTTTCCATCATATTTCTTTAACAAAGATCCCTTAGGTGCTATGTAGAGCTTAAGAGCAAGTAGGGACGGCTCGGTGCCACATTTGATTGAAGAGGTACATGAATATATTTGCCACAGAAACTACAGTTTCAGCAGAAGATGATTTTCCCCTCATAAACGGTCAGTGCCGCCACATAAAAAGAGCCTACTAGTCCAATTTGCATTTAGAGTGAAGCTCCGTCCACGTTTCTTTGGCAAAAAAAACACAGCATAAAGTCATTTACTCCTGACTGCTTTGACTAAGGGGTCATGAACAGGTCCAGAGGGTTTTAGTGGAGTGACATGAGGTCAGCCTTGTACAACTAAATTGCTGTCAAGCATGCCAACAGAAGTGGCATGGATGAAACATTTTTCACCTCCCGCTCTCAAGGTAATTACACATCATTAATGGCTAGAGTGCTTAAAATCTTGAAAATATGAAAGTGTTTCAGCGAGAATGAGACACACATCTTTGACAAATATATGCATCAGGGTGAAAAATAAAACGAAAGGTATTTTTTGTTCTGTGAGTTATTCTGTCCAGTCTTTATACATCATGGTATTCAAATGGATAACCTCCAAAATACAGATGCACAATTGAGAGCATCCTGTCAGGCCGTATCAGGGTGGTGCGGTCTGCCCAACGCATCACCGGGGGCAAACTATCTGCCCCCCAGGACACCTACAGCACCCGATGTCACAGGAAGGCCTAAAAGATCACCAAGGACAACAACCACCCCTGCATTGGCCTGTTCACCCCACTATCATCCAGAAGGCTGGGTCAGTACAGGTGCATCAAAGCTGGGACCGAGAGAATGAAAAACAGCTTCTATCTTAAAGCCATCCAACTGTTAGATAGCCATCACTTCCACCCAGTTACGCAACCCTGCACCTACAGGCTGCTGCCCTATATACAGACATTGAATCACTGGCAACTTTAATAATGGAACACTAGTCACTTTAATAATGTTTAAATAATGTTTACATACGGCTTTACTCATCTCATATGTATATACTGTATTATATTCTACTGTATTTTAGTCAATGCCACTCAGACAGCGCTCAATGTAATATTTATATATTTCTTAATTCCGTTCTTATACTTTTAGATTTGTATTGTTGTGAATCATTTTTAGACAATACTGCACTGTTGGAGCTAGGAAAACAAGCATTTCGCTACACCCGCAATAACATCTGCTAAATGTGTATATGTGACCAATACATTTTTTATTGAGGTGGTATAAAAACACTGATAAAAACCACTGGATTATCTGAGAGCGCTGAGAGGGATGCTGGAGAAAACTATTTTGTTTACTCATTAGTGAAAGAGGTTCCACTCCCCACTGCTGTCAACTGTTCAGAGATATCAATTTGCTGATCAGTATGCAATTAAGAGCTCCTCGAGGCTTATTAACAGCTCCTAGAGGCGCAATTAATTGGGAGGGGAATTAGTCCACAGAGACAAGACCTGAGAGACACTTTTTTGATGAATGACGTTTAACTGCAAAGAACAAGGGCTCGCCATTTTGAATACAAATAACAATCAGACAATGGGAATATAAGAATGTGCATTTACAAAGAATATCCAGAACAATTCTCTCTTTTACTTTTAGACCAAGTCCAAACGTCCTTTCTTCTTTCAACCAAACCATACAGAAAAAATCTGAACTTTCAACTTATTTTGGAACAATCCTCTGTTATTAAGTCACTAAGCTGGCATCCAATATACTGTGTAAAGTCTTTGTTCATGACCATGAGGGTGCTGTACTAGAATGATATTCTTATCAGACAGAGCCAGTCCCTCTCTTTCTTCACCTTTTTCCAACCCAGGTTAAGCGCTACAGCGGTTAAAGCTAATCTTAGACCAGTGTGTCGGGAAACATTCTCTAAGAAATATTTGTGAATCTGGGCATATGTGTCCCACATCTCTCTGACCAGCCATCGGTGTGCTTTAGCCCAGCCTTTTGAAGCAGCCCAACACTTTTGCTGCTATCTGATCCATGTTATCATCCTATCCTCCTGTTGTCATCTCTGTCACACCTTTGCAGACATCACAGGGATTTTATGGTGAAACATCAAACCTGAAGGGATGGAGTGAGCTGTAACCGCATTTCATGGTGCATCGATTCCAAAAGTGGGACAAAGGCAATGCCTTTGGTATGAAGGTATTGTGATATCTGATATAGACCACAAGAATATGGCTCACTTTACCAATGTTACGACCAAGACCTAAAGAAACCATGTACAGTGGGGCAAAAAGTATTTAGTCAGCCACCAATTGTGCAAATTCTCCCACTTAAAAAGATGAGAGAGGCCTGTAATTTTCATCATAGGTACACTTCAACTATGACAGACAAAATTAGGAAAAAAAATCAAGAAAATCACATTGTAGGACTTTTATGAATTTATTTGCAAATTATGGTGGAAAATAAGTATTTGGTCACCTACAAACAAGCAAGATTTCTGGCTCTCACAGACATGTAACTTCTTCTTTAAGAGGCTCCTCTGTCCTCCACTCGTTACCTGTATTAATGGCACCTTTTTGAACTTGTTATCAGTATAAAAGACACCTGTAGTGCTGAAATATGCATATTCAATGACACGTTCTCAAATGTACAAGCTAGGACTGTGCCAGCCTTTCATCAAAACGTGAATAAAAATTTGCATGAGGTCTCATGCATTCAAGGAATCCTCCTCCAGCATTACGCACAAGGGCTTCGGTCTGTGCTGCAGTGCCAAGCAACAAGCTGGTGGATTATGTCATGCTGACTAACAAGTGGATTGCATATCCAGAAGATATAGACCATCTGCTTCATCGCATCCTTTCAGGATTCAATATCGTTGTTATTTTTGAGGCCCACCAGATTTTCACTCACATATATTGGAATAAAATAATTATTGTAACAACAGAAGGTTGAGAAATGTGCAGTGCATCTCCTTCAATGTTTCAGTACCACACATTAGGGCCTAACTAGACGCTGTCAAATGCAGTTGAAAACAGAAAGCTCCTCTGTGTTACTGGAAAGGGATAATTATAATAACAGTCACCGATAACAACAGGAGAGGAGATAGCAGGACAGAGGTAATTTAATTATATTGTTATTTGGTGGTTTCTCCATGGCAAATACCTTCAGAGTCTGTATTTCAAATTGAGTGTGGAAAGTTGATAAAGGATGTGCTAATAAATATGGCTACACCCAAATAAAATGTGTGGTAAAGTAAGTACGAAGAAGGCACAGTGATGCCGAAACTTTGGTGATTTTCCCAAAAAATGACTGGGAGTTCATATATAGAGTGCGTGACTCTATTTTTATAGCTTATGGTAAAGTAAGTATGACAAGATTGCGTAATAAATGCATATCCCTTAGTATCATTAACTGTGGAAAGGGGCTAATCAGCCATTCTCCAAGAGAGTGTACAAGAAAGAAAGACAAAACAGAGACATAAGACATTCCTCTTGATTCAGTAGAGCGATAGTGTAGGCCTTTATATCACATAACATTTTATAGGTCACATACACATGGTTAGCAGATGTAATTGTGAGTGTAGCGAAATGCTTATGTTTCAGGATTCGACAGTGCAGCAGTATCTAACAGGTAATATCCAACAATGTCACGACTTCCTCCGAAGTCGGTCCCTCTCCTTGTTCGGGCGACGTTCGGCGGTCAACGTCACCGGCTTCTAGCCATCGCCGATCCACCTTTCATTTTCCATTTGTTTTGTCTTCCCACACACCTGGTTTCAATTCCATCAATTACATGTGGTGTATTTAACCCTCCGTTCCCCCCATGTCTTTGTCCTTGTGCTTGTGCATGTATTGTCTGGTGTGCGTCGGGTTAAGTACCTATTTATTGAGTGTTCTGTTTTCCGGTGGGTTTTATTATAAAATTGCGCCGTTGGAAACACAGTTTTTGCTCTCCTGCGTCTGACTTCTCTGCCGCTAGTACGCATCCCTTACAGAATACCGGACCAAACTTAAGGAGTCAGCAGGAGCAGGTACACCGGGTATAGGGGTGGAGGAGCACATCTGGGAGCATGCAGCAATGCTCCACCATCTTGGCACTGCCATGGACCGTGTTGTCCAGACAATGGACCGCTGGGAGAGACAGGGAGTTCTCCCAGCGCCTCCACCAGCACAACCGGGGTCTCCACTACGCGCCCCGGCTTCTCCTGGTCCCAGTGGGATTCGTCTCTCCCTTCCCTGCAGTCTCTCCCTTCTCCCTGCAGTCTGCGCGAGGACGTCCATCGGGAGTTGGAATGCAGACACCACCCTCACGTTTGACCAGCTGGTGGACCTGTCCAACCGGCTGGGTGGGTGACCTGTTGCTACCCGCGGATGTTCAGATGGGGGTCTGCTGGTTCCATCCCCTTGCACCCCCTCTCCGATACCCATGGAGCTGGGAGGGGCGGTGCACAGGGAGACCGGAGGGGGTTCTAGCTCGTGCACCATCTGTGGCCGCAGAGGTCACACTGCCGGTCGGTGCCGGGTTGGTTCCTCTGGGTATCGAGGCAGCAGGCAGGGCGCTCTGGCGTCACCCCAGGTGAGCCGGCACCATTCTCACCCAGAGCCCTCTGTTGCACATATACTTGTGTGTCACCGTTTCTGAGTTTTCCCCGCATTCCCAGCATAAGGCGCTCGTCGATTCAGGCGCGGCTGGGAATTTTATAGATAATTTGTTCGCCCATAGTTTAGGGATCCCCATTGTTCCCGTGGCTGTGCCTTTCCCCGTTCACGCCTTAGATAGTCAACCATTGGGTCAGGGTGGATCAGGGAGGCCCCCGCTCCTCTGTGCATGGTGACGCAGGGGGGTCACAAGGAGAGAATTTGTTTCTTCCTTATTGACTCTCCTGCGTTTCACGTGGTGCTAGGCCTACCCTGATTAGTTTGCCATGACCCCACTGTTTCTTGGCCACAGAAGGCTCTCACGGGGTGGTCGCAAGTGTACTCGGGGAGGGGTTTAGGGGGGTGCTACTACGGTGGAGAGTCCAGACCAGGTCTCCACAGTGCACATTCCCCTTGAATTTGCCGATTTTAATGTCTTGAGATTTTGCTTCAAAATATCCACATAATTTTCCGGCCTCATGATGCCATCTACTTTGTGAAGTGCACCAGTCCCTGCTGCAGCATAGCACCCCCACAACATGATACTGCCACCCCCATGCTTCAAGGTTGGGATGGTGTTCTTCGGCTTGCAAGCCTCCCCCTTTTCCCTCCAAACATAACGATGGCCATTATGGCCAAACAGTTCTATTTTTGTTTCATCAGACCAGAAGGACATTTATCCAAAAAGCATGATCTTTGTCCCCATGTGCAGTTTCAAACCGTAGTCTGGCTTTTTTATGGCGGTTTTGGAGCAGTGGCTTCTTCCTTGCTGAGGGGCCATTCAGGTTATGTCGATATAGGACTTGTTTTACTGTGGATATAGATACTTTTGTACCTGTTTCCTCCAGCATCTTCACAAGGTCCATTGCTGTTGTTCTGGGATTAATTTGCACTTTTTACACCAAAGTACATTCATCTTCCTGAGCGGTATGACAGCTGCGTGGTCCCATACTGTTTATAATAGCTTACTATTGTTTGTACAGATGAACGTGGTACCTTCAGTCATTTGGAAATTGCTCCCAAGGATGAACCAGACTTGTGGAGGTCTACAATTATTTTTCTGGGGTCTTGGCTGATTTATTTTGATTTTCCCATGATGTCAAGCAAAGAGGCACTGAGTTTGAAGGTAGGCCTTGAAATACATCCACAGGTACACCTCCAATTGACTCAAATTATATCAATTAGCCTATCAGAAGCTTCTAAAGCCATGACATCATTTTCTGGAATTTTCCAAGCTGTATAAAGGCACAGTCAACTTAGTGTATGTAAACTTCTGACTCACTGGAATTATGATACCGTGAATTATAAGTGAAATTGTTGGGAAAATGACTTGTGTCATGCAAAAAGCTGATGTCCTAACCGACTGGCCAAAACTGTAGTTTGTTAACAAGAAATTTGTGGAGTGGTTGACAAACTAGTTTTAATGACCCAAACTAAGTGTATGTAAACTTCCGACTTCAACTGTATACATATGAGATGAGTAATGCGAGATATGTAAACATTCTTAAAGTGGCAACACCTCCTTTGGCCGCCTTTCCTTCCAGTTCTCTGCTACCAGTGACTGAAACGAATTGCAAAAAAATCGCTGAAGCTGGAGACTTATATTTCCCACACTAACTTTAAACATCAGCTATCTGAGCAGGTAACCAATCGCTGCAGCTGTACATAGTACATCTGTATATAGCCCACCCATTCTACCTACCTCATCCCCATATTGTTTTTATTGACTTTTCTGCTCTTTTGCACACCAGTATCTCTACAGTATCTCTACAGTACCTAGTTCTATTGCGGTGACCGTATTACCGCCACAACAGCGGTCAGGAGTCATGACGGCAGTCAAATTCCATGTGACTATTTACTCACAGATCCAAGATCTGATGCTGCTGATGGTCATTAGTAGCCTACCTTTATAATAAAAGCAATACATTCATTTATGGTCACTTTTGAGAATAGTGTTTTCCTGCTCATGGAACATTCACGCTTATAGCCTACTGCTGTGTGCGCATTGCTGCGCTTATAATGTTAAGAAATAGCTTACTAGTTTATCAACATTTTAAGCTAAACTTTCTAATTTCTTGCATCAGGCTCATTGCTTAAATATTTGTCATTTTTTAATATCTAAGTGGTGGTATTCATTTGGGATCTATCGCATCCCACAACTGTCCCAGACTATTTTTGGAATATTTATTTATTGCACAGAATAGAAAAGGTCAACGTTTGTACTATAGGGGATAGTAGATTGACATAGGCTAGTGCTTTTGTTGTTTGTTAGGCCTACTCATTTTGTTGGCTGACAAAAAGTAAATGTGGACAGTTCTTCCAATATCTTCAATAGGCCCCTTGGAATTGGATAAGGATGAGTGCAGTTGCGTCCACCATGTGTCTGTCTTCACTTGTAGTCTGTGAGAACGAACCGATCACGTGACAGAGCCATGTGAGAAAGAGATGTTTTGACACGCAGCCGGGAGAAGGGAATTATAATTATTGTATTTGTATTCAGCACAAGGGCAAAACAGCCACTGGACGCAAAAGGCATAGATTTTTTAAGGGTGCATTGTGGCCACACAAAGGGGATGCAGCCAGGAAATGTGAGGCCTTATCAAGTGCTTGTCAAATTGTGAATGAGAGACTGATGAAGTGTGTACAGCCTGCAAAAATACAATACAGAGCTCAGGCATTTCATGCAACGTTTTTTTCAAATCATTATTAGAGTCGCATCATGCAGCCTTAGAATAAATATAAAATCAAAACATATAGTTGAACATTTGCATCACAACTAAAGTTACATAAATAACTGTAAATTAAGCATATAGGAGTACCTGTTTCTTTGTTAACCGCTCAACACAGAATAGCTGCATGTGTTCACTCCCTCAAATGGTTTGGAGAAAATAAAATTTATATTTTATTCAGCTATGTTCAATTGTATTCATCATACTATAAAATAATGCCACGGAATTCTAAGCAAATCTTGTCTGCTAAATGAACTAGTTTAGCCCAAAACCATATGGCATAGCCAGATCAGGGCCTAACAAGGACAACTCAGAGTATACTATTCTGTTCTTCTGAAATAAGACTACATTTTCTTCATATCATGTTTCTTGGACCGGTCTAAAATAAATCATGGATATACAGTGCCTGGCGAAAGTATTCGGCCCCCTTGAACTTTGCGATCTTTTGCCACATTTCAGGTTTCAAACATAAAGATATAAAACTGTATTTTTTTGTGAAGAATCAACAACAAGTGGGACACAATCATGAAGTGGAACGACATTTATTGGATATTTCAAACTTTTTTAACAAATCAAAAACTGAAAAATTGGGCATGCAAAATTATTCAGCCCCTTTACTTTCAGTGCAGCAAACTCTCTCCAGAAGTTCAGTGAGGATCTCTGAATGATCCAATGTTGATCTAAATGACTAATGATGATAAATACAATCCACCTGTGTGTAATCAAGTCTCGGTATAAATGCACCTGCACTGTGATAGTCTCAGAGGTCCGTTAAAAGCGCAGAGAGCATCATGAAGAACAAGGAACACACCAGGCAGGGCCGAGATACTGTTGTGAAGAAGTTTAAAGCCAGATTTGGATACAAAAAGATTTCCCAAGCTTTAAACATCCCATTCCATGAAATGGAAGGAGTATCAGACCACTGCAAATCTACCAAGACCTGGTCGGCCCTCTAAACTTTCAGCTCATACAAGGAGAAGACTGATCAGAGATGCAGCCAAGAGGCCCATGATCACTCTGGATTAACTGCAGAGATCTACAGCTGAGGTTGGAGACTCTGTCCATAGGACAACAATCAGTCATATATTGCACAAATCTGGCCTTTATGGAAGAGTGGCAAGAAGAAAGCCATTTCTTAAAGATATCCATAAAAAGTGTCATTTAAAGTTTGCCACAAGCCACCTGGGAGACACACCAAACATGTGGAAGAAGGTGCTCTGGTCAGATTAAACCAAAATTGAACTTTTTGGCAACAATGCAAAACGTTATGTTTGGCGTAAAAGCAACACAGCTCATCACCTTGAACACACTATCCCCACTGTCAAACATGGTGGTGGCAGCATCATGGTTTGGGCCTGCTTTTCTTCAGCAGGGACAGGGAGGATGGTTAAAATTGATGGGAAGATGGATGGAGCCAAATACAGGACCATTCTGGAAGAAAACCTGATGGAGTCTGCAAAAGACCTGAGACTGGGACGGAGATTTGTCTTCCAACAAGACAATGATCCAAAACATAAAGCAAAATCTACAATGGAATGGTTCAAAAATAAACATATCCAGGTGTTAGAATGGCCAAGTTAAAGTCCAGACCTGAATCCAATCGAGAATCTGTGGAAAGAACTGAAAACTGCTGTTCACAAATGCTCTCCATCCAACCTCACTGAGCTCGAGCTGTTTTGCAAGGAGGAATGGGAAAAAATGTCAGTCTCTCGATGTGCAAAACTGATAGAGACATACCCCAAGCGACTTACAGCTGTAATCGCAGCAAAAGGTGGCGCTACAAAGTATTAACGTAAGGGGGCTGAATAATTTTGCACGCCCAATTTTTCAGTTTTTGATTTGTTAAAAAAGTTTGAAATATCCAATAAATGTCGTTCCACTTCATGATTGTGTCCCACTTGTTGTTGATTCTTCACAAAAAAATACAGTTTTATATCTTTATGTTTGAAGCCTGAAATGTGGCAAAAGGTCGCAAAGTTCAAGGGGGCCGAATACTTTCGCAAGGCATTGTATTGTGAAGGTGTAGGCTATATTACATGGACTTACTCAACTTTTTCAAATGTAGATGTTCCAACGGTCTGCATCAGTGGCTTGTAAGCTATGCATGGAAAGCCAGGAGATGCATAAATGTGTTTATGTTATATGTGTTTATGTTATTTGCTTGATAATCACCGGCTGACAAAATGTCTTAACCGCCACAGCCCTATACATACCATGTGTTTTTTTCCCTGGTGAGGCTTTTTTCCGCAGCAAATATTTTGTTACTTGTTCAATTTCATGTGACTTGCAAGACAGAAGAAATCAATGTTAGTTCAAACTTATTAGTAACCACTGCTGACAGCCCCTGTGTTCTTGAAAAATAGTTGCCGCACAATAGTCGGGCCTAAACCATTTGTGAGCCCCACAGTGTAGGTTTATCTCCAACTCACTGCTCAGATGCAGTATCTATGCTGCTAGGGGCTGTCCCCAGGGGACCCCTTGGAGCCTGGGAGGGTTTATACACCAACACAACTGACAAGATAGTAGTAGAAAGCCTTCTGCCTCAACTTAACAACAATGCTCACATTCCTGTATCATTCACAACAGCAATTTGGTGACACACTTTTGGTCACAATACTTTGATGTCTACATGGAAGGGTTATTCTCAGTATATTTGGCAATTCAGTTTGTATTTGTTCTTTGGACATGCCATTTTCTGATAACCCACCATCAGGGATATAGACATAGCATTTCAGTTTAACTCGTCGTTCTGTTAGCTTCATGTCTCACTCTGTGCAAACGAGTGACCAGGGATCTGCGTAAGATAAGGAAGGCATCAATGACTCAATGTACTCTATCTATTAAATATAACCGAGGGGCTGCAGTATCCTGTCTCTAATGTTCTTCACATAACGTGCCTTTGGAAACTGACTAATTGACTTGAGCACGTTTTATTATGTTTATAACTATATAAGTGGCCTAGCAGTAGTGATTCATGTGTTATGGGTTAGATGGAATGATCTATGTGCAAATGTATTTGTGCACGGAGGCAAAGTACATAGGGGGCCTGTCTCTGAGAATCTCAGAGGTGTAAACATACAAATCAACTGAGAATAATTATCATGTTTTATTTTCTGTTAATTTGTAAGTCATTTCAAAGTATTTGTACTGTTCAACAATATGGAGTTGCTACAATAAAAGGTGGGACAGTTGGGTTCTAGCTTTAAATATACTTATTCATGTTACCATACTAGAACTCATTGATTACTTTACATGTATAAGGAATATATATGTTGAGGGCAATGGAGGGTGGATAAGAACTAGGTGAATGGAAAGTTTACATTCTGCCAAAACATGATATTGTTAAATCTCATGGCTCCTAAGGAGGGAGGGAAAAGGGCAACAGTCACTGATAAAGTAGGACAGTCGTGGATTAGGGAGGTGTGAGGAATTCGGCCAGGGGTCAGGTCAGATGAAGTGAAAAGGAACAGTCCTATCCCACACACATATACTTCCATGCCCACAAAGGTTCTAGCATGAGGCAGGGCCAGGACTACACCAGTGAGAGGAACCAATTAAGTTCCTGACTAGCAACAGAGATGCATTGCCTGTCTAGATGTGCAAGCACTTGACTCCGCCTAGTAGGAGTGTATAAAGATATGTGCTTGTGTAAATGTGTCTTTGGATTTGCAGCTGCATGACCCAGTGGCTGAATAAACTTGGTTTGAGCTTTTTCTAGATGTCCGTGAGTTTTTACTCTGTTTGTTTAGAACCTAACAGTGCCTTTGAGTCATGCAATTTTGATTATTGCAATCCCAACCGCAACTAGAAAACAGGAAGACGTATGAAAAGTACTCGTGACAGAAAAAGCTCACAGTGTTTATTCAATGATCGATTCCTACAAGTAATTATATTTGACAAACAACAACACTGAAGGTTAAAGCATTCACCTGAGTGCACACACACACACACACACACGCACACACACACACGGTTATGAAATAAGTTATAACTGCGAATGTAATTTTGGAAATAATGGAATAAATCATCCATTTCAAAAACAGGAAAACACCACCAGTTGATTTCTCCAGATTCATTGATTTTAGTGAGAGGAATGGATACCTCCTTCAGAAAAAGAGAAAGGAGAAAGAGGGCGGGGAAAGGACCCTAAGAATTTATATTCAAGTGCAGGCCTCAGAACACCAATTTAGAAGCACTCAGCAGGTGTAAAAAGGAAAAATATCAAGGTGTACGCCAAACGGAAAATGACAACTAATGCAGAACAGAAATATGGTTTTTATGTGCCCTGACTGCTGGGAATCTCCCCTTGACTTGTGAAAGACAATAACCTAAACCATGTCCTGGTTCATTTTTCTAGACCTGCATTAAATATACATTCACAGTGTCAGGGTCCCCAAGCTGCAGACCCCACACAGACACTGATTGATATGGGATTTTGCTGGGCACGCGCCTATTAATATCTACAGCGGTGGCACGCAAAGGTTCACAAACAGAATAAAAGTGACATTACCATCAAATATGACTGTTGAAATGTCTGCTCAAGTGTCAAATCAACATAAGCAGATTCCACAAAGGCAATCAACTGTATATCATCAACAGTAGCTGTCAGAAAATCACAAATGACAAAAACCATGTCAAACACACAGATAACACAGATCATTTTGCAAAACAGATGGTAAGTGTGTCATTATATTCAACATTCTAAAAAAGAACAAGACAAAGTAATAAGAAAGAAAATCATTTTGGCTACACCCCACGTTTGACGGAACAAACTTCTCTCGGAGCCTCACTTTTTATACTAGGCTAATGAGCGATGTGTATGTGTAAAAGGCCCATTATATTATTACTCCGACAACACGTTGGGATCAGAGAATAACCCACATGGTTTGTTTAAGACCTCATTACAATGAAGAGCGCAAGCCGTGTCATACCGCTGGTAATCTTTTGCGTACTTACAATGCCCTCTTCTCTAATTACCCATCTCCACCCCTGGATGTGGAGCTAAAGCACTGCAGGAACTATGTGGAATTACCTCTAGATCTATCATCATGATCAACGTGCACCCACTTTCACACTTTCATCACCAGCAGCAAAATGTAAAATTAGATGAATAAAATGAATTGGCAATATGTGTGTAACTACATGCCATATAGTGTCTGAAGATGAGTCCAGAGAGTTATCCGCTGGTGGAATTGAACTGTAAAAGCTCATTGAGTATGTCTAAATATATGTAATCCAACAGAGCTCTGGGGTAGCCATATTATTATAGTGAGATCGAAGAAAGCCTGAGCGTACACGAAGATGAGACCACTTGTGACTTGGTTCAGCAAAGTAGGTGTATGTCGCGCAACACTAGTTCACATGAGAGGCATTTGAATGTAAACATGTATTTTTGTTATCAAAATGCATTTTTTTATTGTCAGAAATGCCTTCTGGAACATGTGAACTTTCATGTGCCATAAAAACTAACTTGTATACCATCTGTAAATACTAATTACGAGCGTAGTTGGTTTAGGCACGGAAAATGTTTGGATTGGTTTGCCATGTAGAACGCTTCTGTCTATAACATGAGCTGCTCGGTATGTGTAGCTAATCCTTTCTAACGCAGCTTTTTTGAAAGCTGCTTTCCACTTTCTGGAGGACTGAGTTTTGAAATCAGTTGAATGTCCGGTGGAAGCAGAGTATGATAGCTAAGGAGTTTGATTGCAAATATGTGTAGGGAGTCGAAAAGAGAACACAGAAGGCTGTTGTATAGAACATCTGTCTCCGGATTACATTTTCAAACTAAGGGCAACCTTGGCATCCGTGTGACAGAGAGGGAGAAACATTCATCCATGTATTCGGGTAAGAGAGTCTAGCGAACTACATTTTCAGATATTATACAGTACATTTCTAATTTTGTCAGAAAGCCGTTTTTCAATCCAAGTTAAAGCTTACCGTTAGCTAGCTAGCTAATGTTAGCTGGCTGGCTCACTAGCTAACATTATGGGTATTATCTGTGAACTAATATTATTCGTATCTCAAAGCCATTTGTATTGCTAATTATAGCCTAATGTTAGCTAGCAAGCTAACATTGAACCTAGTTGGTTAGTTTTAGCTACCAGCAGATTCATGCAGGGTAGTAACATTATGAGTTGGGATTGGGATTATGGTGCATGACAGAATTACTTGTGTCATGCACAAAGTAGATGTCCTAACCGACTTGCCAAAATTATAGTTTGTTAACAAGACATTTGTGGAGTGGTTGAAAAACTAATTGTAATGTCTCCAACCTAAGTGTATGTAAACTTCCGACTTCAACTGTATGATTTTCTAGCTCTGATTCTCTACTTTTATCCAATGTTTAAAAAAAACATTTAAAATGTTGCTACATAAGACCGACTCGAGCCGACCAATCACACTTGTCATTAACGAAACAGTCTGAATAAGCTTGTGTGAGTATTGAAGGATAACAAGGAACTTTTAATTATCTAGAACATTTTTCACAAATCCGCTACCAAGTATCAACCCAGACGTGACTGAATATAATAGTCCACAATGATTAACAAAGACATCTTAGACTTATCACACTGAAAACGAATACTTCGAAAGTACATTACCCAAATAACCTACAACCCTTGCCATAACTCACCAGAGCCCATGGTAAAATCAAATAGAAACAAGTCATAGCAATAATCTGTGCCAGATGCAGAAACTAAAGATTCTTGGTGGCATGGTTTTCCCCACTCTCCTTGTGACAAAAAATATTAAAAGGTGTCCTTTCCTCATGAATAAATGTTTCACCAAACTGTCAAAACATTTCCTCCCCACAAAATTTGTATTTCTGTTTTTGAAATCCACTTTATAATTCTGAAACCTATTTCCATATAGTCAAGAATGAACAGTGCGTGTTGCTGAATGTGTCATTTCTGTGACACTGATGTTTTTTGGTCTACTCAGTGGCATCACATGAAGGCCCCCAGTATATATATATATAAAAAGATAGAGATAGAGAGAGAGAGATGCATGCAATGTAGATGGCTAATAACCCTTCATCTAATGAATACCCTATGTGAGTGATCAATCTGCATGAGTTACACACATTTCCAAAACTATTTGGTCTTTTTCTAATCTGGTGACTGAAATAAAGCCATGTTTCTAACCTCAACCAGGTTTCAGGTGTGGCCTGACATGGCTGTGAGCCATCATTTGGCAACCACCCATGTTTACATACCAACGTAAAATAATTCACTAGCACTTTATTTGTACAGTACAGCCTAATGTAGATTACATTAGTGGATATGGTTAAATGGCTGAGTAATTACATGGGAATTATTGCTCATATCTCAAATGTTCTATTACATTAGCCTTTATTACCTTCCATTAGAGAAGGCATACACTCCCATTGTGACTGTGGCTTGAAGGTCGCTGAGCTACAGTAGCAAAGGTCAAACAACAACAAAAGACGGTAAAAATAATAAATCAGCTCCATGTCAATTTCCATTTTGGAAATCTGTTCCCAAGTATTCATAATAAAGAGAAATGTGATCATATACAAATGTATGCCAGGTTTGAAATTATTATGTTTAAGTCAAATATTATATCTGTTTAGGATTCTTGCATTCAATTTTCAGTCTACAAACTATAAGTAATTATGTTAAGCCCCCCCCCCCGACTATCCATTTGTGATATTACAACAAAAAAGATGTAATTTCAAACAACAGACACTGTTTTTGTCCCTCAGACATCATCACACACGTGATAGAGCAGCAGAGTATGTACTACGATGAAGGGTGGCCCTCTGCCCCATTGAAAAAACAAAACAAAACAAAACAAAATCAATAATAGCTGTGCCTGGGGTGACCAGTGGCGCTGTTTCACCTCATGTGTATTTCAGCTTGAAGATACTCAATTAGGCTTTTGAAGAGTTCCTCTGGAAATTGATTTGGCTCCAGGCGGTGATAGACAAATTGTTTGTCAGAATTAAACTCGAACGTCTGTCTGATGGCTGTACCCTGAATGAGCTCTCATCTGGGGTAAAGCAAATCACCATACTATCTCTGCTTCTGTTTGCCTAGCTCTTATATTCTTAACTTTATCAGGACCAAACCACATTTACAGGTCATGCATTAGCAGCATGTATTAATGAACACCATTTTTCACTTGAGA
This sequence comes from Oncorhynchus kisutch, assembly GCF_002021735.2. Lineage (NCBI taxonomy): Eukaryota > Metazoa > Chordata > Actinopteri > Salmoniformes > Salmonidae > Oncorhynchus > Oncorhynchus kisutch. The sequence goes on from NC_034191.2 coordinate 37,773,875, forward strand.
TGAAAGGCTTTTGTCTGTATAAAGTCCATTCCCATTTCTACCTTAAATTATTTTCTAATTATTGTTTTCAGCACGGGGTGATGAAGAGAAACAGATTAAGCTCCCTATATATTGGAGGTAGAGAGAATGTTACTCCAACACTGTAGATTAGACTGTGTTAATCATGGTGGGGATCCAACTGGACTGGTGGGGATCCACCACACCTGGCCCTCATCTGACCAACGCCAGAGCAGTTTGTGTCCTCAGAATAGAACATCCTTTAATCATAACTCAAATCACCCTCCTGGCACATCTTCAATTTAACAGAATCCAACTGACAGTTAAATGGTGATCAAAACATCCCATAATCTAAACAAAAGGTGCATGACGCATCAACAGAATATGGAGTTAAAGTAGCCTCATTCACAAAGCACAATTTGGGTGCTACTTCCTCCCTGTTACAATATTCTTTGTCTATTTCAGCCGCAGGTAGGGAGGAAGAAATGATTGCGTTTTCTGCATTCACAGTACAGCGTACGAATAGGGACACCAGAAAAAACACCATCATCATCAGTTATTTACAAGCACCATTATATTGGTCATTGACCTCACCCTATGTAGTTCCAACCGAACACTTCAAGTGGTTTCATTTTCACAAGCTAATGCTAATCAGCCAAGAGAAAGAGTCATTTGAACCCCACTGATATTAGTATTGATTATTTTCAAATAGCTCCCTGTAAGAGTTACCGTGTTGATAACGCTAACGGAATAAAAATGTGACTTATTTCATAATGGCTAGACACCATAAAACAAAACCAGAAATCAGCTTTGGAAGTAGGATAAAAACAGAGGAAACATGATTGAAGTAAATTATGAAATGTCTGTTGAAGATAACTGCATGGTGGATGCTGAAAGAGACATATTGACACTCAAGAGTATATCAGACGAGACACAACCACAGGTCTTAAATATATCCTGATCAGTAAAGTGGAATCAATGAAAGACGGAAAGTAAATAATTCACTTCCCAAATTTAATTGACAATGATTGCCATCACTAGATGATGCCTTGCTGTGTACAAAAAAACCTGACTGTGAAACTCATGAATTATTTAATTGCTGAAAGCCTCTAATCAGGGAAAAGTACAATGTGCAGTTTCTCTCTTGTAGTTGTTATAGAAAAGCCACTCCAGTTATTGCAAAACACTTGTCTCCTCGGTTCTCTGATAGAAGTAAACATTTAATCCTTAAATTTGACGAATGGCATAAATTGCATCTCCAATATACACTCACCGGACAGTTTATTAGATACCGTTCACAAAAATGGAGCGCTCCAACAGACAGTGAGTCATGTGGCCGTTGCTTGCTATATAAAGCAGACAAACAGGCATCGAGGCATTCAGTTACTGTTTGATTGAATGTTAGAATGGGAAAAACAACTCGCCCACTCCGTCTGCCGTATTCTTTCTCTTTGCTCTTGTTTTCCTTATTAGGATGTTGGTGGGCGGAGTTGGGAGGGTCGTCAGCGAAATGGGACACACCTGGGTCCGGGTGTGTCCTGGGATAAATACACCTCTTCCCCATTCATTGAGGAGATGCTCTCAATGCAGACACACTGTTTGATTTTGGTTGTGCCATTTTCTTGTGGCCGTTTTGCTTGCTTTGGCATCTTTCAACACTCATTATCACATCTATACAGGCAACCACTCACTTACACACAGCATTGTTTATTTGTTTATAGGTTACCTCAGTCAATAAATATATTTTTGTTATTCCATATCTCCACGTTGTCTCCCTTTTTGTTACGGGCTTTGAGCCGGTTCGTGACATAAGCGATTTTGAGCGTGGAATGATTGTCGGTGCCAGACGCTCAAGATCCAGTATCTCAGAAACTGCCGTCCTCCTGGGCTTTTCACGTAGGATATTGTCTAGGGTTTCCCAAGAATGATGCGACAAACAAAACAACATCCAGTCTGCGGCAGTCATGTGGGCGAAAACAGCTCGTTGATGAGAGGGGTCAGAGGACAATGGCAAGAATCGTGCAAGCTAACATATAACGACACAGTACAACAGTGGTGTGCAGAACAGCATCTTGGACCACACAACTCGTCATTGTCACGGATGGGCAATTGCAGCAGACGACCACACCGGGTTCCACTCCTATCAGCTAAAAGAACCGGCTCCAGTGGGCACTGGACAATTATTGAGGAGTGGAAAAAGATTGCCTGGTCCGACGAATCCCGGTTCCTGTTGCTTCATGCTGATGGCAGAGTCAGGAGTTGGCGTAAGCAGCATGAGTTCATGGTCCTACCCTGCCTGGTGTCAACGATACAGGCTGGTGGCAGTTGTGTGCCACTGTCAAATCTGCAGCGACTGCGTGATGCCATCACGTCAGCATGGACCAACATCCTTGGGGAGCGTTTTCGATCTGTAGAATCCATGCCTCGAAAAATTCTGGCTGTTCTGAAAGCAGTACACCCAATTCTAGATGGGTGTACATAATAAACTGGCTGTTGATATCCACCTTTTCTAATACTCTGAATAGCAATATTTTTTTAACTCTATTAGTCTAATTATTCATGTTAAAGCACCACAAGCCCATCTTGGTGTAGTTATTAACTAATGGCCTGTCTTTCAGACATTAGCTAGCTGAGCACCTGTCATCCAGACCTAGTAAATAGAATTCTGTAGAATGAGATTGGTATAGGCTGGAGCATAGAATTAGGAATTAGAATACTAGAATGAACATGAACCTTCTTATGATGATCCAAAGGTCATCCATGATTTGCCAGTGCTGTGATAAGATATTGTGTAAAACAATGAATGTGAAGAATTGATCTGCACTGTATGTGTGTTAGCTAGCTAGCAGGACCGTTATAGAGGAATGATAACAATATATGTTTTTTTATTCACTGCCAATATGCAAATATTCCATTCAAACAATGCAGTCGCTCCGCAGCCATACACTTGCTCAAATCAGTTGATGATAGGACTTGTTGTAAAGGAGTTGTAAATGCAACAAGTGGTGATATCATATAATGTCACTCATAGCTTTCTAAAAAAAACAATCAGACATTTACGGTCTGTTTACATATGTTTTAGAGGCTATTTGTACAGAATGTGTATAAAAACCCATATAAACTGTTTATAATTATATGACAATATTGTAGGTTTAGTATAATTTTATTACAACATGTTCTGACATATCACATGCCTTTTATTTTCCTGCATAAGTAAAATAAGGAAATGCATCACCTATGCCTCTAGTGCCATTCATTCCAATTATATAGATGGCTTTTGGATTTCTCCCTGACCAAGATGGCTGTCATTTTCGCACCCCATTCTGAAACTTTGAGAGATTATGTCAAAGTAATAGCATCTCTATGGGCTGCATCTTTATCAAGTGTCAGTGATGGGGGGGGGGGGGGGGGGGGGGGCATTTACAGTTACATATCGGGATATTATTTTGGACGATATATTGTATCGTTTTGATAATATTGCTATATTATTTTTGCACTAGTTGGCTATACCAGCACCAAAACAGTATTTTTCCGTCATAGCTTGTTCTCCACTTTTTAAATTGGGAGGTTTAGCACTTTCATTTCAATCAAAACTCATTCTCATAGCTCTCTCTTGTCCCTCTGCAGCAGACATAAGCTGAGCAATATGTTTGGAACATCGAATCGCAATAAAATCACAGCATCGAATCACAATACATATTGAATCGTGGGAATCACAATACATATTGAATCGTGGGAATCACAATACATATTGAATCGTGGGAATCACAATACATATTGAATCGTGGGAATCACAATACATATCAGCACCTAAATACTTTTAGAATATCGTATCATGAGTTCCCTGGCAATTCCCAGCCCCATCAAGTATCTCCTAAAACACCTCCACACCCCCATGATATGCTCTTCTCCTCCCTCACGCTGTGTCTCTTCAGAGTGGGCCATGTGTTGCATATTGTAATGGGAGATGTAGCATGCACCACTTCCAAATCTACCATATTACCTGACTTGCACCCACAAAATGGATATTTGCTGTGTGTCAGGCTGTCCCAAAAATACACATCCTCTCTTAAAAGGAAAACAAAGGTGATATCTGGTGGAGAACCTAAAGTAGGTCACATCTGGTTCTATACCTTAGATGTGTCACTTAAGCATAAACCCAAGTCTGTATACTGAGCAGGAGTTATGGTAGTCCTGGCTGTTTATTATTATTATTTAGCGAGGCTGATGAATCATTGATAGGTTGCATATATTCTCTTTTCACAAATAGTAACCCATGTGTGCTGGGCTTTGTCTGGTTTGCTCATGGGCATCCACCTAGTGACCGGGCCACTTAAACATGAATGACTCACGTCTGAAGATTTCCCTTTCCTGAGCAGAATGCCATTCTCATCCTTGGCGCCTTTGTTGTTGTTGAACATATCCAATGGCATTTTGTAATTATGAAAGCACATTATTCAAATGTGTTCATAAATATCTATTGTGAGATACATGTGAGGGAGCGGTATTTTACTCCACTCCTGCCCCCTGGTCATGGAAATGACGCAATGCAAGATCTGAATAGCAACTATTTGCAGAGAGCCAGGGGGTTGAGCTGAAAACAGGTCAGAAATGACTAATTCCTGGAATTAGAGGCCCTCTCTCTGTTTCAGATTATTTTGTGCCAAATAGAAATGAATGGTAAATAATGTATTATATCATTTTGGAGTCACTTTTATTGTTAATAAGAATATAAAATGTTTCCAAACACTTCTACATTAATGTGGATGCTACCCTGATTCCAAACCTGAATGAATCATGAGGAGTGAGAAAGTTAGATGCACAAATATCACACCCCCACCAAAATGCTAACCTCTCACCATTACAATAAGAGGAGGTAAGTATTTTTTGTGGGGTATGGTATTTACGCCAATATGGAGGAAAATGTGGATGAAAAACCCCTCAAATTAAAGATAACCTCATAGTCAAAACAACAGAAACATACATAGCCAAAACAACAAAAGAGTTGTCACTTTCCCAATACTTTTGGAGCTCACTATAAAAGTAAGGCACGTAATGCATCAGAAATTGTGTAATGGAATTATAGTCAACCTTAAATATGGTCATATAATTACAAATAAATACAAATTTTCTTTATAAATAGTGTCACAGCCTACTCCCATTCCCTCTCTCCAGCGCTCGACGTTGCCGGTCTACTAACGACCGGTCCTGGCAACCATTATTACGCACACCTGCTCCCCATCATTACACACGCCTGGACTTCATCATCACCTTGATTACCTTCCCTTTATTTAGCCCTCAGTAGCCTCAGTCATCAGGCAGTATTGGTTTGTTTTGTTTATCTGCATTCTTCATTATTAAACTCACCTTATGCACCTACTTCCTGACTCCCGGCTTATACGTGACAGAATACTGCCTCATGAATAATGGAAGCAGCAAAAGATAAAGACATCTCCCAAACGGTCGGTGAACAGGAACATCTACTGCGTCAACATCACCATCAGCTGGCGCAACTTGGTGTGGCTATGAATGAGGTCCTCCGCATCCTCCACCGTCTAGACACCACCCGAGAGGATTAACCTACAACTAGCGGAGGGCCTTTTACCTCAAGTCGTCGCAGCGAGCCAGTGAGCCAGCCCCCAGCCTATCCAGCAGTCCGCCCAGGGAGGTGATGCCCGACCGTCCCTCCCAGACAAGTATGACGGGAATCCATCCAAATGCTGTGGCTTCCTACTCCAGTGCTCCCTTTACTTCGCCCACCGAGAGGTCAAGGTTGCCAGGGTCATTTCCAAACTGACTGGGCGAGCGTTGGAGTGGACTACAGCCGTCTGGGAGAGAGAAGAGGAGTTGGTTTCCTATGAGATGTTCATGGCTCTATGCAGGATGGTCTTCGCCCATCCACTGAAGGGCAGAGAGGGAGGTGAGAGACTATTCCAATCTGGCAGGTTTCCCAGACCACTGCAGAGTACGCCCTCATCTTCTGGAACATGGAAGCCTCCAGGAGATGGAACGAACTGGCGCTCTGCCTCATATTCCGAGGAGGACTGCCCAAGGGGATCCAGACAGAGTTGGCGTGCCGGGACGGCAACCTTTCCTTGGACGTGCTCATTGCGATAGCCACCCATCTGGACAATCTCCTTCGCCCTTTGCCCTCCTCCTTAATAGCCACCCATCTGGACAATCTCCTTCGCCCCTTGCCCTCCTCCTTGAGGGCAAAGCCTTGAGGCAGAGCCTGAACACATGGAGATGGAGATCACACACATTTCCGCAGCAGAGTGGCATCGCCTGAGACAGCTGGGGCTGTGTTCCTATTGCGGCCAGGAGGGGCACCAGCTCCAGCGCTGGCCGTTGAGTCTCAACCCGAGGTCCACTAAGCCAGAGGGACGGCCCAGTGATCATACGTCTCACAGGGTAGGTTCCAAGCCCTGGATAATCGACCACTGAGATCCGGCACTATCCCGCACATCACAGCACCATTCTACGTCCCCACAGGGGTGAGAGATCGAGTGTGGACCTGGGCACACACATCCCTCGCCGCTGGACACCCAGATATCACCTGCACCATTCAATCCATCTCTGCAAAGTACTGGTGTGCCCACCTTGGCACAGGACGTCGCCGGCTGTCAATTCATGCTCTGTATGTGCACAAACAAAATCTTCCCGGCACGCTATTACAGGGAGATTCCTTCCTCTTCCTCAGCGGCCTTGGTCCCATATGTCCATAGATTTGGTTACTGATCTCCCAGGAACCTTCTGCTCAGCCTGCCCTGCCAAAAGCAGAGTCCCAGTTTTGTGGGGCCCTTCAAGGTCCTCCGGAGGATCAACAAGGTAACATACCGTTTACAACTCCCCACCAAGTACTGGATCTCACCCACTTTTCTCATGTTTCCATCCTCAGGCCGGTGGATCCTGGTCTGAAGCTTTCCCCCGAAAAACCCATCTGCCTCCCCTGGACATCAATGGGATCCCTGCCTATGCCGTCAGGTCCCTACTGGACTCCCAACATCGTGGGGGACGGTTTCAGTACCTGGTGGACTATGAGGGGTACGGTCCAGAGGAGTGCTTTTGGGTCCCAGCGGCCGACATCCTGGACCCAAACATCATCCGGGATTTCCATCTCCGCTGTTCATTAAACATTTTTAAATGGAAACATTCTTCTAAACCTGGCTGGCTAGTTAGCTAACACACACATACAGCGCAGATGCAATCAAATAAAATCAAATGTTATTAGTCACATGCGCCGAACACAACAGGTCCAGACCTTACAGTGAAATGCTTACTTACAAGCCCCTAACCAACAATGCAGATAAAAAAAATAGGGCTAAGAATAAGAAATAAAAGTAACAAGTAATTAAAGAGCAGCAGTAAAATAACAAGAGCGAGACTATATACAGGGGGTACCGGTACAGAGTCAATGTGCTGGGGCACCAGTTAGTTGAGGTAATATGTACATGTAGGTAGAGTTATTAAAGTGACTATACATAGATGATAACAACAGAAGCTGTTTAGAAGCCTCTAACCTAGACTTGGAGCTCTGGTACTGCTTGCCGTGTGGTAGCAGAGAGAACAGTCTATGACCAGGGTGGCTGGAGTCTTTGACCATTTTTAGGGCCTTCCTCTGACACCGCCTGGAACAGAGGTCCTGGATGGCAGGAAGCTTGGCCCCAGTGATGTACTGGGCCGTTAGCACTACCCTCTGTAGTGCCTTGCGGTTGGAGACCGAGCAGTTGCCATACCAGGCAGTGATGCAACTAGTCAGGATGATCTCGATGGTGCGGCTGTAGAACCTTATGAGGATCTGAGGACCCATGACAAATCTTTTCAGTCTCCTGAGGGGGAATAAGTCTTGTCGTACCATCTTCACGACTGTCTTGGTGTGCTTGGACCATGTTAGTTTGTTGGTGATGTGGACACCAAGGAACTTGAAGCTCTCAACCTGCTCCACTGCAGCCCTGTCAATGAGAATGGGGGCGTGCTCTGTCCTCTTTTTCCTGTAGTCCACAATCATCTCCTTTGTCTTGATCACGTTGAGGGGGAGGTTGTTGTCCTGGCACCACACGGACAGGTCTCTGACCTCCTCCCTATAGGCTGTCTCATCATTGTGGATGATCAGGCTTCATTCACACGGTTGTGTCATCTGTAAACTTAATGATGGTGTTGGAGTCATGCCTGGCCGTGCAGTCATGAGTGAACAGGGAGTACAGGAGGGGACTGAGCATGCACCCCTGAGGGGCCCCCGTGTTGAGGATCAGTGTGGTGGATGTGTTGTTACCTAACGTTGCCACCTGGGGGTGGCCCGTCAGAAAGTCCAGGATCCAGTTGCAGAGGAAGGTGTTTAGTCCCAGGGTCCTTAGCTTGGTGATGAGCTTTGAAGGCACTATGGTGTTGAACGCTGAGCTGTTGTCAATGAATAGCATTCTCACATAGGTGTTCCTTTTGTCCAGGTGGTATTACAGACTCGGAAAGGGAGATTTTGAAAATGTCAGTGAAGACACTTGCCAGTTGGTCAGAACATGCTTGCAGTACACGTCCTGGTAATCCGTCTGGCCCTGCGGCCTTGTGAATGTTGACACGCTCTCACACGTCTTCCCAGAACAGCTGGTGCTCTCATGCATGTTTCAGTGTTACTTGCCTCGAAGCGAGTATATAAGTAGTTTAGCTCGTCTGGTAGGCTCGTGTCACTGGGCAGCTCTCGGCTGTGCTTCCCTTTGTAGTCTGTAATGGTTTGCAAGCCCTGCCACATCCGGTGAGTATCAGAGTCGGTGTAGTACGAATCGATCTTAGTCCTGTATTGACACTTTGCCTGTTTGATGGTTCGTCGTAGGCATAGCGGGATTTCTTAAAAGGTTCCGGGTTAGAGTCCCGCTCCTTGAAAGCGGAAGCTCTAGCCTTTAGCTCAGTGTGGATGTTGCCTGTAATCCATGGCTTCTGACTGGGGTATGTACGTATGGTCACTTTGGGGACGACGTCATCAATGGACTTATTGATGAAGCCAATGATTGATATGGTATACTCCTCAATGCAAAACAGTCCTGTAGCTTAGCATCTCTGCTTCATCTGACCACTTTTTTATTGATCTAGTCACTGGTGCTTCCTAATTTAATTTTTGCTTGGAAGCAGTAAGCAGGAGAATAGAATTATGGTCAGATTTGCCAAATGGAGGGCGAGGGAGAACATGATATGCATCTCTGTCTGTGGAGTAAAAGTGGTCCAGAGTTTTTTCCCCTCTGGTTGAACATTTAACATGCTGATAGAAATTAGGTAAAACCGATTTAAGTTTCCCTGCATTAAAGTCCCCGGCTACTAGGAGCGCTGACTCTGGGTGAGCGTTTTCTTGTTTGTTTATGGTGGAATACAGCTCATTCAATGCTGTCAGCTACAAAAAATACAGATGCAAACTCTCTAGGTAGATAGTGTGGTCTACAGTTTATCATGAGATACTCTACGTCAGGTGAGCAATAGCTCGAGACTTCCTTAGATACTGTGCACCAGCTGTTATTTACAAAAATACATAGCCTGCCACCCCTTGTCTTACCAGACGCGGCTGTTCTATCCTGCCGGTACAGCATATAAGCAGCCAGCTGTATGTTGATAGTGTCGTCGTTTAGCCACGACTCCGTGAAGCATATTACAGTTTTGAATGTCCCGTTGATAGTTTAATCTGCCGCGTAGGTCATCAATTGTATTCTCCAATTCTGCTAGCGGAATTGAAGGAAGTGGGAGTTTATTCGATCGCCTACAAATTCTCAGAAGGAAGCCAGCCCTCTGGCCCGTTTCTCTCCACCTCCTCTTCATGCAAATCACAGGGATTTGGGCCTATTCCTGAGAAAGCAGTATATCATTTGCGTCGGGCTCGTCAGACTCGCTAAAGAAAAAAAAGGATTCTGCCAGTCTGTGGTGAGTAATCGCAGTCCCGATGTCCAGAAGTTATTTTCGGTCATAAGAGACGGTAGTGGCAGCATTATGTACAAAATAAGTTTAAAAAAAATACGTTACAAACAACATAAATTAACAAACCAAAAAACTATCGGTTGGTGACACGTCAAACATCAGCCTTCTTCTCCTGCGAAATGTTTTCGTCACATTCATTGTTTAACACAAAAACTTAGTTGACCAATTCCCTGTACAACATTGATGACCTTTCGACCATCATAAGAAGGTTCATGTCCATCCTATTATTCTAAATCATAATTCTATGGCCTCATGCCTGTGATAAAGCCTCTTGTTTGGCTGTTGTCATGTCCAGCACATCTGCCAGTCTCTGTGCCAGCCTGGAGTCAAAGGGCATATTCTCCACATTGTCTTTTTGTACTTGACAGATGTGAAGGTTGTAACATATTCCCTGTTAGAGAGTGAATTACCACTATCTTCAGTGGTTAGAAACGTTTGTTTCTATCGTCTTGGACACTAAGTGCCATTTTATATTATAGAGTATTATGCATTTGTATCCTGTACACTGATGTTTGGAGGTGTGGCTAACAATAGAGCCATGTCTGATTGGAAGTATTTATACAGTCACATGATAATAAATAGGTTTTTAGATAATTTGGTGACTGCATAAAACATTAGAATATGAATGCAAGAGTCTCTGATTAATTGACCATTCTATCATTATTTATTAATACAATGATGGCGAATTGAATAATGATAATCTCCTTAGTGAAATGGTTATATTCCATCAAATCTTTATTTATCTTGCCACAGTGATTTCAGGCACAGCTGTCACTGTGTTAATGTGAGGAACATACTGTGAGTGTTTGGGTACGAAAGCAGCATACTGTTTGGGCTCCGAATTCAGTCCCCCAACAGCCCTTTAACAAGTGCTATGACTATTTGACCATTAATGTTCACATACAGTAGAAAGTGCTGTTGGATTTGCTGTTCCGAGACAGACCAGTTTAAAATTAAATGCCATTTCACTTTACCAGGATAATGTGTGTACACTCTGAGAAACAGCACTGATTTAAAAGATAATATTGATTGGTGTGCCTAAGACTCATTATAGGTCCATTTTTCAGTTCTCTCTCTCTGTCTACGAGTTCAAAACATTTAACAATAAAAAAGTTTGATATTTTTCTGTGCCATACGTGTTCTAGAATAAGTTTCCTAGCGTGGGCAGCCGGGCGAAGCAGACTAAATAAGTATAAACATAATCATGAGGGGCTTAGCCCAGTGAGGGGCTTTGCTATTTTGTTCACTTGTCAAGTTATTCATTATTTATAACCTACCTGTCACTTAACCGTGACAGGGAAGCTGAAGCTACTGCTGAGGCACTGTCAGGAAACAGGAGGGATCCATAATATTCTCAAATACCACTGTGTGTTCCACCTCAGAGCTCACAGCTCTATCTCAACTCACAGAGCAGTGCAACATGCGCCAACCAAGCTATTCACCTATGGGGCAGAGTCATTGGTGCCAGGTTGGCTTCTACTGCCTAACATCCTCTCTATGCCAGCCTGTTATCCATCTTATGGGACAGATTGTTGTTGCATGTGTCATGCCTCCCTTTTAGGGCCTGTGTGGCAGCACCAGCCTGGTTCTTTTTCCTTGGGCAGTCCAGTTTGCCCTTGTATGCTAGTTGTGTGGTTCGTCCCCTCTGACAGCATGCCATTTCACCTCTGGCAGGGAGCAGTGTTCTGTGCGGCTGATGGCTCACCTCTGCCACTGTTAATTGTCTTGGTACTAGAAGTCAGTGTCTCTTCCTGCTGTGTTCCAATTAACTCTCCACTCTCCTCACCACAGTCTCATATCTATTCCTCAGAACCACCTGTGACCCTCCGGCAGGCGCAAACCCAACAACAGAGCCATCAGAGCTCTTATGATTACTATAATAGGACAATTCCTAGTTCTACCACTGTCATTGAGCCTGGTGTGTTTCGGCCTTTCTCACAGTCACATGTAGCTCCGGATCATAGTACCTTGGAAAGTGGAGGGAGAGAGTCCACAAAAACCTACTCCTCATAAAACATAGAAATATACAAAAATGCTTAACAGTTCATTTTTTATTATAAACTGGGTGGTTCGAGCCCTGAATGCTGATTGGCTGTCAGCCATGGTATATCAGCCCGTATATCACGGTTATGAAAAAAATATTTATTTTATTGCTGAAATTACATTGGTATCCAGTTTATAATAGCAATAAGGCACCTCGGGTTTGTGTAATAGGACCATTAATAAACCATGGCTAAGGGCTGTATCCAGGCACTCCGCGATGCGTCGAGCGTAAAGAACATAGCCATGGTATATTGGCCATGTGCCTTATTGCTTAATTATAATATGATATTTAAAACAATTCTAATCATCGCTTGATCCAAGAGTTACAAAGTAGGCATTTTTCAATACAGTTACATATCTGGATATGATTTTTGCGCTAGTTACCTGTGCCTGCACTAAAACGTAAGTATTTTTTATAGTAGCTTGTTCTCCATCTTCCAATTTGTTTTCTGCGCTTTAATTTCCATGACTGAAAAATTATATTTCTCATGGCTCTCTCTTGTCCCTCTGGAGCAGACATAAGCTGAGCAACATGTTTGGAACATTGAATCACAATACAATCGTATCGGCCACCATGTATTGTCCCGGGCGATTCCCAGTCCTACAAAATACTGCACATGAATATGTGGCAGTAAATTTTTTCCCATGTAAAATACTTGTGTTTAAAACGTTGATTCCTCTCTCTATTGCTTAGGAACAACATGTAAAGGCATCACGAGGGGAGCAGTGGTCGCGGCCGGCTCTCGACCGGGAAACCCATGGGGAGGCGCACAATTGCCCCAGCGTCGTCCGGGTTAAGGGAGGGTTTGGCTAGCAGGGATGTCCTTGTCCCATCGCGATCTTATGACTCCTGTGGCGGGCCGGGCGCATGCACACTGACATGGTCGCCAGGGGTACGGTGTCCCCTCCGACACATTGGTGTGGCTGGCTTCCAGGTTAAGCGGGCATTGTGTCAAGAAGCAGTGCGGCTTGGTTGGGTTGTGTTTCGGAGGACGCATGGCTATCGACCTTCGCCTCTCCCGAGTCCATACGGGAGTTGCAGAGATGAGACAAGACTGTAACTACCAATTGGATACCACAAAATTTGGGAGAAAAGGGCTAAAATATTTTTAAAAAGGAATAACATGTAAGCCATGGGCCTAATATGAATTATAATATAACCAAACAAACAGGAATGTGTGTTCAGGTTTTACATTAAGAAAATGTCACCTCCCTGTTGTGGCCACCCTCCCACAATAATTTCCAGCAGCACTCCCCCATTAGGGAGTTGATTGCCTTGATCAGGTGATATTCTACTTGACTAATTTCCTCTGGGAATCAATGACCACAGTTAATCAAATGGCAACCCAGGAAAGTAATGGGTTTAGTAGGACTCTTGGGTAAGGGAGAGAGTGCACTGGCTTTAGGTCCTATCCTGATGCCTCTGATAATCTAACCTCTGGAAAGTAATGGGTTTAGTAGGACTCTTGGGTAAGGGAGAGAGTGCACTGGCTTTAGGTCCTATCCTGATGCCTCTGATAATCTAACCTCTGGAAAGTAATGGGTTTAAAAGGACTCTTGGGTAAGGGCGAGAGTGCACTGGCTTTAGATCCTATCCTGATGCCTCTGATAATCTAACCTCTGGAAAGTAATGGGTTTAGTAGGACTCTTGGGTAAGGGCGAGAGTGCACTGGCTTTAGGTCCTATCCTGATGCCTCTGATAATCTAACCTCTGGAAAGTAATGGGTTTAGTAGGACTCTTGGGTAAGGGCGAGAGTGCACTGGCTTTAGATCCTATCCTGATGCCTCGAATAATCTAACCTCTGGAAAGTAATGGGTTTAGTAGTAGGACTCTTGGGTAAGGGAGAGAGTGCACTGGCTTTAGATCCTATCCTGATGCCTCTGATAAGCTAACCTCTGGAAACCCCTGATTTGTACAGACATTTTCACTGAAATAAACCCATCCCTGGTGATGCATAGTATTTAGTATATATTTGGGTTTCATGTGAAAATTCTAGAAAATGCAAATGATCTAAATCAAAATAGCAGATCTTTCTCTCAGTCTTATGACCAAACAAAATACTAATTTAGTCTAAAAGCTGATCTCACTCACTGCTCTCAGAGATCCAAAACTTACAGCAAGGTAAAGCATTTAGCTAGTTTATTATCCAGCCCAGTGTCCTTCTAGCATTGCGTCAGCTGTGACACGGCTATAATTGACTATATGAGCAGACTAATCTGGCTAGTGTTGTAGGTCTGAGGGAGAGAGAAAAAAGCCTAGTGGTAGTAATTAATGGAGGGGTTCCAGGCTGGTCTTGGCAGAATTAAAGCTATTTGTAACACAATTAAAAAGGTAGACAGTGCTGGATGAGTTATAATGGAATCAATAGTAGCCATTAAGTCTTAATCCTGATTAAGATGCGGGAACTTTCCAAGATGTTACATCCTAATTTGCAGGTAACTGTTGTCTAGTGATGAAAAGTGTTCTGAATCAGTTGCATTGATCTGGAAATGCTCTGGAGTTCAGGACTAATGATTTCACAGAGACCCAGACTGTGATAATGGAAAAACAGTGAACTGGGCATCATCCACTAGCTTTAGTCATCTGGCCAATAATGATGTTGTATTTTCATTTATAAAAGAAAAACGGGTCAATATAGCTTTCAGAGGGGCAAAGGATATCCCTTCTTACAATGAATAAATTGGCTGAAAATGTGCTTTGGAGGGCATTAAAACAGGAAAACTGTACTTCCTGTAGCTTGTTCTCCATAGCATTGACAGGTGAAGTCTGGAGATAAAACATAGACTATGTACCTCATACATAGTTCATAGATCTTTAAGAATTAAACATGTTATTACAGCACCAACCTACTGTATAGTGGCTTACTGCCTTTGATGAGATCTACTATGTACTCAATGACATTATCCGTGTGTGATGAGCTATTACTAATGCATGACCTATGGTAACTAACTACACCATCGTTTTCCAGGTGACACACAACTCTGTTTGATGTCTGTATTCAGTTAGCCAGTCAACGACAGTCACTTAGACGCCTCTCTCACAGTAGACTGCTTCCTCAGTCTTTTTTGGTAACAGCAGTTTCAGCGATTTTAAAGTGACTATCCATCAACCATTTTTTTTACCATCCACTGACGGTTATTTTATTGGTCTTGTCTCGTTCAATCCTTCTGTGCACCTTCCCATTTGCACCAGAGATCTGGATATAATGACAAAATGCTCATGTCTCCGCCCTATCCAGGACCTCTATACCAGGCGGTGTCAGAGGAAGGCCCTAAAAATTGTCAAAGACTCCAGCCACCCTAGTCATAGACTGTTCTCTCTGCTACCGCATGGCAAACGGTACCGGAGCGCCAAGTCTAGTTCCAAGAGGCTGCTAAACCGCTTCTACCCCCAAGCCATAAAACTCCTGAACATCTAATCAAATGGCTACCCAGACTATTTGCATTGCCACCGCCAACCTCTTTTACACTGCTGCTTCTCTCTGTTATTATCTATGCATAGTCGCTTTAATAATTCTACGTACATGTACTTATTACCTCAATTAGCTCGACTAACCAGTGCCCCCGCACATTGACTCTGTACCGGTACCCCCTGTATATAGCCTCCACATTGACTCTGTACCGGTACCCCCTGTATATAGCCTCCACATTGACTCTGTACCGGTACCCCCTGTATATAGCCTCCACATTGACTCTGTACCGGTACCCCCTGTATATAGCCTCCACATTGACTCTGTACCGGTACCCCCTGTATATAGCCTCCACATTGACTCTGTACCGGTACCCCCTGTATATAGCCTCCACATTGACTCTGTACCGGTACCCCCTGTATATAGCCTCCACATTGACTCTGTACCGGTACCCCCTGTATATAGCCTCGCTATTGTTATTTTACTGCTGCCCTTTAATTATTTGTTACTTTTATTATAGTTTTTTTTTGGGGGGGGGGGGGTTTAGATTTGTTTTAAACTGCATTGTTGGGTAGAGTTTGTAAGTAAGCTTGTTCACTGTAAGGTACATGTGACAAAATAAAATTTGATTTGATTTGATATTCATTCTGGAAAATTCATGCTCAGTTTGCCGCACGTGCAATACGGTACCACGGATCGCTAGCAGCATTTTAGTCAAATAAAGACTGCTGTACTAGATTGCTGTACTGCGTTTTATAAATGTGCATTCATAAATAAGCATAAAACAATTATATAAGGAATTGAACTCATTCTCATTCTGAGAAATAAGGCGGGCCACTTGATTTCAACATCTGAACGAAGTAGACAGGCTTGCATGCTGTTCAAACAGTTAGATACAGAAGGTTGTGTTCATAACAATTAAACTGTTCCGCCTTGTTAGTCGAATTCAGAGCTTGTGAAATTATACCTAGATCCAAGTTGGCTAAACTTTAAATATAAATATTAGCTGGCTACTCAATAGCACGTGGGGTTGTGCTTGAGAACGGTGTTAATTTTCTATAATACTGCTACATTATTAGTGAATGTGCATTATACATGGTTCTGGTTAAATACGTAAAAAAAGGGTATTTCTACAGTCAGACCTGAAAGCCAGATCAGTGATTATTGCAAAAAAAAAAGAAGGTACAACTATTTTGATAAAATTATTAATGGGTCTTATGGTTGTGGAAGGAATATATTCAGCCTAGGTATAATTTGACAAGCTATGAATTCCGTAGATTATTGCTGACTGCTTTAAATGCAGTGTATTTGACCTTTAATTGTACAAAGCTTATTTAGAGAAAACATATATTTTTTAATC
Source organism: Oncorhynchus kisutch (assembly GCF_002021735.2). Classification (NCBI taxonomy): domain Eukaryota; kingdom Metazoa; phylum Chordata; class Actinopteri; order Salmoniformes; family Salmonidae; genus Oncorhynchus; species Oncorhynchus kisutch. Next base: position 37,790,636 of record NC_034191.2, read on the forward strand.
TAAATATACAGTGCATTCAGAAAGTATTCAGACACCTTGACATTTTCTACATTTTGTTACGGCAGAGCCTTCTCCTGAAAATGATTACATCGTTTTTTCCCTCATCAACCTACACACAATACCCCATAATGACAAAGCAAAAACAGGTTCAATCTTGGTTTCATCAGACCAGAGAATCTTGTTTCTTATGATCTGGGAGTTCTTTAGCGGGCTGTGCCTTTATTTTGTAACAGTATTTTATATTGGAATTTCACCATGTTCACCCATATTAAGAGATACAAAGACAAAGCAAAAAACAGCACTCATGTACACATACCTGCATACATATATACACACACCATCTTACTCTCCCCGCTCAGCACTTCTCTCACCCCATCCCCATCATTGCGTCTCTCAATACATACATTTTAAACAAACATACAAACAGAAATTAAACAGAAATGCTGAGTTCAAACCAAGAAGTTCGGTTCCACACATGGAACGTACAGTGTAATTCTGAAATACATAGATCCCCACCATTCAAAGAGAATCCTTGCAGCATAGAAGCTGATACCTCAGGTTCTAGATCATTTAGATAAGGTTCCCATACTTTGTAGAACTGATCTGTTTAAGAATGCAATGTACATGTCAAATATTCCAGTGGCACCCATTCAAATAGTATTTTATGCCAATCTTTAATAGAAGGAACCTTATCACTAATCCACTGTAAAATGATGTTTTTCCTCGCTGCGAAGGTAAGGATGTTGTAAAGCCTCCTTTTACCCACAGAAGTAACACGCCTACTAGGGAGACCCAACAGTAAAGAAACTGGGTCCAATTCTAGATCAACCCCTAGGATCTTTTCAATTTCTTGCAGAACACCAGACCAGTATCTTTGTATTTTGATACATGAACATAAATGATGTGTTAGGGTGCCTGTATCAGTTTTGCATTTAAGACACGGAGGAGAAGAGGAAGAGGGGCTAAACGCATGTTTGCGATTTGGGGATATATTCAATCTGTGTATTATTCTTAACTGGATTGCTCTAGTATGATTACACACATATATATATTGTTTTTGCATATCTCCAAATGTCCTCCCACATCTCTTCGTCAATAGTAACAGACAATTATTTCTCCCACACTTGTATCACCCTCTGTGTGTCAACAGCAGAAAATGACCTTAAAGCATCATAAAACTTACAGATATTTTCCTTTGTGGGGAAAATCATTATTTCAATGACAGACACATCAGGGTTGCCAATTAAATCGAATCAAATGTATTTGTCACATACACATGGTTGGCAGATGTTAATGCGAGTGTAGCGAAATGCTTGTGCTTCTAGTTCTGACAATGCAGTAATAACCCATGAGTAATATAACCTAACAATTCCAAAACTACTACCTTATACACACAAGTGTAAAGGGATAAAGAATAAGTATATAAAGATACATGAATGAGTGATGGTACAGAACGGCATAGGCAAGATCCAGTAGATGGTATCGAGTACAGTATACAGTGCCTTGCGAAAGTATTCGGCCCCCTTAAACTTTGCGACCTGTTGCCACATTTCAGGCTTCAAACAAAGATATAAAACTGTATTTTTTTGTGAAGAATCCACAACAAGTGGGACACAATCATGAAGTGGAACAACATTTATTGGATATTTCAAACTTTTTTAACAAATCAAAAACTGAAAAATTGGGCGTGCAAAATTATTCAGCCCCTTTACTTTCAGTGCAGCAAACTCTCTCCAGAAGTTCAGTGAGGATCTCTAAATGATCCAATGTTGACCTAAATGACTAATGATGATAAATACAATCCACCTGTGGGTAATCAAGTCTCCGTATAAATGCACCTGCACTGTGATAGTCTCAGAGGTCCGTTAAAAGCGCAGAGAGCATCATGAAGAACAAGGAACACACCTTCACTGTTGTTTTTTATTTTATTTATTTCACCTTTATTTAACCAGGTAGGCTAGTTGAGAACAAGTTCTCATTTGCAACTGCGACCTGGCCAAGATAAAGCATAGCAGTGTGAGCATACAACAAAGAGTTACACATGGAGTAAACAATTAAGTCAATAACACAGTAGAAAACAAAGGGGGGGTCTATATACAATGTGTGCAAAAGGCATGAGGAGGTAGGCAAATAATTACAATTTTGCAGATTAACACTGGAGTGATAAAAGATCAGATGGTCATGTACAGGTAGAGATATTGGTGTGCAGAAGAGCAGAAAAGTAAATAAATAAAAACAGTATGGGGATGAGGTAGGTGAAAAGGGTGGGCTATTTACCAATAGACTATGTACAGCTGCAGTGATCGGTTAGCTGCTCAGATAGCTGATGTTTGAAGTTGGCGAGGGAGATAAAAGTCTCCAACTTCAGCGATTTTTGAAATTCGTTCCAGTCACAGGCAGCAGAGTACTGGAACGAAAGGCGGCCAAATGAGGTGTTGGCTTTAGGGATGATCAGTGAGATACACCTGCTGGAGCGCGTGCTACGGATGGGTGTTGCCATCGTGACTAGTGAGCTGAGATAAGGCGGAGCTTTACCTAGCATAGACTTGTAGATGACCTGGAGCCAGTGGGTCTGGCGACGAATATGTAGCGAGGGCCAGCCGACTAGAGCATACAAGTCGCAGTGGTGGGTGGTATAAGGTGCTTTAGTGACAAAACGGATGGCACTGTGATAGACTGCATCCAGTTTGCTGAGTAGAGTGTTGGAAGCCATTTTGTAGATGACATCGCCGAAGTCGAGGATCGGTAGGATAGTCAGTTTTACTAGGGTAAGCTTGGCGGCTTGAGTGAAGGAGGCTTTGTTGCGGAATAGAAAGCCGACTCTTGATTTGATTTTCGATTGGAGATGTTTGATATGAGTCTGGAAGGAGAGTTTGCAGTCTAGCCAGACACCTAGGTACTTATAGGGAGGTCATAAAAGCCGGATTTGGATACAAAAAGATTTCCCAAGCTTTAAACATCCCAAGGAGCACCGTGCAAGCGATAATATTGAAATGGAAGGAGTATCAGACCACTGCAAATCTACCAAGACCTGGCCGTCCCTCTAAACTTTCAGTTCATACAAGGAGAAGACTGATCAGAGATGCAGCCAAGAGGCCCATGATCACTCTGGATGAACTGCAGAGATCTACAGCTGAGGTGGGAGACTCTGTCCATTGCACAAATCTGGCCTTTATGGAAGAGTGGCAAGAAGAAAGCCATTTCTTAAAGATATCCATAAAATGTGTTGTTTAAAGTTTGCCACAAGCCACCTGGGAGACACACCAAACATGTGGAAGAAGGTGCTCTGGTCAGATGAAACCAAAATTGAACTTTTTGGCAACAATGCAAAACGTTATGTTATGTTTGTTGTTGATTCTTCACAAAAAAATACAGTTTTATATCTTTATGTTTGAAGCCTGAAATGTGGCAAAAGGTCGCAAAGTTCAAGGGGGCCGAATACTTTCGGAAGGCACTGTATACACTGCTCAAAAAAAATAAAGGGAACACTAAAATAACACATCCTAGATCTGAATTAATGAAATATTCTTATTAAATACTTTTTTCTTTACATAGTTGAATGTGCTGACAACAAAATCACACAAAAATTATCAATGGAAATCAAATTTATCAACCCATGGAGGTCTGGATTTGGAGTCGCACTCAAAATGAAAGTGGAAAACCACACTACAGGCTGATCCAACTTTGATGTAATATCCTTAAAACAAGTCAAAAAGAGGCTCAGTAGTGTGTGTGGTCTCCACGTGCCTGTATGACCTCCCTACAACGCCTTGCCATGCTCCTGATGAGGTGGCGGATGGTCCCCTGAGGGATCTCCTCCCAGACCTGGACTAAAGCATCTGCCAACTCCTGGACAGTCTGTGGTGCAACGTGGTGTTGGTGGATGGAGCGAGACATGATGTCCCAGATGTGCTCAATTGGATTCAGGTCTGGGGAATGGGTGGGCCAGTCCATAGCATCAATGCCTTCCTCTTGCAGGAACTGCTGACACACTCCAGCCACATGAGGTCTAGCATTGTTTTGCATTAGGAGGAAGCCAGGGCCAACCGCACCAGCATATGGTCTCACAAGGGGTCTGAGGATCTCATCTCGGTACCTAATGCAGTCAGGCTACCTCTGGCAAGCACATGGAGGGCTGTGCGGCCACCCAAAGAAATGCCACCCCACCCCACACCATGACTGACCCACCACCAAACCGGTCATGCTGGAGGATGTTGCAGGCAGCAGAACGTTCAGAACGTTCTCCACGGCGTCTCCAGACTGTCACATGTGCTTAGTGTGAACCTGCTTTCATCTGTGAAGAGCACAGGACGCCAATGGCGAATTTGCCAATCTTGGTGTTCTCTGTCAAATGCCAAACGTCCTGCACGGTTTTGGGCTGTAAGCACAACCCCCCACCTGTGGACGTCGGGCCCTCATACCACCCTCATGGAGTCTCTGAACGTTTGAGCAGACACACGCACATTTGTGGCCTGCTGGAGGTCATTTTGCAGGGCTCTGGCAGTGCTCCTCCTGCTCCTCCTTGCACAAAGGCAGAGGTAGCGGTCCTGCTGCTGGGTTGTTGTCCTCCTACGGCCTCCTCCACGTCTCCTGATGTACTGGCCTGTCTCCTGGTAGCGCCTCCATGCTCTGGACACTACGCTGACAGACACAGCGAACCTTCTTTCCACAGCTCGCATTGATGTACCATCCTGGATGAACTGCACTACCTGAGCCACTTGTGTGGGTTGTAGACTTCGTCTCATACTACCACTAGAGTGAAAGCACCGGCAGCATTCAAAAGTGACCAAAACATCAGCCAGGAAGCATAGGAACTGAGAAGTGGTCTGTGGTCAACACCTGCAGAACCGCTCCTTTATTGGGGGTGTCTTGCTAATTGCCTATAATTTCCACCTGTTGTCTATTCCATTTGCACAACAGCATGTGAAATGTATTGTCAATCAGTGTTGCTTCCTAAGTGGACAGTTTGATTTCACAGAAGTGTGATTGACTTGGAGTTACATTGTGTTGTTTAAGTGTTCCCTTTATATTTTTGAGCAGTGTACATATGAGATGAGTAATGTAGGGTATGTAAACAAAGTCGCATAGTTCAAAGTGGCTAGTGATACATGTATTACATAAAGATGCAGTAGATGATATAGAGTACAGTATATACATATACATATACATATGAGATGAGTAATGTAGGGTATGTAAACATTATATTAAGTGGCTAGTGATATAATTTCCATCAATTCCCATTATTAAAGTGGCTGGAGTTGAGTCAGTGTGTTGGCAGCAGCCACTCATTGTTAGTGGTGGCTGTTTAACAGTCTGATGGCCTTGAGACAGAAGCTGTTTTTCAGTCTCTCGGTCCCTGCTTTGATGCACCTGTACTGACCTCGCCTTCTGGATGATAGCGGGGTGAACAGGCAGTGGCTCGGATGGTTGTTGTCCTTGATGATCTTTATGGCCTTCCTGTGACATCGGGTGGTGTAGGTGTCCTGGAGGGCAGGTAGTTTGCCCCCGGTGATGCGTTGTGTAGCCCTCACTACCCTCTGGAGAGCCTTGCGGTTGTGAGCGGAGCAGTTGCCGTACTAGGCGGTGATACAGCCCCGACAGGATGCTCTCGATTGTGCATCTGTAGAAGTTTGTGAGTGCTTTTGGTGACAAGCCGAATTTCTTCAGCCTCCTGAGGTTGAAGAGGTGCTCCTGCGCCTTCTTCACGACGCTGTCTGTGTGGGTGGACCAAAACTTGCTACCTAAGGTGGTGATCTTCAAAATATGTCTTACTTGTAGAAAGTGGAAAAAGTCCTGCTTTGGGAGTCGGTATTTCACAACCCTCTGCTCAAATGACAAAATCTTATCAGCAAATAAATAATTTAGTCTGCCTATGCCCTTATTAAGCCAAAAGTTAAAGCCAGCATCCAGCAATCCAAAATCTGGGTTGTTAAGAATTGGGGTAAGAGCAGAGGTTAGTTTGGACCTTCCCAAAAAAACGGTGAACTGACCTCCATACTTTGAGTGTGTTAAGTGTACTGGGATTATTGTAGTGATCTTTTACAGACTTGAAACTTTAGAAAAATTATTGTAGAACCTAATATTGGGCAGATCCAAGCCGCCCATAGAACTTGGCAGCTGCAATATTGCCATCTTAGATCTTGGCTTGCATTTACTCCATATAAAGGAAGTTAGCAATCCATTTACATCCTTTATTACCTTATTGGAGAGTAATACTGGGATCATTTGGATTGGGTACAGTAGTCTAGGTAAATCTTTTATTTTCAAGAGGGATATTCTACCCAACCATGGAATCAGAAGAGAGTTCCAGCATTCCAGATCCTGTCTTATTGTATCAAACAAGGGAACAAAATTGGCTTTGTACATTTGCTGGAATTTAGGAGTTACAAATATATCCAGATACGTAAAACCTGAGGGAGAAAATTTTAAAAGGAAAGGGGGGAGAAGTATAGGTACAGAATGAAGGTTACCAAGTGGCATAGCCTCTGATTTCGTTAAGTTAACCTTGTAGCCTGAGAATTCGCTGAAAAATTAAATAATATTAACAAGAGATAATGAAGTAATTGAAGTCTCGGGACTAGAGATGAATATCAGAACATCATCAGCATACAAGCTTAATTTATGGTGAACATCACCAATGAGCAGCCCCTGTATAGCTCCTATATAGCCTCAGCCAGTGGTTCCATAGCGAGTGCAAATAAGAGAGGGGACAAAGGATATCCCTGTCTGGTACCTCTGTGTATAGAAAAGCTGGTTGACCTTAGGACATTAGTAAGGACAGCAGACTGAGGATCATCATATAAAACTTTTACCAATTTTTTTAAGTTGTTCCCTAAACCAAATTTAGTCAGAGCAATGAATAGGTAAGACCACTCCACACGGTCAAATGCTTTCTCAGCATCTAGGTAGAGCACAAGGCCATCCATAGCACTTCGATGGTTGGCTTGAATTACATTAAGAAGCCGCCTGACATTGTTACATGACTTATGGCCCTTAATGAAGTCAGTTTTGTCTCCTTTCACAATAAGTAGCATTGAGTCCTTTAATCTTGTGGCTAGAATTTTAGAAAGCAATTTTCTATCCACATTCAAAAGGGAAATGGGTCTGTACGAGGAACAAGATTCTGGGCATTTTCCCTTTTTGAGAATAAGTGATATGTTGGCTTCTCTCAGCATTTGAGGGAGGTGGTAATTTGAAAATGAGTGGTTAAACATATCACACAATGGCTCAAGGATCAGGCAAATGGAACTCTAAATGGAACTTTAAATGTCTTAAGTAATTTATCAATTCATTTTCAAAAATGATTACCATCAGAATCAGTAACAGTAGCAATTGACTGTGAGTCAGCTCTCTTTTTTAGCTAGGTACGCCAAATACTTTCCTGGTTTATCTCCATGTTCATAAAGCTTTTGCCTGAAAAATCAACTTTTCTTGTCAGCGTCTTGTGTTAGGAGAGAGTCCACCATTGATCTAAGGACTGATATTTCCTTTAATAGGGAAGGAGTGGGAGTTTTAATGTAGCCCTTCTCTTTAGTTCCTAATTCTCTCTCTAACGGTTTTTGCTTTTCACACTTTTTCTGCCTTTTTAATGGCTGTGTATATGACAAAATCAGACCCCTGGCATACGCTTTACAGGTCTCCCAAAGGAGCGAGGGGTTATCTGTTGATTGAGAGTTAGAGAAAAATGCTTTAACTCTGTAATAAAATATGATGTAAATGTATGGTCTTTAAGAATGGTTGTATTCAACCTCCACTGTCTTGACCGATTGAATGCCCAGTTGAGTTTTATGTCCAGGATCACCTCTGCATGATCAGATATGACTATGCTTCCTATCCTAGCGGATAAAATAGACTTCAAAGACGTCCTGGGCATAAAAAAGTAATCTATTCTAGTCTGACATCCATGAGGTGCAGAGAAGAAAGTGAACTCTCTGATGGAGGGATGAAAGGTTATCCACACATCAGCATACCCCAGATCATCACAAATAGCTTTAAGTGACATAGCTTGAGGAGAGAGTGAAGCTATAAAGCTGGGAAACTTGTCAATAAGGGGTTTAATTCTGAAAGGTCTGGAAATAACGTAGTGAGGAAATCAGGGGGGTGGGCAGGAGGAAGTAAATATTCATTATTGAAATGTTCTGCCTTTGTAAAGTACCATTAATTATAACAAAACAACCAAATTTATCTTTCACACAATTCAACACCTTAAGTGGTAGGTTATTTTTCACAAGAATTGCAACACCTCTTCTTCTGCATGTAAATGATGAGACAAACACTTGACCAAACCCCCCTTGTTGCAATTTCAGATGCTCCATATCATCCAAATTAGTTTCTTGCAGCAGAGCAATATCAATATTTTCTTTTTTCAAAAAAAGACAGTACCTTCTTTCTTTTAATGGGGTTATGGCACCCTCTAAATGTTCCATGTGTATACATGCAGTCTGTTACCTGCCATTGCACTTTGACCAACCAATTTCCAGACTGAATCCTACTGTAAATATGGGGTGGTACCTTTTCCCATGTGTTGAACTCTCATCAACCTTACCGAGCATAAACAAACGATATGAACCCTGAACCCGAACTATACTAAACCCAAAAATTAAACATGTAAAGATCCAAAAGGGGGTTTTCCTAATATGCAGGGGATTTCAACTCTCCAATGTAGACTCTTAAGTCCGCATAGCCACTCTATAGCCGCATCCTTTGTATATATGGAAATTAAAATGAATAGAAGAAGATTGAGGCTCTTCCACCTAAAACCAAGCCTGGGCACCAATATAGATTCAAATTACTTTAGCAAGAAAAATAATAAAGTTACGAGGCCTATCTTCATTCTCTTGAGTCGAGACTTCACTTCATCAAATGCTTTGCTTCTTCGTACAACTGCTGTGGAATAATCAATCTAGAATGAGACCCTTGGACCTTGACTACCGTCAGAACCGATGCTTCTAGCCGCATCCATGGCGCACTGCTTGTCGGTGAAGTTGTGGAACTTCATAACCACTGGCCCTGGGCGCTGGTTGGGACAGGGTATCGGCGCTTAAGAGCTATGGGCGCTGTCCAGCTTCACACGACCAGCCTTAGTGTCCATTTGTAGGTAGCCAGGGATCCATTCCTCCAAAGAATGTATTGAACGTGTCCCTTCAGAATTTTCCAGGAGTCCCACAACACGTATATTGCATCTGGGTCCTTGATTATCCAAGTCGTCAATGTGCGCCGCCATTTCGCGCACCTGTTCCTCAAGTGCCTTTATCTTAGTGTCCATTGATGTAGTTGAAGTTTCCACAGTAGCAATTCTTCCTTCCAACCTCATCCACACGCTTGACAATCCACTGTAGTTCAGCTGAATGGCCTGCTATTGCTTCCAAGACCGTTCCTATCTCAACATCGATCACTTGAGTAATGTTATCCGTCATCCTTTGAATTACCAGGTCCATTGTACCTGGATCCGCAGTGGGGTTAGCTTCGCTAATGTTAGCTAGCTTCACCTACACATCTAAAGGGATGGTGGTTTGGTCGAGTTCTTAATAGTTCTGCTGGGCATGTCATCTGAAGTTTGAGAAATAGTCGTCAAGACTCAATGTAGGATAACTTATTTAGCAAATTCTACCACTTTTTCAAGCTAGAATATTAATGTAAAAAGAGAAATTTACGAATGCCACGGGATATCACTGAAACACAGTGTTCTCTTTACGGCGCCATTTTGTCCCCCCTCTGTCATGTGCATTTTACTGAGGAGTTGCTTCCGTCTGGCCACTCCACCATACAGGCATTATTTGTAGAGTGTTGCAGAGATGTCCTCCTGGAACGTTCTCCTATCTTCACAGAGGAATTCTGGAGCTCTGTCAGTGACCATTGGATTCTTGGTCACCTCCCTGACCAAGGCCGTTGTCCCCTGATGCTCAATTTGGCCAGGCGGCTTGGTTTGGTTCAAACTTTTTCCATTTAAGAATGATGTAGGCCATTGTGTTCTTGGGGACCTTCAATGCTGAAGACATTTTTTGGTACCCTTCCCCAGATCTATGCCTTGACACAATCCTGTCTCGGGCCTTGAAAAAAATATATATATTTCACCTTTATTTAACCAGGTAGGCTAGTAGAGAACAAGTTCTCATTTACAACTGCGACCTGGCCAAGATAAAGCAAAGCAGTACATCACAAACAACAACACAGAGTTACACATGGAATAAACAAACATACAGTCAATAATACAATAGAAAAGGTATATATACAGTGTGTGCAAATGAGGTAGGATAAGGGAGGTAAGGCAATAAATAGGCCATAGTGGCAAAATAATTACCACATAGCAATGAAACACTAGAGTGATAGATGTGCAGAAGATGAATGTGTAAGTAGAGATACTGGGGTGCAAGGGAGCCAAATAAATCAAATAAATAACAGTTTGGGATGAGGTAGTTGGATGGGCTATTTACAGATGGGCTATGTACAGGTGCAGTGATCTGTGAGCTGCTCTGACAGCTGGTACTTAAAGTTAGTGAGGGAGATACGAGTCTCCAGCTTCAGAGATTTTTGTAGTTCGTTTCAGTCATTGGCAGCAGAGAACTGGAAGGAAAGGCGGCCAAACGAGGAATTAGCTTTGGGGGTGACCAGTGAAATATACCTGCTGGAGCGTGTGCTACAGGTGTGTGCTGCTATGGTGACCAGTGAGCTGAGATACGGCGGGGCTTTACCTTGCAAAGATGACCTGGAGCCAGTGAGTTTGGCGACAAATATGAAGCAATGACCAGCCAACGAGAGCATACAGATCGCAGTGGTGGGTAGCATATGGGGCTTTGGTGACCAAACGGATGGCACTGTGATAGACTGCATCCAATTTGCTGGGAAGAGTTTTGTAGGCTATTTTGTTAATGATGTCGCCGAAGTCAAGGATCGGTAGGATAGTCAGTTTTACGAGGGTATGTTTGGCAGCATGAGTGAAGGATGCTTTGTTGCGAAATAGATTCTAGATAAATTTTTGGATTGGAGATGCTTAATGTGAGTCTGGAGAGTTTACAGTCTAACCAGACACCTAGGTATTTGTAGTACACATATTCTATGTCAGAACCGTCCAGAGTAGTGATGCTAGACAGGTGGGCAGGTGTGGGCAGTGTTCGGTTGAAGAGCATGCATTTAGTTTTACTTACATTTAAGAGCAGTTAGAGGCCATGGAAGGAGAATTGTAGGGCATTGAAGCTCGCCTGGAGGTTAGTTAACACAGTGTCCAAAGAAGGGCCAGAAGTATACAGAATGGTGTCGTCTGCGTAGAGGTGGATCAGAGAATCACCAGCAGCAAGAGCGACATCATTGATGTATACAGAGAAGAGAGTCGGCTCTACGGACAATTCCTTTGATTTCATTGCTAGGTTTTTGCACTGTCAACTCTGGGACCTTATATAGACAGGTGTGTGCATTTCCAAATCATGTCCAATCAATTGAATTTACCACAGGTGGACTCCAATCAAGTTGCAAAAACATCTCAAGGATCATCAATGGAAACAGGATGCATTTAAGCTCAATATCGAGTCTAATAGTAAAGAGTCTAAATACTAATGTAAATAAGTTATATCTGTTTTGTGCAAAAATTTGCAAAAATGTATAAAAACCTGTTTTCACTTTGTCATTATGGGGTATAGTGTGTAGATTAATGAGTGAATAAAACGACTTAATACATTTTAGAATAAGGCTGTTACGTAACAAAATGTGGAGAAAAAACACTATGCAATTACGTCTACAGACTAATGGAGAGATCTATCAGTGTTGATAGTTATTACCCCTAAGTAGATAAATGCTAGAGGAATTCGCTTGGATAATTAATTTACCTTTCCCTGCAAACATAATACTGGTAATTCTGTAATTCCACAAGGTCAATCGTCAATAAGATTGATGTTAATGTATCTACAGACATTACCAGACATATTCCTCTACTGAACAACACACCTTCAGAAGAGGTGGTCTCTTCACAGTTAATACACTAATTAGATAACTACAAAACCTATTATGTGCAGTAATTGATATGCTCTGTGCATTCACGTCGCATACAGACCATTATGAATTGCAGTTGAGTATCATGCAGAGAAATAGTAAGAACTTTCCTGTACATTGCTTGGCCTTGTAAAGGTCAGAATATCTCTTTCTAGTCCAGTCATATAGGCGTAAAATCTGAGTGTGTGCCACTGTCCCCAACCATTTTAATTAATGTCCCTTTTATCCTTTGTTGTACTGGACATCCAATGACAATGGATAACACTACAGATTCATCAAGCCATCTAATGAATAACAACTCCATCAAGCTATCCGACATAACTCACTTTGAAAGCGATTGCACGTCTTTGTTTGGGGGACGTTCCCTCTAATGAATAGCTTACACAACGCACACACCCATCATGGCACACCGGGAGGTTGAGTTCCTGTTGTTCCTCTTCAAGAAGAAGCAGCGTTTGTGTTTGGGGGTTAGATTTAGGGTGTGTCTGATTTGACACTGCATATGTACCTTTGATTGTATCTAAGCTTCCTATAAGGTCTTGGCAGCACTACGGTCCCCGCTGACTGTATTGACCAGAAGATTATAGGGCCCCGATCTCATGCTGGGTCTCATTAGGATGAGGCGTTCTTCCTCTCTGATGTTTCCTGTCACCGCCGAGCCTGCGTGTCTATCTGTTGGCAGGCAGAGAGGAACACTTCCTTCTCCTCAGACAGAGAGGGATAGTTAGAATTTCTCTGAAGGGACCAGGGGAAGCTGACTCTTGTTCAGTTAGACACTTCAGCACATGCTGTTTCTTTACGTTCTTCTGCCAATAGAGCAAAGTAAGTCTAAAGGCTCCCAACGGTGCGGTCTTCACTGTCTTAACAGGGAGGGCAACTTCACATTTATACTTGAGATGGATGCACTTAGCTGTACTGAAATAAATGTGACAGATTCTGTGGAAATTAAACATCCCGATGTACAATAAAGAAACAACTATTCCTCTTCTAAGCTTAAACACGAAGCAGTGGCTCCTGTAGATAAGCACAGAAAGGAAGTAGGTGTTAACCTGCTCCATCACGGTGTTACAAAAACACTTTTTTTGGTCTGTACATTATTAAAAATCATATTTTACATGAGAAATTCAAGACCCAGCTCAGTTTTATTACAGAAACACTCTGGCTACACTTAACCTCACAACAACCCAGTTTGCAGCAAAAATAAACCATTTAGATTACATTTGTATTGTTACTAACAATAAATGTTTAACGTCTCACAACAAATATAAGAAAAATCCCAGTACAGACAGGTCCTGCATGGGCATGTTAATACTGCTTTCTCTCAGCTGGTATTCACATTGTTTTGTTGAACAAAAAGCCATAAAAACTCCTGCCAAAATAATTTTGGTAATCTCATTTCACAATGCTAGATAGGCATAGAATTCACAATCCATGTTAATCCACCACCATCACTGCTAATACCGCTTGAAGAAGTGGCTGTAACACGGGACAATAAATTATAGCAACCTCCTGTAGGTGCAAATAATATATGTTATATACAATGTAACACTAAAGCAATGCACAGAGACATTTTCCTGAGTCTCATTTCCCTTTTATTGAACAGCAGGTAATGCATGACGTGTTGCCTTAAGAATTAGCATATAAATAACTGCAGTGCTTATCAAGCCTATTTAAAAAGACCACAGCACGGAGAAAAGAGTTGGCTTTATATTAATGTAATGGATTTCCTTCATTCCCTTACCATCTGGGTCCTTGTGGGGCCTGGTCTTTAGAGGGATGGGTTAGTGTTGGCGACAGGTGTCGATGGAATCTCTAACCATTGAACTGGGCGGCCTGATCATGTGATAAAGGTATCCTCCTAAATGCAACTAGATTAACAGAACACTACAAAAGTAAGGGGAGAGGCAGAGTGTAAACAACCGGGTCTTTCAACTCCCATTTCCCCTGTTCCCACAGCCCACCAAAGGACCCCGGCACAATGTTATTAACCCTTCCAAAATGGAGAAGCTGAACAAATTAACCTCCTAGTGAATGAATGCTTCCATGGACTCTCCGAGGTTCTCAGAGAAACTCATAGGGCTTGCCAGGGCTTTGATATACATTATATCTCAAGGCCATCAGACTGTTAAATTGCCATCACTAACAGATTACATATTGTTTTACTCATTTCATGTATATACTATTTTCTACTGTATTCTAGTCAATGTCACTCTGACATAGCTCGTCCTAACATTTATATATTTCTTAATTCCATTATTTTACTTAGATTTGTGTGTATTGTTGTGAAATGTTGGATACTACTGCTCTGTTTGAGCTAGGAACACAAGCATTTCGCTACACCCACAATAACATCTCCTAAATATGTGTATGTGACCAATACAATTTGATTTGAACAGCCAAGCATAGAGATGAGAAAGTAAGATCAAAGGCTTCACAATGGTTTCCTCATAGACTAACTGATGAAGGGGCTCATGTAGATGGATATAATGACTTATTATTCAGGCAGCAGTTCATCCCATCCAAAGTCACCTCTGGCGCTCCTCTTTCCTATGCTTTCACGAGGAGCACAATTAGCCTAAGCACATTACAAATGAAACGGACGGTTCTGTAAATGCAGTGCATCATGGCAGAGTTACTTAATATGCTATTAGAACAACTTTTCACGAGGCTATTTCAGTTATGTCGCTGTTATACCTCAAATAGCTAAGGCAGTTCTTTTTGTGTCAAGAACGTTGGTAATTTGAATGCTGGTGGTTCCCGTTATAAAGACACCTACAGTTCACGATCGCTACTCATTTGAATAAGAAAAGCAGGTCTATCTGAATAATATAGAGGCATTGTAATGGCCTCATAACCTTGGGAGAGTGAATTGTTTGCTTGTCTGTCCTGAAAACACTGAACGTTGCTAATATGTTATGTTGCACTCCGAAATTCGAATCATAATTATTTTAAAGCCTGCACTGCAATTCTTTCTCGATCACACTCTGATCACACTACAGTCCCAATGTTGATTAAACCACAAAACAATTTCAAGACTGTCGCCGGTTAACCATTTTCTAGATGTGTACAGACTCAATAACCTTGATACTTTCTGCACCTCAATAGAAGTCATCCAGAAAAAGAGGAGGGAAAGTAGCCCTCATCCTGAATGCTGATCATGATGACCATCCTCTTCATCAAATCATGTTGGAAATCACATCTCAAATCTGCAGGCGTTCTCTCTCATCCGTGAGGACGGTGTGGTGTTTGACAAGGGTGTCCTCTTGCACCATTTCTGATTTAATGGAAGATAATCTAAATAATCCCCCATGGCCTCTCAGCCCTGGCAGACCTCAGATGATGACTAATCAACAGATGCAGCACGGTCGGTCCTACCTCTGATTGCAGCCAACCATCATTTAGGGTTGTTCTATTTTGCAGCAAAAGCTGTGACTGAATGATCACCTATGTTCAGTTGGCTGGCCTGCACAAAACAGCTGTTGCCACCATTTCAATTGTTTGTCCCTGAACACATTCCCAGGGTTATTTGTGTTGATGGAAAATATAATGTTTGTTGTGACTGAACAGAACCCCATGAAAACATCAACACTAACTAGATGTTGTTTACATGCAATGGTTTCACCTTCACATAAAATAGTATTATCTGGCATTGGGCTCACAATAGGAGATTCCATTGTATTTACTAAGTTAGAGAACATAAGGACCTAAGGTCATGTCTGTCCTTTGAAGGTTCGCCAATATTTCTTTACAGTTTTCATAAGAGCCATACCACTTCTGAATGATTGCATCCTTCAATTAATTTAATTTCACCTTCACAAGTTTCATATTTGAAACAAAACCCTGAAAATATTGTAATATTTTACATTTTTCTAAAGAAAAGAGCAATTATCATTTGTGCACACAGAAAGCTCCAAAGGTGTGACATTGGTTTGAAACCACAAGTCATCACATTGGTAGGAATATAACTGATAACCACATTGTAAACGAACTGTGTAATAAGTCAAATTCAATTATACTATTCATTAACTACCCTACTTTAGACAAAATACTGAAATCTCCTTGGGCTGGCCTCATTCCACATGCCAGAATAAAACATGCATTTATTGTAAAATGGTGCCTAAAGTGGGGCTAGTAAATGAGGAATATTGATCATATTGACGGACTGGATGTCTGGCTGTTACTGTTTAGCAGTCCGGAAAATGTTGATTCTTTCCCCTGCCTAGCCATTTTGTAACACTCTGTGACAGAGTGATCCCCTCGGGACATGGGCTCATCAATGGCTCCACAGAACACTGAGTGATTTTGGTACTTTTGGGCCACATATCTATCCAACAAGTTCATTGGGAGTCAACAGTTATTGAGCCTGCCGGTTTCTAGTTCAACTCATTTCACTGACGATCATAATGGGCAGTTTAGGCATGGCCGTATTCCACTCTTGTGTAGGAGATATCTGTAATGCTGAATTTAAACGAGGGACGCAAAAAAATATCATACCAGTCAGCATAGCGGGACAAGAAAGCAAGTAAGACTGTGACGGCGTTGCTATGGTGATTTCAGTAAATAAACAGTGAAAATCAACATCCGGTAGAAAACAACGCTACGGCAGATGACAAAAGTTGAAATATTTTATCTCTAGCGACAAGACCCATCTATCGTGGAGGCTGATGGCTTTCACCACCAGCATCAACGACATTTACCGCCGTGCTCTCATTGAAAACAATGACATCCGGTTCGCCGTCTACCAGCTAGCTTGTAACAGCTAAACACAGCATAAATCAGAGATATAAAACATTAACAATTATGCAGGAATATTTAACAGCTATGTTCTCTTGCATTGTGCTACGGACATGTTGACAACCAACAGCACCGCAAATAGCAGACTGAGCAATAATCCTGTGAAAGTTATGACTAAATACAGGCAGGAAAATCCACTTAATATGACTTATGTCGACAACGATGAATCCTGCATTATGCTGATAAGAATAAAGAAAGAGGCAATTCATTCAAGTGGAAGCGGCAAATTCAAGGTGCATTTCCTTCCCATAGTTACCACAGAAATATACACTTCTTTGAGGAGTATATAGGCTACACATGCTATGTGCTATGTGACCTCTAGGTGGAAGAAAGTGTTGTCGTTTGAGGTGCAAAGGGCTAGATCTAAAATCCATCCAAAGCCCAATTTTTCTTACTACAAGAGTGTGCTCAGCTGTGCTGCTACCAACCTTGCGAACTAGGCTACAAAAAAAAGATATACTGAGAATGAATTTGCTGAATTGAATTCACCAGCTGTTATTTAAACTGCATCATCCATCCTGTTCCAAGAGTCTTTGGGAAGCTATTTGCCGGCTTCCTCCAAGTGAGTCTGGAGTGGCCAGTAATTTTGTTTCCAAGAAGCAAGTCTGCCCTCACATTTCTTTCCACATTTCTTTCTAATCTTGTTAAAGGTGTTAAGTTAAGTCACTGGGAGCAACTGTCAGTTCTGTTTCTCCCATCCAGAGTTGCCAATGTTGAATTAGAGTGGAAAGGTAGGGCTGCAATTCAATTGTGTTTCCAATACGGTTATTCATATTGGAATCAATTATGGCCAAATGAAGCAGTCAGAGGTCTTTGTGGGCAACATGACATTTTGTAACTGCATGGAAAATACTGCATTACACAGCATATTGTATGTGTGAGTGTGATTGTGGGTGGGGGATATGGGGAACTCAAGCCTACCAATACATAACCTGTACCAATCAGATAATGTGGCTAAGCTAAATATGTGATTCAATGCCTGACATTAATACATGTCTTTACGAAAGTTATCTGGGCTGAATACCACACCATCTGAACTGGCGAGCTTGTCCACTGTACTTATTGAGAATACCTCAGACAGAATCATGTAAGGTCTGTTCGTAAATCAAACACTATTGAATAAGGGATAGGTCTAATCATTAACACATGCAGAAAGACTGATTGTGTACAGTGTATTATTGATTCCTTTAATAAAAGCAACGTTAATTACTGTTTAGCATTGCTGGCCCAGCTTTACCCAGACACCATTTTTATTATTCGTAGAAGTACTCGGCCTTGTCTCAAGATGGTACGTTGGTGGTTGAAGATATCCCTCTAGTGGTGTGGGGGCTGTGCTTTGGCAAAGTGGGTGTGGTTATATCCTTCCTGTTTGGCCCTGTCCGGGGGTATCATCGGATGGGGCCACAGTGTCTCCTGACCCCTCCTGTCTCAGCCTCCAGTATTTATGCTGCAGTAGTTTGTATCGGGGGGCTACGGTCAGTTTGTTATATCTGGAGCACATCTGTCTTATACGGTGTCCTGTGTGAATTTAAATATGCTCTCTCTAATTCTCACTCTCGGAGGACCTGGACCCTAGGATCATGCCTCAGGACTACCTGGCATGATGACTCCTTGCTATCCCCAGTCCACCTGGCCGTGCTGCTGCTCCAGTTTCAACCTTTCTGCCTGCGGCTATGGAACCCTGACCTGTTCACCGGACGTGCTACCTGTCCCAGACCTGCTGTTTTTAACTCTCTAGAGACAGCAGGAGCGGTAGAGATACTCCTAATAATCGGCTTTGACTACTGTGATTATTATTATTTGACCATGCTGGTCATTTATGAACATTTGAACATCTTGGCCATGTTCTGTTATAATCTCCACCCGGCACAGCCAGAAGAGGACTGGCCACCCCTCATAACCTGGTTCCGCTCTACGTTTCTTCCTAGGTTTTGGCCTTTCTAGGGAGTTTTTCCTAGCCACCGTGCTTCTACACCTGCATTGCTTGCTGTTTGGGGTTTTAGGCTGGGTTTCTGTACAGCACTTTGAGATATCAGCTGATGTAAGGAGGGCTATATAAATACATTTGATTTGATTTTGACTAACCTCTTGCTTGTATTAAGAGTCAGGAAAGAAAAACATTCCTTTGTCCACGACATTATACCAAGATCCATTTTAGATAGTAAACCCTCCCTATATCCCAAAAGAATGCATGCTTCAACCATTTTTGTTTTTTACCAACCTGGAAATACTTAACTTTTCAGCCATTCTCTCAGCATTGTTAAGTGTGTTCAATACGCCCAAGAAATCAAACATGGATAAATGTCATAACCTGCAAGTCCCACATGGTGAAAAGCACCAGGATGCTTCATGGTATGAATTTCATTCACTACCTCCCACTGTATTCTACAGAACACTGGATACTGTAGGGATCCATGTCTCCAATTCAACTGTGAACAAAGAGCACTACATGTACTGGTTCTTTAAGGACAGCAAGAGCAAAGTACTGTATGTATAGCAGTACTACACTCAGGCCACTTGAAACATCCAACTTTGGCAAAGTTTTCCAATATGTTGCAATGCTTTGGATAATATTTGTGACAAGAATATCCCTATGAACTATACTGTTTTACCAGTAGTTATGTGACTTCCATTACCTATAGAATCCAAGAGGCTTTTAGTTACTCTCCTGGACAGTTGTACTGAAGCTACCTACGGTGCACAATATAGCACACAGACCTTGCATGTCCACGCATGCACACAGACCTGCATGTCCACGTATGAACACAGACCTGCATGTCCATGCATGTACACAGACCTGCATGTCCACGCATGCACACAGAAATATGAATCAAATGAATAATCGATCATTACTTTTCTGTCAGAAAACTCAAATTTGTCCTGTTTGTTTATCTACAAGTATGACCTTCTCGTTACTGAAAGGGTGCCAACATTTACGCTCACCAGATGGGCTCTCAGTGGGAACGTCCTCCTCTTCAATCCATAAAATGTGCCCTCTCACATTGCCTAAATGTGAGGATATGGAACTGTCAAAGTATTACATGAGATTGGGGGATTATGACCAATTGATGGATTAGACAGTATATTAAGTGATTTGTCACTAATATGCAATATCAGGGGAAGGTGTCCCTTTCAAAGCAAGTGCTGGTTGGATTGATTAAGTATGTATTTGCAGCCGTTTTCCCTGAAGAACTCAGAAAGCCTGTCACAATTTACCCAGCTATGAGGAATATGACACAAAGGGGTAGTGATCCTAAAGGCCTAAAGACATATTATCATTACATCATTAACCATAGGCATTATAAAGTAAACACAGATTTACTGGTGTCTGAATTACTTGAAATTACTTGAATAACAAATGGCTACTGCAGTAGGCAGCACATCAGCGATGCTGATGCAAGCCCCTTTGTTGTGGCAAGGCTAAATAAGTTTAGAAGTAAACATTTTCTTAACAAGTCACATAAGTTGCATGGACTCCCTCTGTGTGTAATAATAATGACTACCGGTACCTCTTCCTTGTACCCCACACATATAATTATCTATAAGGTCCCTCAGTCAGTCGGGCATTGAATTTCAAACACAGATTCAACCACAAAGACCAGGGAGGTTTTCCAATGACTCGCAAAGAAGGGCACCTATTGGTAGATGGGTTCAAATAAAAAAATAAGCAGACATTGAACATCCATTTGAGAATGGTGAAGTTAATAATTACACTTTGGATTGTGTATCAATACACACAGTCACTACAAAGATACAGGCGTCATTCCTCACTCAAATTTCCAGAGAGAAAAGAAGCCGCTCAGGGATTTCACCATGAAGTCAATAGTGACATTAAAACATTTACAGAGTTTAATAGCCGCAATAGAAAACTGAGGATGGATCAACAACATTGTAGTTACTCCACAAGACTAGCCTAATTGACAAAAGTGAACAGAAGCCTGTACAGAATACAAAAAAAATACAAAAAATAAAGCAATTAACTTTTTGTCCTTTTTGTCCTGAATACAAAATGTTATGTTTGGGGAAATTCCAATACAACACATTACTGAGTACCACTCTCCACATTTTCAAATCATAGTGGTGGCTGTATCATGTTATGGGTATGTTTGTAATCGTTAAGGACTGGGGAGTTTTTCAGGATAAAAAAAAGTTACGGAATGGAGCGAAGCACAGGCCAAATCCTAAACGAAAACCTTGTTCAGTCTGCTTTCCCCCAGACACTGGGAGATGGATTCACCAGGACAATAACCTAAAACAACGAGGCCAAATCTACACTGGAGTTGTTAACCAAGAACACATTGAATGTTCCTGAGTGGCCGAGTTACAGTTTTGACATACATCTGCTTGAAAAACGTCAAGACTTGAAAATGGTTGTCTAGCAATGATCAATAACCAATTTGACAGAGCTTGAAGAATTTTTTAAAGAATAATGGGCAACTATTCTACAATCCAAATGTGCAAAGCTCTTAGAGACTTACCTCCATTTCTCTTAGACTCTTATATCACATTCATCAAATCAAATGTATTTGTCACATGCGCCGAATACAACAGGTGTAGACCTTGCAGTGAAATGCTTGCTTTCGGCTTGGGGCTAGAAGCTTTTAAGAAGTCTCTTGGACCAACTCTGAAGTCATTAGATGCATTGTACTTTTCAAACGCTGCACTTGAACAAGACCTTTTGTAACTTAAGAGTTTTCCTAATAAAATGACACTGTCCTTTGCCACGCCCTCCTGACAACTACCACGAGAGTGGGTTTAACACTGGCCCCTCTCATCCAATTTCTCCAGTACACAAAGCCCGAACAGAGCATCAATTATTCCCTAATGTTTGGAACAGCATGGTGGCAAATAGGCTCCAAATTGGTACACAACTCCTGGACGAATTCTGCTGATGGAATAGCCTGTAAGTGTATCTAGCGGGGTACATCAAGAACACCTTCGACACCAGGCCTTAGTGGCATACTAATGAATCTGCTGCTTACACACAAAGAGAACCGGGTCCCCAGATCTCCAAGTCCA
Source organism: Oncorhynchus kisutch (assembly GCF_002021735.2). Taxonomy (NCBI): domain Eukaryota; kingdom Metazoa; phylum Chordata; class Actinopteri; order Salmoniformes; family Salmonidae; genus Oncorhynchus; species Oncorhynchus kisutch. Next base: position 37,812,431 of record NC_034191.2, read on the forward strand.
ACCATTCCGATGCCCACAGGGAAAAAGGTCCTACTCTGCCTTCATGTGGTGAAAAGGATTGATCAGTAGAATGAAAAAGCTTTTTGTGGACGAATCGGGTCTGCATTAGATTAGCTTGGGCCTCTTTGTCACTCATGTACTGATATGATTATTCATGAGGGTGGTTTTGAGTAAGGCAGCATGGCTCTCTCAGGCTACTCATCACACTGGGAAATACTGTTCCACTTGTGGAGTGAATCCTTATTAAAAAAATTGACTTCCTGACAATTAAGGATGGTTGCCTTCTTCATTGAGGCACAAAAATGGGTGTGAGCCACCAAATGCATGTGTGTGAGTAGGATTTGAGTGAAATCAGGAGAAACTTGTTTGGGAGGCCCAGTCTTAGTAGCAGCAGCCTTTCCAATGTGCTATGTGTCTCCCTAGAGCCTCCCAGAGCATTTTACTTACTCTAACAATACATAGAGCAACCACAGTCCAATTACTTATTCATCTAGTTTTGTGTGTGTGTGTGTGTGTGTTTGTGTGTTGACTCCGAGTGTCCAAATAAAGTTTAATATATTAGAGTGCAACACAGCGCATTTCACTCACGTGAGTGCACATGGGTCAGTCTGTCATTCTACAGCTCTGAGTGCCTATCTGACAGAAGAGATGGAGAACAATGAAATGCATTTATAACCATATGCTCTTTAGGTTTTTGTTTAGCTGAGAAACTTTCTCTGACAAAAAAAAACAAATTCTTAAATCTAAAAGTTGAACAGAACTTTTCTTGGTTGTATGCAAATACTTACACATTTCCAACTGGCCCAGTTGCATAAATTCAACCAAGAAATATCACAACACACATTGATCTGGATTTGAATGATTCATTCATTTTCCAACATAGTATAATCAAATGTAAATGTTGTATAAGCCACAAACACTAATACATTTCTGTCCCTGCCACTCTTAACTTTATTTTCTATTGAATGCAAATCATGTGCTTTGATTCTGTCAATCAACGCTGCTCTAACACTTCCTCCAGAGCAGTCACATCTGGTCTCTGTCTCCTTCACTCTCATCATCAGATCAGTGGGCCGGGAACAAAAGAGGCAAGCCCCCATGTGTTGTCAGAACTAAACCTGAGTCTTTCACATCTACCACCACAATCTAATGAAACGATTCAAAGGCAGTTCCTAGAATAAATATTGTGCAGAGTAAACAGGGCTGAGGCTTAGAGAACACAGATGCCTGAAGACCTCTGGGAGTCCTCCTAGGCTTCTGGGAGAAGATGGCAGCGCAGTCTGAAAAGCTAAGGGATAGTGTGCCATTTCAAAGAGACCAAGTGATTTAAGAGAGATAAGACACAATTTAAAATGGCTGCAACATATTCTGTTGCTGCAGTGCTCCACAGAATTTAAATGGTCTGTTTCTCTATTTTAATGGGATCTTAAGAAAAGAGAAGAGATAATGTCTCAGACACAAGCTTCATTGGCAAAGGAATATAGCTCCTACCTCAGCATACCACAAAGAACATACACTATATATACAAAAGTATGTGGACACCCCTTCAAATTAGTGGATTCGGCTATTTCATTCACACCCGTTGCTGACAGGTGTATACTATCAATCACACAGCCATGCATTCTCCATAGACAAACATTGTCAGTAGAATTACTTTACTGAAGAGCTCAGTGACTTTCAATGTGGCACCGTCATAGGATGCCAACTTCCCAACAAGTCAATTCCTCAAATTTCTGCCCTGCCAGAATTTCCCTGATCAAATGTAAGTGCTGTTATTGTGAAGTGGAAACATCAAGGAACAGCCACGAAGTGGTAGGCCTCACAAGCTCACAGAACGGGACCGCAGAGTGCTGAAGCGCTTTGAGCGTAAAAATCCTCTGTCATCAGTTGCAACACTCACTACCGAGTTCCAAACTGCCTCTGGAAGCAACTTCAGCACAATAACTGTTCGTCCGGAGCTTCATGAAATGGGTTTCAGTGGTCGAGCAGCCGCACACAAGCCTAAAATCACCATGTGCACCATCACCATGTGCAATTGGACTCGGGAGCAGTGGAAATGCGTTCTCTGGAGTGATGAATCACGCTTCACCAACTGGCAGTCCGTCGGACAACTCTGGGTTTGGGAGATGCCAGGAGAACACTACCTGCCCCAATGCATAGTGCCAACTGTAAAGTTTGGTGGGAGAAGGAATTAAGGTCTGGGGCTGTTTTTCATGGTTTGGGCTAGACGCCTCAGTTCCAATGAAGGAAAATCTTAATACTACAGCATACAATGACATTCTAGACGATTCTATGCTTTCAACTTCGTGGCACCAGTTTGAGAAAGGCCCTTTCCTGTTTCATCATGACAATGTCCCTGTGAACAAAGTGAGGCCCATACAGAAATGGTTTGTCGAGATCGGTGTGGAAGAATTTGACTGGCTTGCAAATAGCCCTGACCTCAACCCCATCGAACACATTTGGGATGAATTGGAACGCCAACTGTGAGCCAGGCCTAATCACCCAGCATCTGTGCCTAACCTCACTAATGCTCTGGTGCATGAATGTAAGCAAGTCCCTGCAGCAATGCTCCAACATCTTTTATTTATTTGATTTATTTTACCTTTATTTAACTAGGCAAGTCAGTTAAGAACAAATTTAAGAACAAATTCTTATTTTCAATGACAGCCTAGGAACAGTGGGTTAACTGCCTGTTCAGGGGCAGAACGACAGATTTGTACCTTGTCAGCTCGGGGGTTTGAACTTGCAACCTTCAGGTAGTTGTCCACATACTTTTTGGCAGTGTAGCTCCTACCTCAGCATACCACAAAGAATATACCACTTATGTGCCTGGGCTAATAATGGAGCACATGTGTGACCGACCGCCTCGATTCGGTCTTATGTAGCAAAATTTGAAATGCTGTTTTTTTTTTTTTACACTAGATAAAATTGTATATCATACACAGCAGTTGAGGAACAATGGGAAATTAATTCTGCCTTGAAATTTGATAAACCTGTAACCCCACTTTTGAGAAAATGTCCCTTCAGTGTTTTGGTAACACCTATTGGAGAGCTCCTCTTTATCTACACCTATTCAGCATCATTCACACCCTCTTAATCCTTAGTCTCCCCCATCTCTGTAAGGATTCACATGTGAGGCCATGTGCTAAACAGAGTGAGTACGGTAGTGCAGGTAACAAACAAAGATTTCAATTGCTAAAAGTGGTGAAAGTAGTAGCCTACAATAAACAAAAACTGTAAAAATACACTATCTAGTCCTTGGCCTATATCCTAATCTCATTTCGCTGCAGGTCATGTTGTTGTTCATATTAACATCTCTGGAAAAGAGACACTATACCAAATCTAAGTTTATTTGTCACATGCACAGGATACAGAAGGTGTAAACAGTGAATACTTTACTTGCATATTTGCAAAGTTGCAATATCAAAAATAAAAAGTGTCCAGATAAAAATATTTTTTAAATATGTCTACATTTGACACATGCGACTTCTGATATCAGAATACGAAGATCACATTGAAAAGAAAAGCCACTTTGTGGTCTGATTGTGTTCAGATCTGGCAGACCACTTTAGGAGGTGGTCAGGGTTGCATTGTGTGCGGATTTCTTCTCAGTCTGGATGCAATCAGGCCACTAAAAGTGCATACAGTGGGTCCACGTCAGCAGCACTCCTCCCACAAATATCCAGAGGCACCTTTTCATTATAACATTGGAGGAAATATGTTTTCTAGTGTGTCAGGAACATGTTTGCTGGCCACATAAATGCTAACCAATATTTAGAAAAACAATTTTTTGGTTGGCTAGACTTATGCTAAACCGTTTGCAATCCCTTTAGCATTGCTTGCTAGCTAGCTACAGTAGTTAGCTACTGCCATCAGTTGTTATTGCGTTATTATCATATTTGACCCATTCCACAGTTTGTAGAATGCATACTGGCATTTGAATATAGCGCGGGGAAAGTGAATCCGGACACACTGTGGACAAGGTAGACACATTTAAAATGTAGGTGTACATGCATGACGCGTTCGGAATTCCATGATCAGAACTTTATGATCAGAATACTAAAGCTGCGTGAACTGTTTAGTCTACATACGGCCTGAGGTGTCCGTTCCACCATTTAGTATTTCAGCATTAAGGTCTGATATTTAGCCTGAAGAAACCACTCCGCTTCATGTCTACAATCTGCTATTTCTCCTTTGACAAAGAAACGACTGTCTACAATATTACCAATTTGACAACACCAGCAAAGATGATTTTCTTTAGTAACCTTATATGCTGCCGGTATAACCTTATATACTGCCTGTATGGACTTTAGTGTATGTATGTATGTATGTATGTATAGCCTGGCAACTGACACCTGATAATTGCTAAAGTATAATGACTCCATAACAGCAACCAACTACATGCCAATATAGTATAACGTTAGGTTTAAAGAAAAAATAAGTTACGTCAATAAACTGGTTAGATGTTACATGCTCTGACCTTGTGGAATGTTTAGAGGGTCAAATGAGGTCAATGTATGTCCTATGTCATCACTCAATCATGAACTCGCTGACAAATCCGACTAGCATCACTGACCTATGGTTGTATAGCCAACATTATAAAATCAGACCTCTGTTGAGTCGACTTAACCCTTTGTTTTTCAGGGCAAGAAACATAGATCCACATTAAAATCCCACATTAAAATCCCTTTTTGATGTGAAGTTTGATGTGAAGTTAACTTTGCTGCTGTTGTCACATAATCACTAGTCTGAAAACCCCTCCTTGAGCTGCCCAGAGGAAATAGGCAGTAGATTAGGGAGAAAAAAAACAGGTTGGATCAAAGATGGTCAAGGGGTTACTTTGAGGTGCTGCTGAGGAGAACCAGAGCAACCTTAGAGTCACTATTATGGTGTAAAAGAACACTAGCAGTGCTGGGATTATCAACCATAGAGCATTATAGATAGATGGAGGGAGCAATGGACAATTGAGGAAAGGTATGGTGAAGACCATATACTGTAGAGACTTGAGGGCTGATACCAAGTATCCAAAGGAGCCGAGAAGACCTCTAACTATTGTTGTCATGCAATTCAATTTGGCCTCGCTACATTCTCAGCAGTGGTCATAAACAATAAACAACAACAAATGGATCATATCCGTGGCATGACAACAATAGTCAGAGAATTTTGCTAAACCACATACCTGCAGATCTGGGACAGGTTAACAAAGATGTGGCTTCAACAAAATGTGGCTAACAAAAACAAAAAGTTATTTTGAGCAACTTTCAAAATACTTGAGGCTCCAGCCAGAGTCTAATTTCACTCAATTCTCATTCCATTCGTATTTGACTATTTACCATGGGAGGAGGATGAATTAGGTATAATGCATATTGCATTTAATTCGCTGAATTCAACATTAATTACAGTGTTTATATTATTGTGCATTTAGGTAATGGTGCGGAAAACAATTTATTGTTTGTAGGACTTTGCCATCCACATGCAACCATGTGCCATATCTTCCTAAATACATTATATCTGGGCTTCATGCTTCGACCAAACAGCGAAAATGTGCATTGTATATATAGCTCAGAATACCTAAAACAGAAAATATTTTGGAGTGCTGAAATAATGAGTACAAATACATTTCTATAAGCATTGAGGTTGAGAGTAATATTAGTACCTGTGAATACATTTCTGGTGTTTACATGGCTTAGGGATTAACTCAAATGGATACCACAAATTGTGTGTCAATCCATGGGCAATCATGAGATAATTCAGCAGGTCACGTAAATCATATGCAATATTCACACTATGAGCCTCTTAGAAGCCACAATGATTACAGCTGCTGTACTACTGCCTGCAATTCTATTTTGTCCGCTTCCCAGAGAAAAATAATCACACATTACATTACAATAGCCAGGACCATGTAAGTACATCTCACAGTTTATCTCTCTGGCCTCAAAAATATGGAACAGTATGGGAAGAGATACACATTTTTTTCCAACAAGCAAGTAAGCGTTTTTTAAATAGTAGCCTGTAGGAAACTATTACTGAAAAATGTATGAAAAAAACAAGTCCTACATGATTTCTCCAGCAATGAAACAGCTTGGTCTGAATGGTTATTGAGGTCAATTAGGAGGCACAAGGTATAAGGTTTCAGTCTCTTACTAATTATTACATCACCAGAGAGAACAGAGTACTTACAAATGGCTTTTACGGTATTCATTTGCTGCCAAAAGGAGTTATTTGCATTGTCAGAGTAATAAATTGAATGTAATTGTTGAATGGACATGGGTAGCACCAAGCACATTGGTTCCCTTTGCAATGTTTTGACACAACAAACCACATCCACACTATCAGATCTGCTGACACACTCGTGCCCAAGAATTATGGCATCCTCAAGAAATACAGCTTTGTGAAACTGAAATAATTTCCACAGACAGCTACATTTGGGAGAGACTTGTGCCTTGTCAGGAGAAGAGAGCCTGTCTTTTATGCAGTGGACTGTGAAATGTGGCGGGCTACCATCCTCTCTACACAGCCTTATCCAGGGACATGGCTTTTCCTGAGTCGACAAATAGAAAGCGGATGTCTGATAGCTCAGAGGGAATGTATACATGGTGCATTGTGCTTTGTGCTTTGCATAAAGAAACGCCTCAAGATGGCATTACCTGACCATCCTATCAAAACAGTTTGATTTCAAGGACTGAACCCTCGTCATGGTCACCCATTTGATGTTGTCCTGAGGAATTACTCCTTGTCACACACGTATGTCTTGCTCAGGGCCCTCTTCATAGGCATGATTAAGTGAATGAGAAACATCCCTATGGGTGACAACAAAATGTGTTGAATGAATGGTCACTTCAGGTCAAATCAAGTGTTATTTGTCAGTAGTAGTTTCCCCAACCATCTATTATATTCAATTGATTGTTCTTTCTGCATTTCTACCTACAAAGTGTTTGGTGGTGTATTTGTTCAAAGATAACATATATTTATTTTGAATAACTACAGGTAATCTCAGGAAATGTATATGGTGCTACCAATATCAAATAGAGAGATCCGGTTGAGAGAATAAAATACATGTTGAGTTAGAAAAACATTTAAACTTGATCATTTTTAATTAAGTAAATTGCATACAATTTCACAGGAGTGCAGTGAATGAAATACCGTGCTTTGAAAAAGTAGTTGCTCCCTTTCTAATTTTCTCTACTGTAGCATATTTTTAATACTGCATGTTATCAGATCTGTAAATATTTCTACGAAGCTATCAAGGAACTTTGGCCACAACCTATCATTTCCTTGTCCCAGACAAATCTGTATTTAGTTCTCCTACTCATATCACAGTAAGCACCATGGTTAGCAGGTGTGTCTAAGACCCTCTTAAAAAAAAAACGGAGACAAGCACGCCAGTCAAGAACATGGACGCATGTTGACACCCAGCGGAGTCGTTACATTTGAAGACATCTGGAGTACCATTAAATGTCTAATAATTTTATGAAGTGGACATTTTCTGCCTTGTGCTTGATGATGAAATGAATCTGCTGAAGCGTGGTGGTGTTATGCATAGTCTATGAGAGGACAAAATCAGTGGGCGCACTCTCCCCCACAACTCACCCCGTCAACTGTAAGTCGCTCTGGATAAATGTCACGCCCTGACCATAGAGAGTTGTTTATTCTCTATGTTGGTTGGGGCGTGACAGTGACTAGGGTGGTTTATCTAGGTGAACTATATATCTATGTTGGCCTGGCATAGTTCCCAATCAGAGGCAGCTGTTTATCATTGTTTCTGATTGGGGATCATATTTAGGCAGCCATTTCCCCATTGTGCTTTGTGGGATCTTGTCTTGGTATAGTTGCCTGCGAGCACTACTTTTGAGCTTCAAGTTTTGTTTTACGCTTTATTGTTTATTGTCTTTGAGTTTCTCTTCATAATAAAGAGGATGGAAACATACTATGCTGCATCTTGGTCCACTCCTTATAACGAACGTGACAATAAAAGACTAATGTAAATAATGACTTCATCATAGAGGCTGCATCTAGCCCTGCACACTAGTCATGCTCTTGTTTTCACTATTAATACTAATTAAAACATCACATAGGGAAAGTTCACTTGTATTAAGTTGGAGCTTATTTTCGACTTACTTAGGGCGTTTCATTCACACCCTAGCTTGAAAAAGTGAACTATGCCATTAAAAAGTAAAATAACATTTAATTATTTTAATTGCTCAGCTGATTATTCTACTTTTCATATGTATGATCAGTCTGCTCAATCATCTTGCCATCCTCGCAGATGTAGGCTCACTACGTTATCTCCCTAACTTAACCTATTCCAGATCCACACCACCCACAGTGCCTGCTAGGCTCCAAAACCCTTTGATGGAACTTTAACTGGAGTGCGATGTCATAAATAGTGAAATAGTATCAACATCAATGGGTGTTTATGTTGATTAACAAAATGTATGTGGATGATAACCGGCAACAAAGTCAACATTTAAAACCTCTTAAGGATCGGACCTCTTTTTTCAATTTTCGCCTAAAATTACATACCCAAATCTAACTGCCTGTAGCTCAGGACCTGAAGCAAGGATATGCACATTCTTGATACCATTTGAAAGGAAACACTTGGAAGTTTGTGGAAATGTGAAATTAATGTAGGAGAATATAACACATTAAATCTGCTAAAAGACAATAGAAAGATAAAAACACTAGTTTTTTTGTACAATCATCTTTGAAATGCAAGAGAAAGGCAAAAATGTATTATTCCAGCTTAGGCGCAATTTAGATTTTAGCCACTAGATGGCAGCAGTGTATGTGCAACATTTTAGACTGATCCAATGAACCATTGCATTTCTGTTCAAAATGTTAATCAAGTCTGCCCAATTGTCCCTAATTAGTTTATTAATACATTTTCAAGTTCATAACTGTGCACTCTCCTCAAACAATAGCATAGTATTATTTCACTGTCATAGTTGCTGTACATTGGACAGTGCAGTTAGATTAACAAGAATTTAAGCTTTCTGCCCATATCAGATATGTCTATGTCCTGGGAAATGTTCTTGCAACCTCATGCTAATCACATTAGCGCACGTTAGCTCAACCGTCCCGCAAAGGGACACACACACTGATCCTGTAGAGATTTAAGATCAAATTGAAATCAGTATTTCATGCTCAATATTGGACACATCATTTTTTGATACTTCCATTAACAGACCAACCATCTGGTATGCTGATCAAGGTGAAGAATAAACTACACACACTTTGAAGGAACATGTTGTGCTTTGAACATGAGGAGGATAACTCTGATGTATTATGAATATCCACTCAGGATCACCACTGTACAGTAAGTTCACCTCCACATTGGAAATGCCCTGTGTACCATGGGGGGAGAAAGACAACTGTGCTCCCTGCTAGCACAAGGTTGAGTTTCCTTTCCTTTGTGTGATCTGTGTCGAGCTGTTACATCCTTTCATGATCCCTCAGCCGTCACACAGAGACTGAGATCAAAAGGATGACCACCTGAGCTACAGTAGGCTTGTGGTCATTAACCTGTCACATGTCAACAAACTGAAATAGTCCACCCACACAGACAGTGTGGTGAAGAACATCGCAACAGCGCCTCTAATTTCAGGAAGCTGAAGAAATTTGGCTTGCCACCTAAAATCCTCACAAACCTTTACAGATGCACAATTGAGAGCATCCTGTCGGGCTGTGTCACTGCCTGGTACGGCAAATGCACCGCCTACAACTGCAGGGCTCTCCAGAGGGTGGTGCGGTCTGTACAACGCATTACCAGGGGCAAACTACCTGCCCTCCAGGACACCTACATCACCCAATGTCACAGGAAGGCCAAAATGATCAAAGACAACAACCCCCCGAGCCACTGCCTGTTCATCCCACTACCATCCAGAAGGCAAGGTCAGTACAGGTGCATCAAAGCTGGGACTGAGAGACTGAAAAACAACTTCCATCTCAAGGCCATCAGACTGTTAAACAGCCATCACTAGCACAGAGACGCTGCTGCCTACATACAGACTTGTAACCATTGGCCACTTGAATAAATGGAACACAAGTCACTTTAATAATGTTTACATATCTTGCATTACTCATCCCATATGTATACTTTGAATTCTATACTATCTATGGCATCTTAGACTATGCTGCTCTGACAATGCTCATCCATACATTTATATATTCTTATTCCATTCCTTACTTAGATGTGTGTGTATTAGGTATTTGTTGTGGAATTGTTAGATTGTCAGATATTGTCAGATATTGTCAGATATTGCTGCACTGTTGGAACTAGAAGCACAAGCCCTTCACTACACTCGCAATGACATCTGCTAACCGTGTGTATGTGACCAATAACATTTGATTTGATTTGTCACACCCTACACACTTCACATTTCCAAAAACCGTTGCCTTGTGTGGAGTCGCTTTAATAAAATCTTGGCATTTTCCTCCATAACTTAGTTTCACTTCCATCCATGTTGCACCTTAATACCATACAGCTACAGTACCTTAGGTTGTTTTACAAGTGGAAAAAAGCACAGCCTCAATTTCTGCTGTGTGCCAAGTCGATTCAGGAAGATAGAGGTGAAATTGCATTGTTTATCTGTTCTGTACAGGTCAAGGTTTTCCTGCTGCTCTCTGTTGGAAGACTACAGGAGACGAATGAGGACTCTCGAAGGGCTGTCTGGTCTCTTCAAAAAATGTAACTAAACAACACGTGTTTTCACTGAAAAAGGAAGAACATTGCAATCATCTGGTGAGAAGATGGTGAGGGGAAGAGCAAGGGGAGAGAGAAGAGAAAGAGAGAGACTTCACAGTTCAGCCAATATATTAGTTCTGCTCCCCCTGCCAAAAAGAAACACTAGTTAATAAATTAATTCTCAGGACAAAGGGTTTGTGTTACCAAGACATGCCCAAAGACATGCCACTCCATCACTGCACTAGTCCTTTGACACCGTGCTCAATATTGTATTGGTGATATGTATCACTATGTAAGTCAGTGTATTGTGATTATTGCGTATACCAATGCCAATATATCCAAATACTATAGAGTATAATACTGTAAGGTATTTCTGTCATTATATTTTCACAAAACTAAAGATGAAACAGAAAAGCAATGCCTTCAAATTTGAATGACCATGGATCAGGAAAAAAACAGCTTGTGACAATGTGACAAAAGAGCCCGTGTGAACGTATTTAGGACAATCGTAGCAAGACTATTAACTTCATGTAGGTTCAGCAAATATGAATCAATTCTTCCTATGAAACATCATTTCTTAACTGTTGAGTAAAGAAACTGTGTGTTCGAGTTAGTAAATAATAGTCAGTGGAACCCCTGTAGTCAGCCCAGCAGTCCTCTTTGCATTCAGTACTGCCTCTGGTGGCATCAGCTTAAATATCAAAGGTTCACCACTGGAGTGTTTGTTCCTGTTTATACCCATTCTCCATTTATAACAATGGATATATGCCCATCACAAATGTGTGACACTTTCAGAGACATTCCCAGGGTCCAGTGACATGTTAATCCCTGCCAGAAACAAGCAATGTGACGAAGGCAACTCAGTTGAAGCATTAGAAGCATTTATTTTACATGCAACATGTTCAATTGTTCAATTGGGGCGGCAGGTAGCCTGGTGGTTAGAGCGTTGGGCCTGTAACCGAAAGGTTGCTGGATCGAATCCCCAAGGTAAGTCTGTCATTCTGCTCCTGAACAATGCAGCTAACCCACTGTTCCCCGGTAGGCTGTCATTGTAAATAAGAATTTGTTCTTTACTGACTTGCTTAGTTTAAAAAAAAGGTTAAATAAAAAACATTGTATATCAAAGTTAAATTCACTCCTCTTGAGGTGAAGATTCATCTAAAATACTTTTGGTGACTTTAATTGAGCTTGCCTGACACAATGGAATCAATAGAACAGAAACCTGCCTGTCTGGCACTTCATGCAGGCTAAAGAAACACTCAAAAGTATTTGAAAGATCTCAAATAGTATTTGAACCCATGTATGATTGCACGATAATAACCATTGGTGAGGGAGTCCGAAACTTCATATCCATTTATCAATGTATTGCATTTATACACTGCTATTCAGCGGATCTAAAATCACTTTACTCCATTATAAACTCATCCTGTCCACCACCAATGTGTAACACCCCGTGATGCAAGACTCCCATTTTGTGTCAGAAGGCTCACCGGCCATTAGCTATGACAGTGGAGAGGTGAGAATGGATTATGCCAATTTGAAGCTAGGGATGATTAGGTAACCATGGCAGTGTGAGGGGTCAGGTTGGTAATTTAGACAGGACACCAGGTCTAACATTCCCATGTATGCTACCGTATAAGTGTCATGGGGTTCCTTTAGAGACCACAGAGAGTCAGGATTTGGGTTAACCGTCTTATCCAATGGACAGGACCTTTTACAGGGCAGCGTCCCCATCCTTGCCTCATACTGGCCAACAAACACCACTTCCAGCAGATTCAAATATCCAAACAGTTTTTTCTCAGAGGTCTCCCGTCCAACTCTTAACCATGCTGAACCTTCCTTTGCTTCACAGGAGACCTAGCAGTATTGTATGGTATTTGTTCAAATGAGCAAACATATATATATATATATATACACATATATATATACACGTATATATATACACGTATATGTACATACATACATACATACATACATACATACATACATATACATATATACATATATATACACACATATACATATATATACACACACATACATATATATACACACACATATACATATATATACACACACATATACATATATATACACACATATACACACATATACATATATATACACACATATACATATATATACACACATATACATATATATACACACACTGCTCAAACAAATAAAGGGAACACTTAAACAACACAATGTAACTCCAAGTCAATCACGCTTCTGTGAAATCAAACTGTCCACTTAGGAAGAAACACTGATTGACAATACATTTCACATGCTGTTGTGAAAATGGAATTGACAACAGGTGGAAATGAAGGGACCTAAAAGGAGGGAAACAGCTATGGATTTAACTATATATACATTTTAAAAAACACCCCACAAGCCACACCTATGATTTATAATGGCTAGGCTGTTTCACTCCATTTAGGTCCCTTCACTCACCTCCGATCTTTCGAAGATCCAGATGAATCAGGATAAACAAGTCATGAATGGAGAGTAATCAAAGACCGTTGAAATGATTTGCCTCTGATTAGAATTGTTCGACATCTTTATGCTGGGTGGACACCTTTCAGATACAGGCCTTAAGCAGAGGTCCCTTGTAGCTCATGGCTCTCCCTCTTTGCTGGTTACTGAGATGTGACTATACTGTATAGCCCCAGTGATTACTGTCTTTTACAGAGCAACAGAGAGCTGCAGTTGACACCTTTTAATGGCCTTTTTCTACCTTACCCCCTGCAGCTTGTGTCAAATCCAATCTTCTGGATCTGGTACAGCTTGTCTGCATTAATTTGAGAAATTCTAACGTGCACTGTAAGATTATTAGCCGGCTCCATAGCTTGGATTTAAGAAATGTAAGATGTTTTATATTACAATCTGGCAATTACATTAAACGACAAATTTAAAAACGGATGTTAACGGTTGAAATGCATTGATTTCTTTTAGATCTCCTTTGAATATGTGGACATTAATTCTCCATGGTCATTAGGGTCACCCCATACCCATGACAGCATGGTTCCCATATTGATTCATACCAATAATAGAGTGTTTTGGTGGATTTGGGCTGCTAAGGCCAAAATGAGACCCAAAGCGCACACAATGCATTCATATTTCATTAGACTACTAAAGTCTGAAACTAAATATGCTTGAGGGTCAATATCAAAACCTCAGTGGATACCATTGTTGAATTGCGTTAATCATTCGCAAAATGTTTAAACATTGATTTGTATATCCGGCGAGTTTCGTGTGAATGACTTTAAAGGAACATTTTGACAAAATGTTGCTGAGAGATTACAAAATAAAGACAACAACAATAAATAAATAAATGCTCTTTAACATCTTTAAGATGTTGAATGGCCTTTACATTGGCATAAACCAATCACACTAACCTTCTTTCATGTTCCAAACCAAGCCCATATGAATGTACTCCTGTCCTACTGCTAGATTATTGCACTGATGCAGTCCTGTACACAAAGCCCCTTACACTTTGAAGGTACTTATTAACGAGAGAGGGCTCCATGCAGTGAAGGACTATTGGCTACAGGGGAGGAAGTGGTTAAAAGTGATCTATAGGACGGTCCTCAAGGATATTTGCCAGGTGGCAAGTGGCCAGTTACTTTGGAAATAATCATCCATCAAGGTCCAAAAGCAATGTTCTACAGAAGCATATAATGAACAAAAATACAGTGCATTTGGAAAGCATTGAGACCCCTTGACTTTGTTACGTTACAACCTTATTCTAAAATGGATTCAATTGTTATTTTTCCTCATCAATCTACATACAATACCTCATAATGAAAAAACAAAAACAGGTATTCAGACCCTTTACTGAGTACTTTGTTGAAGCACCTTTTTATTTATTTGTATTTAATTAGGCAAGTCACTTATGAACAAATTGTTATTTACAATGACGGCCTACCCCGGTCAAACCCTAACCCGGATGACGCTGGGCCAATTGTGCGCCGCCCTATGGGACTCCCAATCACGGCCAATTGTGGAATTGAACCAGGGGCTGTAGTGACACCTCTAGCACTGAGATGCAGTGCCTTAGACCGCTGCGCCACTCGGGAGCCCCTTAGAGGCGTATGGTAGAGAAATTAACATTCAATTTTCTGGCAACAGCTCTGGTGGACATTCCTGCAGTCAGCATGCCAATTGCACGCTCCCTCAAAACATGAATTACATTTTAGACCGGCCTTTTATTATCCCCAGCACAACGTGCACCTGTATAATGATCATGCTGTTTAATCAGCTTCTTGATATGCCACACATTGTTAATCTCCGGACGTGATAGGCTTGATGTTTATCGTTACCCTGTTAGCATCGGTGGATCTAAAGCTAATAGATAATAGATGGTCATTTTTACAAATTAAAATATTTAAAAGGGTAATCCAGGATTGGCACAAACTTTTGGACATTTAAAATGAATTATATATACCAATTGAACATTGTAGAATATAACTGTTGTTATTTTACTCGATTGTTCATAAACAATGCAACTGTAAACAAACACGGTTAAACATATCATTTTGATCTCATGGATGGTCAGTCCATGCATCCTTGCATCACTAAATAAACATCAGATGTAGCATACTATATCTTCACTTAGGAACATTAAAGTAAAGCGTTTACGGCTGGGACTGCATGTTTGTGTTCCTTTTGTTTTGCGTGGATTCCACGAGTGCTAGCTGGCTGTACTACAGACACCTGTCATCGTCGTGGGAAAGACTCATTGTTATCTTTTCGTAAAACAACTGGTTGCAGGAGAGAGCCAATCTGGATACCAAGGAGATCCTGAGGAAAATCGACGAGTACCAACAGCTTTACGCTATGGAGGAACAACATACTCCTTCGTGGAAAGATCCGACCACCTCACAAAATAACTTTAACCGGACAAAAAAAAGAAAAACAGATTCATCTACAGACACGGACGATTTACTTACCATTGAGGTAGAGGCTAGTGCTCTGGCTGGAATCCATGCAACAATGGAAAAGCGGTCTGAGGAGGTAGCAGGGCTGAGGGCGAGTTTGGAGTTCAGCCAGAGGGAAATTCTCAAGCTCAAAAGAGAAGACAAGACACTCACAGCCAAGGTAAAAAATACACAATCCCAACATGGATTGTCTACTCAGGGAAACAGGGTGATGAAGGAGACGCTAGTAGACATACAAAGTCGTAGCATGCGTGAACATTTTTTTTTTCTGGTTTTCCTGAGGACGCATCCAATAATCTAGAGGGCGTGATCAGAGGATTCATGCAATCCGCCTTGAAACTTCCTATAGAGACTGTAAACAAGGTGGCTTTCCACCGAGTACACAGACTTGGAGTTCGTAGCGACAAGACCAAGGGTCCCCGACCGATCATCGCAAAATTTGAACACTACCAACAAAGGGAGCTGATCAAAAGCAGAGGAAGGGACCAAATTCGGTCTCAATGACCAATTTCCAAAGGAGATAAAGGAACGTCGTAAGAGACTGTATCCGGTACAAAGACAACAAAGGACGGATGGTAGGCGTGCCTTTATCATTGTGGACAAACTCTTTATAGATGGACAGCTATTCCGAGACAGCTCCATAACACCGTGGCTGCACTAAATTCTACAGGGACTTCGGGTTACGAAAAAAAGAAGGTATGGGAACTGTTTAAAATATCTGAACATTATGAAGTGGATATGAACACACACATGCTCAACTACATGCTTGCTTACACATAAGGACTTATACATACACACCTGATCTCTCACTCTCTTTCTCTCTTTTCTCTTCTCTTCTGTCTCTCTATTGTCGAGAACTGTTTTATAACTTAATGTGTTTATTGTTTGTCTATCTTTTGTATGTATTTGTCTACAAGTTTATATATGTTTACAACAAGCAAGGGGAAGATATCAGAATAGGGGCATTGGGAAATAACATATTGTACGGAATACATTTGTACTGTAGTGAAGCCGTCTCTAGAGTAATGCAAGGCCTCTTTCATGATCATGTGAAACGTCAATTGCTATGGAAATGCTGGGATGTGTTTTTCAATTATGTTAAAGGTAATTATGATGCAACTATGATGGTGATACGATATGGATTACAATTATGAATATTAAGACTATACGCACTACATGTTACACACATAGACACTCAAAAATTGGCAGAGTTATTATTTATTTGGACATCACACATTATAGTCTTAGTCTTATACAGACATCATACACACTCTCATTATATCATATCCAATATCATACACAACAACCTACTCAGATTTGTTACACACATCATTTGTTTCAATTTTCTAACATATGTGGCATTGGCTCACAGGCAAACAGGCAAGGGAATAAAAAAATATTGCTAGAACCTATTTCTTGAATTCTAAATATCAGACATTTGAAAGCTCTAGTTTTGACCTTCATAATACCTCTGATGGCAGTAACTTTACATGCACTAATTATAGTCAATTTAGCCTAAGAATAGTATCTAGTTATGGTAAGGGGTGAAATAAGTATAGCTAGTTATAATTGTAACGGTTTGGCAGATGAACAGTCTTTACATGGCTAAAAGAAAAGGAATATAACATATATTGTTTACAGGAAACTCACTCTACATCCTTAGATGAAGAAAAAAAGGGGTGGGTGGTGAAATAATTTTCTGTCATGGACAAAGGAACTCATGATATTAATTAACAAAAATGTTGATCTGAATGTGCAAATAATCAGGAATGATTCGCAAGGAAGGTGGATCCTTTTGAATATGAAAGTGGACGAAAAAGAGATTTGGCTCATTCATCTATATGGTCCAAATCAGGATGATCCACACTTACAGGCAACAAATGAACAAATCATTATGGTAGGAGACTATAACACAGTGTTAAGTACCTCAGTGGACCGTAAAGGTAATCCCTCTACAAACTATCATCACTGTGCCCTTAAGGAAATCACAAATATTATGGACACATTGGAAATAGTAGATATTTGGAGACTAAAAAACCCCGACCTAGTGAGATATAAATGGAGGAGACTTAATTAAGCTAGTCGTCTTGACTACTTTCTTGTCTGTTTCTCTCTTGCATCAAAGGTTAAAAAAGTTTTAATTGGAGACAGAATGTGGAAAAACCCCAGGGCTTGATGGCATACCAATAGAGGTATATCAAGTATTTTTTAATATAGTAAAAGCTCCAATGTTAGATTGTTTTAACTACTCCTATAGAAATGGTAGTCTGTCATGTACTCAGCAGGAAGGTCTGATTTCTCTATTATTAAAACAAGACCCAGATGGCAAATATAAAGACCCAGTCTTATCTAAAAAACTGGAGGCCCCTTAAAACCTGTTGTGACTAGGGAGCAGTATTTTCATTTTTGGAAGAAAAAAACATTCCCGTAATAAACGGGATATTTTGTCAGGACAAGATGCTAGAATATGCATATAATTGACGGCTTAGGATAGAAAACACTCTAAAGTTTCCAAAACTGTAAACATATTGTCTGTGAGTATAACAGAACTGATGTTGCAGGTGAAAGCCTGAGAAAAATCCAATCCGGAAGAGCCTCATGTTTTGAAAGCGCTGCGTTCCAATGAGTCCCTATTGAGCAGTGAATGGGCTATCAACCAGATTACTCTTTCTCCGTATTCCCAAAGGTGTCTACAGCATTGTGACGTAGTTTTACGCATTTATGTTGAAGACTACCCGTAAGCGGCTACATTGCGCAAGTGGTCACTTGATGCTCCCAGAGAGATTCTCGCGTAAAATACAGAGGTAGCCATTACTCCAATCGGTCCTACTGAAAAACGAATTGTCCCGATGGATATATTATCGAATAGATATTTGAAAAACACCTTGAGGATTGATTATAAACAACGTTTGCCATGTTTCTGTCGATATTATGGAGCTAATTTGGAATATTTTTTTGCCGTTTTCGTGACTGCAATTTCCGGGCGATTTCCCAGCCAAACGTGAAGAACAAACGGAGCTATTTCGCCTACAAAATAATATTTTGGGAAAAAAGGAACATTTGCTATCTAACTGGGAGTCTCGTGAGTGAAAACATCCGAAGCTCATCAAAGGTAAATTATTTAATTTGATTGCTTTTCTGATTTCCATGACCAAGTTACCTGCTGCTAGCTGGACAAAATGCTAGGCTAGGCTATCGATAAACGTACACAAATGCTTGTCTAGCTTTGGCTGTAAAGCATATTTTGACAATCTGAGATGACAGGGTGATTAACAAAAGGCTAAGCCGTGTCTCAATATATTTAATTTGTGATTTTCATGAATAGGAATATTTTCTAGTAATATTTATGTCCGTTCCGTTATGCTAATTAGTGTCAGGCGATGATTACGCTCCCTCATGCGGGATGGTGAGTCACTAGAGGTTAAACTTCAATATTGTGATGCAAAAATACTAGCAAAATTCAGAGCACTAAGAATTAAAAGGGTTTTACCAGGTAATGCTCATCCTGATCAGACAGGTTTTTTACATGGACGATACATTTGAGATAATATACGACAACTACTAGAAATAATAGAACATCATGAAACAAAAAGAAGCCAGGAATGGTATTTATAGCGGATTTTGAAAAGGCATTTGATAAAGTAAGACTGGATTTTATTTATAAATGCCTGGATTTTTTTCAATTTCAGTAATTCTCTTAAAAAATGGGTACAAATAATGAATAGCAACCCCAGATGTAGACTTCTCAGAGTTTTGAATTGTTAAGAGCGGTTAACAAGGGTGTCCGCTGTCACCATATCTATTCGTTATGGCCATCGAAATGCTAGCTTTGAAAATCAGATCCAATAACAACATTAGAGGATTACAAATCCAAGGCTTAAAAACAAAGGTGCCCATGTATGCCGATGACTGAAGTTTTATGTTAAGTCCGCAAGCTAGATCCCTGCAATGTCTCATTAAAGATCTAAAAGATCTAAAACCTAATTATGATAAGTGTACAATATTACGTATTGGATCCTTTTACAGTACCCTGCAGCTTACCTATAAAAAGGGCTGAAGGTGAAGTAGACACACTCGGTATTCATATCACAAAATATATAAATAAGCTCTCCACAATGAATTTCAATAGAAAACTTAATAGACAAGATCCTGCAACCATGGAGAGGTAAATACCTGTCTATTTATGGAAAAATTGCCCTGATTATCTCCTTAATCATATCTCAGTTTACTCACTTACTGATGGCGCTGCCTACTCCTGATGATTTGTTTTTCAAATCATATGAGCAAAAAATATTTTGCTTTATCTGGGACACTAAACCAGACAAAATAAAACGAGCCTATCTATATAATGAATAAGAATTGGGTGGGTTGAGATTATTCAATATAAAAGCACTAAATCTCTCTTTAAAAGCTACACTCATTCAAAACCCTAAATGGTTCTCAAGTAGATTAATAAGAAAAGCTCATCCATTGTTTAAAAATAGCTTTTTTGGCCTTTGTGCAGATTGGCATGTCTCATTTTCGATTAATTGAAAATGATACTTTTTTCAAAGTATCTGTCTTTATCAAACAAGCATTGCAGAGCTGGCTACAATTTACATTTCATCGCCCTGAAAAGATAGAACAAATATTACAACAAATATTATGGCTGAACTCAAATGTGCCGGTTGATAAAATACCTGTATTTAGGAGAAAGATGTTTGAAAAGGGTATTTTGTTCTTAAATTATATTGTAAATGTAGAGTTATGTCCTTCATGGAGTTATCAGAATTGTACGGGAAGGTCCGCTCAATCCAAGCGAACAACCAATTGATTACAGCATTGTCCCAAAAATGGAGGAGGCAGATGGCAGAGGGAGGAGGTAGGGAACTGGTCTGTCTGCCCAATATAAAGGATCGAAATAAAAGTACATTTGAATGACACTAAGTGGTAGTGTTTTTACAACTAATGCTGGTTTGCCTGAGGCTGATGCCGTGCAGGTGTTTGTACACATGCATATGCACACACACACTCATTCAAATAAACATACAAGAACATACACATACATGTAATAGTGCCAGACATGCACACAAACATATTCAGTTGTCCTTGATGTCCTTTGTTTTAAATCTATGATTTAGTTAAGAATTTTTGTTGCATTGTTATTTGCCGTTTTCTTTTGTCTATTTAGTTCATTCTCTTGGTTGTTGGTGCATTGGGGGGTTCTTGGGGGTGGGGAATGGAATTAACTATATATTTCTTCCGGGGAGGAGGGGGGACTATGGGAGGGGTCTCGAATGGTTGAGGGACAGCTATTGGGGAACTGTGGGGGGATCTTGGAGTGTTAGGGTTTCACAAGATTGTGATCATGAAAAAGGAATCTATGACATATTTTATATCACAATCATGCACGCTCACACATAAGGATGGCTCTGTTGCGGAAATACTTATGTTTGATAGTGTCTTGATGCTATATTGTTTGTCTTTCATGTTCTAATACTTTAATATTACCCCTTGCTTGTGTTTTTTTGTAATAATTTTATTTATTTTTTAAATGAAAAACACAAGTAAAATCAATCAAAGCCCTTATTACATCAACAGAAACCTGAGCCTAAAACCCCAGAGAGCGTTAAAGAGAGAGAGAGAGAGACAGAGTGGAAGAGAGAGAGAGAGAGAGAGACAAAGCGGTAGAGAGAGAGAGCGGCAGAGAGAGAGCGTGGTAGAGAGAGAGCGCAATAGACAGAGAGAGAGAGAGAGAGAGAAAGAGAGAGAGAAAGAGCGCAATAGAGAGAGAGAGGTAGAGAGCGCGGTAGAGCGAGAGAGCAGTAGAGTGAGAGAGAGAGGGAGTCGAAACAGCAGGTCTGTGACAGCAGATCCGGTGAACAGGTCAGGGTTCCATAGCCGCAGGCAGAACAGCAGAAACTGGATCAGCAGCACAACCAGGTGGATTGATGCATATGCAGAAATCGCTCAGCCATTTCCTGGTTGCTAATACACTGCTCAAAAAAATAAAGGGAACACTACAATAACACATCCTAGATCTGAATGTATGAAATATTCTTATTAAATACTTTTTTCTTTACATAGCTGAATGTGCTGACAACAAAATCACACAAAAATTATAAATGGAAATCAAATTTATCAACCCATGGAGGTCTGGATTTGGAGTCACACTCAAAATGAAAGTGGAAAACCACACTACAGGCTGATCCAACTTTGATGTAATATCCTTAAAACAAGTCAAAAAGAGGCTCAGTAGTGTGTGTGGTCTCCACGTGCCTGTATGACCTCCCTACAACGCCTTGCCATGCTCCCGATGAGGTGGCGGATGGTCCCCTGAGGGATCTCCTCCCAGACCTGGACTAAAGCATCTGCCAACTCCTGGACAGTCTGTGGTGCAACGTGGTGTTGGTGGATGGAGCGAGACATGATGTCCCAGATGTGCTCAATTGGATTCAGGTCTGGGGAACGGGCGGGCCAGTCCATAGCATCAATGTCTTCCTCTTGCAGGAACTGTTGACACACTCCAGCCACATGAGGTCTAGCATTGTCTTGCATTAGGAGGAACCCAGGGCCAACCGCACCAGCATATGGCCTCACAAGGGGTCTGAGGATCTCATCTCGGTACCTAATGGCAGTCAGGCTACCTCTGGCGAGCACATGGAGGGCTGTGCGGCCGTCCAAAGAAATGCCACCCCACACCATTACTGACCCACCGCCAAACCGGTCATGCTGGAGGATGTTGCAGGCAGCAGAACGTTCTCCACGGCATCTCCAGACTCTGTCACGTCTGTCACATGTGCTCAGTGTGAACCTGAAGAGCACAGGGCGCCAGTGGCGAAAGCCAAACGTCCTGCACGGTGTTGGGCTGTAAGCACAACCCCCACCTGTGGACGTCGGGCCCTCATACCACCCTCATGGAGTCTGTTTCTGACCGTTTGAGCAGACACATGCACATTTGTGGCCTGCTGGAGGTCATTTTGCAGGGCTCTGGCAGTGCTCCTCCTGCTCCTCCTTGCACAAAGGCAGAGGTAGTGGTCCTGCTGCTGGGTTGTTGCCCTCCTACAGCCTCCTCCACGTCTCCTGATGTATTGGCCTATCTCCTGGTAGCGCCTCCATGCTCTGGACACTACGCTGACAGACACAGCAAACCTTCTTGCCACAGCTCGCATTGATGTGCCATCCTGGATGAGCTGCACTACCTGAGCCAGTTGTGTGGGTTGCAGACTCCGTCTCATGCTACCACCAGAGTGAAAGCACCGCCAGCATTCAAAAGTGACCAAAACATCAGCCAGGAAGCATAGGAACTGAGAAGTGGTCTGTGGTCACCACCTGCAGAACCACTCCTTTATTGGGGGTGTCTTGCTAATTGCCTATAATTTCCACCTGTTGTCTATTCCATTTGCACAACAGCATGTGAAATGTATTGTCAATCAGTGTTGCTTCCTAAGTGGACAGTTTGATTTCACATAAGTGTGATTGACTTGGAGTTACATTGTGCTGTTTTAGTGTTCCCTTTATTTTTGAGCAGTGTATATCGCCTAATTTCAGTTTATGTGACAAAACATGCAAGTAAGGTGTAGAGAATTATTGTTCCATCTAAAACAGCTGTAAAATATATTTTACATAATCCAAAATGTTGTATTTTCAGCTGTTTGAAGCTGGTGTACAAAACCGAAAGTAAAAGACGCAAAAACGAAATTCAAGAACGGGAATCATAGAAATATTGCGCATTGAACCGATCTACCGCTTCTTAGACTTGCTTTCAAATGAGATCTATAACACACATTTGGTCGGGTCGCCCAAAAAGACACATATTGCAGCTTTAACTAATCAACAATTAGCCACAGTACAACTCTCTGACATGTAGCTTGGGGGTTATTTTTTAAATCTAATCTCAGCCATAAAGGTTCCAACTGTAAATCTAAATCACATGACGCTCAATCAATCCATCAGATAAACCAGCTCACTCTAGATTACAGAGAAATTGATGAGCAGGGTTATATACAGAAGCAGTGGTTCTGCTACAAACACTTTCAAGCGGAAGGCCAATGTTCCACAGTGAGGGGGAGTTCAAGCTGACGTCACTGCCATTAATCTGGAATTCAGTGTACCTTCCTTTGACACCAAAATGTGACCGACAGGCTTGATTCTGTCTTATGTAGCAAAATTTGAAAGTGTGTTTTTAACATTGGATAAAAGTAGAGACTCACAGCTAGAAAATGGTATATCATACATTAAAGTTGAGGAACAATGGGAAAGTAATTCTGCTTGAAAGTTGATAAACTTCTAACCTCACTTTTGAGAAAATAGCCCTTGAATGTTTTGGTAAACCTACTAGAGAGCTCTTCTTATTCTACACCCATTCACCATCGTTTACACCCTCTTAAACCTTAGCCCTATGTGAAGCCATATACTTAACAACCAAAGATTTCAAGACTAAAAGTTGGTTTATACTACGGGTGTGTTTGTAAATTCAATCTGGAGTGCCAGGTTTTCCTTTTGTAAATTCAGAGCGTTTCAATCTCGGAGCTTTCAGAGTGCACACTGGATGCTCTGGCCAAAGAGTAGGGTTGATCCGAGTGTTCTGACCTAACAGCAGTCAAGCACCCAAGCTAACTGGCTAACATTGGCTAGCTTGCGAGCTACTTCCAGACACATATGAGAGAACAGCTCACTGACTATTTTACTCACCCTAGCAGAGCTGATTAGGCTGTATTTTTGTTATCCAGAGCGTTGGTGATTGTAGCTGTGCTGCTGGCAAAAATGTTATTACGCTTTTTTGCTGACGTTTAGTTGAGCGTTCATAAATTCCTCTGTTATTCTGCGCTCTGACACACAGACAAGAGTGCTCTGAAATCGAATCTGCAGGTACCAACCAGGTTCAATGTTAGCTAGTTAGCTAACATTAGGCTATAACTAGCAATGCAAAGGGCTCTGAGATATGAATAATATTACTATACAGATCATACACGTAACGTTAGCTATCGAGTCAGCCAGCTAACGTTAGCTAGATAGCTAACAGTATGCTTTTACTTGAAATGACAATGAGAAACTTGTAATATCTGAACATTTTGCTAGGTAGACTATCTTACCTGGAATACATGGATGGACGCTTCTCCCTTTCTGTCACGGATGCCATGGTTTCCCTTAGCTTGAAGATGTAATCCGGAGCCAGGTGTTTTATACAATAACCTTCAGTGTGTTCTCTTTTCGACTCCGTCTGCATATTTGCAATCAAATGCCAGAATCTCCTTAGCTATCATATTCTAATTCCACTGGGCATTCCACTGATTTCAAAACTCGGTCCTCCAGAAAGTGGAGCAATACTTTTGTAGTTCTACCATGTGATATCTTTAAAAAAAAGATGCATTAGAAAGGATTACCTACACATACTAACCAGCTCACATTCTAGACAAAAGAGTGCTACATGGCAGACCAATCGAATCTCATCTCTCGACATGTCCAGCCCAGCCGTAATCTCAGCTAAGTATGGCTAGCGGGAAGGTTCCTGGCTTTTTCCGTGGCTAAACCAACTTGGCTCACAATTTAACAATTGTATTAGTATTTACACATGGCAACCAAGTTTGTTAATAAGGCACATGAAAGTTCACATGTTCCAGAAGGCATTTCTGCCCAAAAAAACGCATTTTGATTAAAAAAAGTTTACGTTCAAATGGTTCTCCTGTGAAGTGGTGACATGCGACATATGCCTAGTTTCCCGAAACGAGTCACAAATGGATAATTCTGACAGCCAGGTCGCTATCATCCCATATCTTACTCCACCATTAGAGAGGATGATTAACTGGGGCGGCAGTTAGCCTAGTGGTTAGAGTGTTGGACTTGTAACTGAAAGGTTGCAAGATCGAAGCCCTGAGCTGACAAGGTAAAAATCTGTCGTTATGTCCCTGAACAAGGCAGTTAACCCACTGTTCCTACACCATCATTGAAAATAAGAATTTGTTCTTAACTGACTTGCAAAGTTAAATAAAGGTAAAAAATTGAAAAACTGCATTTGGTGAGACAAGCATTTTACACTTCTCTTTTTGTAAAATTTGTCTTGGATGTAATCCTCACAGTTGACACAGGCCAAGGCTCCAGTTCCAACTACTGTTCACTGTCACCCTAGAGATGAATATTACTATGAAGAGCTTAAGAGGCTGACAGATAATGTTGTACTGGCTACAGGTTTAACAAATCTGCCTGTGCTCCTTAGGGGCATCAAATGATACAATCAGATTGGTGCACTTTGAAATTCTAAGCACACAATGAGATGGCATAATATTTGCGTGTTGTCTGGTAAGCTTTAAGGCTATATTATGATTCTGTATAAAATATACACTGCGTGCTATATTTAAATGTCCTGTTTTGTCTACTTTTGTAAATTAATGCACTGTACAAATTGCAGATTTAAAAAAATCTAGTTAAGATAACATTTTGAAAGAAAAGTTTGTTATTTCAAGATAACTTTTCAAGTTCAAGTTGAATTCAAGACAGACTCACCATTTGATGATGTAAGGGCCAATGGGGCCACAGTAAATGCAACCTCTTGTAGTGGTGGGTTCAACAAGCAGTCAAATATAAAACTGATAAAGTAGAAGAGTGAGCTTGTAAGACTTTGAGAAGAAAGGATCATTGTTGAAATACTACATCTTCAAATATAAGGAACTGGACCACAAAAGTACTTAAAATCCCAGAATACGGTAGGAATCAACATCGTAGGGATAAAAACAAAGCAAACAGAGGACACAGAAGGCACAGTATGTGGGTATGTCCGGGTGTATTGTGATGGAAGGTGGGGTGTGTGTTTTTGTGTTTGGAAAAGTCTGGAGTTAATTGAGTAAAAATGGAAAATGGTTGCAAATGTCAGAGCCCATGTGTGTCTGAGAGCAGGAGTTTTGTGCAGATATGGGATATACATTAAAATAGATTATAAACATAGATTGTCTTATCATGATAGAGCGGTCCCCAACCCTGTACCCTAGAGACCCACCTGAGCAACCTACACACTAAGGAGAAATCCTTATCTGTTTTATAGGCCTACTGCAAGTAGCCTATATGCAGCCAAAACAGAAAGATAAACGCGGTCAGCGACCCAATAAAGCAGCACTGACCCCTCAAGTGTCTGAGCCTGCCTGACAGGGTTGGTCCTATAAAGCCAAAGTCAGGATGGGTGAGCATAATATACAAGGAACTTCTCAAAGCTGCTAATGAGTAACCTTGATGACCTTGTACCTAGCCAGTGGGGATTCCGGTGTATCTCATTATGGTAAATGGGGAAATAAGTATAGCCAGTGATAATTCTAATGGCTTAGCAGATAATAAGAAAAGCTGATCAGTATTTAGGAATAAAATATATATTATTTACAGGAAACTCATTCAAGTCATGTGGAGAAAGGATTGGGGGGGGGTTGAAATACACCTCTCCCATAATGATGATCCACGCTTCTTTGGAATGTATATAATAATTTATCAAGCCTTACAAGCAATAAAATACTATTATTATGGTGGGAGATTATAATACGGTTTTAAATACCTTAACAGACCATGAAGGAAATCACACTACAAACTATCACCCTCATGCATTTAAGGAGATCATGAATATCATGGATATAATGGAACTAGTGGATATACATGGCGGAGGCTCTATCAAGCTAGTCATCTTGACTACTTTCTTATGTCATTCTAGCTGGCAGCAAAAGTTTAAAACGTGTTGATATGGGACAGAATGCGGTCGGACCATCAAATAATTGGCATATACATTACTCTTACAGAATTTCCACATGTGAAACATTTGATAATCAAAGCCTATTGGATGACAACTTGTTTTTAACCAGGACAGAATCATTTATAACTATCTTTTTCTGATAATAATATAGGTACAGCAGATCCCCTTATTGTATGGAACACTTTTAAATGTGCCTTTAGAGGTCATACAATTCAATACTCATCTTTAAATCAAATGCAATTTAAGTCAAAATATGTAATATTAAGAAAGGAAAGAGAGAAACAGTACAGACAGATAGATAGCAAGAGACACATAATACGTTAGAGGAAACAGGAACAGAAATGGAGCAACTTATTCAATTAAGATCAAGTGTAATATATACATTTGAAAATCTTCAACAAAGAAATGCTACCAAAAACAATTTACTGAAACTTGTTACAAATGACAGTCACCCATGATTCACCAAACTATATTTTGAAAAAGGAAGCAAAGTACTTTAAGCATATGTTTTCATTTCAGTCTCCTCCATCTCCACTAACCAAAGTTAATTGTACGGATTGTTTTCCTATTAATAATGTAAAATGAACATCTGTACAGAAATACTCATGTGAAGGCCAAATTACAGAGGAGGAACTTCTTAATGCAATTAAAGCCTTTAAGTCCAGGAAAACTCCAGGGTGGCGCAGTGGTTAAGGGTGCTGTACTACAGCGCCAGCTGTGCCACCAGAGACTCTAGGTTCGTGCCCAGGCTCTGTCGTAACCGGTCGCGTCCGTGGGGCGATGCACAATTGGCCTAGCGTCGTCCGGGTTAGGGAGGGCTTGGCTGGTAGGGATGTCCTTGTCTCTTCGCGCACCAGCGACTCCTGTGGTGGACCGGGCGCAGTGCGCGCTAACCAAGGTTGACAGGTGCACAGTGTTTCCTCCGACACATTGGCTGTCTTCCGGGTTGGATGCGCGCTGTGTTAAGAAGCAGTGCGGCTTGCTTGGGTTGTGTATCGGAGGAAGCATGGCCTTCAACCTTCGTCTCTCCCAATCCCGTACGGGAGTTGTAGCGATGAGACAAGATAGTAGCTACTAACAATTGGATACCACGAAATTGGGGAGAAAAAGGGGGTAAAAAAAATAACTATGTTCCTTTCAATTATCTTATCGATTGATGACCAAGCAAGAACATTACGCATGACTGCAACAGAAGAACCATATTTCCACCTTAAAACAATCCTTGCTGCTTTGTTCTGTGCATTCTACAGCCTCCTAACTTCACTTGATGATGCATTTCCCCAGACCACAGAAAAGTAGTTCAACTGACTCTCAATTAATGCTTGTGTTATTTGCTGAATAATTGTTCATGGTAAATATTTAGCTATTCTTCTGATTATGCATGCTGTTTTAATATATATATATATATATTTTTTTACATAGATTAGTTATTTGAGACCACCATGATAAGCAGTTGTTTAGCTGCACTCCCAATAGTTTGGTTTCTGCCACTTCTTCAATTTGTACTCCTCCCATACTTAATTGTATCCCATGCTGTTTTGGCCTTTTCCTAGTGGAATAGACCAACATAACTTTGGTTTTCTTGGTGTTTGAAACAAGTTTGTTTTGGCAAACCCACTCCCTAATATTCTCCAAATCTCCTTGAAAAGCTTGCTGTACCTGTTGAACCGATTGTCTTGCTGCATAAATTGTAGTATCATCTGCAAATATAGTAGCTTGAGTTTCAGCTAAGGTATAGGGAAGGTCATTGGTATATATTAAATAGAGAAGTGGCCCAATTCTTAACAGCACTATCAACAAGGCAGGTCCTACAGGCCCTAGTTTTGTCACACCTGGGCAACTGTTCATTCGAGTGGTCAGGTGCCACAAAGAGTGACTTAGAAAAATTGCAATTGCCTCAGAGCAGGGCAGCACAGCTGGCCCTTGGATGTACAAAGAGTGCTAACATTAATGACATGCA
Source organism: Oncorhynchus kisutch (assembly GCF_002021735.2). Taxonomy (NCBI): domain Eukaryota; kingdom Metazoa; phylum Chordata; class Actinopteri; order Salmoniformes; family Salmonidae; genus Oncorhynchus; species Oncorhynchus kisutch. The sequence goes on from NC_034191.2 coordinate 37,841,722, forward strand.
TGTCAATCTCTCCTGGCTCAAAGTGGAGGAGAGATTGACTTCATCACTACTTGTATTTGTGAGAGGTATTGACATGTTGAATACACACAGAGCTGTCTGTTTGATCTAACTGGCACACAGCTCAGACACCCATGCATACCCCACAAGACACGCCGCCAGAGGTCTCTTCACAGTCCAGAACTGAGGCGCACAGTACTACATAGAGCCATGACTACATGCAACTCTTAAATAAATAAAACACAGGTAAAAATGCACCTTATGGAACGGCGGGGACTGTGAAGCAAAAGAAACAGACACATGCATACAAACACACGATAACATACACACTTTATACATGTATTTTATGTTATAGGTAAGTGGTACACTAGTAGAGTAGGGGCCTGAGGGCACACACTTAATATGTTGTGAAATCTGTTATGAATGTATTGTAATGTTTTTAAAACTGTCTTAATTTTGCTGGACCCCAGGAAGAGTAGCTGCTGCCTCGGCCACAGCTAATGGGGATCCATAACAAATACAAATACAAAAAAATACAACTTTTATATCATCGTGTAGTTTATCAATAAAATGGTCTAACGGTGAAGTGGATGGACATGCTTGGTATTCATATCATGAAAGAAAGAAATTCTCACTACAATACATTTTAATAGAAAGTTGGCAAAAATAGATAAGATATTGTTACCGTGGAATGGAAAATACTTGTCAAGTTGTGGAAAAATTACCCTGATTAACATTTTAGTCATAACTCAGTTTACCTATTTGCCTACACCTAGCGACTTGTTTTTGAAATAATATCAGAAAAAAATATTCAATTTGATTTGGAACAGCAAGCCTAACAAAATGAAATCATCCCCAAAATATCGCTATTTTTTAAGCATGCCATGGAAAGTTGGTTGCAATTTCAGTTTAATCCACCAGAAAAAAAACAGAACAAATAATACAACAAATATTGTGGTTAAACTTAAATATACTAAATTATTTTAAAAAAACATTTTTCCCAATTTAAAAAAAGGTATAATCTTTGTAAATGATATGATAAATAGGACATGCAGCTAACAAAAATATATGGAAATATTTGCTGTAATCAAAATCACAATCAACCAATTGCAGCATTACCGCAAAAATAGAAGAGGCAAGTGGAAGGGGGAAAATGTAAGGAGCTTGTTGGTCGGTCCTGCATTAAAGACCAAAATTGGATAAAGAAAATTGTGATAACTAAAAAAGTAGACCTATTTCGTTTAAGGACTAACACATTTACAGCTGTGCCATATAGATTGCAAAATAATTGGCAAGAGATTTTCAATGTACCGATTCCATGGCACATGGTTTATGAAATGATACACAAAACAACACTGGATTCAAAACTTCAAGTTTTTCAATTTAAATTATTATACAAAATTCTTGCAACCAATTTCATGTTACATATATGGGGGATACGATAATCCCAGTTTCGCAGATTTTGTTGCGAAGAGACAGAATCATTAGATCATTTGTTTTGGTACTGTCCATATGTCGCTTGTTTTTGGTCACAGTTTCAGTAATGGCTGCAGAATTGCAACATTGACCTGAAGCTAACTCTGCAAATAGCACTGCTGGGTGTTCCAAAAAGTAATAGTCACTCTACCAATAATATAATAATACTCGTAGCAAAATGTTTTCCTTAATTTACAATATGTAGAATCTATTAGAATAGAAAGGTTCAGAACTTTTGTGAAACATCACAGCACAATTGAAAAATATATGGCAAATAGAAATCAAAACTGGATGTGCTAGATAGTGATAGATGGGAGGGGTTGAGTGGAGCTGAAGGATGGGAATAAAAACAAACAAAAGATAACTATTCTAAAATATACAGTGTTCATAAATTGTATATAGTACGTATAAACTGGAAGTAGAAGCCCTAGACTTCTGCGATTATAAACAGATGGATTGGCATTCAATCACGAACATGCATATTCAATACTTTTCCCAGGTACACCACTACCTACAGTATATATGTATATGATGCTTCTAAGGGGGTATAGTCTAGTAAACTAACGTTAGACTACTCATGTGTGGGTACATGAAAACATAATCAAATAATCTCATATGCCATAGGCCTAAGCATTCAGAACAATTCATATCTCTGTTAAACACTACCAACGGACAAGGACAATAAACCCAGCAATTTAAATATATAAACAGTTTGTTTTATTGTCACATAAATATGATTATCTCCTCAATTTAACTGTATATAAATGTCACCCAGTGTTTAGACTATATCGCTCAGACACTATATGAAAAGTGTTTTTATAATTTTTCTGCACTTATCCTCCACTGAGTCCTCTTGGGAGCAGTGGTAATGACCCACCTTTATTTATTTTTCATAACGACACTGTGCCCTGTGTCATTGTGTGCTTCCTGCCTGACTTCCTGGTCCTACAACACACACAGCTCCAGTTGGAGGCCCTAATTAAGAGTTTATGTGGCCCACAGTTTCGTATGTAGGGGTCAACGGGGCGAAAACACACTCCAGGTAACATTCTCTCAGTTAGAAAGCCTATATACACATGTAGCAAACATTAGGAACACCTTCCTAATATTGAGTTGCACACCCATCACTGGATTCTACAAGGTGCCGAAAGCGTTCCACATGGATGCTGGCCCATGTTGACTCCAATGCTTCCCACAGTTGTGTCAAGTTAGTTGGATGTCCTTTGGGTGGTGGACCATTCTTGATACACACAGGAAACTGTTGAGTGTGAAAAACCCAGCAACGGTGCAGTTCTTGACACAAACCAGTTCGCCTGGCACCTACTCTGTTCATTCACCCTCTGAATGGCACACATACACAACCCATGCCTCAAATGTCTAAAGGCTTAAAAATCCTTCTTTAACCTGTCTCCTCCCCTTCACCTACACTGATTGAAGTGGATTTAACGAGTCACATCATAGCTTTTACCTGGATTCACCTGGTCAGTCTGTCATGGAAAGAGAAGGTGTTCTTAATGTTTTGTATACTCAGAAGAGAGTATAGAAAACATTTGTTTTTTCTATGGATGTAGGTAGCAACATGAAAATGGAAAACAATTAAGGCCCCTCCAAGCTGTTTTTGGTGTCCTGTTGCATTATTTTATTTTTGTGGACCATTGCCACCTAACATTGGGGTGGTTTGATATTCATATGACAAAGTACGGACAAAACACTAAATAATGGTCCAAAAATAAAATAAAATCAGCAATCAGAAAATAGGATAGGAAAAGATAAGTCATTCATTCGACATTTAAGTCTTTACTGAACACTCAGGCCCAGGAGTGCTAAGGTGAACGGCAAGGCATTGGAGTGATGAACTACCCCTTGCTGTCTCTGCTGAGCCGGCTCCTCTCTCTCCACTGGGATTCTCTGCCGCTGACCCTATTACGGGGGCTGAGTCACTGGCTTGCTAGTGCTCTCCCATGCCGTCAATAGGAGGGTGTCAGGCGTTTTTCGATATACTCGACTTGAGTGGGTGATGTGATCTTCCTGTCCAGTTTTGCACCCACTCGGGCTCGTGCGGTGGAGGAGATCTTTGTGGGCTGTACTCAGACTTGTCTCAGGGTAGTAGGTTGGTGGTCTCTTGATATCCCTTTGATTGTGTGGGGGCTGTGCTTTGGCAAAGTGGGTGGGGTTATATCCTGCATGGTTGGTCTGTCCGGGGGTATTGTCAGACGGGACCACAGTGTCCCCCCCACCTCTCCCCGTCTCAGTATCTATGCTACAGTAGTCTGTGTCAGGGAGCTAGGGTCAGTCAGTCCTATCTGGTGTAATTCTCCTGTCTTATCTGGTGTCCTCTGTGATCTTAAGTATGCTCCCTCTAATTCTCCCATCTCTCTCTCCCCTCCCGGAGGACCTGAGCCCTAGGGCCATGCCTCAGGACTACCTGGCCTGATGACTCCTGGCTGTCCCCATCCCCAGTCCACCTGGTCATGCTGCTGATCCAGTTTCTGTTGTTCTGCCTGTGGCTATGGAACTCTGATCTGTTCACCAGACGTGCTGAATGATCGGCAATGAAAAGCCAACTAACTTTTACTCCTGAGGTGGTTATTATTTATGAACATTTGAACGTCTTGAAGAGTACTAATATAACCTCCACCGGGCACAACTAGAAGAGAACTGGCCAACCCTCAGAGCCTGGTTCCTCTCTAGGATTCTTCCTAGGTACCCGTCTTTCTAGGGAGTTTTTCAAAGCCACCCTGCTTCTACATCTGCACTGATTGCTCTTTGGAGGTTTAGTTTGGGTTTCTGAATTAGCAATTTGTGACAACTGCTGATGTAAAAACAGATGTATAGATATTTGATTGAATGATCAGCTATAGTATATGTTTTCCACTTTCTTATTAAGTGTCTTGCTAGTCTTCACTAGATGTTATTTTCTGCAATAGTCTTGGTCTGTGTCGTTTACTCTGTCTTGTGTTGTGTACACCTTGTTATACAAAAGATTGTAAGCCTTGAAAGCCATGGCTTTCAGGGGTAGATGCTACATTAGCATGTGTGAGTCAGACATTGGCAAAGATACAGTAGCTAGGATTCCTCTGTAAGTGGAAGAAAGTCATAACGAGAAAGCCTGCTTGACTCCTGTAGGTCAGCCACAAAGATCTGCAATTCCTATGTTACCAAACCAAACCATATTTAACACAATGCACAATGTTCATAGTTCAGCAATTATTCCATCTGTTGTGTTGGCAACAGCACACACATTGTATGCTTAGGAAGCAACATTCACTGTTCAAGATTTTCTTAAAAATGAAGCAGAGACGTATTCTGTTAAAAATCGTACTAGAACTGAGCACCTATTACTTATTTATGCTTGATGTAAGGGATTACCAACAAGGGGCTATGCGTTTATGGAAAACAATGAACAATGTGGAAGGATTGCATTATCTTATTAAGGATTGCATTATCTTAAAGAGAACGCATAGAGCCCCGAGTTGACTATCCCTTTCATACCATGGCTATAATTTAACACATTTTCCGGTATAAATATGTTCAACATCCACTGAAGTAGCTAGCAAGTTTACTAGAATAGCTACAGTAGTTGCCGTGGTAACCAAGCAAGAGGACAAGTACATTAGAGTGTCTAGTTTGAGAAACAGACACCTCACAAGTCCTCAACTGGCAGCTTCATTAAATAGTACCCACAAAGCACCAGTCTCGACGTCAACAGTGAAGAGGCAACTCCGGGATGCTGGCCTCCCCGGAGCATCCCGGAGTCACCTCTTCACTGTTAACGTTGACACTGGTGTTTTGTGGGTACTATTTATTAATGAAGCTGCCAGTTGAGAACTTGGGATGCGTCTGTTTCCTTGTCCTCTTGCTCAGTTGTGCACCAGGGCCTCCCAATCCTCTTTATATTCTGGTTAGGGCCAGTTTGCTCTGTTCTGTGAAGGGAGTAGTACACAGCATTGTACGAGATCTTCAGTTTCTTGGCAATTTCTCGCATGGAATAGCCTTCATTTCTCAGAACAAGAATAGACTGATGAGTTTCAAAAGAAAGTTATTTGTTTCTGGACATTTTGAGTCTGTAATCAAACCCACATCTGCTGATGCTCCAGATGCTCAACTAGTCTAAAGAAGTCCAGTGTTATTGCTTCTTTAATCAGAACAACAGTTTTCAGCTATGCTAACATACTTGCAAAATGGTTTTCTAACGATCAATTAGCCTTTTAAAATGATACACTTGGATTAGCTAACACAACATGCCATTGGAACACAGGAGTGATGGTTGCTGATAATGGGTCTCTGCATGCCTATGTAGATGTTCCAGAAAAAAATCTGCCGTTTCCAGCTACAGTAGTCATTAACAATAGCTACACTGTATTTCTGATCATTTTTATGTTATTTTAATGGACATAAAATGTGTTTTTATTTCAAAACAAGGACATTTCTAAGTGACCCCAAACTCTTGAACGGTGGTGTAAATTTCATAATCACCACCAACACAGTGAATGGGAAAAAGTATTTTAAAGGGACCTCCCTCTGCAGGTGATTTGCTGAATGTTCAAGCCAAAATGAGGCCTGTGATTGGTTAATGACTTAAAATGTTACTGTCCATGTATAAAATGATCATATCATTAAAAATACCAGAGAGCCCTGTAAATATGAGGAGTATATTGAAGGGTATATTGTTCCAAAAAATATGTCTAAAAATAAGCCAAATGAAAGAGGGTAGTTTTGAGATATTCATATTAATATTTTAAATGTTGAATAAATGAATGTGAACATTTGTATTTCAGAATCTAGACATACTCCATATGTTAGAACACACTATAAGGAGAATAATGACATCAAGATGTCTGTATCAGGTCTTTCAGGAGGCATATTTACCTAAAAAGGGCCTAAAATGGCCACTTTCATCATGATACATTTTTTAAATAAAATGGTTTGTGATACAAATGTAATAATGTCAAACATCAAGCATGTCAAATGTTTCTATGTGAGAATTGCCAGAACAATCTGAGATACCAAAAATATTTCCCATTCCCGCTGGTGTGGAATCGCCCTTAGGTCTAAGTAGTCCATTAGGACATGTGTGCTCATGAATGTAATTTTAGCATTGATGTAATGGTGAACCTGATGTAGTCGCTTTGACTTGCAGTAAGCACAGAAGAGTACATTAGTTTACTGTGAAGTGTTTGCCCACATTGAGGCTGTGAAAATCCATCGTAGTCCGTCAAGGCCCTTACCGGCGCAAAAAAACCTTCAAACAAGATTATTCATAAATTACCACATATAGGACCTCAGTAGGTAGGTGAGATGAATGGGAAAAGCACTCTGCTGGAAACCTCTTTACTGTGTAGGGAGAGGGATTTGTTATTTTCTTAGACTATAACTGTATTATTTGTTGAATTCACATTCAAAGCACCACAGAATTTCCCTAGTACCACTTACCATTCAAAAATATGGATAAGTATGAATGCCGAATATCAAACACATTGGAAGTAGTAATGCATTAATAGTTAGGAAATCATGAGTTGATTTCATGTTTCATTTTAAGTGTTCTGATGTTTAAAAGCCATAAAATGTTTACTAAAACAAAAGTACATGCCATTTCCAAGAATCCGCATCGGTTGCCAAAATGACACATGGGGACCTGAGTTCTAGATTACAAAATGCATTTGTTACCCATTTTCAAAGATGTAATTGTTTCATCTGAAACAGCTGATGATTTCCCTCATTAATATTTATGCAAGTGCTCAGCGAGGATGACTGCCTCACCGTCATGAATATTCAATAGGGCCCAGCCAACAGTAGAGGACCCACTGCGTTCTGCACCCTATTGCAATACAGCAGTGATCAATCCTGAGGTAGCCTTCCAACAGACACCTCTCATAAGTAAGTCAGTGCATATATAATTTGCTGAGTTGGTAAATTATTCAAAGAGCTTTTAAATAATGCAAGGGCACAGTATCAATCGAAGCAGATTTTCAGCAGCAGAGTTTTGTCCAGTTGATCAACTTTTTTGATCAACATTTTGGAGGTGAATAAGGAGTAATCTAAACTAAATAATAAATTATATGGTTTAACTAGGTATTGCCTGGCCAACAGTAAAGTACAGTAATTCAAAAACATATTTTTATAAACTTGTGTGAAAATGATTTCGCTTTAAGACACTTCAATTCTAACAGTGACAACCTGGAAGTAGAACTTTCTCCAGCCATTAAAGCTAAACCCAAATGAATATTCTGCACAAAACCCATTTCTAGAGGGTTAATTCATGAAAATTATTCAGACAACTTTTCCTGGAGGGTGGGGGTGATATAGATCTATTCCCTTGGCTTTGTCCCTGAACCCCTGGTTTGATTTGAACATCATGGCACATGTCCTTTCCTGTTGATATTTGAATGAGGACAGTATTTATGCTGCAGTAGTTTATGTGTCGGGGGGCTGGGGTCAGTTTGTTATATCTGGAGTACTTCTCCTGTCCTATTCGGTGTCCTGTGTGAATCTAAGTGTGCGTTCTATAATTCTCTCCTTCTCTCTTTCTTTCTCTCTCTCGGAGGACCTGAGCCCTAGGACCATGCCCCAGGACTACCTGACATGATGACTCCTTGCTGTCCCCAGTCCACCTGGCCATGCTGCTGCTCCAGTTTCAACTTCCACCTGACTGTGCTGCTGCTCCAGTTTCAACTGTTCTGCCTTATTATTATTCGACCATGCTGGTCATTTATGAACATTTGAACATCTTGGCCATGTTCTGTTATAATCTCCACCCGGCACAGCCAGAAGAGGACTGGCCACCCCACATAGCCTGGTTCCTCTCTAGGTTTCTTCCTAGGTATTGGCCTTTCTAGGGAGTTTTTCCTAGCCACCGTGCTTCTACACCTGCATTGCTTGCTGTTTGGGGTTTTAGGCTGGGTTTCTGTACAGCACTTTGAGATATCAGCTGATGTACGAAGGGCTATATAAATAAATTTGATTTGATTTGATTTGACTAATGCCCAAAGATCTCTATGTGTCTCTGTAGACCTTACAGAGACTAATATCATTTGAGAGATTGAATTACCCGGTGTGGCTTGGGATCCATTTCATCAGCGATAAGGACACGCACAAAGCAACGTGTCTTTAGAGAAAGTAATTCAAACCACATTGGAATAGCAAATTCGCTACAGACATAGCAGTTCACCTTGAAACAAAGTTTCTCTGGCTTTGGTGCATGGATTTTTCTCTGGTCAGGAGTCAGTATTCCAGTATTAATAAAACAACAACATAAAAACACATCAGCAAAACCAGTTTAAAACAAGGTTACAGTGGCCACCTTGCTCAGAGAACTGATGACTCAAACCACCAGGGTTGTATTTTCTCTTTCAGATCAGGAGGATTATCAGTCTGGCCCAAACACACATTTACTGTTGTGGACAGTTTTCTTTACAGACACTGAGTCCACAGTCCACCTGGTCACCTTCTCCATAGCTGATAACAGAGGAGAGACATGCTCTGATTGCCCTGACATGGCTGAGAGAGGACCACAACAGTCTTCGTAATATGTTCGCTCCATTGTCCAGTTTGGGACTATAGCTAGCTTGGGCCCGGGGAGGATGGGTGCAGGGCTGCCTCTCAGACGCATGATATGATTGTGTGAGCCAGGACGTGGAGCGCTGCAGATGGAGCCTGAGTGGGGCAACCTTCCAGAGAACCAGGGACCCTGTCTAGTATTCGCAATCCCCCAGGTGGTGTAGGGGAGTGCTGGGGCTGCTAGTGACAGATGGGTATGGCTGGTTCATCTGATTCAGATGGTACACTACAGCTGTCTCAGGCCCAGCCAGGGAGCCTAGAGTGGGGAGACTAGCACCGGCAGCACATAGCCCACTGTCTTACCAGGCACAGGGAGGGAGGATGATTAGTAGGACAAGTGCAGCAGTCAACCGAGATTGACAGGCACCTGCAAGGCTTTACAGCCACTCTGTGTGATGAGACGGCTTGCTCCCATACAGCAGACGGCAACACACAGACTTAGTCAGGGAGGAAACCAGGGGGAAGCTCAGTTAAATAATCAACATATTTTGCTTCTCTCCCTTATTCTATCCCTAAGTCCCTCTATCCTACCTGTCTTGAATACTTATCTGAGAGTACTAGAGATTTGATACCGATATGGTGGTGATCCCACAGTAGTTTCTAGCAAATGATTTGACCGACCTCTCCACTCTTTCAGAGCAGTACTCAATTAAAGGAAGGTTAGAAGGAAGGAAGGAATGAAAGAAAAATCAAACGAAGGAAAGAAGAAGAAAGGACCGCAGGAAGGAAGGGAAAAACCAAAGAAAGAAGGAAGGAGGACAGTTACAGTATGAAGAGTCCTTGGACAGGGCCAGAGAGACAGCTGGCTAATACCATGTCTGCCATGTTGAGTATGCTCAGAGACTCTAGCCACAGGGAACCATGGAGACATAACACACCAGCCAGGAAAACCTTAGAGGAATAAGTGTCCAATCCTTCATCCTAACCACATGCTTACTGTGAATCTATAATACGTATATAATATAATACTTGCAACAGGAAACCTGTCTTTTTAGCAATAAAGTCCATGGGATGGCTGCAATAGTTTTATGCAGATCTAAAGTAAACAATGTGCAGCCTGAAATTGGTGCATGGGATGCATGCAATGAACGTAATGCAACTGCAAGCTGCTGTATTCCAAAACGTGTTAAAAATCACCCTTCCATCCATGTGAAATTGTGTTGTTTTGGGAAACAGAAGATGTCACCATAAGGGAATTATAATGTGACCATTCCACCACAATTGATCAATTTACTCAAACCACTGTAAGTGAGCTTTGATCAAAGTGAGAAATATAGCCGTCATCCTTATGATTAAGAAACAAATTAATAATGTATTATTTTTGATAGATGGTAACATGTGACCAGTTTGTTTATTCATGCTTTGGCCTTTGGTAACGTCAAAAGGATTTAATGACGTATAGTAAATGGTCTATACAGAGGCATTGCAGTTTTAGTGTAATTTTTACGTGGTGCAACATGGTGTCAAAATAGTGACATTTAATCATTGCATTTACATGTAACCTTGGCTGACATACTGTACTATTTATAGCTTATGTACGGTTTACAACTGTTGTTGGCTACATATTGGTGATGCCTACGTTACAATGAAAACATACAGGCACCATCTCACAATTGTTTCCTTACTCTGTCACTAGGGGTACTGTATGTCTTCATCTCAGAACTAAAATTTCAGTCACATCCTTTACCTACAGTAGCACATGTCCATGTGTCATACTTTTTTTTTAGCAAATATTCCTGTGGAAAAGAGGCGGGCCTCATCGTCCTCAGCCCCACATCCTTGTACGGGTGACATAATAGAAGCGGACACAGGTGTCAAAGACGAGGCCTAGAGCCATTTTAATTAACACAAACCCCTGACGTCTGGGGCCCAGGCAATCCCGCTAGAGAAGGTCTACTTAGCAAAAGTGAGCAATGCTCCGGGCTCCAGTGCATACTATGACCACCACAGAGCCTGGAATAAGGGACGGTGCCCCTCTGCACAAAATCGCCTTGAGTACTACTTGTACATTGACCAAAATAAAACTTCCTGGTTTAAAGTTAAAGTTTCTAGTTCAACTTAACTACAAGGTAAGAGTGATATAATATGCATGAGTAACTATAGTACTGTATGTGCTTTAGATAATGTTAACCCTATCATCACAGGTAACATATCATCAATATCACAATAATAGGATCTCAAACTAAGTCTCTGCCCCTAGTTCCCCATCAAACATGACTATGTATAACACATTTGATTTGACCAAATCAATCCCAATTAAACAGCTTGAAATGCAACATACAAAGAGAATGTTCCTCTTGGTGTGAGGTACTGTACACAGGAGAGAGAACCATACATCAAAGAGCAGGAACATCATGTAATGCTGAGTGCTGAGTACAGTGAGGAGCTATTGTCTTACTGTGTCTCTTGTGAAGTCTCTGCACACCCAGGAGGATCACGTGCCCCCATTTCCCCTCTGGCACACAAACAGGTTTAAAGAGCTCTCCCACTTACCTAGAACAAGGAAAAGGTAGAACAACATAAATGATGATTCACTGTTTCAGTGCAGCAAGATAAATATTTTTCTGAGTTGGGTTTGGTAGACTGGAGGAGATGCATTCATTTAAGCAGTTACTACAGAGGACAACAAAGTGTTCAACACACAACTAACACACAATCACAATTTAACAGAAAGGGAAGCATAGAATAATTGTCTCTTTGAAACCCAAACATGGTCAGATATAAACTAAGAACTAGCCTAAACCCAATGACCAAGGTCTCCCCCAAAAGAGGTGTCCTTTGAGGACAACAAAGAATTTGAGTATGAGAGAGAGCCTCTATATGTGAGCGACACAATCTACATATATTTCTAAGAGAGCTGGAGCGCCCCTATCCAATTCAAGCCATTCCATTATTCAAACCCAGCATTGATTCTTTGTCAATCTTAGGCAGAAATCAATCATTTCCACAAGGCATCTTTGTTTTGGACCTTCATTTGGATTTCAAATGACTTTGGCTGACAGGTATCCTGGACATTTTCTCTCATTCCCATTCCATGTTCATCTATGCATCTTCAGTAAGAGGGTTGACGTACTGACTGCTAAATAGGAACAGACACAGGCGACAGCAACCTAGGATGTCTGAAACACCTCTGAAGCCTGAACGAATGTAAAACAGCAACAACACACACAGACTGATCCGCTTCCAAAACGCCAGCTCCTCAAAGTTTGTGCTGATTAACATATTTGTTTGGATGTGCCGTCTTCCCCTTGATACTCAAGCTCCTGTTGTTTTTTAAAGCCTGTCAGTGAAATGCATTAAAACTCGACTCTCAACTCAAAGCATGGGGAGTCAAATGTAAATAAGCTCACCAGGAACAAATTGAGTGGAGTGACTATATCCCAACTGCATTATTTTTACAACATGACAACAGATCCTTTTCTCCTGACAGGAATGTATAACTAAGCCTCTGTAAATTAAACGCAAATCGAGTGGCAGAACAAACCCTTCTATTTGAAATGTTCTATTTGTGTATCACACTTTAATATTCCATTAGGATCTGTGATTCTCTATGACACCACAACAATGACAACCTGGAAGCGATGCATTTGGCGGCTTATTATCCACCTATCAAGACAGCAAAAGCGTTCCATAGCAATTTCAAGTTGAATAACAGAAAATAGCATAAATGTACCCAAACAAAAGCAGAGTCGTTTGTTTTGTATCTCAGGAACCATGTTACAAATGTTAATGCCGGATTAAAAAATATTTCAACTTAGAAGTGAGATAGCAATGTAGCATTATGTCATATTCAGTACACGCTAGAGAGCAAACAGACCTTTCAAAGAAGTTGAAATATATATTTATTTAAATAGTTCAAAACATTTTTTGGAGCACGAGGCCTTTATTACTCCTGTATTAGGAGAGACAAATACTCCTCTGCAGAGTGGAGAAATTGTACTACTCAGCAACCATCCCCTCTCCCACAACGGATCAGGTGAACTCAGGTGAAAGCTATGATCCTTTATTGATTTCACTTGTTAAATCCACTTCAATCAGTGTAGATAAAGGGGAGAAGGCACGTTAAATAATCATTTTTAAGCCTTTAGTCCAGGGATCATCAACTAGATTTAGCAGCGGGATGATATTTTTGTGAGCGGGGGCCGGAACAAAGTTACAAATTATTTGTAGACTGCAATTTGACCACAAGAATCCCAAACAGATATAATATTTGACCAAAACATGATCATATCAAACCTTGCATACATTTGTATATGATAACGCGTCTCTCTATTAACTTGTGTTTTTACAGTCTTATGTCCAACAATGGAAAAAAAACATCTAAATATATATATATATACATACATATATATACATATATATACATACATATATATACATATATATACATATATACAGTACCAGTCAAAAGTTTGGACACACCTACTCATTCAAGGATTTGTATTTATTTGTACTATTTATAAATATATAAATATATATACATATATATACATATATACAGTACCAGTCAAAAGTTTGGACACACCTACTCATTCAAGGATTTGTATTTATTTGTACTATTTTCTACATTGTAGAATAATAGCGAAGACATCAAAACTATGAAATAACATATATTGAATCATGTAGTAACCAAAAAAAAGAGTTCCAGAAATCAAAATATATTTTATATTTGAGATTCATCAAAGTAGCCACCCTTCGCATTGATGACAGCTTTCAGTATGTCTTTCCTTTTAAATGCATTTGAGTCAATCAGCTGTGTTGTGACAAGGTAGGGGTGGTTTACAGAAGATAGCCCTATTTGGTAAAACACCAATTCAAGGCACACTTAACCAGCATTATTTACCACAGCATTCTGCAGCGATACACCTTCCCATCTGGTTTGCGCTTAGTGGGACTATCATTTGTTTTTCCAACAGGACAATGACCCAACTCACCCCCAGGCTGTGTAAGGGCTATTTGACCAAAGAGAGTGATGGAGTGCTGCATCAGATGACCTGGACTCCACAATCACCTGACCTCAACCCAATTGGGATTGTTTGGTATGAGTTGGATGGCAGAGTGAAGGAAAAGCAAGTGCTCAGCATATGTGGGAACTCCTTCAAGACGGTTGGAAAAGCATTGCAGGTGAAACTGGTTGAGAGAATACCAAGAGTATGCAAAGTTGTCTTCAAGGCAAAGGGTGGCGTCTTAAATAATCTTAAATATAAAATAGATTTTGATTTGTTTAACACTTTTTTGGTTACTACGTGATTCCATGTGTTATTTCATAGTTCTGATGTCTTCACTATTATTAGACAATGTAGAAAATAGTAAAAATAAAGAAGAACCCTTGAATGAGTAGGTGTTTCCAAACTTTTGAATGGTACTGTATTTAAACAAGGTATCTGTTTATTTACTTTTTATAGGTTTGCTAACATTTCTAAAAACCTGTTTACGCTTTGTCATTATGGGCTATTGTGTGTAGATTGATGAGGAAGACATTTAATTTAAACAGGGGTCTGAATACTTTTCCGAATGCACTGTATATACACTACCATTTAAATGTTTGGGGTTACTCAGAAATGTCATTGTTTTGTCCATTAAAATAACAGAACATTGATCCGAAATACAGTGTTGACATTGTTAATGTTGTAAATGACTATTGTAGCTGGAAAAGGCTGATTTTCAATGGAATATCTACATAGGCGTACAGAATCTCACCATCAGCAACCATCACTCCTATGTTCCAATGGCACGTTGTGTTAGCTAATCCAAGTTGATCATTTTAAAAGTCTAATTCATCATTAGACAACCCAATTATGTTAGCACAGCTGAAAACTGTGGTGATGATTAAAGAAGCAATAAAACTGGCCTTCTTTAGACTATTTGAGTATTTGCAGCATCAGCAGTTGTGGGTTCGATTACAGGCTCAAAATGTCCAGAAACAAAGAACTTTCTTCTGAAAATCATCAGTCTATTCTTGTTTTGAGAAATGAAGGCTATTCCATGCGAAGATCTTGTACAACGCTGTGTACTACTTCCTTCACAGAACAGCGCAAACTGGCGCTAACCAGAATAGAAAGAGGAGTGGTAGGCCCCGGTGCACAACTGATCAAGACGACAAGTACATTAGAGTGTCTATTTCGAGAAACAGACACCTCACAAGTCCTGGAAGCTTCATTAAATTGTACCCGCTAAACACCAGTATCAACATCAACAGAGAAGAGGTGACACCGGGATGCTGGCCTTCTAGGCAGAGTCCCTCTGTCCAGTGTCTGTGTTCTTTTACCAATCTTAATTTTTTTCATTTTATTGCCTAGTCTGAGATATGGCTTTCTCTTTGCAACTCTGCCCAGAAGGCCAGCATCCCAGAGTCGCAACTAGCCAGCATCCAGACACTCAACTAGTCTAAAGGCGGTCAGTTTTATTGCTTCTTTAATCAGAACAACAGTTTTCAGCTATGCTAACATAATTGTAAAAGGGTTTTCTAACGATCAATTAGCCTTTTAAAATGATAAACTTGGATTAGCTAACAACGTGGAGGCAGGTAGCCTAGTGGTTAGAGCGTTGGACTAGTAACCGAAAGGTTGGAAGATCGAATCCCCGAGCTGACAAGCTAAATATCTGTCGTTCTGCCCCTGAACAAGGCAGTTAACCCACTGTTCCTAGGCTGTTATTGAAAATAAGAATTTGTTCTTAATTAACTGACTTGTCTAGTTAAATAAAGGTTAAAAAATAAATGTCCTATTGTAACACAGGAGTGATGGTTGCTGATAATAGGCCTCTGTACCCCTATGTAGATATTCCATAAAAAAACATTTTTTTTTATAAATCAGCATTTTCCAGCTACAGTAGTCAATTACAACATTAAACATGTCTACACTGTATTTTAAGTTATTTTAATGGTAATTTTTTTTTTGCTTTTCCTTCAACAACAAGGACATTTCTAAGTGACCCCAAACTTTTGAACGGTAGTGTGTATATATATATATATATATATATTTGGAATACCTACTCATTCAAGGGTTTTTCCTTATTTTCTACATTGTAGAATAATAGAGAAGACATCAAAACTATGAAAGAAAACATGGAATCATGTAGTAAACAAAAAAGTGTTAAACAAATAGCCACCCTTTGCCTTGATGGCAGCTTTGCACACTCTTGGCATTCTCTCAACCAGCTTCATGATTGTGTCACCTGGAATGCATTTCAATTAACAGGTGTGCCTTGTTGAAAGTTAATTTGTGTAATTTCTTTCCTTCTTAATGCGTTTGAGCCAATCAGTTGTGTTGTGACAAGGTAGGGGGGTAAACAGAAGATAGCCCTATTTGGTAAAATACCAAGTCCATATTTTAGCAAGAACAGCTCACATAAGAAAATAAAAGTGACAGTTCATCATTACTTTAATTTGTATTTATTTTTTATTTAACCTTTATTTAACCAGGAAAGCCCATTGAGACCCAGAGTCTATATTTAAAGGGGGATCTGGCCAAGAAGGCAGCAACAATCAATACATTACATAATTAAAACATACAACACAACATGATCCAGCCTAAAAAAATAAATTTACACTCCTCCGTAAACAGAGTCTCCCATCAATATTTTAAATTCATTCAGTGGCACTAACATATCTAG
This sequence comes from Oncorhynchus kisutch, assembly GCF_002021735.2. Lineage (NCBI taxonomy): Eukaryota > Metazoa > Chordata > Actinopteri > Salmoniformes > Salmonidae > Oncorhynchus > Oncorhynchus kisutch. The sequence goes on from NC_034191.2 coordinate 37,858,366, forward strand.
ATGAAGCATGGATTGTAGACTATTCCATGTCTTTGGTGCACAAGAAGAGAAGGCAGTCTTGCCTAATACTGTGCATGTCCTGGGGACTTTAAGTAGTAACCACCTAGCAGACCGAGTATGGTAACTGCTGGTGGTGAAGGAGACCAGATTACAAAGGTAAAGAGGGAGTTTACCCAAAAGGGCTTTGTAGATGAACACATATAAATGTATCTTTCTGCTCATATAAAGTGAGGTCCAACCTACCATTTGGTGCAAGGTGCAATGGTGGATAAGTGACTTGGCATTTTTAATAAAGCGCAAGGATGCATGATAAACGGAGTCCAGTCTCTGTAAGATGGAGGAGGTTGCATGCATATGGAACCGACGTGAACGCTAACTAGCTAGCCATTTCACATCGGTTACACATATACAACAAGTCACCATAATCAATTACAAAGAGAAAAGTGGCCCGAACAAGCTTCTTTCTAGCCATAAGCGGGAAGCAAGCCTTATTACGAAACTAAAAACCCAATTTCAATTTAAGCTTTGTCCCAAGATAATCCACATGAACTTTAAAGGACAACTTGTCATCCAAACATATACCTAGGTATTTGTAGGATGACACTTTTTCAATGGATAAGCCACCAGATGTGACAATGCTAACCTTCTCTGGCAGAGTTCTAGCTCTAGCTAAAGGCCATGAATTTAGTTTTTTGTACATTCAAGACCAGTTTGAGACCATAAAGGGAGGCCTGTCGTGACTGAAAAGCTGTCTGGAGCTCTTCAACAGACTGAATCAGAAGGAGCACATGAATATATGACTGTATCATCTGCATATAGATGCAACTTTGCTGGTTGCATCCCATTTCCAAAATCATTAATAAAAATTGAGAACAACACAGGAGCTAAAATGGAACCCTGGGGCACAACCTCTATTCACCTCAAGAAAGATAGACTTGTGATTGTCAGTATATACACATTGGGTTCTGTCAGAAAGATGGGTCGTAAACCAATTTACTGCCCCTTCACTGAGACCAACATTTGAGTCTAGCTAGCAACAATTCATGGTCAACTGAATCAAAAACCTTTTAAAAATCCAAACAGAGCAGCAATGTTGCTTTTTACCAAGTGCATTATTTGAGCTCGTCAATCTGTGTTGGTAATCCTGTTGAATACAGCTCTTTTTATGTATTGTGTAGTGGAGCTGCATAAGTGTTGCTCTCCAATTTCTGGAGGATCAACCTTTGAAATCAGTGGAATTACAGTATGATAGCTAAAGAGATGGAGAAAACACCTGTCTCCGGATTACATCTTCAAACTAAGGGCAACCATGGTATGGTATTCCTGACAGGGAGAGGCGTCCATCATGCGTGATGATGTATACAGGTAAGATAGCTAGCTACATTTTCAGATATTAAATATATCTAATTTTGACAGAAAGTGGTTTAATTTCAAGCTAAAGTGTACTGTTAGCTAGCTAGCTAATGTAAGTTGGCTGGCTCGTTAGCTAACGTTACGTGACGTGTGTGATCTTAACTTCTTTGGGGTAGAGGGCAGTATTGGGAATTTTGGATGAAAAGCGTGCCCAAATTAAGCTGCCTGCTACCTAGCCATAAAAGCTAGAATATATATATATATATATATATATATATATATATATATATATATATATATATATTTGGGTAGACAACACTCTGAAGTTTCTCAAACTGTTTGAACAGACTGTATAAAAGTTGTTCTCAAACTGTATAACAGGCAAAAAACAGAGAAAAAAATCTAACCAGGAAGTGGGAAATCTGAGGTTTCTAGTTTTTGAACTCAGCACCTATCGAATACACAGTGGGATATTGGTCATTTTGCACTTCCTAAGGCTTCCACTAGATGTCAACAGTCTTAAGAAACTTGTTTGATGGTTCTACTATAAAGGAGGGTGGAATGAGAGGGGATTGAGTCAGAGGTCTGCCAGCAGCCACAAGCTCATTCTCGCTCGCTCACGTGAAAGGTAGCTACGTTCCACTTAATTTCTGAAGACAAAGGAATTCTCCGGTTGGAATATTATTGAAGATTTATGTTAAAAACATCCTAAAGATTGATGACATACGTAACATTACACCTGGTTGGTTACCTCCCAGCACTGTGGCATTGTTAGCACTTTGTACATTGTTGATGAACTAGCTAACATTAGCTGGCTGGCTCGTTAGTTAACATTACGTGACTTGTGTGATCTGAAACGTTGTTTACCTAGCTAGGTTTATTGTTTACCTAGCTATATGTCTTAAGATAGATAGCAAACGTTAGCTGGCTGGTTCTCTGGAATACTTTATTATTATAGCGTAATGAAAATGTTGCCAGAGCTGGTTAGGCAGTTTTCATGTTATCCAGAGGTAAACAAATCATTGGCCAGAGTGTCAAGTGTTGGCTCTAAGAGCAAAACGCGATGGTGGGGCTAAAGCTTAAGAGGGCGCTGAATGGGTGTAGACAAAGAAGAGCTCTTCACCTGATACCAAAATATTCAAAGGTGATTTTCTCAAAAGTGAGTTTATAAGTTGATCAACTTTCAAAGCACAATTACTTTTCCATTGTTACTCAAATGAAGTGTATGATATACCATTTTGTAGCTCTGAGTCTCTACTTTTATCCAATGTAAGAAACACCATTTCACATTTTGCTACATAAGACCGAATCCAGGTGATGAGTCACATTTGACCAAAAAGGAGACTGACGGAGTGCTGCATCAGATGATCTGATGGATCATCTGGTAAAAGATAATACAAAGAAAAAATATGCACATTCTTTTTTGTACTATCATCTTTGAAATGCAAGAGAAAGGCCATAATGTTTTATTCTAGCCCAAGCGCATTTTACATTTAGGCGACAAGACGGCAGCAGTGTATATGCAAAGTTTAGACTGATCCAATGAACCATTGAATTTCTGTTCCAAATTCTGTATCAAGACTGCCCAAATGTAACTAATTTGTTCATATCTGTGCAATCTCCTCAAACAATAGCATGCATAGGCCCCCACCCCGTGTCTTACCAGAGGCTGCAGTTCTATCCTGCCGATAGAGTGTATAACCTGCCAGATGTGTGTTCTTAATGTCATTGTTCAGCAACTACTCTGAAGATATTAGTTTTTAAATGTCCCGTTGTTAGGATATACATACTTTCAGTTCGTTACATTTATTTTCCAGTGATTGAACGTTAGCTAGCAGGACTGAATGCAAAGGCAGATTATCCACTCGTTGCCTGATCCTCACAAGGCACCCTGATATTTTTCTGCAAAATCATTTTTTTTCTCAAGTGAATGACGGGGATCTGGGCCTGGTCTGTAGTATATCCCTCCCGTCCGATGTCCAAAAGCTCTATTTGGCCATAAGAGACGGTAGTAGCAACATTATGTCCAAAACAAGTTACGAAAAACGGAAAAAAAACAGCATAGTTGGTTAAGAGCAGATAAGACGACAGCCATCCCCTCCGGTGCAATCATGATTTGTACACTCAGTGTAGAGAATAACATAATTGTCACGATCGTCGTAAAGAGGAGACCAAGGCGCAGCGTGAGTAGAGTTCCACATAATTTTAATCAACTGAAACTCAACTAACAAAAAACAACAAACAACCAACCAACCGAAATGTGACACTACTGGTGTGCACACAGGCACCTAACTGTAGACAAGATCCCACAAACACCAAAGGGAAATGGCTACCTAAATATGATCCCCAATCAGAGTCAACGATAAACAGTTGTCTCTGATTGGGAACCATATCAGGCCAACATAGAATTACAAAACCCCCTAGACCTACCGAAACCCTGGACATGCAAAAACCCTAGACAATACAAACTAGCATACCCACCCTAGTCACACCCTGACCTAACCAAAATATAAAGAAAACAGATATCTCAGATCAGGGCGTGACAATAATGTGCCTAAGCCAGCCATCGAAGTGCTGTATGCAGTGATAACCATAGTTACCAAACTATTTGCCACTGAATACAAAATAAGCGAAATATATTCTCTCCCCCAAAAGTGCTAGTGATGAGGATTTGAGTGCCCAGCTTGCCTCTGCTTCCCCCTTCTCTCCCCATGAGTGGACTGCATCATTAGGACTGCATTATTAGGAAAACTCAACTATGCAATATGCCATCCACTCCAATGAGCATTCCCATTTGCTGACACACACTTCCTTTAGCTGATGAGTCATGAACCGCCAAAGTCAAACTCCTCAGCAGTTTCCAAATAAGACCATCAAATTCAAAATGTCTGCCCCTTCACTACAGCACTTTTCAATTATACGGAAAGCGGTCCCTGGAATGCAGAAGTTGGGCTTGGACTATTGGAAGAACCCAAGCCACTGAACTGTATGTTGCATGAGCAGTTGTAGTTTAATGTGCAATTTTGGGAAGAAATACACACACAGAACAGTTTATTAGGTACACCTCCCCGTTCACAAAAATGTATCGCTCCAACAGACAGTGAGTCACGTGGCCGTGGTTTGCGATATAAAGCAGGCACAGACCGAGGCATTCAGTTACTGTTCGTTACTGAACGTTAGAATGGGCAAAACGAGTGACCTAAGTGACTTGGAATGATCGTCGGTGCCAGTCCTGCTGGATCCAGTATCCCAGAAACGGCCGCCCTCCTGGGCTTTTCACGCACGACAGTCTCTACACGGGTTTTCTGAGAATAGTGCGACAAACAAAAAACATCCAGTAACCATCCTGAAATTTAGATGCACACCCTTTGTTCAGCACAGTCAGGGCAGGGACTCTAGAAGGTGTCGAAAGCATCCAACAGGGATGCTGGCCCATGTTGACTCCAAAGCTTTTTGTTGTGCCAAGTTGGCTGGATGTCCTTTGGGTGTTGGACCATTCTTGATACACACGGGAAAACTTTTGCTTGTGAAAGTTCTTGACCCACTCAAACCGGTGCGCCTGGCACCTACTACCATAACCTGTTCAAAGACACTTCTTTTGTCTTGCTCATTTACCCTTTGAATGGCACACACACACAATCCTATGTCTTAATTGTCTCAAGGCTTAAAAATCCTTCTTTAACCGGACATCTACATTGATTGAAGAGGATTTAACAGGTGACATCAAAAGGAGCTCATAGCATTTACCTGGAATCACCTAGTCAGTTTGTCATGGAAAGAGCAGGTGTTTAAAATGTTTTGTATACTCAGTGGCTTCGGAAAGTATTCAGACCCCTTGACATTTTCCACATTTTGTTACGTTCCAGCCCTATTCTAAAATGGATTAAATCAAAACAAATCCTTAGCAATTTACACACAATACCCCATAATGACAAAGCAAAAACAGTTTAAAAAAATCAAATGTATGAAAAAACAAAAATATATAATACAGTGCCTTGCGAAACTTTGCAACCTTTTGCCACATTTCAGGCTTCAAACAAAGATATAAAACTGTATTTTTTTGTGAAGAATCAACAACAAGTGGGACACAATCATGAAGTGGAACGACATTTATTGGATATTTCAAACTAGTTTAACAAATCAAAAACTGAATAATTGGGCGTGCAAAATTATTCAGCCCCCTTAAGTTAATACTTTGTAGCGCCACCTTTTGCTGCAATTACAGCTGTAAGTCGCTTGGGGTATGTCTCTATCAGTTTTGCACATCGAGAGACTGACATTTTTTCCCATTCCTCCTTGCAAAACAGCTCGAGCTCAGTGAGGTTGGATGGAGAGCATTTGTGAACAGCAGTTTTCAGTTCTTTCCACAGATTCTCGATTGGATTCAGGTCTGGACTTTGACATGGCCATTCTAACACCTGGATATGTTTATTTTTGAACCATTCCATTGTAGATTTTGCTTTATGTTTTGGATCATTGTCTTGTTGGAAGACAAATCTCCGTCCCAGTCTCAGGTCTTTTGCAGACTCCATCAGGTTTTCTTCCAGAATGGTCCTGTATTTGGCTCCATCCATCTTCCCATCAATTTTAACCATCTTCCCTGTCCCTGCTGAAGAAAAGCAGGCCCAACCATGATGCTGCCACCACCATGTTTGACAGTGGGGATGGTGTGTTCAGGGTGATGGGCTGTGTTGCTTTTACGCCAAACATAACATTTTGCATTGTTGCCAAAAAGTTCAATTTTGGTTTCATCTGACCAGAGCACCTTCTTCCACATGTTTGGTGTGTCTCCCAGGTGGCTTGTGGCAAACTTTAAATGACACTTTTATGGATATCTTTAAGAAATGGCTTTCTTTTTGCCACTCTTCCATAAAGGCCAGATTTGTGCAATATACGACTGATTGTTGTCCTATGGACAGAGTCTCCCACCTCAGCTGTAGATCTCTGCAGTTCATCCAGAGTGATCATGGGCCTCTTGGCTGCAATTCGACATAGTGGCTTGGTTTTTGCTCTGACATGCACTGTTGGAACTTACATAGATAGGTGTGCGCCTTTCCAAATCATGTCTAATTAATTGAATTTGGACTCCAATCAAGTTGTAGAAACATTGAGGATGATCAAAGGAAACAGGATGCACCTGAGTTCAACTTCGAGTCTCATAGGAAAGGGTCTGAATACTTAAGTAAATAATGTATTTGTTTTTTTATTTTTAATACATTTGCAAACATTTCTAAAAACCGCGATGAGACAAGGATATCCCTACCGGCCAAACTTGTCTAACCCGGACGACGCTAGGCCAATTGTGCGTCGCTCTACGGACCTGCCGGTCACGGCCGGCTGCGACAGAGCCTGGGCGCGAACCCAGAGTCTCTGGTGGCGCAGTGCCCTAGACCACTGCGCCACCCGGGAGGCCCATTGAAATACATTTTAGAGTAAGGCTGTAATGTAACAAGATGTGGAAAAAGGGAAGGGGTCTGAATACTTCACGAATGCACTGTATATATATTGAGATTGATGTATTGATCGGGTAGAGTCAAGGTGACTGAGTCAATGTGTACATCCATGCAGTGAGCCTATTCATGGACATAATCTAATACTAAAAATACAGTTTATCACAGACGGTGATGCAGAGCTATTTAAATGGAAATTCTCTGCTGAGGAGAGAGTATTTACAAAAGGAAATGCCCCATCCATTTGATAAACAGAAATCAGAGGAGAACTCTTTGCAACAATGACATTCAATTACTGTGAAATTACGAGGCAGGCAGCGAGGTTATTTGACAGACAGATCTCATTTGCTCTGACATGTTTTTACATTTCTAGTTAACCATTGTTGTAAATAGGGCGAGTGAAATAAAAGCATGGACATTCCTTTGGTAGGAGTATAAGGACATTTACAGAAACCTCTAAGCACTTGAGAGGTACAGGTACTGTAAGGTTGAGCAGGGGCTACTACAATGTGTCAAAAGAAGTACCCCTGGTCCTCCAAAGTAGGATGTAAGAGGACCAATCTCTATCCAGGGGAGACAGTGGATTTAACACCAGATGGAGTGTACAGATCTGCTACATAGGAGTTTCAGATGTTTCTCTAACGTATCTGTTCTTTGCTGTTACACAAAATTATAGTCAAAATCAAATGATAATTTCTATCAAGATTGGTTGATTAAAGGTCAACTTGTGCTAAATAATCCATCTGATTACTAAAATCAAAACATTAAAGGGAAAGTGTGAGATTCTGGAAATTCTGTTTTTCAGAGTCAGATGAACCATGGATATCATTTTTTATGTCTCAGCATCGGGTTTAAAGAAAGAAGGCAGAGGAACGCTAGTGGTCATTGCGCTAATGATAGTCATTGTGCTAATGCTAGTTAGCATTGGCTTGTGAAATGACCTCTCTATATAGTGCAGGTTGAGACATAAGAGTTCATCCGACTCTGGATAAGTAGAAAATCGCACTATCCCTTTAATAATCTAAACAGTTTTAGAATGTATTAATTTTGAAGTGGTATCCATGCTGGTATCATAGAGTACAGTACTTCTGGAGATGACTACTGTTGGAGTGAACTCCCTGAGGGAAAATTTGTAGTGTAATGGCGCCGGAGGGGATGGCTGCCGTTTTACGGACTCCTAACCAATATTGTGCTATTTTGTGTGTTTTTTCACATTGTTTGTTATTTATTTTGTCCATAATGTTGCTGCTACCTTCTCTTATGACCGAAAAGAGTTTCTGGATATCAGAACAGTGATTACTCACCTCAAACTGTACAAATATTTTTTCTTTAATGAGTTTGACGGAAGGATATACCGTTTCTCCGGGACCAGGCCCAAGTCCCCATCATGAGCATGAAGAAAAATACAGAGGGCGCAGATCTGGGTGCCTTTGTGAGAATTCGTGGGCAAGTGGGTAACCCGCCTCTACCATCCATTCTATTGGCCAACATGCAATCACTGGACAATAAACTGGATGAGCTACATTCGAGACTATCCTACCATTGGGACATTAAAAATGAATATCTTACGTTTGACCGAGTTGTGCCTGAACGACGACATGGATAATATACAGCTGGCTGGATTTTCTGTGCATCGGCAGGACATAACAGCTACGTCCGATAAGACAAGGGTTGGGGGTGTGTGTCAAAAAAAGCTGGTGCCTGATGTCTAATATTAAGGTCTCAAGGCATTGCTCGCCTGAGATAGTGTGGTCTATCTACCAAGAGAGTTTCCATTTATATTTTTTGTAGCTTTCTATTTAACACCACAAACTGATGCTGGCACTAAAACCGCACTCAACAAGCTGTATCAGGCCATAAGCAAACAAGAAAATGCTCATCCAGATGTGGCACTCCTAGTGGCAGGGGACTTTAATGCAGGCAAACAAATCCATTTTACCTCATTTCTACCAGAATGTGACATGTGCAACCAGAGAAAAAATAAACTCTAGAGCACATTTACTCCACAGACAGAGATGCGTACAAAGCTCTCCCTCACCTTCCATTTGGCAAATCTGACCATAATTCTATCCTCCTGATTCCTACGTACCAGTGACTCGCTCAGTACGGAAGTGCTCAGATGTTTCGGATGCCACGCTACAGGACTGCTTTGCTAGCACAGACTGGAATATGTTCTGGGAATCATCCAATGGTATTGAAGAGTATATCACCTCAGTCACTGGCTTCATCAAGAAGTGCATCGATGACGTTGTCCCCACAGTGACCATACATACATATCCAAACCAGAAGCCATGGATTACAGGCAACATCCGCACTGCGCTAAAGGCAAGAGCTGCCGCTTTCAAGGAGCGGGACATTAATCTGGATGCTTATAAGAAATCCCGTTATGTCCATAGAGGAACCATCAAACAGGCAAAGCGTCAACACAGGACTGATATTGAATCCTACTACACCGGGCTATGACGCTCGTTTGATGTGGCAGGGCTTGCAAACTATTACCGACTACAAAGGGCAACCCAACAGTGAAATGCCCAGTGACGCGAGCCTACCAGACAGGCTAAATGCCTTTTATCGCTTCGAGGCAAGCAACACAGATGACGCAATCTCAATCGCACTCCACACTGCCCTTTCCCAAATGGACAAAAGGAACACCTACTTGTATGTGAGAATGCTGTTCATTGACTACAGCGCAGCTTTTAACATCATAGTGCCCACAAAGCTCATCACTAAGATAAGGACCCTGGGACTAAACACCTTCCTCTGCAACTGGATCCTGGACTTCCATTGTCCCCCAGGTGGTAAGAGTAGACAACAACACATCTGTCACACTGATCCTGAACAAGTGGGCTCCTCAGGGGTGCGTGGTTAGTCCCCTCCTGTTCTCCCTGTTTACCCACGACTCTGTGGCCATGCAAAACTTCAACACCATCATTATGTTTGATCACGACAACAGTGGTAGGCCTGATCACTGATAATGACGAGACAGCCTATAGGGAGGAGGTCAGAGACCTGGCAGTGTGGTGCCAGGACAACAACCTCTCCCTCAATGTGAGCAAGACAAAGGAGTAGATTGCGTACTACAGGAAAAGGAGGACCGAACAAGTTCCTTGGTGTCCTCATCACCAACAAACTATCATGGTCCAAACACACCAAGACAGTCGTGAAGAGGGCATGACAACGCCTTTTCCCCCTCAGGAAACTGAAAGGATTTGGCATGGGACCACAGATCCACAAAAAGTTCTACAGCTGCACCATCGAGAGCATCCTGACCGGTTGCATCCCCACAGAGTGTAGAGTGTACGGCCCAGTACATCACTGGTGACAACCTTCCGGCCATCCAGGACCTATATACTGTACAGATTCGTCGAAAACTAATCTGGCATTTCCCAGTATATAAAGCACATATTTTATTATAGCCCTAATTATATGGGGTTGAGGCCTTGTTCTTATGCTCAGAGTCAAGGAGATTCTGAAATGTGTTGGAAAATAAAGCTGCACAATGAAAGAAAATAATCGGTTTTAATGAGACAAGCATGCGAATGAAACAAATATAATATAATTAGAAATAATATTCTGCAAAAATGTTTTCAAATTCATTGCGTACCTCAGAATTCCGGGAGAGATTATTGCGTCTCCGATACTGTGGGGGAGGTGGATTTCTAATCTCTCTCTGTCACACTTCATTTAGCCTATTAATTAACAACTAATCTCTATACTGGACTGGAAACCAAATTAAGCATTTTGGTTGGTTTATTTAGGGGTTTGTGCATGCTATCTACAGCCCTCAGTCATGCGAAGGAACAAAACTGCTCGATAGCAGTTTATTTTACTTCTCCCAAACAAATAAATAATTATGTCAATCATCCACTCAATGACACAAAAAAACATGAATACTCATTTAGATTTAATTTATTTTATTTAATCTTTATTTAACTAGGCAAGTCAGTTAAGAACAAATTCTTATTTACAATGGCGGCCTACCAAAAGGCAAAAGGCCTCCTGCGAGAATGGGGGCATGGGATTAAAATAAATAAATAAATACAATATAAATATAGGACAAAAATCATAGTGTTTCCCAGTACACCATGACAGCTTCTGAAGTAGGCATTTGTGTTTCAATACACATATTGATATTGACATAATATTGATGTGTATTGAAGTGTATACCGGGCTCATCTGCATGACTGCATGTCAAAATAAAGATTAAATAAATTAAATGTATTCACCTGACCATTGTTGTGGAAAAACAGTTGAAGACTGAGTTGTGAAAAACCCATACTACACTACCATCGGCATGTAAATCACCATGTATAATACATCTAGGTGTGCAGATCAGCAATTCACAAGACAAGCGCTCATCATGCATTTTCTAAACAATACTGCTCTACATCCACAGGCTTTGGGGTACTTGAAGGAATGTGGTAAAATGACACATTTAGAAAAGGTAGAATGTGTTGGACTGACTAACTATTTAACTAACTAACTATAGACTCCCTAAATGACATCATATTATTTCCCATGAGCCATCATGTATCAGTGTTCACGCTGATATGCCCTAGGTGTGCTACAGAATCCCAGCATGCCTTGTCAAAGCCAAAATAGCTAACTTGGCAAGCGTGTGTGGTCAGGTCTAAGCCAACATCCATACCATGCTTGCCTATGGTAAGAAGATTCTGGCAGAAGAAGACCCTGTTGAACATTTCAACAGAGCAATGCATCCAATCTCAGAGATATTTCTATCCATATCCAGTCCGAGCTACAGTAGCCCAGGCAGCAGCGGGGAAGAGAGACCACTCCAGCTCCATTCCTTTTTCATCATCAGACATTTCTATTTTCTATTCCAGGAGGGCCTCCTTAGTGCGTCGCGCCAGGGACTGGTGACAAAGCTGGGAATCAATGGAGAGGGGCTTCCTTTCGCTCTGTAAATGCCAGATCACCACGGCTGAGCCAGAGAGGCTATTGTGTGGTCAGGCACTATTTACAGTCAGACTGAGAAAAATATGAAATGTGGAGATGGAGAAAATAGAAGGCTCTTACGAGGCTGGGGACAATTATTCAAAAGGCTTGTCGAAACGACTAACCGCTACATGCAACACGTGTTTACTGATATGCAGCATGAGTTGCATTGTGGTCTATTACTGATTACCCTGGGAAATCCATCAAGTTATTACACCCCTACATTGCTCCCTGTCCTTTGTTTTCCAAACCATTGATCCCCACTGTGAAAGATATCCAAAGACACAGCCAATTCCAATACAAGGTAAGATACCATCATGGCTTTTGTTTTTTGAAACCTTGACCATTTTGAACACAGATTCATCTCTGGTGGCTTTGCTGATTTATGCATGCTCTTTCATTTGGTTTACATATGGATGCACTTGGATAAACTCCTGAGCCTTAAAAAGTAAGCCAATTCGCTGCACCCTTGTACTTGATTGATGAATTAAGATCAGTAAATATTAAGGAACTCCCCTCACCTGGTTGTCTAGGTCTGAATTGAAAGGAAAAAAACAAAAAACCTGCAGACACTCAGCCCTCCGTGGAATGAGTTTGACACCCCTGTTGTAAAGCATTTTTGGATTTAAGCAAGAATAAGCAATATCTTTAAGCCTCTAATAGCTATTAAAGATTAATATTAGCACAGATACTAGCCAGCATATCTACACTACACTGTTTATTAGATACACCCATCCTAGTACCAGAACAGACTGAATTCTTCAGGCTTGGAATCCTCAAGGTGTGGCATTCAAATGTTGATCAACTGGTATCAAGGGAATAAACATGTGCCAGGAAAACATTTCACACACCATTACACCACCAAGCAGGATCAGGCCATGGACTCGTGCTGCTTACGCCAAATCCTGACACTGCCATCAGCGTGACGCAACAGGAACCGGAATTAGTCCGACCATGCAATGTTTTTCCACCCCTCAATTGTCCAGTGTTGGTGATTGCGTGCCCACTGGAGACACTTCTTCTTTTTAAGCCGACAGGAGTGGAACCCGGTGTGGTCGTCTGCTGCAACAGGCCATCCGTGACAAGGGCCAAACTATTTTCATGAACGGGGTAGTGTACCTAGTAAACTGGCCATTGAGTGTATAACAGATACAACACTAGGGTAAATCTATAAGTTCATGATGCCTGGTTATTTAATAACACAAATATTTTGCAATTATATTATATACAGTATATTGATAGAGGGTTATACTGTAACTGTAGATTCCCCTAGTTCCATTATTCAAACCACATAATTAGTCTAATTAAATCAGAACTGCATTCACAGGGAGGTGGGAATACTAAACAGGCCAAGATTTGTGTACTGTATTCAAAGGAAGACGTAGAGCAGCATGGTTACCTCTTATTAATGCAGATGTCAAAACACACTCCCCTGCTCGCTTTCAATGACATAGATATTCTAGATTGACTCTGCCAGCCCTCCTGAGGAACCTTCCTTGGTATACAGTGCATTCAGAAAGTATTCAGAACCCTTGACTTTTTTTGAATTTGTTACGTTACAACCTTATTCTAAAATGTATGAAATTGTTTTTCCCCCCTCATCTAAATAACCCATAATTACAAAAACAGGTTTTAGAAATGTTACCAAATATATAAAATTAAAATAACTGAAATATCACATTTACATAAGTATTAAGACCCTTTACTCAGTATTTTGTTGAAGCACCTTTGGCAGCGATTACAACCTTGAGTATTCTTGGGTATGAACCTACAAGCTCGGCACACCTGTATTTGGGGAGTTTCTCCCATTCCTCTCTGCAGATTCTCTCAAACTCTGTCAGATTGGATGGGGAGAGTCACTGCACAACTTATTTTAAGGTCTCTCCAGAGATGTTAGATCAAGTTCAAGTTCGGGCTCTGGATAGGCCACTCAAGGACATTGAGATACTTGTTCCGAAGCCCGTCCTGCATTTTCTTGGCTGTGTGACCTCCGACCCAGTCGGAGGTCCTGAGCGCACTGCTCCTGGAGCAGGTTATCATCAATGAGCTCTCTGTACTTTGCTCAGTTCATCTTTCCCTCGATCCTGACTAGTCTCCCACTTCCTTCCGCTGAAAAACATCCCCACAGCATGATGCTGCCACCACCATGCCTCACCGTAGGGATGGTGCCAGGTTTCCCCGACGTGACACTTGGCATTCAGGCCAAAGTTTGGTTTAATCAGACCAAAGAATCTTGTTTCTCATGGTCTGAGAGTCCTTCAGGTGCTTTTTGGCAAACTCCAAGCGGGATGTCATGTGCCTTTTACTGAGGAGTGGCATCCGTCTCGACACTCTACCATAAAGGCCTGATTTGTGGAGTGCTACAGAGATGGTTGTCCTTCTGGTAGGTTTCCAAATCTCCACAGAGGAACTCTGGAGCTCTGTCAGAGTGACCATTGGGTTCTTGGTCACCTCCCTTCCCTTTTTTTTAGAAAACAGTCTATGACTTGGGTGACTGGAGTCTCTGACAATTTTTTGGGCTTTCCTCTGACACCGTCTATTATATAGGTCCTGGGTGGCAGGAAGCTTGGCCCCAGTGATGTACTGGGCTGTGCACACTACCCTCTGTAGCGCCTTACGGTCAGATGCTGAGCAGTTGCTTACTAGGCGTTGATGCAACCGGTCAGGATCCTCTCGATGGTGCATCTGTAGAACTTTTTGAGGATCTGGGGACCCATGCCTCAGTCTTCTGAGGGGGAAAGGTGTTGTCGTGCCCTCTTCACGACTGTCTTGGTGTGTTTGGACCATGATAGTTTGTTGGTGATGTGGACACTAGGGAACTTGAAACTCTCGACCCGCTCCACTCCAGCCCCATCGATGTTAATGGGGGCCTGTAGTCCGCGATCAGCTCCTTTGTCTTGCTCATATTGAGGGAGAGATTGTTGTCTCTGACCTCCTCCTTATAGGCCGTCTCACTGTTGTGTCATCAGCAAACTTAACGATGGTGTAGGTGAACAGGGAGTACAGTAGGGGACTAAGTACATACATGTTGTTGCCTACCCTTACCACCTGGGGGTGGCCAGGTGCCCAGGATGTCCAGGACCCAGTTTCAGAGGGAGGTGTTTAGTCCCAAGGTTCTTATCTTAGATCATCACGTCTGTGCACTATTTCAAGCATTTTTTATTTATTTTACCTCTATTTAACTAGGCAAGTCAGTTAAGAACAAATTCTTATTTTCAATGACGGACTAGGAACAGTGGGTTAACTGTCTTGTTCAGGGGCACAGCACAAGCTACAATTATTGCTTACCTCGCTACAGTATGTCTTAACTATTTGTCTGGAAGAATTTGAAAAAGGATAAGAGCGTCTGCTAAATGACTAAAATGTAAACTAGAAAACGGTGGACAGGAATGTCATTAATGCAACACAGTACATGGTTCATTGGTGTTCTGGTTATGCTGGGTGGCAGTCAGAATCCCTCTTTATCTTCCTGACATTATTATTATTATTATTATTATTATTATTTGAAAATGCAGTCCTAGTTAATAAGGATATGAGGTATGCTGCTCATTCAGAGTCGACAGACATCATAAAGAATGGTAAAAAGTCCCCAAAAATGCATCCCAGTAGAGCGTAGAATTGAAACATGAAATCCTAAATGTATGATGTGATTTATATAACCTGTCTGCCTGTGATCATGGTTGCCCTGACATTTATATCTACATTGACGCCCTCGGGGCATTGGGAGATTAATGACCACATTATTGGCATTCATTTTGACACTACTCTCTATAAACCATTTTGACATTTAGTGGAGCACAAGACCCTGTGAATCCCTACATTTCTAGACCAAGACATTTATCAGCAATAAAGATTAAAGGACACACCCCAAACATTTAGGAATAGGGTAATCTGGGGAAAGCTCTGCAATTGTTGTGACAAATACAACCGCCAGCTTGACAGGATTTCAAAAGGAATCAACACCTGCGCTGGTAAAGATGTTCTTCTGCGTGTTTCCTGACTGACTGGGGTCATGGGACCAAAGACAACATGACTTACATGGCTGCTCAACTAGAAATGAGGCCCGCTCAGTCACCCATGGAGCCCGAGTTTGGCAGCACATGTTTGTACTTCCCTGTGAGTTGCTGAGCAAGACAGCATTCCCCCAAGATGTGTTCATCAGGGAGCCTGGGAAGTGTGTAGATCATGATTTGGACAAAAGTCAAGGGGACAGAGCCCTTACATAAAGCTCTGTGGCCCAGAGCAGAGAACACAGAGAGAGCAGGAGAACTTAATAACGTTGTACAATTTTCTGGTGTAATAATTATTGATTACACACTCCCATAGCCAGGAGGGATGGCTAAAAGGGTTGACTTGTATTTCACAAGAGAAAATAAATAAAAGGCTCACACAAAAGGAAGACACCTCATCCAGAACCCGAGAACAATGAGGCAGTCGAGAACATGGAGCCAAACATGGGAGTTTTTACGCTTCTGCTACTCTCTGTTCATCATATATGCACAGTCACTTTAACGATACCTACATGTACATACTACCTCGATAAGCCTGACTAACAGGTGTCTGTATATAGCCTTGCTACTTTTTTCAAATGTCTTTCTACTGTTGTTTTATTTCTTTTACTTATACACACACACACACACACATTTTTTGGGGGACCATTGGTTAGAGCCTGTAAGTAAGCATTTCACTGTAAGGTTTACACCTGTTGTATTCGGCGCACGTGACAAATAAACTTTGATTTGAACAAATATTTTATGTTAATGTTATTCTGTCACTGAAGTCCCAATAGTGAAAGGCCTTTGCAGATCTGCTAATTTATACACGCCAATTGAAAGTGTTGGTGGAAGAATGATTAGTAAATTCACCAATGCTATTAAAAGCAGGCTCGTTGACGGCAGACTGGTGATGATGGACATTTTGATAACAGTCCTGGATGTTGACAAACAAACTAGCCTACAGCATATTTGAATTATTGACTTCAAATAAGTATTTTTCCATGCTACTCGTGCATCAGCACAATTTTTACGGAAAGCATGAATAAACCTTATCTTGGCATCAGCCCCATTTGCCTGGAAAAATGTCTACCAACGTATTTGTGTTCAAATGCGACATGAAATGTGTGTTGCCAACAGACAGATGCACTATTTTTACTGGCTTTATTACAACCATTCAGTCCGCTGCTGTATATCCTTATGTAATTACTGCACTTTAACGTTAATTTTCTATAAAGAGTGGTCGTCTAATGAACAAATGTTGTTTTGTCATGATTTTGCCAGGCAGACCTGACACTGGGACTTCAACTCATCTACCCCATGGAGATTAGCACGGCCCATTCTAGGACTATTGTAATCGGTTTGCCATACAGGCTCTTTAACATGCCGTAGGAGAGCATTAACACCTGTGCAGTGTAGTCTGGGCCTCAGCCCCTGTACCAGCCCAGCTCCACTCTCCATGGGGGGGAAAAGTAATGAAGAAGGAGAAAAAGCCCTGTGGACGTTGCACACAGCTACAGACGTAGGTTCTTAATTTGAGCCAGTTTGCTACAGCAGGAAAACAATCCTTCAGCAACAGGAAATGTGAATTCGTATGTGGATTATAATTCTTGTGAATTTTCTGTAGCGGTTGATACATTTTGTTACAGAAAATCAAGTCTGACATTTTAAAGTGGAAATTACAAACCTTTTTGAACTTCGAATACACGGCAAGTTTGCATTTTCTGCTGAGCAAGGAAATTCTCAGCAGCAAAAGAGTGATCAAATTAAGATCCTACACTCTGTAAGGCATCGCAAGCTGAGCCAGTCAGGTGAATTCATCATCATACCGCTATAGTGTACACAGTGTGAAGGCGTGATGTGCTGATTTCAACTCCTCACATTGTAATTATCTTAGTAGGGAGCCTTGACAGCAGGTTAGGGTTGTGAATAAATTATAGTGTTTCCTGCATCATTATTATAACTATTATTAAACGTGTCAATACTGCACAATTGTAGCAGAAGTAGCAAGACTGAGTTATTCATGAAGAATATGGTCAATTCATTATAATTCTACGGTTGCAACACTTAGTGATACTTGCTAGGGCGCGGTATCCAACCGTTACAACGCACACCAAAAGTAGGCTACCTCACTTGCATCTTTGAATTGCCTGTGTGCCAATCATATACGTGACACAAGGATTTGAAAACATTAAGAGATCAAGAAACACCATAAGAGAATTCAAACTTATTTCCCAACATGAGTACCACATGCCAGCAGATACAACAGCTGCCATCGAAAATGTTGCAGTTCAGTTGACATGTGGATGACTGAAGTTAGACTGAAAACTGACCCGAAAGATTAAAGTTCTTAAGTATAGAGGCCAGTGCACAGAACTAGAATGAGGAGATTGTATTTATATGGTCCAGCAGCCCTGATGACCTGTGGTGCCTTATGTTCCAGATGAATCTTTACATACTGTACTAATCCCTATGGAAAAGGTCATCATTACACTGGTTCCTGAAAAACTTAGCCCAACAGATAAGTTGCTATGTAGACCTGTTGCAATGACTTCTATAGTTATGACCGCCTTGTCTTAGAAAGATTGTGATGAGTAATCTCTTTTGTGATGTTAACAACTTGATGGACCCTTTCCAATTAATATACAGATGAAGACACAGTAGAGATGATGCAATGTTTGGTTTAAGACCTAAAATGGCCCATCCGATACACACGGCCATGAAAATGATGGCAGTGTGTATCAGCTTTTGCTACAGGCAACTTGAAAAATATATATTGCTTACCCCTCCCCTGCCATTAGTCAAGCCCAACATTTTTATTTAACCAGGTAAGTTGACTAAAAACACATTCTCATTTACAGCAATAACCTGGAGAATAGTTACAGGGGAGAGCAAGGGAGGTGAATGAGCCAATTGGAAGCTGGGGATGATGGTATGAAGGCCAGATTGGGAATTTAGCCTGGACACCAGGGTTAACACCCCTACTCTTATGATAAGTACTGTGGGATCTTTAGTGACCACCGTTTAACGCTACAGGCAACTTGAAAAATATATATTGCTTACCCCTCCCCTGCCATTAGTCAAGCCCAACATTTTTATTTAACCAGGTAAGTTGACTAAAAACACATTCTCATTTACAGCAATAACCTGGAGAATAGTTACAGGGGAGAGCAAGGGAGGTGAATGAGCCAATTGGAAGCTGGGGATGATGGTATGAAGGCCAGATTGGGAATTTAGCCTGGACACCAGGGTTAACACCCCTACTCTTATGATAAGTACTGTGGGATCTTTAGTGACCACCGTTTAACGTCCCATCTGAAAGTCGGCACCCTACACAGGGCAATGTCCCAATCACTGCCTTGGGCTATTGAGATATATATTTTTGGACCAGAGGATAAAGTGCCTCCTACTGGCCCTCCAACACCACTTCCAGCAGCATCTGGTCTTCAATTTTGGGACTGGCCAGGACCAACCCTGCTTAGCTTCAGAGGAAAACCTGCAGTGGGATGCAGGGTGGTAAACTGCTGACTACAAAGAGCAGGTTGCTGAACAGACACACACTTTCATTCAATCAAACAATGTGTAGACAATAAATATACCAACAAGCTCCTAATTCACAGACTGTACTGCAGTGTCTATGCTGTACATATGTAGTGAGTAAAATGTAAATTGAAGGTATTAATCATTTGATATAGCAGCCTTGTATGTAGGCCTACAAGACAATTTTGTCCTCAGAGACAATCATGTTCATCTCATCTTATCCTATCTGATCTCACTATGGAATAACAGGTAGCAGGTACAGGTACATTAGCAGTATTGTCAAAATAAATCTAGGGCTATTAGTGCTTTAATTAAAAAAATTTTTTTTATTGAATATTAAAACATGCAAATCTATTTGCAGTGAAGCTGCTCAACTTTTACATTACATTCAGTCATCTAACAGACTCCCATCCAGAGCGACCCACAGAAGCCACCATGGTCAACACACTGCTCAAGGGCATGTCGACAGATCTCCCACATGTTCAAAAACAGCCCAAGCTCCCAACCACCAGGTCACCAGCCCTCCAAGATCCCCCCCCCCCCCCCCCACAGTTCACAGTTCCCCAAGATCCCCCCCACAGTTCCCTGAGAGCTGCCCCTCAACCATTCAAGACCCACACAGCCCCCCCCCCAAAAAAAAATATTAACTGTCATAATAAAATACACTCAAGACCCTCATCTTCCAATGCACCAACAACTAACAAAATGAGCAAAATATTTTTTTAAATATATATTTTTAAAGAAAATGAAAACAATGCAAAAACAAAAGACATCAAGGACAACAAAACCATAACAGAAAGGCCAACTGAATACGTTTGAGTGCACGTATGGCACTATTAACATGTATGTATGTATGTATGTGTGTGTGTGTGGCCATGTATGTGCACGTTTGAATGCGAGTGTGTGCATATGCATGTGTACATGCGTACAAACACCTGCGCGTCATCAGCCTCAGGCAAACAGGCATTAGAAGTTACAACGTTGCTCCTGTGTCATTCAAACATACTTTATTTTAAACTTAATTTTGTACTTTTATCTTTGACGGTCATTCTATCCCCCACACATCAACTCTACTCCCAACAAACAATTGTAATCTATCTAATCGAATAGAATCCACCGATTGCGAGCTGAAGATAAATACTTTAACTACGAGTATTAGTATATTAGTAATTGACTGACCAGGTCTCTCCAGATCTCCCAACAACGCTATTTCTTAGGTCAATTTCGGATTAATGTTGTGCTTTTTCAGCCATTCCTGAACCTGAGACCAGGAACAGGCTACCTGAAGGCAATACCAAAACGAATGGTCTATTGATTCTGCATCATCACAACAATATCTGCAGAGCTGCGATGATCATGTGCCCCAAATATTCAACATTTTGTTAGTGGCAATAATTCTGTACAATAATTTTGTCTGAAAAGCACAAAGTCTTGAATCTTGCATTGTTTTATATACACTGCTCAAGAAATAAAGGGAACACTTAAACAACACAATGTAACTCCAAGTCAATCACACTTCTGTGAAATCAAACTGTCCACTTAGGAAGCAACACTGATTGACAATAAATTTCACATGCTGTTGTGCAAACGGAATTGACAACAGGTGGAAATTATAGGCAATTAGCAAGACACCCCCAATTAAGGAGTGGTTCTGCAGGTGGTGACCACAGACCACTTCTCAGTTCCTATGCTTCCTGGCTGATGTTTTGGTCACTTTTGAATGCTGGCGGTGCTTTCACTCTACTGGTAGCATGAGACGGAGTCTACAACCCACACAAGTGGCTCAGGTAGTGCAGCTCATCCAGGATGGCACATCAATGCAAGCTGTGGCAAGAAGGTTTTCTGTGTCTGTCAGCGTAGTGTCCAGAGCATGGAGGCGCTACCAGGAGACAGGCCAGTACATCAGGAGACGTGGAGGAGCCCGTAGGAGGGCAACAACCCAGCAGCAGGACCGCTACCTCTGCCTTTGTGCAAGGAGGAGCAGGAGTGTCTGCTCTGCTCAAACGGTCAGAAACAGACTCCATGAGGGTGGTATGAGGGCCCGACGTCCACAGGTGGGCGTTGTGCTTACAGCCCAACACCGTGCAGGACGTTTGGCATTTGCCAGAGAACACCAAGATTGGCAAATTCGCCACTGGCGCCCTGTGCTCTTCACAGATGAAAGCAGGTTCACACTGAGCACGTGTGACAGACGTGACAGAGTCTGGAGACGCCGTGGAGAACGTTCTGCTGCCTGCAACATCCTCCAGCATGACCGGTTTGGCGGTGGGTCAGTCATGGTGTGGGGTGGCATTTCTTTGGGGGCCGCACAGCCCTCCATGTGCTCGCCAGAGGTAGCCTGACTGCCATTAGGTACCGAGATGAGATCCTCAGACCCCTTGTGAGACCATATGCTGGTGCGGTTGGCCCTGGGTTCCTCCTAATGCAAGACAATGCTAGACCTCATGTGGCTGGAGTGTGTCAGCAGTTCCTGAAAGAGGAAGGCATTGATGCTATGGACTGGCCCGCCCGTTCCCCAGACCTGAATCCAATTGAGCACATCTGGGACATCATGTCTCGCTCCATCCACCAACGCCACGTTGCACCACAGACTGTCCAGGAGTTGGCGTATGCTTTAGTCCAGGTCTGGGAGGAGATCCCTCAGGAGACCATCCGCCACTTCATTAGGAGCATGCCCAGGCGTTGTAGGGACGTCATACAGGCACGTGGAGACCACACACACTACTGAGCCTCTTTTTGACTTGTTTTAAGGACATTACATCAAAGTTGGATCAGCCTGTAGTGTGGTTTTCCACTTTCATTTTGAGTGTGACTCCAAATCCAGACCTCCATGGGTTGATAAATTTGATTTCCATTGATAATTTTTGTGTGATTTTGTTGTCAGCACATTCAACTATGTAAAGAAAAAAGTATTTAATAAGAATATTTCATTCATTCAGATCTAGGATGTGTTATTTTAGTGTTCCCTTTATTTTTTTGAGCAGTGTATATCAACTCATACACCATAGAATCGGTATATTAAAAATCTCTTCAACTATTTGGCAATCTGTATGGCACAGCTGTCAACATCCTGGTCCTCAAATCAAACTGGTACACTTTCCTATTCATGCTATTTTTATTCCTCCTAGCGCTTTAATTTAAGTGTATTGGGTTCATCAATATGCTGCCACGCTGGACTCAAAGCAGACCATGTGATGTATTAGCATAATTATTGTTTCCAAAGTGAAAGTCCCCTGCCTGGTAATTTATGTGCCTACGAAATTAGACAGCTCCAGCGCCAGGTTCTGAGTTAAATTTGTTATTGTATCTCTCTGCAGCTTATATCAGATGATAGATGAATGCACGTCCTCATTACCTCCTTCTGGCTCGCAATCAAGTTGTCCCTAATTTGTCAAGGCTTTTCTCCTGTATTCTGATTGTCTTTTGTAAGCGAACTAGTTGAAAGGAGAGAAGAAAGATGAGAAACCCTCGTGGTAATTAGTTAGCGTAGAAATGGGTCGAGACGGATGAGGGAAGAGATAGCTTTTGTGGAGGACTCCCTTGGATGTGTGCCGTTGAAAAAAAAAAAACGTTGCGCTTCTCCTGTTCCATGCATAGAACTCAAACACCCTTGCCAGTTGCCATACAACAATTACCTGGAGAGAAAATGAACGCAGAGACAAAACAGAGAAATGAAACCAGCACTCTAACAACTTAATACTTTCCTTGTACTTCCTCTTTGCAATGAGATCGTGTTTGAAAAAAGCTGACATTTCATCCACAATGGTTTTAGGATTACACAAATTAATATCTCAAAGTATACCCAGGGACATTTGTTTATAATCCATCAGTGACAAAGATATAATTGGATTATAATGGTGGAATTTATTTGCATATCTTACTCAATTATTGTTTTCAATGTTTATGTGTGAGGACATGAAGTTCATTTTGGCAACAGAGGAGAGGGAGGAGAACTTGGATTGAGACATGTAATAATATAAGTACATCACCGTCCATATGCAGTGGTGTCATATTCACTTTCATCCTACAAGACATTTACAACAAATCAATGAAATCTGTCCATGACTTTACCTTCAAGGGCAGCAAGACACAGACAAACAAATACCCTGGAATACCCTCTCCGTAATGAACAAAACAAGCTAAACAAGACAGGCTGGCATGTGACAAAGAGTAAACTGTCCTGGTAAAACATATATATCTATGGATGAGGTCAGAGACCTCAAGAAAATATGAGATATCGGACCCTTTGGCTAAATTGCCTTGAGTTCTCGTATATAAAACATACATACAGTGGTGCAAAAAAGTTTTTAGTCAGCCACCAATTGTGCAATTTCTCCCACTTAAAAAGATGAGAGGCCTGTAATTTTCATCCTAGGTACACTTCAACTATGACAGACAAAATGAGAAAAAAATCCAGAAAATCACATTGTAGGATCTTTAATGAATTTATTTGCAAATTATGGTGGAAAATAAGTATTTGGTCAATAACAAAAGTTTCTCAATACTTGATAATGCTTCAAATTGTGAATTTAAGCATGCTCTCTCTAATTCTCTCTTTCTTTCTCTCTCTCGGAGGACCTGAGCCACCCCACATAGCCTGGTTCCTTCCTAGGTTTTGGCCTTTCTATGGAGTTTTTCCTAGCCACCGTGCTTCTACACTTGCATTGCTTGCTGTTTGGGGTTTTAGGCTGGGTTTCTATACAGCACTTTGAGATATCAGCTGATGTACGAAGGGCTATATAAATACATTTGATTTGGAGTGTGTACAGCCTGCGCAAAAAAACAAAGCAGAGCTCATGCATTTCATGCAACTTTTTTCAAATCATTATTAGTCTTATCATGCAGCATTTGAATGTATTAAACATCTAAACATATAGGCCAACATTTGTATCACAACTAAAGTTCCATAATTAACTCTAAATGAAGCATATAAGAGTACCTGCACTTTGTTAACTGCTTAACACAGAACAGCCACATGAACGCGCTCCCTCAAATCTTTTGAGGAAAATATTATTTTCCTTATTTTATTCAGCTAATGTTCAATTGCATTCTTCACGCTATAAAATAATGCCACGGAATTCTAAACAAATCTTGTCTGCTAAATGAACAAGTGTAGTTCACAGCCATTTTATGACATAGCCAGATCAGGGCCCTAACATAAGGACAACGCAGAGTGCTATTCTTTACATCATGTTTCTTTAGACCTGTCGAAAATAAATAATGGATATATTGTGATGGTGTAGGCTATATTACATGTAGATGTTTCAA
Organism: Oncorhynchus kisutch; assembly: GCF_002021735.2. NCBI lineage: Eukaryota > Metazoa > Chordata > Actinopteri > Salmoniformes > Salmonidae > Oncorhynchus > Oncorhynchus kisutch. The sequence continues at coordinate 37,882,925 of NC_034191.2, forward strand.
ATAACTGAATCATTGGCTTGTAGGCTATGCCTGGAAGACAGGAGATGCTAAATGTGTTTATGTTAATTATGGTCAATTACTGTGAGACCGACAGTTATTTGCTTGACATCCACCGGCTGACAGAATTTCATGACCGCCACTGCCCTAATTATACACACTGCAATTATATTTGGTTTACCCCGAGGTTATTCAAGCATATGGATATTCACAAAATATACTGTACCTAAATGAAATAATCATGGGTCAAAACGATGCCATGCTGAATCATCATCCTGTAGACCTGTAAGGATGTGTGGTCCATGCTAATTTTGTCATCAGTGGACATATTAAAGATAAAATGCTGGAGCTTTGGAGTGAGGAGACGGGCTAAAGCTGTACTTTAAATTAATTCACTATGCTAATTTAGGCCTTCTATTGCCAGAGACGAAGCCCCAGTGTAGGCGTTCTGTGTCAGGCAGGCTTAATGGCTTTGTCATTGCAGCTCAAATCTGAACATTATTTCCAGCATCACAAACTTCTGTGAAGTGCATCACCTGACCACAGCAGCCACAGGAAGCAGCCACAGGAAGCAGCCACAAGAAGACACTAGCAGACCCCTTCTAAAAAGGTGGCTTTGTTAGTGAGAGGAGGGACTTTGATTGCCAATGTGTGGCAATCCATCCTGGAGACAATGCACACTATCACAACCCAGAACTAGCTTCTGTTAGGAACTACCTTTTGTTAGCTAGCTTGGTGGGTATACATCATCCGTATTAGGAAGTCCCTTGCCATATGGGTGGTCTTGGTCATGTGATCCAGAAGTGCGTTCCAGAAATAGATTAAGACACAAGGATACATTAGAATTTCAGGACAGGGCATACAGTCCTTCTCCTGTACTTGGAAGGATAATTAAAGCAAGGGTTGAAGCAGTCTTATCGATCCCAGATATCAATACGATTGATGGAGTGCACCACTGAGGAAGAGACGGTCACCTCTGCACTACCTGCCTCTCCATCTACCACCATGCATACTCACTTCCTAATCAAAGGTAGTTTAAAGGTCAGCAGTAATGGTCTTGACAATGTCATGGAAGTGTGTTTCAGACATATAGTAACTAGCTAATAACATTTGTGTGCTATTTTTTGTAACCTCAGCATTGTAAGACCATGAGGGAACATGAGGGAACTGTGGTTACAAAATAAAAATAAACTAAAGGGAGAAGAGAATTACTGGAACAGCAAAAACAGTGAAATCTGATCCTGCCCATGCAGAAATACTTTTCAGTACACCTCTGTCATTTTCACTCTCCAAACATCTAGGAGAGCCCCCCACCACATGCACTCACACACCCACACACACACACACACACTGCACTGGACACTCTCCCTCAATTCCATGGAGCGATAGAGAGCTGTGAGTCAGAAGTCTGTAAAATGGACAGGTGAGTGGCAGGTCGTGGACTGACAGGTAATATGTGGATATACGAAGCGTCCGGGAGCGCTGTGACGGAGTATCCATCATTGGTAGGGGGCCTATTGATTGAACACACAGAGTCAGTTCCAGGCAGTGCAGAGATGAAGCTACCCCATCTGGCAGTGTTGGATAAAACATTCTCCTGTACAAGGCCTCGCTCTCAATGGCTGTACCTTCTCTCTCCCCGCTGATTCAGGGGCTTCTCCCTACATGTTTACCATTGGCTATCCAAAATACCAACTCCCGCTTTCATTCCATTGGCCGGAATGATTAATCACTGACGTTTTGAAACGCTTCCTGCCGTAGCTCCACTGAGTGGCAATTATCATACCAATAAATCCCCTGCAATTGAATACTGTCCATTAGCATTAAATAGTACTCCAAAACTGTTATTATAAACATTGGCATGTTTGGTGTGTGAGAGATGTTATGCTAGCTAACGAATAAGCTAACATTAGCTAGCTAGCTAAACATTTGGCTATGGGCTGGCACTGGCAGTATGGTATTATGGAGACTGAATTAAACTGTTTCTTTATCATTTTGCTGGGTAGTTATCTAGCTGTGGCCATTTGGCTAGCATCAATGAACAAGGGCTTTCTACAAAATAGCAACATTAGAGCAGACATCTTGGAATGTAGACTATAAGCAATACGCACAGATATGCATTGCCAAACAATGCTACTGCCACCTTCTGGATTGGAGTATTTTAACAAGGCTGAGTGGCTGACGACTTCCAAGATCTTTGCTGTGTGAAGACAAAGAGATTAACTGTTGGCAGGCAAACGTTTGTTTGACAATCCTACTGATGTGTCTGAGATTTTAGAGCTCTTTAGTACAGAGCCGTAGTGCAGTCAATGTGCAGAGAGATTGATCACAACACCATTATTTGTAATTTTGCATGAACAAACATCTCAAAAGGTGACTGAAAGGGCTTTAACACTAGTCCATCCTGTTGGAGACAAATAAAACATTTGTCAAATCAAAGTCATATTTCTTCCGGTAAATATAGGAAACCTTTCTATGTCATTATACAGTAAGATCCAGTTCTAACCAGTCAGCCCTTCTCTCAGCACTGACTTCCAACATGCCTTATCCAGATGCTCTATCCAACCCTGCACACCTAATAATACTGAAGTCCGTCTAGATACCCAGGACTAGAGTAGAGCTGTTTGAAAGCCGAGAACAGCAGATCCTGCTGCCATAGAGACCGGTGCACTATGAAGAAGAAAGTCCACTTCAGTATGCAACTATTTGATAAGGCAACGGTGGAGGGGGTTTGACTGTAGTTCTGTTCCTGATCAACTTGGTGTTGGTCCTCATAGCCTAGATTCCATGTTCAACATAGTATTGTAACAAATATAATAGAATACACAGTAGAATAAATCATATATTGAGGAGTGATGTCACGGGCTGGTTCCAAGAACTGATTATGGATACCGACAAGTCCTCTCTGTTAGGGGTCTTACAGAGGAATATGCTACATTAGGAAAGTCAATGGGTTGTTTGTTGACATAATGTCCTTCCTTACTACAGACACCTCTGGAGTGCAAATACCAAGCTACAAATGACTATTCATTTTGCTGTTCTGTTTTGCATATCTCTAGTCGGTAGATCTTTGTCTCAGTACAGCACATGGCCTGAGAATGAAATTCAAAGTGCATTTAATAATACTGTGTCTAAGCTACATCACTCTTCAACTTAGCTTCAGGCCACTGAGGCCCATTTGATCCAAGAAATGCAGCAAAAAAACAAACCTGAAACAAACATTTATTTTTCAAAAAATGTTTCCCTTAAAATATGACAGCTATTAGAAGAGGGGCATTGACCCCCTCAACATACTGCAGAGCACAATTATTTAGAAATGTTGTCATCTCAAACATTTCATGCGTAATATGTCTTCCAGACTGATCCTGTGGGTTTTCTGAGCAGAGCCCATTAGGACGATCTCTGAGCTCTCTGTAGGCTTCGTACAGGTTTTCAAAGAGAAAGCTATACAGACTCCCTGCTGAAAGGGCCTACAATACTCTCACCACTGCTACTAATGGCTCTGTATAGCAAACTTAATGAAGTAAATGTCGTCCTTTCATACATGCATTCTTCTAAACACAGTGTGTTCTCCTCCACCACTGACGTTATTGATACAGTAGGGCTGTATCTCTTTAAAACCTCAATGTGATTGCTTTAAGCACTCGTTTCTCTATCTTGATAACCTTCTGTTCTTTGATGTACTAATGTTGATATCAGCCGTGACCTCGTTGCAGGTGTATTTTCACAGAATTTCAAAGTACTTTGGTCCAATTTATGTGTATGCGACAGGACTCTATTTTAGCTGAGTGCACAGATGTAAGCAAACACCTTGTGTAATTCCTGCTTCAATCAAGATCACGCTGGCAAGAATTACTTTCCATGAGGGAGACAACAGTCATTTCGGCTTGAGTTGCTATCTGTTTTTTATAAATCCCCCTTGCCCACTCAACTGACGAAATGACAACGTGTCCTCTGGGATGAAACATTTGACAGATATGAGACAGGACAAGTCGTCAGAAGGTCAACTCTTGGGAAGAAGATTTCAGTGTCAAGGCGCGAGGGGCAGCGGCCGTCCACTGTGTGTGTGTGTGTGTGTGAGAGAGAGAGAGAGAGAGAGAGAGAGAGAGAGAGGGGGGCACTTTGTGTTTGTTAGAACTAGACATGTGGGGTGAAGGAAGCTTGACCTCAACAGACAAAATGTCAGAATCAAATGCTGTATTATGTGTTAAAATGTATTTGAATTTACAACAACAAACTGAGCTTCAGCGAGCAGAAAGTGATTGGAATAGTGGGCTACTGTACTATATGTGAGAAGGCTGGGTGTGTCATAAAAAACAAGAGCCAGAGGTCATCTTAGTTACTCAGGCCTTTTTCACTGAGCCATGGTTAGCGTATACTGTATTAGAGCTTTGTGTTTATTGAAACTGAAGGAGATCTGTGTCTTTCTCGTCTACAAATATAGTTTTGGTTTATGATACTATTCAATGGTAAAAGGTATCATTGTATTACATCATTAAACTGCTAAATGTACTGTATGTCAAAATGCACACAGGCCTTTTACGAGAACAGTGCGACTCCTCATTCAGTTCAGAATGCTCTTTGAACATTGTGGAAAGAAAGTGAAAGAAATATGTTTATTCTTTAAAAACAAATGACCTCTATCGAGCATATTGATTGGGGACGTCTACAAGATAAATGTTTGCACGAGGCGCTTCTAATTGTTGAAAACGATGCTTGATTTCTTTATTCACCACATTGGCAAATACTTTCCCAAAAGGAATGATGCCGTGCATATAAACTAAAATAGGGATTTCATGCATGTCAATTACTTTGCTTATGTCTAACAAAAGGTTATGGACCCATGAAAATAAGCATAGTAATGCATGTGTTACTTTAGACACACTGTAAAGTAAGGAATTAATACTATTCTTGGGTTTTGAATTATATAGAGCCATCTTTGGCCAATCTAAGTTGTTCTGTTAGAAAAGGGCACTGTAATGGGAGATTACATCTCCACCTCTTTTTATGAAATGAATCAAGTTAGAATGCTGGTGTGATGATAATGTATGAACTTAACAATGCATGTTTGCTTTCTGCAACAATAATCAAAGGTGAAACTATTTAGGCTTGAACCACGAAACACAAACACCCGGGGCTGAAGCTGGGAATAACAAGACTTATTTACAAAGCCAGAGAGGTCACCGCCCCTTACCAAACCACTTTAATCAGCTCATTTCAATCGTTTCACAAGAGAATAATATGCTATAATTACATTTTTGAGAGGCCATGGTAGTACATTAAAATACAGGATGCTTCACTTATAATAGCAAATGAAAATTAAATAATTCTGCTTGAGTTGATAGAAAAATGATTTCCCTTTGTGAATAAGAGAATGAGAGCCAGGGCGATGGTCGGCGATATTGGAGAGGGTCCTATCTGTGTAATGAAGAGATGCATGCTAGTGATTCATCAGGATTACTCACTGACAACAAGTGTGCTAATGCAAATGAGATATGCACCATGATTATGTCGGCCCTAAAGGAATACAAATAAGTCATGAACGCTAGGCTGGAGAGCCAAAAGGCCATATGTTTCAGTGATTACTATATCCATGTCATCTAACTGCATTAAATATAGATTGAGCTTTCTCAGGTTACGATTTATTCTGCAATCCCAAAATATACACACTAAATATAGGCTACACATTAGTACCCTCCTAGAGTTGACCTTACACAACACTTATCAAGGCTGTTTGAGTTTTATGTCTTTCAAAGGTTGTATTACAACACCTAATACATTAGCAGTCAATGCTGGACACTTTAAAAATACAAACAGTGATAACACAGTCTTTAAGCAGGCCCATCTCTGACATCTACAAGTTGGGGAATTAACCATCGAACATCAGTAGCGTCAAGGAGATGTACATATGTAGGTTCCACACAGGTTCGCCTGAAAAAAAAACCAGTTGCAAGCCAAAGACAGCTTGTCACAAACAATTGTCTTCTGCCTCCCAGACAATGTCCCCTCGCACTGAGCAAATTTCACATCTGCTGAGCGCAAGCTTGAACTTTGTAAAGATTCTGTGCAACTTCCAGCTCGAGTTCACTGTGAACACCGTGCTGTACCCACTTTAAGTTACAGTTTTATCAGTGGCCATGTAGGCTACTGTGGCTATTTGATCATAATGTAGGCCTGCCAGAGTGGCCTACCATCAAAAACAACGTAGAAAATGCATCCCATGACATGTTAACATTGAAATCAGCCTACAGTAGCATCCAGTGTGTGGTGTTCAATGTATGGTCTTCATTCCATGATTCTTTTGAAAGAAAAAACATGCAGGGCTTGACATTAACCTGTTTATCCACGTGTCCTTCAGACAAGGAGGCAACTGAAAATGTTGTTGTGTTGTTTGATGCAAGAAACTACTCCCATACTGTTATTACAGAGAATCAGTTTATGCAAATTATGCTACCCTCTGCTTATTGGCCACATATCCTATTCAAGCCTGTCTCAAAATACAACACTGCCCCTTTAAGACAAACATCTCTTTACCGGACTCGTTTTCCAAAGATGTGTAGTAGAAATGTATACGTGTTGTGCTCTTATAGGAAACAATCACTCCCCTACTGCTAACAATAAATAATCTATGACTGGGCAAACAACTCACTAACAAGCAAAGGATATTAACAAAAATGTGCACACGTGGCTATATGCAGCTCTCGATTGATCTCAAAACAAGCGCATCTAATCATGACCGCTAATGCTGTAAACACAGTCCAGTTCAAAGTAAATGGTATACATTGATATATGGCAATGGTCTATTTGCATATAGCCCTACAGCAGCTCTGATTGTTTATGTCGCACCGGTCTATGTAGAGTACAGGCTGAGTAGTGCGTGTCAATGCAATAGAATCCTACTCCAATGCATTCTGCCTACAACAAAATGTTGGTTTTGTTTCAGTATGTTGCATTGAGTGGCTAATATTGCATATCACATTTGCCACAGTAAAGGGAAACGTTGATAGTATTAATAGGGAAAACTCTAGAACAGAGGTCACCAACCTTTTCTGAGTCAAGATCAGTCTAAAAGCAGGCCAAGATCTAACGCTCAGATTTATAAAAATAATAAATAAAAAATAATAAAAAAATGTAAGCCTATGCACATTAAAAACAGTCGTTTTTTTTATATCAAGGAATATTTCACTTTCTCTGTTCATAGGAGTAACAACATGAATTTGTACATGAGGCAGAAATAATGCGGTGCGACTCGAGTTTCACCGTTATCTGGAAGACTGTGTCCCTGTTTGGTCAGTGTCAGTGGAGGAAAGGGAGTGCAGATGAATGTTGAGAGATGGACCCTCAATCTGCTGCTCTCTCCCTCCGCTGAGACTGACCATCAGATGCAGGCACCATCAGATGCAGGAACCTTACAATCAAATTTAGGCGCTGCGCATATGAGAAGACTTTCCATTTTCATGTGGGGGATTTAAGCCGTGCGGTGTAATTTAATGGGACATTAATGTGCTCGGTGATTACATATATCTAATGGTAATGAGTAACAAAAATCGGGACTTCATTAACACAAACTGACCTTCCTTTTATCACAAATCACTAATTGCAGTGAAAATAATATGATTTTTTTATTTTATTATTGTTCATGGCTCCTGATCAGAATGTGTCATTACGCTTTGATGAGGGGAATGGAAAAGAGAGAAGCAGACATGGTCAGTGATTAGTTATCTGACAGTGATACCATTCAGGTCAGTGTGAGTGGCAAATCAGCCATGTCATTTCCATTGGGACTTTTATGTTTTATGTTATGAGCTCAGATTTGTTAGACTGTATTGAATCTCTTCACTGTGGAAGCACAAAATACTGATCAATGCAGAGCTGTCAGTGCATTATGTTATCCAAACAGGGAAATAATCTTATTACCTTCCAATTCAATGGGAAAATATCAGTCAAAAGACAAATCCAAAATCTGCTCTCATCCAAACCATTGAGGCCAATATCAAATCAAAGCACTGCCCTGGGTGAATACAGATGGAATGCACGGTAATAATGATGCATCTTAGACACATTCCCATTTCCTAATCCCATGTTGCGCTGCACAGCACACCATGTCCTTGAATTTCTGTGACTGTGTTCCCCAGCAGGATGAGGCTGTGTGGAGGAGGATGGAGGAGAGGAGCCCTTTAGGCCTCTAGCCGTCACCTGTGAGCTGCTGAGAGATGGCTGTCACTCTGTCTATCACATAGACCTGGGCCCAGGTGGTGGCATTGGGGGACAGTAGGAACAGGTCCAGTGGCCCCTTATCTCCCCATCCAAGTGAAACCTGCCTGTCACTCAGTGATGACATCACAGTCTCCACAGGGACTTACTTCCTGGTCCTGTTGCAGCTTCCTTGTGGAAACAGCCAACTTTATTATCCCCCCAAGTCCTGGCAATAGATGAAGAATCCTACACATCTCCACGGCTGCCATTACGCTCCAACATTATTCATGTTATTTTATTATAGATTAAAAGAAGGAAATAAATAGAGAACTAGTGGATTGATGAATGTATTCTACTTGATGCATTCCTTACACCATCTAATTATTGTGCCTTCACAATCGCATGGTTCTTTTGAATGAACTTTTCTGGTCACAGTTCTTTTCATATTGCAGGTCAAAACCTTATCAACAAGAACAATATCAACACTAACCATGCTTAACAACACCTATAGGCTTTAGACCAGCAGGATAACACTGTTGTCTTGAGGTGCACCTAACACCCAGGTTTGATACCCAGTTGGTTACATTGGTGCCATGACTCAAATTACACAGCTGATGTCCATCTTCTGCTGAGGTTACCGTGTAGGAGAAGGTCAAAGGCTTCACAGCCTTGACTTGTTGAGAAAGCTCAGGACTGACACCTGATTGGTTATAGGTCCAGAGAATATTGCAGGTTTATGTATTAATTAAATTTGCAAATTCCATTTGGTTAACTACAGTACAACTTAGAATTGTGTTCTGATGGCCACCTACTGACACTGTTGACACAAGCACAATTAGCTTTTCCCTGAGGGAGGCAAAAACTTTCCACAAGGAAAGTACTTAGGCAGGCCTACACCTAAAAGTTAATCTGTTGGTCCAGAAGGCAACAGACATTCTGTGGCAGCAGACATTCTCTCTGAGCCATTTAGTTTGAAAACCTCAAGTCTCATCTGCTACACAAATGTACTGGCTGTAGAGCTAGGGAATGACAAGCAGTCTGTTAGTGTGTCTGTCTCCAACCCAGCAAGGACATACCGTGAGGAAGAAAGGCAGTTTTGGACAAAGTACTTGTTCAGCTTAATCCCCCCACTCTCTTAATGCCAAGTTCCCAGCATGCAATTATGTCCTTGCTCACCACTAGAACACAGCTAGTTGTGGGGCCAAGATGGTTAGAAGACTGGCTCTGCTTTCCAGGGACTGGGCCACAGCCACAGATGCTCATGACTCATTGTTACTCAACATGTGATGTGGGGCTTATCGTTATGAGAACACATCAATGTAAAAATAAAATGTATAAATTCTGACCTCAATAGAGACTGTTGTCATAGGGAGTAGGTTGTATACAGTGAGGAGTGAAATATAAAATGGCAAAAACATTTTGGTGGATGTTGAAAAATCATGTTTGCTACCTCGCCCTGAATTTGTAAAGGGACATCTGGACTTTTTTTGCATGACCCTGGAATACAATAATGATGCATGTTATAAGAATTCAACAGCTGTTCCACGAATGTAACAGCATCAGTATAACAAAGCTCAGTGACCTGTACTCAGATGAACAGAAAGACATAGAATATGCCATTTTCTGCTGATAAACTTCACAATGAAAACAGTTCAAACACACTTGTTTTTTAACAGTATGTATTTTCCTGAGAAAATGTATTTAGTATTGAAATGACATGGACAATCAGGAATGCACCCTTTTTTCCTGCCAAGATTGATTCATAGCATGCATTCCTCATTGTCAATTTCATTTCAACATACAATGGCTTTAAACTCACACAGATACACAGTCAGCGATATATTTGGTTTTTGGTCATGTGGAGATTTGGGCATTTTTCAGTCATATGGTCACCTTCAGAGTGCATGGGAGATGTCACTAGAGATTGGCATCCTGCTGTAGTGTCTCAGTGACCTACAAAACAAAAGCTGCTGTAACAGCTGCCAAGATCACGCGGACTGGGATATGTTCCGGGTAGCCTCAGAGAATAATATCGATGTATACTCTGATTCGGTGAGTGAGTTTATAAGGAAGTGTATAGGAGATGTCGAACCAACTAAGACTATTAAAACCTACCCTATCCAGAAACGGTGGATAAATAGCAGCATTCCTGCAAAACTGAAAGCGCGAACCACTGCATTTAACCATGGAAAGTTGACTGGGAATATGGCCGCAAGGCAATCAAACAAGCAAAATGTCAGTATAAAGACAAAGTGGAGTCGCAATTCAATGGCTCAGACACGAGACGTATGTGGCAGGGTCTACAGACAATCACGGACAACAAAAGGAAAACCAGCCACGTCACGGACGTCTTGCTTCCAGACAAACTAAACACCTTCTTTAACCACTTTGGGGATAATACAGTGCCATCGATGCAACCCGCTACCAAAGACTGTGGGCTCTCCTTCTCCGTGGCCGACGTAAGTAAGACATTTAAACGTGTTAACCCTCGCAGGGCTGCCCAGGCAGCATCCCTAGCCGCGTCCTCAGAGCATACACAGACCAGCTGGCTGATGTGTTTACGGACATATTAAATCTCTCCCTATCCCAGTCTGCTGTCCCAACATGCTTCAAGATGGCCACCATCGTTCTTGTACCCTAGAATGCAAAAGTAACTAAACTATATGACTACCGCCCCACAGCACTCACTTTTGTCATCATGAAGTGCTTTGAGAGACTAGTGTAATGAAGTGCTATTTCCTATGCAAATGACCAGCTTACTGCTATTGCATTGCTATAACTGTGACAACACATAGCAACGTATTTTCACAGTAAAACATGGAAGGGCCATACAGAATCTCTCACACACGCACTCACTGAAAAGACACACAGACTTGCCAAGACAGGAACACACACATCCACACACACGCAGCCCCTCCCCTTCTGGATGGGCTCCAAAGACAAAGACAAAGAACTCCGTCGAGAACCAATGGGATACTGACACCAGGCTGGAGGAGACTGTCTATCATCTGCAAACAACCTACCAGAATCTACCTACGTCATTTCCATGTATAAAGTGAACTGTACGATTGTGACCGGGCTCTCTTTCTTTTTCCAATGGTTCGCATGAGAACTTGACGAAACGGAGCCGTGCACGTAATTGCCAGATATCATTACTCTTGAATAAACGGCCTTTACTATACCGTATCCGCCTTGTCCAGCGTCTCGACTTGGTCTCGTTTCTCATATACCTATTCATCAACACTAGTCAAGGATCATATCACCAACTTACCTGTCACCCTAGACCCACTTCAATTTGCTTACCACCCCAATAGCTCCACAGACGATGCAATCGCCATCACACTGCCCTAAGAGGAATACCTATGTAAGAATGCTGTTCATTGACTACAGCTCAGCATTCAACACCATAGTACCCTCCAAGCTCATCATTAAGCTTGAGGCCTTGGGCATCAACCCCGCCCTGTGCAATTGGGTCCTGGACTTCCCGACGGGCCGCACCCAGGTGGGGAAGGTAGGAAACAGCATCTCCACTTTGCTGATCCTCAACACTGAGGCCCCACAATGGTGCATGCTCAGCCTCCTCCTGTACTCCCTATTCACCCACGACTGCGTGGCCATGCACGCCTCCAACTCAATCATCAAGTTGGCAGACAACATTACAGTGGTAGTCCTGATTACCAACAATGACAAGACAGCCTACAGGGAGGAGGTGAAGGCTCTCAGAGTGTGGTATCAGGAAAACATCCTCTTGCTCAATGTAAACAAAACAAAGGAAATGACCGTGGACTTCAGGAAACAGCAGAGGGAGCACCAAAATGGACAAACTGAAATGGTCCACCCACACAGACAGTGTGGTGAAGAAGGCGCAACAGCGCCTGTCACTAACACAGAGAGGCTGCGGACTACATACAGACTTGAAATCATTGGCCACTTTAATAAAATGGATCACTAGTCACTTTAATAATGTTTACATTTATTGCATTACTCATCTCACATGTATATACTGTATTTTATACCATCTATTGCATCTTGTCTATGCCACTCTGTCCTTTCTCATCCATATATTTATATATTCTTATTTAATTCCTTTAGTTAGATCTGTGTTTATTAGGTAGTTGTTGTGGAATTGTTAGATTACTTGTTAGATATTGCTGCACTTTCGGAATTAGAAGCACAATTATTTTGCTACACCCGCAATAACATCTGCTAACAATGTGCATGTGACAAATAACATAACAAATAACATTTGATTTGAAGAGGACAAAAATAAAAGTTTCCTTAAAAAAAATAAGTGTTGGAAGGTGAACCTTCGACCCAGTCTAAGATCCTCAGCGCTCTGGAGCAGGTTTTCATCAAGGATCGCTCTTTTCATTGCTCTGTTGATCTTTGCCTCGAACCTGACTAGTCTCCTAGTCCCTGCTGCTGAAAAACATCCCCACAGCATGACGTTGCCACCACCATGCCTCCCCGTAGGGATGGTGCTAGGTTTCCTCCAGACGTGACACTTGGCATTCAGGCCAAAGAGTTCAATGATGGTTTCATCACACCAGAGAATGTTGTTTCTCATGGTCTGAGAGTATTGAGGTGCCTTTTGGCAAACTCCAATCGGGCTGTCATGCGCCTTTTACTGAGGAGTGAATTCCGTCTCGTCACTCTACCATAAAGGCCTGATTGGTGGAGTGCTGCAGAGATGGTTGTCCTTCTGGAATGTTCTCCTATCCCCACAGAGGAACTCTGGAGCTCTGTCAGAGTGACCATTGGGTTCTTGGTCACCTCCCTCCTCCGATTGCTCAGTTTGGCTGGGCAGCCAGCTCTTGGTGGTTCCAAACTTCCTCCATTTAAGATTGATGGAAGCAACTGTGTTCTTGGGGACCTTCAACGCTGCAGAAATGTGTTGGTACCCTTCCCAAGACCTATGCCTCGACACAATCCTGTCTCGTAGCTCTAGGTACAATTCCTTTGACATCATGGCTTGGTTTTTGCTCCGACATGCAGGAGCTATTGTGTGTAGATTGATACAGATTTATTTTATTTCATCAATTTTAGAATAAGGCTGTATGTAAAGTAACAAAATGTGGAATAAGTCAAGGGTTCTGAATAGTTTCCAAAGGCACTGCATGTCAGAGTGAGTAACACTGCACCCCATCCCCAAATCAACAATTGAACATTTCTTAAGTGGCCATGATTTATAACATTAGCTAGTGCTAGTCGGCTGTACACGCGCCAAAACTCTGGTATTTCTCAACTGAATAAAAGCTCATTCTAATAACTTCTTAAAATGGTGAGGCAACAACTTAGCATTATGCATTTACAAAAATCAACATTATGACTGATCAAAACTCGTTCTCACGGCTTTGTCTTTTCCGTCTGTAACAGACACATTTTGGGCTCCCTTTGTACTCTCTGGAATGTTGATAGAGACGTATTCCATGCAAAAACATGATTATGTGAATACACATATCAGCAAAAAGTTGTTTGAATCAGAGTAAAACCAATTATATTGTTGGGGTCATCCCTAATATACACTGTACCTACTTTCGGCACATGTGAGTGAAAGCGTTTTCCAAGCATCTCGTCACATCTCTCCTATATTTTGAAAGGTTTCTAAACAAAACACACACACCCACGCATCCCCATAGGGAGAGAAAGAGAGAGAGAGAGAGACAGGGGTCAGACAAACACTTCACACAATCTAGGTTGACAAGTGGAAGAAGAGAAAAAACGACAGTTCCCTGCCAAAAGAAATTAGGGAGCCAGCAGTATAGACCCAAAGGTGTCATAGGAGCTGGCAAAATCTTTGTTTTCCAGCTTTTTGGGGAAAATGTCTGCTCAGGTATCATACTGTATTTGGCATGGACAACTTCAGGAGTCATTCCATGGCTACTTATTCTAATGTGTTTCATAAAAGTAGAGAAATATAGTTCCCGTAACAGAAATACAAGGGCAATATGAATGTGAAGTCTCTATTAAAGTGGCAACTATACTTGAGACACCTATGCAATGCACAAATTATGTGGTAACAGTTGACAATAAGTGTCATTGACTTAAAAACCTAGGGCTCTATTCATTCCTTATTGTAAAAGCAATGCTCCTGCAGTAGCAGAGAATGCATTCACGGACAACACTGCATTTTTGTCGGCTCAATCGGAAATGACCGTAACAATGTTTTGCGTGCAATCTGTAATGCTTCAGTGATACAGATTGAATTGAGCCCCCAATGTGTGTATCGATGAGAACCCGGTTTATTCCTGAACCCACCAAATTGAAGATAGCGTTTCAAAACCTATACAAACTTGGTGAGGCCTTCCAGGAAGAAGCACTTACAGGAGAAAAGAGGACAAAACAACATTCGGCTGCTGAAAACATTTCAGCCTTACTAACGTCACCAGTAATCATGTTAGCTACTGAGTTCCCCTGTCAATGTGATGCCCACTGGGCAGAGAACTACTGATAAAGCCTTCATACAGAAGCTCACAGGGCTGTGACACCCCAATACAGGAAAGGGAAAGCAATTGACCCCGTCTACACCAGCAAAATGTCATTATGTCAAATCGCTTCCTGTGATCAGAGGGTCAGACAGTGAGGTTTCTGGGTGAGTGTATGCTTGTGATTGCTTAAATAGAATGAGACATTTGCATAGAGCTGGATCAACATGTATGGAAAATGTAAGAAAAAAAAACTTGCTACCAAGTTCAACAATGGGAGCCATGACACAGAAAAGTGAAGATGTTGAGACATCTGTTAACAACTTGTGGGAAATGACTTCAATGTATAGAGGTTGTTGGTGGTTCTGAGTAAGTATAATTAAACAATGGGGTTTTTGGGTCACCTAGTTCGAGGAGTGCATATCCACCTCATATCCACATAATTTTCAAACACTGCTGTAGGTGGCTAAATAAACTGTAACCGGAGACTGTAAATTGGCACAGCACTGTGTTAGACTGCACTGGGTCCAGTACTGTAGAATGTAATAGATCCTGACCCTTGGGGGACAACATGGCAAACAGAACACAGATACGTTTTATTGATTTAAATATCTACCACAGAGATGTGGCTTCGAGGAAACAGCTCTAAAAAGTGTAAAATGCCTATATCCAAAGTGATCAATATACAGTTGAAGTCGGAAGTTTACACACACTTATGTTGGAGTCATTAAAACTCGCTTTTTGTTGTTGTTTTGTTTAGAATTTTAGCCCTTTTTTTCTCCCCAATTTCATGGTATTCAATTGTTTAGTAGCTACTATCTTGTCGCAACGCTACAACTCCCGTACGGGCTCGGGAGAGACGAAGGTTGAAAGTCATGTGTCCTCCGATACACAACCCAACCAAGCCGCACTGCTTCTTAACACAGCGCCATCCAACCCGGAAGCCAGCCACACCAATGTGTCGGAGGAAACACCGTGCACCTGGCAACCTTGGTTAGCGCGCACAGCGCCCGGCCCGCCACAGGAGTCTCTGGTGCGCGATGAGACAAGGTTTTCCCTACCGGCCAAACCCTCCCTAACCCGGACGACACTAGGCCAATTGTGCGTCACCCCACGGACCTCCCGGTCGCGGCCGGTTACGATAGAGCCTGGGCACATACCCAGAGTCTCTGGTGGCACAGCTGGCGCTGCAGTACAGCGCCCTTAACCACTACGCCACCCGGGAGGCCCCTAAAACTAGTTTTTCAACCACTCCACAAGTTTCTTGTTAACAAAGTACAGTTTTGGTAAGTCGGTTAGGACATCTACTTTGTGCATGACAAGTAATTTTTCAACAATTGTTTGCTTACAGATGATTTCACTTATAATTCACTGCATCACAATTCCAGTGTGTTAGACGTTTACATACACTAAGTTGACTGTGTCTTTAAACAGCTGGGAAAGTTCCAGAAAATGATGCCATGGCTTTAGAAGCTTCTGATAGGCTAATTGACATCATTTGAGTCAATTGGAGGTGTACCTGTAGATGTATTTCAAGGCCTACCTTGAAATTCAAACTCAGTGCCTCTTTGCTTGACATCATTGGAAAATCAAAAGAAATCAGCCAAGACCTCAGAAAAAAAATTGTAAACCTCCACAAGCCTGGTTCATCCTTGGGAGCAATTTCCAAACACCGGCAGGTACCACGTTCATCTATACAAACAATAGTATGCAAGTATAAACACCATGGGACCACGCAGCCGTCATACCAAATCAGGAAGGAGACATGTTCTGTCTCCTAGAGATGAACGTAGTTTGGTGTGCGAAAAGTGCAAATCAATCCTAGAACAACAGCAAAAGACCTTGTGAAGATGCTGGAGGAAACAGGTACAAAATTATCTATATCCACAGTAAAACAAGTCCTATATCGACATAACCTGAAAGGCCGCTGAGCAAGGAAGAGCCACTGTTCCAAAACCGCCATAAAAAAGCCAGACTACGGTTTGCAACTGCACATGGGGACAAAGATCTTACATTTTGGAGAAATGTCCTCTGGTCTGATGAAACAAAAATAGAACTGTTTGGCCATAATGACCATTATTATGTTTGGAGGAATAAGGGGTAGGCTTGCAAGCCGAAGAACACCATCCCAACTGTGAAGCACGGGTGTGGCAGCATCATTTTGTGGGGGGTGCTTTGCTGCAGGAGGGACTGGTGCACTTCACAAAATAGATGGTTTCATGAGAAAGGAAAATTATGTGGATATATTGAAGCAACATCTCAAGACATCAGTCAGGAAGTTAAAGCTTGTTCGCAAATGGGTCTTCCAAATGGACATTGACCCCAAGCATACTTCCAAAGTTGTGGCAAAATGGCTTAAGGACAACAAAGTCAAGGTATTGGAGTGGCCATCACAAAGCGCTGACCTCAATCCTATAGAAAATGTGTGAGCAGAACTGAAAAAAATGTGTGCCAGCAAAGAGGCCTACAAACCTGACTCAGCTACACCAGCCCTGTCAGGAGGAATGGGCCAAAATTCACCCAACTTATTGTGGGAAGCTTGTGGAAGGCTAACTGAAATGTTTGACCCAAGTTAAACAATTGAAAGCCAATGCTACCAAATACTAATTGAGTGTATGTAAACTTCTGACCCACTGGGAATGTGATGAAAGAAATAAAAGATGAAAGAAATCATTCTCTCTAGTATTATTCTGACATTTCACATTCTTAAAATAAAGTGGTGATCCTAACTGACCTAAGACAATTCATTTTTAAATGTCAGGAATTATGAAAAACCGAGTTTAAAACCTGTTATGGCAAGGCGATCCCCGAGGTGAACTCCACCCCCCCATTCAGCTGAGAAGGTGGCGCAGGGAATTCAAAAATATTCTTTAGAAATATTTAACTTTCACACATTAACCTTTTGTAACTAGGGGGCAGTATTTTCATTTTTGGATAAAAAAACATTCCCGTATTAAAACAGGATATTTTGTCACGACAAGATGCTCAACTATGCATATAATTGGCAGCTTTGGATAGAAAACACTCTAACGTTTCCAAAACTGCAAAGATATTGTCTGTGAGTGCAACAGAACTGATGTTACAGGTGAAATCCAGATAAAATTCCAATCAGGAAGTGCCCCATATTTTGAAAGCGCTGCGTGCCAATGACTCCTTATATGGCTGTGAATGGGCTACGAATGAGCTTACGCTTTCTACGTATTCCCCAAGGTGTCTACAGCATTGTGATGTCTTATTACGCATTTATGTTGAAGAATAGCCGTAAGGGACCACATTGAGCAAGTGGTCACATGATGGCTCCCGCAGAAAATCTTGCGTAAAGTACAGAAGTAGCTATTATTCCAATTGTCCCGGTGGATATATTATCGAATAGATATGTGAAAAACACCTTGAGGATTGATTCTAAACAACGTTTGCCATGTTTCTGTCGATATTATGGAGGTAATTTTTCGCATTTTCCGGTCGATTTCTCAGCCAAACGTGAAGAACAAACGGAGCTATTTCGCCTACAAAAATAATATTTTTGGAAAAAAGGAACATTTGCTATCTAACTGGGAGTCTCGTGAGTGAAAACATCCGAAGTTCTTCAAAAGGTAAATCATTTAATTTGATTGCTTTTCTTATTTTCGTGAAAATATTGCCTGCTGCTAGCAGGGCATAACGCTATGCTAGGCTATGATAAACTTACACAAATGCTTGTCTAGCGTTGGCTGTAAAGCATATTTTGAAAATCTGAGATGACAGTGTGATTAACAAAAGGCTAAGCTGTGTCAATATATTTCATTTGTGATTTTCATGAATAGGAACATTTTCTAGGGATATTTATGTCCGCTGCATTATGCTAATTAGTTTGAGGCGATGATTCCGCTCACGGATCCGGGATGGGTAGTTTTACAGCGAAAACACAACATATATTTATGTTAGACCACCACCAAATCAAAGGAAAAACACAGCCATTTTTTCCAGCCAAAGATAGAGTCACAAAAGCAGGATTAGAGATAAAAATTTATCACAAACCTTTTGAAAATCTTCATCAAATGACACTCATATGACATGTTACACAATACATTTATGTTTTGCTCGATAATATGCATATTTATATCCACAAATCTCGGTTTACATTGACGCCATGTTCAGAAATGCCTCCAAAATATCCGGAGGAATTATAGAAAGCTACGCCAGATAACAGAAATACTCATCATAAACTTTGACTAAAGATACATGTTCTACATATAATTAAAGATACACTGGTTCTTAATGCAACCGCTGGTTCAGATTTTTTTTAAACGTTACAAAAAAAGCCTACCATGCAATAATCTGAGACAGCGCTCAGACATAAAAGTATTTCTCCGCCATGTTGGAGTCAACAGAAATACGAAAATACATCATAAATATTCCCTTACCTTTGATCTTTCATCAGAATGCAGTGCAAGGAGTCCTAGTTCCACAATAAATCGTTGTTTTGTTCCACAATGTCCAATACTAGTGTCCAATTCGCTGCATTTGCTAGCACTTTCAGCTCACGTGCCCAAAAGCTAACGCTGGTCCAGGGCAACTCGCACGAAAACTTCAAAAATATATATTCCAGGTCAAATAAACTGGTCAAACTAAGTAGAGAATCAATCTTCAGGATGTTATTTTCATATATATCCAATAACGTTCCAACCGGATCATACGTTTTCATCTGCAGCCAAATGGAACGACGGTGGCACCCACAGAGAAATGCGCCACAGGGAAATTGCATTCTGCCAAGACCGTGACTATTTCCCCTCCCATTCGGTCAAAGTTCACACCAGCAGCTCCATTCCACGTTCTACTGAATGAGGATATCTAGTGGATGGCGTAGGAAGTGCTACCAGATCAATATCTTGTTTGGAAAGGAAGGGGCGATGACATCAAATTTGACCCACATTCAGAATTTCACTTCTTGTTTGGAAGATTGCCTGCCCTATAAGTTCTGTTATGCTCACAGACATAATTCAAACAGTTTTAGAAACTTCAGAGTGTTTTCTATCCAATAGTAATAATACTATGCATATATTAGCAATCTAGGACAGAGTAGGATGCAGTTCACTATGGGCACGCAATTCATCCAAAGTGAAAATACTGCCCCCTATCCTCAACAAGTTTTAAATGTTATTGGCTAAAGTGTATGTAAACTTCCAACTTCAACTGTAGCTCGAGGCATATGATTTTAAATTCAGGGATTAAATACACATACTGGAATTAGTTATGTCATGTTGTGATGTGAGCCCTGTACTAAACACTATCAAGCCAATTCTCATTGAACGTCAAGAAACAAGTAGGACACCATGGGCACATCAGTCCTGCTGGGGTAAGAGAGTTTGATCATCAGTCACAATAAAAATGTCAGAGTTCATACAATCCTGAAAGTCTCAAACTTCTTCAGACAGCCCATCAAAAACTTGACATGTGTCGAAGTGCGTGCACACATGCATAAGGGCTTACGAATGATGAGTGAGTGATTGAGAGCGAGCCAACAAATGGATAGCTGTAGTGTAACAAGACACAGTACAGATCCAGAAACTGAAAGTTACACTGTATTCTCCATTGAGGAAGGAGCAGAACTTTTCCAATGGCTAACAACAATATGCTACCGCAATAGAGGCTAACACATGTCCTAATTGACTGTATTTTCTCCTGATACTGCTAAAGAAAAGCAATATTCAGACAATATGTCTACAATGCCATTTGCGGAGGAATAAGAGTGGAATGCAGCCCGGGGTTTTGCCTTGAGGCCACATGAGTAATTAGTGAACACTGAACAACATGTTTATCTGCTTTCCCATTGACCAGTGTTCCCCAATTATTCTAGATAGCAGAAACAAGAGGGAGTGGGCAGATGTGTGTGTGTGTGTGTGTGTGTGTGTGTGTGTGTGTGTGTGTGTGTGTGTGTGTGTGTGTGGAGTAGGGATGGGGATAAGTGTGTGTGTTCCTGCTGAAGTCCACTTCTCCCCAATATGTTGAATCACATACAAAACCTAGGTAAGTGGCAGATTTTCACTCATGGTGAAAATAGTATAGGTAAATGTAGGCATAATACTGTTTGAGCTTTCTCAGAACAGTTGCTTATCAAAATCCTCAGGCTTACTTCTTCCTCATCATCGCCAGACCCCCCCAGGCTCCAATGTCACAGTGAGGATGACAGTGGGGAAAAAACAAGGATATTTTAAGATAAAAGCCTATCCTATCGAGGCAAACTTCAAAAATGTCAAGTTACATTTTTTGATGTTTATGCAATTCAAGCCAAGGCAAGTCCCAGTATTGAGATACTGTTGTTGTTTGACAGTTAGGCATCATTTAAATGCAGAAATGTGATCTGAAAATGACAATGGACCATAAAGTATTCTTCCACTTCAAGTATAGTACAGTACAGACAAGTTTTTCAGACCACAAAAAACAAACAGTTAGCCAAAATATATCTCTAAATGCCTTGTGGGTACCAGACACTCTGTAGTGTAAATATTCCAGAACTTGCCTTTGCTTCAAAAATGCCAGGCATGTGTCAGCACTGTAGCTATGAGGCCACCTATACCTATTGTCACACCTGCACGATTCAATGAGCCTAGCTTAAGCCTGTCTCTTTGTTTAGCTTTAAAGTAATGCTGTGCGCCGTGCCTGGATAGCTGAAATTCATCAGGACGCAGCTCTCACTCAGCCATTATTAGCCAATAGGATGATTTTAAATGTGAAGCTTACTCACATCCTCTATTCTATTCTCTACAGAAGCTGAGAGAGAGGGAACAACACAACATATGAAAACTGTGCGAAACTGCAGAGATGAAATATACAGTGCATTCGGAAAGTATTCAGACCCCTTCCACTTTTCCACAGTTTGTTATGTTACAGCCTTATTACTCTAATATGGATAAACAAAATGTTTTTTAAAAATCTACCTAAACACAATAAAACATTTAAAACCGAAATACCTTATTTACAGTTGAAGTCGGAAGTCTACATACACCTTAGACAAATACATTTAAACTCGGTTTTTCACAATTCCTGACATTTAATCCTAGTAAACATTCCCTATCTTAGGTCAGTTAGGATCACCACTTTATTTTTATGTGAAATGTCAGAATAATAGTAGAGAGAATGATTTATTTCAGCTTTTATTTATTTCAGCACATTCCCAGTGGGTTAGAAGTTCACATACACTCAATTAGCATTTGGTAACATTGCCTTTAAATTGTTTAACTTGGGTCAAACGTTTCGGGTAGCCTTCCACAAGCTTCCCACAATAAGTTGGGTGAATATTGGCCCATTCCTCCTGACAGTGCTGGTTTAACTGAGTCAGGTTTGTAGGCCTCCTTGCTCGCACACGCTTCCCATTTCTGCCCACAAATATCCCATAGGACTGAGGTCAGGGCTTTGTGATGTCCACTCCAATACCTTGACTTTGTTGCCCTTAAGCCATTTTGCCACAACTTTGTTAAGTATGCTTGCCGGTAGCTGAATATCCATGTCATCCTTCAGCCACGATTCAGTGAAACATAAGATATTACAGTTTTTGATGTCCCGTTGGTAGGATATTTGTGATCTTACCTCGTCTAATTTATTATCCAATGATTGCACATTGGCGAGTAATATTGACTGTAACGGCAGCTTTCCCACTCGCCTTCTGCGGATCCTTATGAGGCACGCCGCTCTGTTTCCTCTGTACCTGAGTCTCTTCCTCTTTCAAATAACTGGGATGTTGGCCTTGTCGGGTGTTTGGAGAATGTCCTGTGCGTCCTGCTTGTTGAAGAAAAAGTCTTTGTCTAGTCCGAGGTGAGTGATCGCTGTCCTGATATCCAGAAGCTCTTTGTCTAGTCCGAAGTGAGTGATCGCTGCCCTGATATCCAGAAGCTCTTTGTCTAGTCCGAAGTGAGTGATCGCTGTCCTGATATCCAGAAGCTCTTTGTCTAGTCCGAAGTGAGTGATCGCTGCCCTGATATCCAGAAGCTCTTTGTCTAGTCCGAAGTGAGTGATCGCTGTCCTGATATCCAGAAGCTCTTTGTCTAGTCCGAAGTGAGTGATCGCTGTCCTGATATCCAGAAGCTCTTTGTCTAGTCCGAAGTGAGTGATCGCTGTCCTGATATCCAGAAGCTCTTTGTCTAGTCCGAAGTGAGTGATCGCTGTCCTGATATCCAGAAGCTCTTTGTCTAGTTCGAAGTGAGTGATCGCTGTCCTGATATCCAGAAGCTCTTTGTCTAGTCCGAGGTGAGTGATCGCTGTCCTGATATCCAGAAGCTCTTTGTCTAGTCCGAAGTGAGTGATCGCTGTCCTGATATCCAGAAGCTCTTTGTCTAGTCCGAAGTGAGTGATCGCTGTCCTGATATCCAGAAGCTCTTTGTCTAGTCCGAGGTGAGTGATCGCTGTCCTGATATCCAGAAGCTCTTTGTCTAGTCCGAGGTGAGTGATCGCTGCCCTGATATCCAGAAGCTCTTTGTCTAGTCCGAGGTGAGTGATCGCTGCCCTGATATCCAGAAGCTCTTTGTCTAGTCCGAAGTGAGTGATCGCTGTCCTGATATCCAGAAGCTCTTTGTCTAGTCCGAGGTGAGTGATCGCTGTCCTGATATCCAGAAGCTCTTTGTCTAGTCCGAGGTGAGTGATCGCTGTCCTGATATCCAGAAGCTCTTTGTCTAGTCCGAGGTGAGTGATCGCTGCCCTGATATCCAGAAGCTCTTTGTCTAGTCCGAAGTGAGTGATCGCTGTCCTGATATCCAGAAGCTCTTTGTCTAGTCCGAAGTGAGTGATCGCTGTCCTGATATCCAGAAGCTCTTTGTCTAGTCCGAGGTGAGTGATCGCTGTCCTGATATCCAGAAGCTCTTTGTCTAGTCCGAGGTGAGTGATCGCTGTCCTGATATCCAGAAGCTCTTTGTCTAGTCCGAGGTGAGTGATCGCTGTCCTGATATCCAGAAGCTCTTTGTCTAGTCCGAGGTGAGTGATCGCTGTCCTGATATCCAGAAGCTCTTTTTTTGCTGTAAGATACGGTGGCAGAAAGATTATGTACAAAATAAGTTACAAATAATGCAAAAAACCCAACATAATAGCACAATTGGTTGGGCACCCGTAAAACTGCTGCTATTTCTTCCGTCGCCATTTTATTGTGCCAGGTCAGCAAGGCGCTGAAATCTATACAAATTACTGCAGATGTAAGGAAACGTGACTAAGTCTTTAGTGACTCATAAGGGTACTCTTTACTACTTCTCCAGAGTTCATTGGCATTTTCAAAACCCATTCACTTATCCTTTTATTTAGTAAGAGCTTTTATATTGAATTAGGCTTCGCTGGTGAAACACAACCCTAAAAACCCAAAAGATCAATACTAGGCATACAGTATGTTGTTTTCCCAGTGTACAGTATGCAACAGCTGCTGTTCCTTAAATGGCAGCAGTCGCTTGATGCATAGTTATGCAAACATTTATAAATATATGCATAACTGGTCAATAGACGTTCGTGCTATGCAAGGATTCAAATGGGTATTTATTGCTCCAGGTAGTCAAAAGATATGGTTAGACATGAGAATGCTGTAACACACCCTGGTAAAAACGCCTTTGACGACAACAAGTGAGAGATTACATCTTCAGATGCAATTTCCAGAACGTCACCTAAATGACCAAGCGAACAACCTTTCCTGCTTTACTACGTGGACCTGACAGATCAACGTGAGCATTGATGAGGCTGCCAGGTGCCGTTGATGTAAATCACAAGAGTGACATTCTATGTCACTATGACATTCTATGTCACTATGACATTCTATGTCACTATGACATTCTATGTCACTATTTTATTTTCTCTAACATTGATATTAGCCTATTATTACAACCTGTGTGTGTCTGTGTGTGTCATCAATGAAGGGAGATAAACATGAATGTCCTCACTATGAGATTACAAGTGTTTCCATCCTTTCAGGATCAGTGACCATCAGAAGGAGCCTGACCTGTGTGAGCCAACCAGGCCCCATACTGCACCACTGCAGACCCCCTCATAATTTCTCCTGACAGAGTCATTATGCGCCTTTAGGGCGGATTGTAGGCGCAGGCAGCCAACCGCAGCTCATCTGAATACTGATGCAAATGAGACTTTTGCCATAACTAATCATAATTTAGGCCAAGTTCCCCACTTTTAGTCAGGCCGGCCTCTACCATACTAATTATTGACCACATTGTTTAAATGGGTATTTATACCCCCACGATGCTGTACCTGCCACATGCCATTAGTCCTGTGTGCTACAGATGTCAGGGCCTTGAAAAACACTACACGTCTATTGACCAGTTATGCATTTATGTATAAATGTTTGCATAACTATGCATAAAGTGACTGCTGCCATTTACAGAACAGCAGCTGTTGCATACTGTACACTGGGAAAACAACATACTGTATGCCTAGTATTGATCTGTTGGGTTTTTAGGGTTGTGTTTCACCAGCGAAGCCTAATTCAATATAAAAGCTCTTACTAAATAAAAGGATAAGTGAATGGGTTTTGAAAATGCCAATGAACTCTGGAGAAGTAGTAAAGAGTACCCTTATGAGTCACTAAAGATTTTTAGTCACGTTTCCTTACATTTGCTGTGATTTGTATAGATTTCAGTGCCGTGCTGACCTGGCAAGCCTTAATGGAATTACCAGTCTCCATAAGGTGTCCATTTTAGAACTTCCTTTCTAAATGGACTCCATTAGTTCAAATCTTCAGGTTACATTGTCAAACCAACAAATACAGTAAGAGGTATCTGCCTCAGAGATAGGAACGGCTGAAAACACAGGGGTCAAATCTTTACAGAATTGTTTGTGGATGAACATGAATCTACTAACAAGAGAGTATTTGTTCCCTGGTGGATTGAGGTGTGCAATCATCTTAAAACAGAATGGGCATGCTGAAAGGGCTTTATGAATTCATATACAAACACTGACAGTTGCTTCTGAGATTTATCCAACTTAGTGTAGAACATGAGAACACATCCATATATTATCTACCTCATTTTCACACTAACCTTTTCCTTTGGTCATGGAATTGAGTGTTCTATTGAGGATAGGCCTAGGACACATCACATTTCCTCTGTCTGTTTAGGCTTACAATACCAGTGAATATGAAAACACCTAACTCTTATGGGACATCACTTGGGTATATTCACTACCCACAGCACTGGAAAAATGTGGTACGTCACCATGTCCAAGATACAAATCTAGCAGCCTACGCCAAAGGCATGTACATCACTCATGCATATACATTTCACTTCAATACACATTACATTAAGTCATTTTATTTGAATGACTTCATATGCATTTGTTTTGGCATGAATCTGCTTCCATACAGGGGGAGTAAAAAACAAAACAATATCTTGAATGCAAGCATTTTACGTATATTTTCTTTGTGTAATTTAGACCATTAAGCAGCCGACATTTGACAAGGTCATCTCTATGCAAATACATAGATTAAAATCTGATATCCTTTTATTTAAAAAAAAAAGTTAATGAATTGCTCTTAAATTAACAAAGTAATCAATGTCTCTTTGAGCAAAGAAAAATATAGAATAGAATGAATTATGGACACAGGAACAAACTCCTTTCAAATTGTTCTCAAAATACAATTGGTGGAAATAAATGATTTAACATTTGAATTAAATACAGAAGAAATATATAAAAAGTTAGGTGATATCACTAAAACCTAATGAAAAGCATTAACAGTTCACCATGGTACCAAAACCCTAGTAATTCACCCCTTTAAGGCAAAGTACCACACTTTAAGATGGTAGAGTACCCATCATGACAACATAGGATGGGGACTGGAGTACAATGTTGTTTGACTTGTGCTGTTGTTTTGAAGGCCCAAAGGTCAACAACATCATTATTTCCTGTTATAATTTAGTTATGATGCTTTCCTCAACATATCACATGTATCAAGAGATAAATATTGCACGTATTACTCAATTCTGCCTGGAGTCGCCCTTGTAAAAGTAATTGGACAGGAAGTAACATTACTGGGGCCTATTAAATCGTTGGCTTAAAAAATGCATTTGTTTTGTGATTGTGTGACTCAGTGTCTCTCAGTTTGTGTCTACCTGGAGCTGTTTAAATGTCTTCTGTGTTGTTCAGCCATGCATTATGCATTGCAATATGTTAAAGGTCAAATTCCTTACGCCTCAAATATTTCAACATATTACGTGCAGTAGAAGCATGGGCGCAGCATGTGGGGACCTAACTTAAATGTACATAGTGAATGTTGGAGATGTCATGGACATTGAGCATAAAGTAAGAACCGAACAAATTAATCTTGACTCGAGAAACACCTATAGCACATGCATGGTGGACCTGTTCTGCCAATATGCAAATGTATGTTAATCAAGTAAGCTCACACGGATACCAATTCAACTGACAAATTATGGACATTATCTTAAAGAGAGGTCTGATTACATGTGGCGACATGCAATTATGCAGACAATGTAAATTACATAAAAAAACAGACTTAAGTCTAAAGTAAAGACCTACTTTGCTTTCCCATGCAGTAGAAAATCCCCATCAATCTCCACTCAGACAGGGTTTTAGTCTGTTAGTAAGATGCAGTGGAGTTCCTAGTTAATGGGTAGGTGGCTGTATAAGGGAGATGGAGTGATGATAAAGAGCTGTGCTTTCTGAACCTGGCACCAGCACACAGTCATGTTGCCTCTTGGCTATTCTCAAACAGCCCTCTGTACTAGGCCTTGTGGGAACATCTCCCCTCAGACTGTATGTTGTGGAAACTTCACTCTGGAATGTGTTTCTCTTAAACTCAGCCAACAAGCAGAGTCCCAGGAGGGTTAGATTACAGCTTTTCAACATTAAAAAGTGGAAATAAACAGCTGCCATTACGAAAGAGTGAGTGATTTATTTACCCCTAACAGGCAGTTTTATCACAGCAATACATACACATTTGTATTTTCACCTAGGGCCTATAAATGTGGTTCCCCTTTTTAACCTGAGTCTTTCATTTTATAGACGATAACATTGGAGTAACCTAAGCATGTATTCATATGACACAACAACCAACCACACAGCGTTCACAACGTTGAGCCCACACTTCAATCTCCACAAATGGATGAGTGAGATTTATCTTTATAGATGGAGGAGCGGGTATAGCGGTGGGACAATCGGTTGGTTTAATGTCAACATTGACTGGGAGAACTCAATTTCATGTCTGAATTATAAAAATGGCTATAATTTGCTCATGGTGTCATAAATCTAAGTTGCTATGATTTTAACTCATTAGTTTCACGTCTGAGTCAGCAGCTCTGGTAGAAAAACAGAAGGGAAATGAACAAAGAAAATCATTCTGTTATTCCATCTGAGAATTCAACTCTGTTAGACATTAACAATGCTGTTGTGAGAGAAAGAATCAAGTACTGCAGATGATTTCAACCAGTTACAGTATGAATAATGGTTTATAAATATGTGTTCGACCGTGATTGATAGACTAGACTGTAGATGCACTTAGTTCCAGGCACACAGGTGTTACTGTAACCGTGGTCAGTCTGTTGCTCAGGCCTTATGTTTTGCTGTGGTTCAGACTACACAGAGATCCAGGCTACCCAACTCATCTCAGAGTACCCACCCAACACATGGAATATTCACATCCAGCAGCCCATTTAGAAAATCCTTTATTCAAAATGCATCCACAACTGAACTGGCGGTTACACTAGAGAGCAGGCCGGGGAGGTTCCGAAAAGCTCCATAACATTTAGCTATTAGCAGCAAGAGGCAGAAGGGCTGGTGGGTGTGACTGACTGATTAAAATGGCATTTAATGTGGCAAGTGTGTGCTGTAGGGGGATATCACCTCTCAAACAGCCACTGCATAACATATCTCCAAACCTAATGTTCATCTAAAAACCTCATGTAAAGTAGATCTTCAAACCTAATGTAAAGTAGATCTACAAACCTAATGTAGTGCATTAGGCCTCTGTTGCTCTGGAATATCATTTTGTCAATGGATCAGCTATATGTCTCTTCAAGTGTCAGAAGAGATTGGCATGAGGCATTACATTTCATTAGACACAGTCAGAGAACAACCACTCATAGGGATTGGGAAACCAAAATGATTTGCTCGCCGCAGATGCTCAGTCTCACACTACTGAGATTGTAGTGTGAGCCGTACGGAATCCATATTAGGAACACTGTCATTCCTCCTGAACAGGTGAGGAGTGAACATTTTCCTAATAGGGATTCACTACACCTACTTGTCAACATTAGTAGAGCTAAAACCCTGACGATCGATAGACATAACCACAGTCAGGAGTGTGCCCAGTCAGCCAGCCAGATGATCTTGGTTCATTGGTAGAGTGAGTGAGTTGGTGTGTAAGTAGGCAGTAGCACCACACTGTAGAAAGCATGACCATCCTTATCAACCTGGACGGACATGACTGTGGAACGTAGACAATGTTAACACTATGAATGACAGGAAAGGTGACAGACGCAATGTAAAACATGTCCACACACAGGATCATGAACTGACACAACTTGACTTTGGCACATGTACTTGTTCATGGTCAAAATGGTATAACTGAAAGGAAAGGTGACACAGGCATTCCCAGAGGACCATTGTAAAACATGTCCACAGATAGAAACATGTTCAGTCAGTAAGGGCTAGTTAACTTCAAGACCATGGACAGCGGTCGCTAAGTTGTTGACTCATCTACCTGCCATAGAATAGACAGCCAGGCCCCCTGCGACACACACACAGGTTAATCCATAGCTGCCAGTCACAAGGGACTTCCTATTCTAAGGGGACATCTTTAGAGCAACACATGTAATCTAAATGAGAGGAGCAACTTTTTCACAAGAGAGACTTGTCACAAGGTTATAGTTTGTTTGTAGTCAAGTAGCCTTGTTGACATCTTGCCCTGCTTTACAAGCATGTGTTTTTGATATTTTGTGGCAAAATGCATTCATGATAAATGTAAAAACTTGGGTGATAAATGCCTCCTGCATTAATATGCTGGTAGCCTCCAAAATAAAGGAAACACTTGAGTAAATGAAGGATACAAAATATATTGAATACAGCTGCTTCCACACAGGTGTGGTTCCTGAGTTAATTAAACAATTAATGTTCCATCATGCTTAAAGTCAAGTATAAAAATTCCCAGTTGCCCATTATTTTGGCTACCATGGCTAAATCCCCATTTCACAACAATCTAGTTTTTATTTTTATTTTATTTGTTCATGTTTTATTTTTGGTCTCGTCTCCTTCGCTGCTTCTGTGCTGTGTGCACCGTCCCATTTACACCAGAGATCTGTATATAATAAGGAAATGCACGTGTCTCCGCCCTAACAATGGGAGTCGTTGTCCCAAAGGCGGCAAGGCAGGTGACAAGCTTTGGTCCAAAATAAGCCCACAAAAACGCATTGGCCTCAATTTGGACAGATTTTAGCGCGAGTGAAACCTCTAGCTTCGCCCTCTTCCTTTGGTTTATACACACACACGCATACACAAAGCCCTCACCACAACAAAGATGAGAGATCACTTCTTCATCTCTGACAAGCGGTTTCAATTCGCTATTTGACGTTTGGTCCAACAGAATCAGTCATACAGACACCAAAACACATTGAGACATTATGTACCGTAAGAGAGACGTTAACCTTTCCAATGATTTTTTTTTCTAACAAATTGCATGCAAAGCAGACTACTAAAAGGAGAGTATTAATGAACTGGGTTTGAATGGTTGTTGCTGATGGATTTAGATTAGCTAAACACTCTGCAGTTAGTTTGAGTAATCAACTATTTTCATATATTGGAGCAATGTTAATTAGCATATTTTAATCACAATAATCCTCAAGGTGTTGCTCCACATATACTAAACTCAGCAACAAAAATAAATGTCCCTTTTTCAGGACACTCTCTTTAAAAGATCATTTGTAAAAATCCAAATAACTTCACAGATCTTCATTGTAAAGGGTTTACACGCCGTTTCCCATGATTGTTCAATGAACCATAAACAATGAATGAACCTGCACCTGTGGAACGGTCGTTAAGACACTGTGGAACGGTCGTTAAGACACACAGCTTACAGATGGTAGGCAATTAAGGTCAGTTATGAAAACTAAAGAGGCCATTCTACTGACTCTGAAAAACAACAAAAGAAAGATGCCCAGGGTCCCTGCTCATCTGCGTGAATGTGCCTTAGGCATGCTGCAAGGAGGCATGAGAACTGATGATGTGGCCTGGGCAATAAATTGCAATGTCCGCACTGTGAGACGCCTAAGACAGTGCTACAGGGAGACAGCATGGACAGCTGATCGTGCTCGCAGTGGCAGACCACGTGTGTCAACACCTGCTCAGGATTGGTACATCAGAACATCACACATCACAGGATGGCAACCATAACTGCCCGAGTTACACCAGGAACGCACAATCCCTCCATCAGTGCGCAGAATGCCCGCAATAGGCTGAGAGAGGCTGGACTGCGGGCTTGTAGGCCTGTTGTAAGGCAGGTCCTGGGACCTGTTGGATCAGAGGGTGAGGGCTTGGGCCATTCCTCCCAGAAATGTCCGGGAACTTGCAGGTGCCTTGGTGGATGAGTGGGGTAACGTCTCACAGCAACAACTGGCAAATCTGGTACAGTCCATGAGGAAGAGATGCACTGCAGTACTTAATGCAGCTGGTGGCCACACCAGATACGGATGGTTACTTTTGATTTTGACCCCCCCTTTGTTCAGGGACACATTTTTCCATTTCTGTTAGTCACGTGTCTGTGGAACTTGTTCAGTTTTTGTCTCAGTTATTGAATCTTGTTATGTTCATACAAATATTTTTGCTAAGTTTGCTGAAAATAAACGCAGTTGAATGTGAAAGGACGTTTCTTTTTTTGCTGAGTGTAGATCCATGTTGGCTAAACTTGAAATATAAATGATCTGGTTACTCACTAGCACGTGGGTTTGTGCTTGAGAGATTGTTTATGAGACCTGTGTTAATTTTCTAGAATGCCTGCTACAAGAAGTTAATAACTTCACAAGCCCTGAATTCATTAGATTATTTCTTACTGTTTGAAATGCAGTGCATTTGACCTTTAATTGCACAACAAAGCTTATTTGAAAAAAATAGAGGCATGCTTTTTAGATTATATCGCCCAGCCCTACCATGGCTAGAAATAAGAGATCTCATTGATATTGAAAGAAGGGTCTCAAAGGAGCATAAGGGGTTTAAATTGTGTGTGTGTGTGTGTGTGTGTGTGTGTGTGTCTCCGTCACCAGATCTCAACCCAAACGAACACTTATGGGAGATTCTGGAGCAACCCTGATACAGGGTTTTCCAACACCAAATGATGGAATTTCTAATGGAAGCCTCCAGTAGAGTTCCAGACACTTGTAGAATCTATGGCAAGGCACATTGAAGCTGTTAAGCCTATTAAGACACTTTATGTTGGAGTTTCCTTTATTTTGGCAGTTACCTGTATATTAGTCAACCTGATTTGAGAGTATTCCAATGCACAGAGGTAATTTTCATTTTTAGAAATGGGGAAATTAAAACTTTCCTCATGTTCTCAGTGGACTGCAAAATATTAAATCCCCAATGAAAAATACAAGAAAAGTACTTATGTGACTAAAATGACCCAAAACAAATTATCTGGAAATGTAGACACGATCAGCTCCAATGGATATGCTACTTTTCTCAGGGGGGTGTTAACTGACTCAACATGTGCCTTTAGCACCATTTCCCTGCAAAATCATTAGCATGAGTTGTATGGAATTCGTTGCCATCCTTCTGGAAACAAAGAAATGACTATCGTCATATCAACAGTATATTCCCTTAAGCAATTGGTTACATTTAACAGTGCTTCAAGATATCCTTTGTCAGGTTCGTTGAGTCTGGCAACACCAGAAAACTATGATATAGACAATTGTCTATATTGTCCTAAAAACATGTTACAGTGGATTGTGTGGTTGGTTGGAGTTGACAGCGGTAAACAACTAGTGGTGTGGCCCCCACTGAATCTCTATTTTGTGTAAGATGCTGTTTGTTAAGAACTTAACACAATAGCTCGCCCTCAAAGGCGAGTATGAGGTGAATTGAAAATGTGCAACAAAGCATTGTAAACTTTAATTTTGGTCCGATGGATGGTCAGTCTGTGGCCATGACTGTCTGTGAGTGGTTGTATTTCTCCACCCCTATCCGTCTGTTTACAGGAACAATGGCAATGTGATCACTCTGTTCCTGTATTAACTACAGATTGCCCTTTAACCTTTGTACCCTTCTGCCCAGTGTGTTTAACTTGTCTAAAGTACGGTATCTTTATAGTTCATCTTTTATTTAATTGTTTTGTATATTGTTTATTGTGTTGTCTTATTATTTGTATAAAATGGAATAAACTGAGTTTAAGGAAAATGTGCAACATTACTGGAGTTGGCAAGTTGTTTTGGAGAAGCCTTAATTAGATTTTCTTGTAAGTGTGTGTGTGTGTGTGTGTGTGTGTTGTGCCAGCGGCGGTATGCAGCACTGATGGGGTGTGTGATCAGAAGGCTGCTATTCGCAGGCCCAGGTGGGACTCTGCTATTGTGCCCAGGAGCAAGGTACTCACCCTAATTGCTTTGGTAAATATCCATTCATAATTTATTCAAATGTAAGCTGTAGAACGAAGGCACCCTCTCTCCCCTACACCCAGGTTCTGTTATCTCAGGTCGTAAATTCCTGGAGGAGACGCTCTCCTCCTGGTCATGCAGTATAGAGAGCGAGAGTTTCACAGCAGAACAAAGGAACTTCTTCTACATCACAGAACAATATCCATGTTTTGGAGAATGTGTAAAAGGTCGGTGGAGAAGCCAGCTACGACCCGGTCCGTTTTGTTTCATGTTTGTGACCTCATGAAAGACAATTCAGCCACATTACCATAACTCTGTTTATACAGGTGCCTCCGTTATGAGGTTTGCCTCTAATTATTGTATAAAATGAATTAGTTAAGATGAAACTATTTGTGAAATTATGTAATGCTATGTTAAACCATTAATGTGAGAGAATTGTATTCCCTTTAAAGTTTAACTAAGTCATTGGCCCGCCCCTATGAGCTGGCCAGACATGATCTGGCTCATGGGACAGTCCTTTTCTACTGTTACGAATAAAAACCCCACCTGAAGAAATCCTCAGTCAACTGAGGGGGCAAAGGGTTGAGTAAAGAGCACAAATACCTCAGTTTAAGTTAAGGTTGTAATGGTTGTTGAATTCCTAACCATACCACGTGGAGCATTGGCTACACAGGTGGAAATGGTTCAACTTTGAAACTATCGATCCCGACAGAATAGGAGCAAATCTTAGATACTAATTACTAGTCTGAAGCTAGAAATTAAAGTCAACCTGGGATGCAAAGACCGACAACCACCGAACATCTATTCTATGATAACATTTCTGAATGGTACCCTGAAGTATCCATTCGAACCATGGAATACTTCAGGGAAGCAGAGAGATGCTCAGATGAACAGAAAGACGGACGATTCCAACAGAGATCACGACGACACACTAAACGTAAATATATATTGATTGCAATTATTCCCGAATGAGTGAGCGTTCATGTGCAAAAGATGAGCATTTCAATTAATATATTTATCAACTGTCTAGTGACTCCTTTTTGTCTTTCCCGCCCTTCTCAGTCCCAACCCACTTCCATTGTCCACCAAGCCGTCATATCGGCTTAGCCCACTAGGGAACCTCCCCTATAATTTCCTTGTAACGGTCGGGTTCACCTAGGGGTCATGGAAAGGGTTGTACCAAAATGTTTGATGTATTTGAAAAATTGATTATGCTTATGTTTAATTAATAGAAGGGGAGGGGTTACAAGAACCCACCCACCTTACATTTATAGGGTTTTAGACTACAGATTAACAATAATTAACAATAATTAATTGTTAATTGCTAATAATTAACAATTAACAATAATTAACAAAAAAATATTTGTAGAAGTTTAGTATTGTTCTACAGTTGTATTTTAGTTCTCTCTCTCTCTTTCTTTCTGCCTCATAAAGAGGCCCCTCTTAGAAATGTGTGACTTAGACAGAACTCTGCAGGGGAGTGAAGGAGATAAGACTAGGCTAACATTCCACAATAAATCAACTTTGGGGGAAGGGGACATTTACTGCTAAGTGTTTTAACAATAAAGGCCCTGTTTATACAGCTTTGTAGGCATGGTTTTGGTCCCAGGGGTAGAGGATGATGACCTAAGCAGTGACATCACCAGGGCGCGACTTAGGGTTGAATAAAACAACTGGAAACCTTTTGTTTGATGCAGAACTTACTCGGAAACATGCATGCTATGTTCCTGATTGTCAACTTATGTCTGCAATTGCATTAATAAAGGTTTTTGAATGACTTAATTAAATATATTGGCATAATGCTAATTTCACCAATGAGCCAATGATGATTGACAAGGAAGAAAGGAACGAACCATAACAACCATATCCTACTGTTTGTTTATGCATTTCTGTGATTATTTAGTTAGTTAGTAAATAAATGATCAAGACAATTGGTGTATGGATGATTCATAGTAAAAACTGGGTTTGTGCAGATAACCAACAATTTACGACGTTTGGAATGAGACTAACGTGAGGTAAAGAATAATTCATTAATTAGAAGACTAATTAATCAGATAATAAAATATATGAAGAGTTATATTAGGAAAATGATAACTTTGTAATCTGAAAATGTTCCTAGTTAACTACACTTACATGATTAGTTTAATCACGTAACAATAATTACAGAGAATTGATTTGATAAAATAACAGTCTTCAATTTAATGATGCCAAAGACATGACACCCAGAAACACATTAACAAACTATCAATGATAGTTTGTTGATATACTGTTGATATGATGACAGAAATTTATTTGTTTCCAGAAGGATGGTAACGAATTTCACACAATTCATGCTAATGGTTTAGCAGGGAAATGGTGCTAACAGCTATCACCTGTTGAGTCAGTTAACACTCCTCTGAGAAACTAAGTGGCGTATTGCACCATCGAACACGAGTTCACAAAAGAGTCCTATCCCTTTTAAATCAGTGCCATACTCCAAAAACCACCGGGACATAGGAATGACACTGTGAAACGCAGCCAAACAACACACGTCAGAACCGATACCACTGGATCGGGAACATTAGTGAAGTCAAGTGTTCCTCAGGCTTCTTGCTGAGCTGAACACAAGAGTCCTTTAAATTTTGCACTGAACAATGATAAGGGGGGAAAACAGTACATTTCCTTTCTGAGCTTTCAACTGAAATAATGTGATTCTAAATGGACGTTAATTAATTCCAATTCAAGTCAATACATTTCATTACGAAGCAAGTAAAAAAACACAGCCTCTTTGGCAAATGGAAAAATATGGTCACTTCAATTTGACACACCGTCTTTCTTATACAAATAATACACGTTAAGTTGTCAGTTATCAGGTTAATTGACTCTTCTCTCAAGAGACCTTATGCTGCCACAACCACCAACATGAAAATCTAGATGAAGCACACTGGCAATGATGACAAGCTGTTTTCTATCCTGGTAATACAATCTAAGAACATTTGTTCCATTAGCGTCAAGGACGAACCAAGTTTTGGTTCTACAAACACAGCAGAAAAGCTATGACTGATTCACGCAACAGGGCCGACCTGAACCGTACCGTGCTGGTTTGAATATTTTATTATCATATTATCCTTTCCAGCATGGCGGAAATGTAACCTCTAGGCCAGCCCAGTACAGCTCAGCTCGGTTCGGCAAACAGTCTGGAAAACATCATCTTTACAATCTAATACATTTCTTCAAATTCTGTACAACTGTATGAGTCACAGTAGCATGTCAATACTAGTTTACAAGGCTGGCATTAGGGCATGACAGAAAGGTCATAGTGAGGTCACAGTAGCACTGTGCCACCATGGCTACATCCTCTAACCCTGCAGCTCTGTTTCTTCACACACTCAGGTGCTACACCACAGTGGGATCAGACAGAGTCAGAAGACAGGCGGTGGGATGAAAGAGTGTTTGTGTTATGTCTGCTCTTACGTAACATAACAACAGGTTCATCTGGAAGTCATTTGTCACGGTGCAGGACTTACAACCACACTTCGGGGTGCTAACCAAACAATGTCATAGTGGCCGATTGATTAACTTAGCACCGTGTAGTAGGGGATGGAGAGAGGATCGATGGGGTTAGTTCCACAGGCAGAAAGGCAATCAGGTCTGCCATGTCAGGAGTCCAGCCCTCCAGCACAGTACCGTTTCAGACGATCAGAACGGGCATTAGTGGAGCAGAAATACACTATAGTGCATTCGGAATGTTTCACATTTTACACACTTTGTTCTGTTACAGCCTTATTCTAACATGGATCAAATACATTTTGATCCACACCATACCCCATAAATGACAAAGCGAAAAGAGGTTTTTAGAAGAATCTTTAAAAAAAACAAAAATACCTTATTTAAATTAGTATTCAGACTCTTTGCTATGAGACTCGAAATTAAGATCACGTGCATCCTGTTTCCATTGATCATCCTTCAGATGTTTCTACAACTTGATTGGAAATCAACCTGTGCTGAATTAAATTGATTGGACATGATTTGGAAAGGCACACACCTGTCTATATAAAGGTCCCACAGTTGACAGTGCATGTCAGAGCAAACACCAGGCCATGAGGTCGAAGAAATTGTCCGTAGAGGTCCAAGACAGGATTGTGTCGAGGCACAGATCTGGGGAAGGACACCAAAATATTTCTGTAGCATTGAAGGTCCCCAAGAATACAGTGGCTTCCATTATTCTTAAATGGAAAAAGTTTGGAACCACCAAGGCTCTTCCTAGAGCTGGCCATCCGGCCAAACTGAGCAATCGGGGGAGAAGGGCCTTGGTCAAGGAGGTGACCAATAACCTGATGGTCACTCTGAACAGAGCTCCAGAGTTCCCCTGTGGAGATGGGAGAACCTTCCAGAACGACAACCATCTCTACAGCACTCCACCAATCAGGCCTTTATGGTAGAGTGGCCAAACAACTCAAAAGGCACCCACAGGACTCTCAGACCATGAGAAACAAGATTATCTGGTCTGATGAAACCAAGATTGAACTCTTTGGAAACCAGGCACCACTCATCACCAATACCATCCCTATGGAGAAGCATGGTGGTGGCAGCATCACGCTGTAGGGATGTTTTTCAGTGGCAGGGAATGGGAGACTAGTCAGGATCGAGGGAAAGATGAACGGACCTAAGTATAGAGAGATCCTTGATGAAAACCTGCTACAAGAGCTCTCAGGACCTCAGACTGGGGCGAAGGGTCACCTTCCAACAGGACAACGACCCTAAGCATACACCCAAGACAATGCAGGAGTCGCTTCGGGACAAGTCTGAATGTCATTGAGTGGCCCAGCCAAAGCCCGGACTTGAACCCGATCGAACATCTCTGGAGAGACAGAGCTTGAGAGGATCTGCAGAGAAGAATGGGAGAAACTCACCAAATACAGGTGTGCCAAGCTTGTAGCGTCATACCCAAGAAGACTTGAGGCTGTAATTATTGCCAAATAGCTTTGTCATTATGGGGTATTGTGTATGACTTGAAGAGGGGAAATAACTATTTAATTGTATTTAATTATTTCAACCACACCCATTGCTGACAGGTGTATGAAATCGGGCACACAGCCATAAATCTTCATAGACAAACATTGGTAGAAGAATGGCCTTACTGAAGTGCTCAGTGACCTTCAACGTGGCACCGTCATAGGATGAAACCTTGCCCTGCTAGAGCTTCCCCGGTCAACTCTAAGTGCTGTTATTGTGAAGTAGAAACGTCTAGCAGCAACAACGGCTCAGCCGCGAAGCAGTAGGCCATACAAGCTCACAGAACGGGACCGCAGAGTGCTGAAGCACGTAACGCCTAAAAATCCACTTTCCTCAGTTGCAACACTCACTCCCGAATTCCAATCTGCCTCTGGAAGCAACGTCAGCACAATAACTGTTCGTCGGGAGCTTCATAAAATTAGTTTCCATGAACAAGCAGCCTCACACAAGCCTTAGATCACCATGCGCAATGCCAAGCGTCGCCTGGAGTTTTTGGACTTTGGACTCTGGAGGAGTGGAAACGCGTTCTCTGGAGTGATGAATCACACTTCAACATCTGGCAGTCCGACAGACAAATCTGGGTTTCCAGAGCATGGTTTGGGCTAGAGCCCCTTAGTTCCAGTGAAGGGAAATATTAACGCTACATTCTATACAATTCTGTGCTTCCAACTTTGTGGCAACAGTTTGGGAAAGGCCCTTTACTGTTTCAGCATCACAATGCCCCCGTGCGTGCACAAAGCAAGATCCATACAGAAATGGTTTGTAGAGATCGGTTTGTAAGAAATTGGCTAGCCTGCACAGAGCCCCGACCTTAACCCCATCGAACACCTTTGGGTTGAATTGGAATGCCAACTGTGAGACAGACACACACTGCAAGTCGAGGAGAATACAGGCACCTTGTGTGATCCTCCCCCATCTTTCAATTTGTGTGTTCCACATTCACACTCATTATTTCTAATGGTAGTACAGAGAAAAGTAGGTCCTTGCTACTGTATCATTAAAGGTCCTTTCTGACCTTAATGTGGCAGGTTTAATGTGAGAGGGAGAATCTCCAGGCACCCAGTGGTGAGGCATAACATTTTGCAGGTCTATACCTACAATTTGTAAGTGCACAATAACAATCTGTGGCTAATTCTTGCCTACCGACTGGAAGATCCAGGCTATAGATCCGCAAGGGGCATTGCACTGTTGATACATTGGTGTCAGAAGTGGGATGGCACATGGAACAGAGTGAGGCTGGGCGCTCAGAAAAACATTTAGAAAAGTGGTTTAAGCTATACTGTAATGTTCCACTCTTAAGATCTTCCATTACATGCAGCTCATATTTTTTAATCTAACCAAGACAAAAGGCAATTATCTGAGTAAAATAATCAGGACCCCATACTGCTGTGCTAGATTACTCTGAATAAACAACAAATTAACTTGAAAGACCTCATCTTTTCATAGTTTAGTGGTAGGAAAGTATGAAGCGAGCACACAGTGCAAACTTATTTCACAGAGGAGCTGATACAGAGCTTAGTCACGTTTAAAAGGTTGAGGCACAGACAATTAAACAAATATTATGTGATATCATGCTACCTTACTGTCAGAGAAAGCTACACCCAAGCCAACATCCACAGGGCACATCAGGTCAACTCACTCCCACACATTCCTACAAAGCTCCTTTTATCCCTCAGCATCCTATGTTATACAGTTTACTGACACTGGCCACATTCACCGAGTGCTGAGCGTTCCTAAATTCATCCATTATTCTGCACTCTGGCACACACAGACGAGAGCGCTCTCAAATCAGAGTAGATAGCCAGAGTGAATTTACAAACGCACCCAATACTAGGATAATCATGATCAATAGTGCTGATCCCAGTGTTACTATAGATACTGTACCTGGGCAACAATGGCACCTATTCCAATTTGTAGGACTGCCACAGAGTCAGAAGGATACAACGCCACGTCTCTCCACTCGTAATTAAACATCTTGATCTTATAAATAGTTTGGGTCAGGGTTTTTCCTGACTAAGTGGCCAGACCAGGAAAAACTCTGGGCCCCAAGTATAAGCTACAACTAGTCACATCATACAGTCAGTAAGCTCCTGGTCCTTTCAAGTCTTGGATAAAACTGGCCCCATCTATTTGTGGGTAGTATTGTTACATAAAACTAAATGTTTTACATACTCTATAGCCATACAAGAGCTCTATTTTGATTTGTTTAAAGGAATTTGTGGTTCTCTCTGTGGACGCTGTTGTGCTTACAGGACGTTATATTTGAAATTGATGAAATGGCCTCCTAATTAAGCCTCCTGATAGGCTTAAAACAGTTGACCTCCATGTAAGTTTACTGTCATGCATTTTTTTATGGTAATGGTGACTGGCTGCAATCCCACAGATTGTGTCTCACACACGAGGAAATTAAAAAAATAGTTATAGCAAATCATACTATTTTCTTATGTGGACTATACTATGTGTATTTGTATACTGTATCAGTACTATAGAGTGTTTTCTATGTCTCACATAACTCCAACCAGTCTTGATATAACACTTGATGACCTCCACACAATATCTGTCCATTGACAGTAATAGAAAGCTCTGACACAGTATGCCATCCATTGTGTGGCAGGACCTTTCAGCCAGTTGATTGGTGCTATCGGATCTGCCTGTATTTCCTTTTAGAAATGCTATCATGTGTGTGTAAGCTAGCTAGCTGGGGTTAACTATTGAGGATCTGCATGCTGAGGCAGACACACACCCAGCCACACCTGCCAATTTTAACTGCTCCATCATATTGATTTACCATACACCATTTCAACAGGAAAACGCTTCCATTCCCTAACATCGTAATTTCACCATGGGTATATTATTCAAATGATCCACTCTCCCGGAGACAAACACATTTAACAGGAGGGGCCCACAGTTCAACTTGACAAGGTGCTTTTACATAATGCTATTGAGAAACGATGATTTCCTGTCAGCCAAGAAGAAGGGGATTAGGTAAATATGACATGAATATCTCAAAAGTATTGATATTGTAATAATTACCAGTCGTTATTCAAACCATATCGACAACAT
Source organism: Oncorhynchus kisutch (assembly GCF_002021735.2). Taxonomy (NCBI): domain Eukaryota; kingdom Metazoa; phylum Chordata; class Actinopteri; order Salmoniformes; family Salmonidae; genus Oncorhynchus; species Oncorhynchus kisutch. Next base: position 37,924,152 of record NC_034191.2, read on the forward strand.
TGTCCTTCTCCGAAAACCGCAGTTCAGCAGTATTCAGTACCACTGTCACTCTGTATTATTTACAGAGCAGGATGTGTTTGTCTTTTCAAGTTCTTCACCTCTGCCAGGTGCTGCATTTACTACAGAGGCATTTTTTTGTGTGCCTCTGTATACAGTATATAGATATTTTTTTATCTAAGGGAGTTTACACAACCTTATTCAAGGTTACAAACAATTCAAGGAACAAACAATAGCCAAGGAACAAACAACAGCCATATCAGGCAGTTTGTCTGCTTCTCTGCCTGTGTGTAATCTGACACTACATTCTGATAAACCAGGGGGAATATTTTTAACAGATCTCCAGTAGCAGTGTGTGGGTAAAATCCCTGGGGAAGCCAAGCCAGGAAAAAAAAGCCACATTGCAAACTATGTATTGTGATAATTGCGTTGTTTGCTTTATAAGATGTTAGTTCATACATCTTTGTGATTATATAGGCCTAAGGTAGAGACAATAATAAGACAGTGGCAGAATAAATTCAACCACACATTTGTTCCATCACAAAACCAGAGAGCAACATCTGTCCGTTTTAAGTCCACAAAACCTGTTGCATGTAACAAAGTTACACTACTGGTCACTACTGGAACTTTCAGCCTGCCTTAAACGAGTGTGTTGATTTTCTTGATGTTTATTTACAGACATCCATTGATCCATGAGTATGATACTAAATGACTCCATTCTGCTTCATATTGAATTACTATGGAACCTTATTGCTGAATTACCTCATTCTGTTAATAATGAGAAACATTGTTATGATTTGACTTTCTGATTTGAATTTGATTGTATACATGTTATTCTCTTTCTTTTGTTATGCAGCACAGACAAACTACCCAGTAAATATACCACCATGTGGATAAAGGAATTCCTGACTCCGTCTCATCCAGTCCTGTCACCTGACCCGTGAACACCTGTTTACCTTCACTATTGTCAGTCATTCAACCTGTCCAGCTACCCACACAGATTACAATCATCTTCAATCTTCAATCGTAACAATCTGTAGGTAAAATGTCACCGTAAGTGACTAATATAATATATGCCATTAAGCAGACACTTTTATCCAAAGCGACATACATTTTACGTGTGGGTGGTCCTGGAAATCACACCCACTGTCATGGTGTTGTAAGCAACATCTTCTACCAACTGAGCAACAGAGGACAATTTACAGTGCATTCAGAAAGTATTCAGACCCCTTGACTTTTTCCACATTTTGTTACGTTACAGCCTTATTCTAAAATGTATTAAATTATTTCCCCCCCCTCAATCTACACACAGTAGCCCATAATGACAAAGCAAAAACAGGTTTTGAGAAATGTTTACAAAGGTATAATTTTTTTTAAATGAACTGAAATATCACATTTACATAAGTATTCAGACCCTTTACTCAGTACTTTGTTGAAGCAACTTTGACAGTGACTACAGCCTCAAGTCTTCTTGGGAATGAAGCTACACACTTGGCACACCTGTATTTGGGGAGTTTCTCCCATTCGTCCCTGCAGATCCTCTCAAACTCTGTCAGATTATATGGGGAGCGTCGCTGCACAGCTATTTTCAGGTCTCTCCAGAGATGTTTGATTGGGTTCAAGTCCAGGCTCTGGCTGGGCCACTCAAGGACATTAAAAGACTTGTCCCAAAGCCATCCTCCTGCGTTGTCTTGCCTGTGTGCTTAGGGTCGTTGTCCTGTTGGAAGGTGAACCTTCACCCCAGTCAGGAGGTCCTGCGAGCTCTGGAGCCCGTTTTCATCAAGAATCTCTCTGTACTTTGCTCCATTCAGCTTTCCCTCGAGCCAGGCTAGCCTCCCAGTCCCTGCCACTGAAAAACATCCTCACAGCATGATGTTGCCACCACCATGCTTCACCGTACGGATGGTACCAGGTTTCCTCCAGATGTGACGCTTGCATTGTGACCAAAGAGTTCAATCTTGGTTTCATCAGACCAGAGATTTGTTTCTCATGGTCTGAGAGTCTATAGGTGTCATTTGGCAAACTCCAAGCAGGCTGTCATGTGCCTTTCACTGAGCAGTGGCTTCTGTCTGGCCACTCTATCATAAAGGCCTGATTGGTGGAGTGCTGCAGAGGTGGTTGTACTTCTGGAAGGTCCTCCCATCACCACAGAGGAACTCTGGAGCGCTGGATTTTTGGTCACCTCACTGACCAAGGCTCTCCTCCCCCGATTGCTCAGTTTGGCCAGTTCTAGGAAGAGTCTTGGTGGTTCCAAACTTGATGGAGGCCACTGTGTTCTTGGGGACCTTTTAATGCTGCAGACATTTTTTGGTACCCTTCCCCAGATCTGTTCCTCGACACAATCCTGTGTCTACGGACAGTTCCTTCGACCTCATTTCTTGGTTTTTGCTCTAACATGCACTGTCAACTGTGGGATCTTATATAGACAGGTGTATGCCTTTCCAAATGATGTCCAATCAATTGAATTTACCACAGGTGGACTCCAATCAAGTTATAGAAACTTCTCAAGGATGATCGATGGAAACGGGTTGCAGCTGGGCTCAATTTCAAGTCTCATATCAAAAGGATCTGAACACTTATGCAAATAAGGTATGTTTTTATTTTTTATAAATTTGAAAAGAACACTAAACCTGTTTTCACTTTGTTGTGTGTGTACATTTGAGGAAACTATTTGATTTAATTCATTTAACAATAAGGCTGTAACAAAATGTGGAAAAGGTCCCGTGTCTGAATACATTCCAAATGCACTGTATACTACAGAAGATCATGTATATAGAACATTTTACTGTAACCGTAACTAATGTCAGCTTAGGTGACTGTTAGTGGTACACAGAAAAGTAATGACAACCAATTGCCTGAAAAGCTTGACTCATGTTTTCCCTAAATCCCTTCATCATAATCAGTAAAGAGCTATATTCAATGAACAGCGACCAGAATTGTGAATATAATATAATTGTCACTATATTTGGAGCCACATGAATAATGTGATAATGAAAGTGCCAGACAGCCTCCCAGCCAACAACTTCAGTGAACTGTAATGCCACTTGAAATGTCAGATTTTCTCTCTGCATTTCTGGTAAGTTTTGAACATTGCAAGAAAAGATCTGTATCAATATTAGGGATGACCCCAATGATTCAAATATATATATTTTTTATGCCACACAAGAAACCTGTCTTATTCGCGCCCATCTCCGTGAACTAATCCGTTGAGGAAGCCGAGACGAATCCATTGCAGAGGCGAGACGAATCCATTGGAGGCCACAGGGATAGCACAGTACAAGAAGAGGAGTGTGGCAGTACAATGCACATCTCATTCCCACCAATTTGTGCACATTCATTGTTTGTATGAATTGTTTGCATTTCATTGTTAGTGTCTATCAATTCCCCATTACATACAGTACCAGTCAAAAGTTTGGACACATCTACTCATTCAAGGGTTTTTCTTTATTTTTTTACTATTTTCTTCATTGTAGTATAATAGTGAAGACCTCAAAACTATGCAATAACAAATATGGAATCATGCAGTAACCAAAAAATGTTACATCAAAATATATTTCAAAAGTAGATTCTCCAAAGTAGCTACCTTTTGCCTTGATGACAGCTTTGCCCACTCCTGGTATTCTCTCAACCAGCTTCACCTGGAATGCTTTTCCAACCATCTTGAAGGAGTTCCTACATATGCTGAGCACTTGTTGGCTGTTTTTCCTTCACTCTGCGGTCCAACTCATCCCAAACCATCTCAATTGGGTTGAGATCGGGTGTTTGTAGAGGTCAGGTCATCTGATGCAACACTCCATCACTCTCCTTCTTGGTCAAATAGCCCGGAGGTGTGTTGGGTCATTGTCCTGTTAAAAAATGAATTATAGTCCCACTAAGCGCAAACCAGATGGGATGGAGTATCGCTGCAGAATGCTGTGGTAGCCACGCTGGTGAAGTGTACCTTGATTTCTTAATAAATCACTGACAGTGTCACCAGCATAGCACCTTCACCATGCTTCACGGTGGGAACCACACATGCGGAGATCATCTGTTGACATACTCGGCGTCTCACAAAGACAGTGGTTGGAACCAAAAAATCTCAAATTTGGACTCATCAGACCAAAAGGAGAGATTTCCACCTGTCTAATGTCCATTGCTCGTGTTTCTTGGCCCAAACAAGTCTCTTCTTCTTATTGGTGTACTTTAGTAGTGGTTTCTTTGCAGCAATTAGACCATGAAGGCCTGATTCAAGCAGTCTCCTCTGAACTGTTGATGTTGAGATGTGTCTGTTCTTGAACTCAGTGAAGCATTTATTCGGGCTGCAATTTCTGCGGCTGTTGGCTCTCATGAACATATCCTCTTCATTTGAGGAAACTCTGGGTCTTCCTATCCTGTGGCGGTCCTCATAAGAACCAGTTTCATTATAGCGCTTGATGGTTTTTGCGACTGCATTTGAAGAAACCTTCAAAGTACTTGACATTTTCCAATTTACTTAAAGTAATGATGATGGACTGTTGTTTTTCTTTGCTTATTTGAGCTGTTCTTGCCATAATATTGACTTTACCAAATAGGGCTATCTTCTGTATACCACCCCTACCTTGTCACAACACAAACGATTGGCTCAAATGCATCAAGGAAAGAAAGAAATTCCACTAATTAACTTAACAAGGCACAAATGTTAATTGAAATGCATGCCAGGTGACTATCTCATGAAGCTGGTTGAGAAAATGCCAAGTGTGTGCAAGGCTGTCAAGGCAAAGGGTGACTACTTTGAAGAATCTCAAATATATACATGATTCCATGTGTTATTTCATAGTTTTGATGTCTAAACTATTATTCTACATTGTAGAAAATAGTAGAAATAAAGAAAAACCCTGGATGATTAGTTAGGTGTGTCCAAACTTGACAGGTACTTTATATCACTAGTTAATTCATTTACTGATAATTCTTATCATTTCTAATCTATAATGTTTGTTTGGTTACAGTAATGTATGTTAATGTATTCAATATATTATTATTCCAGTCTTTTGCCATTCTCATTGTCGGAGTTGACACATTGTTTGCAGAGCACAAAACCTATACTACACTCTATTTCATTGCATTTTCGAGTTGTGTCGATTTAGTCATTGTCCCTTTGTTTAGAGCGTTCCTATTAATGTTGAGTAAAGACGTGCACCTGATCACTCTCCAAGGTGGCATAGCAGTTCGGATGTCTTTTGTCGTGTCCTGTATATATATATATATATATATATATATATATATATATATATATATATATATATATATATATATATATATACATATATATATATATATATATATATATATATATATATATATATATATATATATATATACATATATATATATATATATATATATATATATATATATATATACACACACAACTTTTTTCACATACATTTTATTTTTATTTTCCATCAACTCATCTTCAAAACACTCTCCTGCAACCCACCTCACCAATTTATATTTATAAAAAAGTATTATTTACCTCAAATCTGTAATCCTCCAAGAAGCTAGCCAGAAACTCCAAGAAGCTAGCCTGAAACTAGCCAGAAACTCCAAGAAGCTAGCCTGAAACTAGCCAGAAGCTAGCCAGAAGCTAATCCAGAAGCTAATCAGAAGCTTGTTCAGAAGCTAGTTAGCTCCTTTACTGGCAAATCGTTAGTATTCAGCTAACCACGGTTTGTGGTCATCAGCTATCCTTTAGCTATCCTTCTGTACGGCGCAGCGCGGCTCGGAACGGAACATACCGGACCAATTTTTCTCTCCATGTCCCTGGATTTCGACTGCTCTCTGGACATTTATACCCGGATCTCACAGCTAGCCAGCTGCTATCCGTGTGACTATCGGCCTTCGTCGATTCCGGAGCAAACATAAATTATTCCGGAGCTAGCCAGCTCCGTCAATCACTCCTGAGTTCCATCAATCACTCCTGGGCTGCAGTCACCTATCCGGACCCGTTTTACTGCCTACGCGGAGCCCCACCGGGCCTTCACAACTGGACTGCCGACATTATCTACCCGAAGGAGATCCGGCTGGCTCCTCCGTCGCGACGTTACCTGAACGCCCATCTGCGGCCTGCTAACCGTTAGCCGTCTTACCGGCTGCTATCAGAATAGACAATCGGACAATTTATTTATTTTTATTATTATTATTATTATTATGTTTTCTTCTTGGGCCTCTATAACTATATCTATTGTTTTTATTTTTGTTGTTGTTGTGTGATTTGGATTAATCCCCTCTACCACACGGAACCCCACTAATCTACTGACGGAACACAAGAGGTGGCTAACAACAGACCTCCATCCTATGCTAGCTTGCTACCGAAGGCCTGGCTAGCTGTCTAAATCACCAACCAACCTCTCCACTCACTGTACCCTTTTGATCACTCGACTAAGCATGCCTCTCCTTAATGTCAATATGTCTTGTCCATTGCTGTTCTGGTTAGTGTTTATTGGCTTATTTCACTGTAGAGCCTCTAGTCCTGCTCACTATACCTTATCCAACCTATTAGTTCCACCACCCACACATGCAATGACATCTCCTGGTTTCAATGATGTTTCTAGAGACAATATCTCTCTCTTCATCACTCAATACCTAGGTTTACCTCCACTGTATTCACATCCTACCATACATTTGTCTGTACATTATACCTTGATGCGATTTTATCGCCCCCAGAAACCTCCTTTTACTCTATGTTCCAGACGTTCTAGACGACCAATTCTCATAGCTTTTAGCCGTACCCTTATTCTACTCCTCCTATGTTCCTCTGGCGATGTAGAGGTGAATCCAGGCCCTGCAGTGCCTAGCTCCACTCCTATTAACCAGGCGCTCTCTTTTGACGACTTTTGTAACCGTAATAGCCTTGGTCTCATGCATGTTAACATTAGAAGCCTCCTCCCTAAGTTTGTTCTATTCACTGCTTTAGCACACTCTGCCAACCCAGATGTTCTAGCTGTGTCTGAATCCTGGCTTAGGAAGACCACCAAAAACTCAGAAATTTGAATTCAAAACTACAACATTTTCAGACAAGATAGAACTGCCAAAGGGGGCGGTGTTGCAATCTACTGCAAAGATAGCCTGCAGAGTTCTGTCCTACTATCCAGGTCTGTACCCAAACAATTTGAACTTCTACTTTTAAAAATCCACCTCTCTAAAAACAAGTCTCTCACTGTTGCCGCCTGCTATAGACCACCCTCTGCCCCCAGCTGTGCTCTGGACACCATATGTGAACTGATTGCCCCCCATCTATCTTCAGAGTTCGTGCTGCTAGGCGACCTAAACTGGAACATGCTTAACACCCCAGCCATCCTACAATCTAAACTTGATGCCCTCAATCTCACACAAATTATCAATGAACCTACCAGGTACCTCCCCAAAGCCTTAAACACGGGCACCCTCATAGATATCATCCTAACCAACTTCCCCTCTAAATACACCTCTGCTGTCTTCAACCAAGATCTCAGCGATCACTGCCTCATTGCCTGCATCCGTAATGGGTCAGCGGTCAAACGACCTCCACTCATCACTGTAAAACACTCCCTGAAACACTTCTGCGAGCAGGCCTATCTAATCGACCTGGCCGGGGTATCCTGGAAGGATATTGATCTCATCCCGTCAGTAGAGGATTTTTTTTTTAAATGCCTTCCTAACCATCTTAAATAAACATGCCCCATTCAAGAAATTTAGAACCCGGAACAGATATAGCCCTTGGTTCTCCCCAGACCTGACTGCCTTTAACCAACACAAAAACATCCTATGGCGTTCTGCATTAGCATCGAACAGCCCCCGTGATATGCAGCTGTTCAGGGAAGCTAGAAACCTTTATGCACAGGCAGTTAGAAAAGCCAAGGCTAGCTTTTTCAAGCAGAAATTTGCTTCCTGCAACACGAACTCAAAAAAGTTCTGGGACACTGTAAAGTCCATGGAGAATAAGAACACCTCCTCCCAGCTGCCCACTGCACTGAAGATAGGAAACACTGTCACCACTGATAAATCCACCATAATTGAGAATTTCAATAAGCATTTTTCTACGGCTGGCCATGCTTTCCACCTGGCTACTCCTACCCCGGACAACAGCACTGCACCCCCAACAGCAACTCGCCCAAGCCTTCCCCATTTCTCCTTCTCCCAAATCCATTCAGCTGATGTTCTGAAAGAGCTGCAAAATCTGGACCCCTACAAATCAGCCGGGCTAGACAATCTGGACCCTTTCTTTCTAAAATTATCTGCCGAAATTGTTGCCACCCCTATTACTAGCCTGTTCAACCTCTCTTTCGTGTCGTCTGAGATTCCCAAAGATTGGAAAGCAGCTGCGGTGATCCCCCTCTTCAAAGGGGGGGACACTCTTGACCCAAACTGCTAGACCTATATCTATCCTACCGTGCCTTTCTAAGGTCTTCGAAAGCCAAGTCAACAAACAGATTACCGACCATTTCGAATCTCACCATACCTTCTCTGCTATGCAATCTGGTTTCAGAGCTGGTCATGGGTGCAGCTCAGCCACGCTCAAGGTCCTAAACGATATCTTAACCGCCATCGATAAGAAACATTACTGTGCAGCCGTATTCATTGATCTGGCCAAGGCTTTCGACTCTGTCAATCACCACATCCTCATCGGCAGACTCGACAGCCTTGGTTTCTCAAATGATTGCCTCGCCTGGTTCACCAACTACTTCTCTGATAGAGTTCAGTGAGTCAAATCGGAGGGTCTGCTGTCCGGACCTCTGGCAGTCTCTATGGGGGTGCCACAGGGTTCAATTCTTGGACCGACTCTCTTCTCTGTATACATCAATGAGGTCGCTCTTGCTGCTGAGTCCCTGATCCACCTCTACGCAGACGACACCATTCTGTATACTTCCGGCCCTTCTTTGGACACTGTGTTAACAACCCTCCAGGCAAGCTTCAATGCCATACAACTCTCCTTCCGTGGCCTCCAATTGCTCTTAAATACAAGTGAAACTAAATGCATGCTCTTCAATCGATCGCTACCTGCACCTACCCGCCTGTCCAACATCACTACTCTGGACGGCTCTGACTTAGAATACGTGGACAACTACAAATACTTAGGTGTCTGGTTAGACTGTAAACTCTCCTTCCAGACCCATATCAAACATCTCCAATCCAAAGTTAAATCTAGAATTGGCTTCCTATTTCGCAACAAAGCATCCTTCACTCATGCTGCCAAACATACCCTTGTAAAACTGACCATCCTACCAATCCTCGACTTTGGCGATGTCATTTACAAAATAGCCTCCTTATCACCAAAGCCCCATATACTACCCACCATTGCGACCTGTACGCTCTCGTTGGCTGGCCCTCGCTTAATACTCGTCGCCAAACCCACTGGCTCCATGTCATCTACAAGACCCTGCTAGGTAAAGTCCCCCCTTATCTCAGCTCGCTGGTCACCATAGCATCTCCCACCTGTAGCACACGCTCCAGCAGGTATATCTCTCTAGTCACCCCCAAAACCAATTCTTTCTTTGGCCGCCTCTCCTTCCAGTTCTCTGCTGCCAATGACTGGAACGAACTACGAAAATCTCTGAAACTGGAATCACTTATTTCCCTCACTAGTTTTAAGCACCAACTGTCAGAGCAGCTCACAGATTACTGCACCTGTACATAGCCCACCTATAATTTAGCCCAAACAACTACCTCTTTCCCAACTGTATTTCATTTTTATTTATTTATTTATTTTGCTCCTTTGCACCCCATTATTTTTATTTCTACTTTGCACATTCTTCCATTGCAAAACTACCATTCCAGTGTTTTACTTGCTATATTGTATTTACTTTGCCACCATGGCCTTTTTTGCCTTTACCTCCCTTCTCACCTCATTTGCTCACATTGTATATAGACTTGTTTATACTGTATTATTGACTGTATGTTTAACTCTGTCGTTGTATCTGTCGAACTGCTTTGCTTTATCTTGGCCAGGTCGCAATTGTAAATGAGAACTTGTTCTCAACTTGCCTACCTGGTTAAATAAAGGTAAAATTAAAAAATTACGCATATAAGTAGGCCTACCTGGCCTGCGCGCAAATGTAGGTATATAAATGTGCCAATTTGAGGATCTGATAGTATTTCTGATTGGCTTAATGAACCATCACTAATGAGCAGTGGCTTAAAGTACTTCAAAGTACTACTTTTCATTTAACCTTTATTTAACTAGGCAAGTCAGTTAAGTAGATAAATACAAATTTGTTCTTAAGTATTTTTGGGGGGGGGTATCTGAACTTTATTATTTATATTTTTGACAACTTTTATTTTTAGTTCTCTACATTCTTAAAGAAAATAATGTACTTTTTACTCCATACATTTTCCCTGACACTTGCTTAATATATGGAATTTGGAAGGATTTATACTTTTAAATTTGATACTTAAGCATATTTTAGCAATTGCATTTACTTTTGATACTTAAGTATATTTAAAACCAAATCATTTTTGAATTTTAGTCAAGTGTTATTTTACTGGGTGACTTTCACTTTACTTGAGTCATTTTCTATGAAGGTATCTTTACTTTTATTCAAGTATGAAATTGGTTACTTTTTGCACCATTGCTAATGAGTTGTGGAGCTTCTCAAAGTAATGTTTTCTTCCCCTCAAACAGCAAGCAAACAGTCTGTTTTTAAAATATTGAGAATGATGTTAATTCCTCAATGCATTTGAAAATAAATTCCAGCTCTCTCCCTTTTGATAACCACTCAGCATGGATGGGAAGCATGTCATGCTGGGATCCAGTGGAAACAGTCATAAAATAGGTCTAATACCTGGGGCGGCAGGTAACCTAGCGGTTAGAGTGTTGGACTAGCAACCAAAAGGTAGCAAGATCAAATCCCTGAGTTGACAAGGTAAAAATCTGTCTTTATGCCCCTGAACAAGGCAGTTAACCCACTGTCCCAAGGCTGTCATTGAAAATAAGATTTTTTTCTTAACCGACTTGCCTAGTAAAAAAACTTAAACTTCTTATCCCTTCTGCAAACATACTACAGCTGTGTCTGTCCTAAACTCAAAATAGCCTACAGCGGTGTCTGGCCCAAGGGGAAATAATATTTTATACAATGCTGCAAGGAGCTTTAGGCCGCATCCAGGTTAATAGTTGATACAATGTTTCAAGTTTGTTGACTACGCATGGACTGTCTGCAATGTGATTTATAGGATATTTTTTTCAGGATATTTTCTACCTGCAGGCTGCAATGTTTTTATTTGTTGGCTTTATGCTATTTTTACATAGTTGGCAATAGAAGTTAATTGTTAGGTTTGTATCATTTTCATTAACCAGATGACAAAGATTTTGAGATACGAAGACATTAGAAATTACATGAAACTGTCCCATGACAATGTGCATATGAAAACCATATTGGTGGAAATGGTGAGATAAATTGGCATTCCACATGAGAAAGTTTGCCGACTCATTTAGCCTATTACCAACAATTTCAGGAGAGGCAGAATCTGGGAAAGCCAGTAGGAGCAGGAAAAGGGTGGCCTGGACAGGTTCTTGATCCCTGGCTCCCTCTTGAATAATTTGTGTCTTACTTCATCAACAAGAGAGCTTAAAGCATCAGACAAGCTCAATGCATATATAGTTACATTTTAAAATAAGTTGTGTTTATATATGGAAAAATACACGCCTTAAAATAGACTACTTTCGGTCGACCCCAAAAATATTTGACCACGACAGCCCTAATCAATATATCAACGCAGCATAGCCTGTTTGTTGACCTATTGAAAATGGAATTCATGAGCAAAAATCTGAAAACAAGCTTTTGTTAATGTTATATGATAAATGTTGTATTGATAAAGCTTTGGGAAAGTGATACAAATAACTATATGGTAGCCTATATTCTATTTGTAATTTTTCTCCCAATTTCGTGATATCCAATTGCGATCTTGTCTCATTACTGCAACTCCCCAACGAGCACGGGACAGCCTGAAACTCGAGTCTTGTGTCCCACGAAACATGAACCGCCAAGCCTTGCTTCTTAACACCCGCTCGCTTAACCCGGAAACCAATGTGTCAAAGGAAACACTGTTCAACTGACGACCAGTCAGCCTACAGGCGCCCGAGCCGCCACAAGGAGTCGCTAGAGTGCGATGAACCAAGTAATGTCCCCCCGGACAAACCGTTCCCTGAACCGGACGACGCTGAGCCAATTGTGTGCCGCCCTATGGGACTCTCGGTCATCGGATCGAATCCCAGGCTGTAGCGACGCCACAACACTGCGATGCAGTGCCTTCGTCCGCTGCGCCACTCAGGAGACTGGTAGCCTATATTCTAATCCTTTTCAATTTTAGATTAAATGCCACACACTTTTGCTTCAGCACATGAGAAACTTCATAATTTTTTAAATGTAGTTTGCTGTGGTGTTGGTCATGGTGTGGGAACGAAACCCTAGATACAAATCAACAGAGATTTGACAGTTTGTTCTCAGCTGAATTTACATGGACATTAAGACTGAGGCATGAGGCAACAACAGGGGAAAAGTAGGCATCATTAAGCACTTTGACAGCATGCATCTGTGATGTGTAAAGCAGTCTTGCAGGAGGCTGGCTAACACACCCGTCTATCTGTTAGAACATAATTTCCTCGCTTCCTTTGATCGGAACCTCCTCTTTATTGACAGAAGGCCTAACAGCTAAATTGTGTGTGTGTGTGTACGGCCTCAATGGATGGGGGGGCCGGGGGGGGGGCAGAGCTCCAGCGAGCCGCTCCTTCCAGAGAGACGGGGTTAATGCCTGAGCCCCCATCCCAGCGGAGTCCCATACCCCAGGGCCTGCTTGCCTGCTGGGCTGGGAGAGGGAAAACTGAACCCTGGGTAGATGTCTGTCACAGTGAAAAGTCTCCTCTATTTGTCTCAGCCACACAGCTTCACTCTCTTCAAAGCCTCCTCCTGGGCATTAAAAGATCCTCCTATCTAACTCAAACATGCCTGGGACTGAAGCACATATTATAGACACCATCTTTTACATAGGTAATTGGAAAATGACCGATTTTTCCATATTACAATAATTCTCAAATGTGTACTGATGCAAAGTACAACTGAATGGACCAGAACTTATTTCATACTATCAGCCAGTGCAGATATTCTAGAGCAGCGGTATTCAACTCTTACCCTACGAGGTCCAGAGCCTGCTGATTTTCTTACCCGGGTCTAAAGCAGTTCCTGATTAGAGGGGAACAATGAAAAAAAAATCTGTTGGACTGGCTTTGAGGTCCCGAGTTGAGTTTGAGGGTTCTAGAGAGCTGCCGAGCATCACAAATGGTCTGTGCTCCGCTACTTTTACAGTTTCACCGTGCCAGGATTGCAATGTGGCAACGGGCCAAGTGAACAATAAGACAATTAAAGACATCTGTTTCAGAGGCTAACAATCCATTGGCCCTACAACATGGGCTTTGATCTGTCAATACAAAATCATATACAAGCCAACATGATAGAAATACAAAATAGTTGTGGCCAGTGAGGCCCTCCTAACTCCTATGGAATATAATTAGGTCTGTAACAAACCACTGTCACTGTTGTAGAAACCAAAAACAAGTACTGTAAATCATTTTAACACAGTTATTTTGTTAGTTAATTTTAGCAATAGGCACCTGGAGATCACCCAGGTCTTCAGGTCGAGACACTAAGCGATGATGACGATGATGAGGAAATTAGCCATGACATCTCAAATGCCTTAACGCCATCTATGTTTCGTTGGTTGTGAGCTGGGATCAGAATGACTTTAATCTATCTGGCTTGTACAAGCCATCGCAAAGAGTTTTTTTGTTCTTCAACTTTTTTTTATACATAGTCGGTACAGTGAGTATAAAAAAATGGGATGTTTTTTCATCCATGACAACCCTAGTTCAAGGACAGAGCGGTGCAGCTTTGCCACAGTGGTGTGTCTCCCCTTGTGAAAGGGATTCTGCTCTCCACTGCTTTGCTTTCACACAATAGAATGCCAGCACTACAGGGGACCCCAAGCGCTGGGCCGAGCCAAGGACATTGCGCAGTAAAAGTAAACAACTGCACCATCCCACAGATTGAGATGCCTTCCATTTCTGGCATCATGTGGCTGTGTGATCAATGCCTTGCAAAGTCCCCCCACCCCGTTCTCCGTCCCCCCCTTCCAATGTGTGTGGTGGGCCACTTTACCTGCCAAGAATGTAATCCTTCCTCTGTTTTGCATAAAGCCAGTGTGGCTCTCATCAATGCGATGGACACACCAGGGAACACCTCCCGTTATTGATCACAGATGTCCACTCGCAGATTTCCATTGGATTCTGGATGCCACATGGGGATGAGGAGCTCCAAAACAATCACTCCAAATCAACAATAATTCACAAAAGGGACAGAGAGACTAGGTCTAAACCAAATAGCACTGGAACCAAGATGAAAGTTAACCAACCCAATGTAACACTGTATATTAGTAAGACCACACACACACACACACACACACACACCAATAGATTAACATATTTTGGGCTATGATGCCACTAAAAAGGGAATACTGTAGGTTAGATTGGGTAACTAAATCTTCTGACAACAGGATCCAATACTGCAGAATGTTTGAATCATCATGATTGAATGTAATATGACACAGAATTCTCATGTTAAAGCAGATCGACTGGTGACTGTCATCGCTGCTTGCAGCCATATTCATCATCTGATAATGTATCAATTTCAAATCTCCACAGTCAAATGAATGCTTCCTGGATAATATTATGCTAATTTGGTTGTTAAGTGACAAAATCCTGATAAAAGACCACGATGGAGTCCCTGATTCTCATATTGATTAACATTTCAAAGTCCAGGGTTAGTGACACATAGGGAGGCTGCTATTAAGAGTTACCCATTAACAAGTCAGTCAATTATTCTAGACTAAAATCATGCTGGCTCATGGTGACATGATATCTGCGAATGCTCAAAACTAATTTTAATTTGATGACAATAATATGAGCAAGACTTGTGTTTGAACATCAAAGCAAGCTAGACCAGCCAGAGGACAGTGCTAGATGTGGGGAAGATAGCATGATTAAATGTGATAGATCGTCTTTTGTATTTCTCTGGACATATACAGTACAAAGACAAGACAAATGACCCCCAAGAGTCTTTAGAAACTGCTTTGTGTTATGTGGTATGTATTTACCTCTTTAATAATGGTAATTAAATGCTTTGACTGACAAACCAAAAAAATGTCATGGCTGGTACTCAAATGAATGACCTCGAATGCGCAATGCTGGTCTTTGACCCAAACATAGGGGCTCATGGTAAAAGCCAAGCACATCAAAGGAGAAACTATGGCTGTCTGAAAACGATCCTAGCTGTCAAATCCTTGCTTCCCCTTGATCCTCAATTCCTCTCAAAGTTCATTTGAAATTGGGGGGGGGGAGGAGGAGGCAAGACGTTTACAGCTAATAACGCTTTCAGACAAAGACTATGTAGTCTATTGTAATGTCTATAATGACTGCTTTGTTGCACTCTCTGTCTGGAAAAAGACAAGACAAAAAAACTCCTTCAACCAGTCTGTTTAAAATCTTCAAATACAATTTTAAATCTTAATGCTCGTTTCATACCTTTAACAAAAGTGCCAGGCTTCAATTGTTTTTCAAAGTCAGTGCCTCTAGTAATTAAACTTCAACCACTCTGGGGTACGGTGCTTATATATTTTGAGAACGAGGGCTTGGTGTATTCAAATCGCCAAGGGTCAGTGGCATAAAGTACTTTGAAGTATTTCTATACTTTACTATTTATTTTTTTGGCAACTTTACATTCCTAATGAAAAGTACTCCATACATTTTCCTTGACACCAAAAACGACTTGTTACATTTTGAATGCTTAGCAGGACAGGAACATTTTCGAATTCACACACTTATCAAGATAAAATCCCTGATCATCCCTACTGCCTCTGATCTGCCGGACTCACTAAACATAAATGCTTAGTTTGTAAAGATGTCTGAGTGTGCCCCTGGCTATCCGTAAATAACAAAAACAAGAAAATGGTGCCGTCTGGTTTGCTTAATATAAGGAATTTGAAATGATTTATACTTTTACTTTTAATACCTCAGTATATTTTAAACCAAATACTTTGACTTTTACTCAAGTAGTATTTTACTGGGTGACTTTCACTTCTACTTGAGTCATTTTCTATTAAGGTAACTTTACTTTTACTCAAGCATGACATTTGGGTACTTTTCCCACCACTGCCAAGGGTGTTCTCTCTTAGTAGATGCACATTGCTCATTGAGGCACTGCAAAGCAGTATCACATTTACAGGAAGAACAGGACCAGTGAATGTGTCTCATAACAACTGTCACTACATGAGGTGGAAGCCTCTTTTAGATTGTTGTGATAACTGGGGGAGGAAGAAAACTGGGCTGCTTCTTTATTTTGAATGTGGTTCCAAATGCATTTTCAAGTTTCTCTCTTTTTATTTCCATGTTGGCTCCTGAATGAGGACTGCTGGGCACAATGTCATCCAAGCTCACCCAGAATTTCCTTACAAACCAATTAAGGATTCCTTCTGCGTTCCCGCTGCCAGCTCTCTGCTCCCACTCCCAGCTCCCTGTAGGAATGAGCAGACGCAGGAGCAGGTCCGAAGCAGTCATGCCTGGGAAATATAATAAACCTCAAATGTGTTATTAGTGGCTGTCATAATGAAGAAATTAAGAACATCAGACCGCCGAACCCAATGACACAACAGACTGACGGAGCAGTTCTTAACATGATCACCGTGTCAGCATACTGATTAAGAAAGAAAGAGAGAGAGATGAACACCCCCTCATTCTTGTCAGAAAAATAATGTCTTTCCTTCAGTGCCCAAACAATAGTACTCTATAAAATGTGTTTATGAAGTTGTTATAATGTAATAAAGCTCATAGATTCTTGATCCTTCTCAAACGTACTGCTCTGTTGCCAGGTTACCTCATATTGTCCTACTTTGATAAACTATCCTGTATGGAAGACTGAAGAGATCTACAGTCATACCTTCTGGATATTGCTGTTGCTGAAGGAGTAGCTAATGATATCCCATCTTTGTGTTGATGTAGCATTTGCAAACACAAACACACACACACACACATAATATTGTCAATGATTTATCTTCAGTCAATTAGCTGACCTCAAAGGGATCAAGTCATTACACGAATTGATACTAGAGGTCGACCGGTTAATCGGAATGGCCGATTAATTAGGGCCGATTTCAAGTTTTCAAAACAATCGGCAATCGGCATTTTTTGACACCGATCATGGCCGATTACATTGCACTTCATGAGGAGACTGCGTGGCAGGCTGACTACCTGTTATGTGAGTGCAACAAGGAGCCATGGTAAGGTACTAGCTAGCATTAAACGTATCTTATAAAAAAACTATCTTAACATAATCACTAGTGAACTACACATGGTTGATGATATTACGATTTTATCTAGCTTGTCCTGCGTTGCATATAATCGATGCGGTGCCTGTTAATTTATCATTGACTCATAGCCTACTTCGCCAAACGGGTGATTTAACAAGCACATTCGCGAAAAAAAGCACTGTTGTTGCACCAATGTGTACCTAACCGTAGACATCAACACATTTCTTAAATCAATACACAAGTATATATTTTTAAACCTGCATATTTTGTTAATATTGCCTGCTAACATGAATTTATTTTAACTAGGGAAATTGTGTCACTTCTCTTGCGTTCTGTGCAACAGAGTCAGGGTATATGCAGCACTTTGTGCCGCCTGGCTCGATGCAAACTGTGAAGACTATTTATTCCTAACAAAGACAGCCAACTTCGCCAAACGGGGGATGATTTAACAAAAGGGCATTTGCATAATCGTTGCACGAATGTACCTAACCATAAACATCAATGCCTTTCTTAAAATCAATACACAGAAGTATATATTTTTAAACCTGCATATTTAGTTAAAAGAAATTCATGTTAGCAGGCAATATTAAACTAGGGAAAATGTGTCACTTCTCTTGCGTTCATTGCACGTGTAGCGTGGTTCATTCTGCGTTGTGTACTTTTAATTAGGACGCTGCCACAACTGAAGGTCTGCTAGTTTATTTATTTTTATTTGCCCTGCACACGAAGAGACAACACATATTATGTTAACCCTTGGTGCAGTCCTAGCTCTCAGGCACCTTGCTAGCTGAAGGTCAGGCAAAAGAGAGCGCCAAAAGGAAATAACAGGTGCTGCGTGCACACATTCAATGCACAACAGCACACCATACAATACAAGTAAAATGATACAGAACATAATTCGGACAAAATAAAAGACATACCTGCACACGAAGAGACAACACACATTATGTTAACCCTTGGCGCAGTCCTAGCTCTCAGGCACCTGCGCAAGCACATGGACACTCACTCAAACACTGTCCCAAGTACTCACAAGTTACAATAGATACCCTACTTAGCGAGCTTTGTGAAACTTGTTAACATAAATCTTTATATTATCGACATTGTAACAAACTTATGGTAGCATAACAGTACATTGTGTAACATTAAGACGGTTTTATATTAAGCAATTTCGGAGTCAAGGACAACATACCTTGCTAGCCGAAGGTCAGGCTAAAGAGAAGAATAAAGGGGATACGGAAATACAGATAACCCACGATGGGCCAAAACAAAATATACAAAACTTTTACAATCACATGTATGTACAATATTGATATGAAAAAGTGTTTGTACACCAATGAAAAATATTAGCTATGCAGCTGTAATTAACACAAAAAAAATACACTGAATTATTATTATTATCATCATCATCAAATTATTACCATCCCCTCTTGACCTGGCCTATTTGAATTGGTCCTTGTGTGCAACTTGGTGCATGATCTAGGGGAACAACATCACACTGCTACATTCACCCCCACTGTTTTACACTAGATTATAGGCACAAAACACATTACCTCAAAGGTAACAAAGCAAAGAAAGAAAGAAAATGTTTCACACCCCCAGGGCGACAGAGTAACCCAGTGTAGTCCCTTAAATTCTAGACCCACAAATGGTCGATTGGCTGAAAAGCTATCCCGCGAAGGATTAGGAAAAGGGGTAGCTAATCCCTTATTCAACCGTATACGAAAAATGCCATATACATTTTATGCCGATGGAATACACACAAAGTTACATGAATTGTCAAGTATATTAGACAAACCCACAAATCATTCTAAGACGCACTTAGATTACTACATATATAGATTTTTTTTTGAAAAAGTAGGCACTATCCTACCGTCACTGAGAAACCAAGAACTGTTTCATTTCCTGTGTAGACATAGTTTGGATTAGCCTATCCACTGGCTTAATAAATCTACCGAGTCTAGTCTGAACACCCTCACCCAAAAACCTAGCAGGAATGTCACAGACAGCACTAACCCTGCTCAGAGGTCTGACCTCAGGATGGGGAGTACTACAGATCCGCATATCCGGAGCCAGCACACTTTCAATTACCGACTCAACGCTAGTAGTGTCAGACGACTGATCAGAATCCTGGTAGATTTTCACAGACCACACTGACGAAGCATCTTCAACCAAGGTAACATCATCTGTCACAGCATCATTCACACTGAATGGAGTTTCGCAATCAGAACTCTTGTAGGCTTCGGGGATATCTCTCTGGTCCACTTCTGCTGAGCACACATCATTTAAGGGGACTTCATACGGTTGTTCCACCTCACTTCCATCAGTTGGGACTTCACCTTTCACTTGGAGTATCCTCCCAGAAGACTCAGGAAGGCCTGCTACTCAGTGGACAGTCCTGGCATCACTCCCATCCATTTGGCTAGACTCTGCAGACATCTCAGAGATCACGTCACCACTCGATAAAGATCCGTGACCCTCAGGTTCCTCCCACGAAGGCAAAGGAAGAAAGTTGACTGGCATAATCAGGTTCCTATGCACAGTTTTGATGTGTCCAGTGGTAGGGTGTTGGATACGACATGTGTTCAGTGAGCTGTTCTTCGCAACCACTATGTACACCACTATATACACTATCAGCCAGTTTCTTCTTGCCCCTCTCCCCCTTGTTAGCAAGTTGAACTCTGTCTCCCTTCTGCACCGAGTGTTGCTTACTGCCATGCTGCTGGGCCTTTGTCATGGCCTCTATCAGATCCTCACCCAGAGACTGGACATACGTATCCACATCTACTGTGTCCCCATCCAACAGCACACTTTCAAACATAACATCTACCGGCAACCTAGGGGTGCGTCCGAACATCAAGAAGAAGGGGGGAAACCCAGTAGTCTCGTGAACAGTGCAGTTATAGGAGAAAGTCAATGTGTTCAACATCTGAGGCAATTTAGCCTTGCTGGCAGAGCTCTAATGATCCCACCCAGTGTGCGATTCAGACGTTCTGCTTGACCGTGACCCATGGGATGATAAGGTGTGGTGTGGGACTTTTCAACACCAGATAACTGAAGCAATTCTGCAATAAGTGAACTCTCAAAGTTAGTACCCCTGTCAGAATGGATACAATCAGCGAACCCATAAATGCAGAAGAAATTATTCCAGAGAACACGAGCAACAGTCTTAGCAGACTGGTTTGGACATGGATACGCACAGGCGAGCTTAGTTAAGTGATCAGTCACTACTAACACATCAATAGACTTGTTTGAATCTTCTGCAGTCCAGAAATCAATACACACAAGTTCTAAAGGTGCCGTTGTCACAATGGAGACAAGTGCAGCTCTTGCTTCAGGCTCAGGTGCTTTACTCAACACACATCTCTTACAGTGGGCCACGTATTCCTTGACATCCTTCTCCATAGCGGTTTTACTGGGAATCTGTCTGGTGAGCCACAATGTGCGCTGCTGACTCTGATGACCAGCATCATCATGAACTCCCCTTCAACACAACGCCTCTCAAAGACACAGGTACGACATACTGGAATATGTTCTTCTTACACGCTGGGTGTTTTGAGACACGATACAGAATCCCTAACCGCGTGGTGAGTTGTCCCCACTATCTTAGTGTATAAACTGTTTATTTAGCTTCAAAAGACTCGCTCTCTCCTAGATGGGCGCCGGCCTCTATCTACAAAGAACATGACTCTGCTGATTATAGGATCCAGTGACTGGTTATCATACAGCTCCTTGTGTGTAAGGACAGGTAAAGGGCTCTGACCCATGGACATCAACTTCTCAAGGTGCTGCACATGTGAAACGGCCCTCACTGTGGCACCATCATCCCATCGGCGGTGAGCATGGAGGACAGCACACACCTCTTCACAGGAAACCAACCCACTGACATCGTTACCAGCTCTACTCAACTCACTCCCAGGAGCCATAGACGTTCTACAGCCAGCCCGGGCTGCTCACAGGAGAGACGGAACATGTCTTGTACATCATCCACTCGAAGACCTCTGGATTCCTCCAGCAGGACATCATATGGCATTCTTGTCAGTCGGTGCAGAACTTTGGAGCGGACAAATGGCTCTCTGCTCAAAGCATCAGCAATTCTTGGTCCCTGGTATGTACTGGATATCAAAATCAAAAGGGTGCCAGCTTAGCAAACCATCTTTGCTCGCATGCATCAAGTCTTGGCTTTGTAAGAATATATTTGAGTGGATTGTTGTCGGTCCACACAGTAAACTTATGCCCTCGCAGCCAATGGCTGTACTTATCATGAATGGCCCATTTCATGGCCAGAAATTTCATGGCCAGAAAGAGATTTACTAGCTAAAGCTATCGGCCTGGCTATGGCCTTCCCATCTTGCACTTGGGATAGTACAGCTCCCAAACCACTAGTAGATGCATCAACAGAAAGTAAAAATGGCTGGGAAAAATCTGGATGAGCCAGCAGTGCCTGGTCAACTAGTGCTGCTTTCAAAGCTTCAAAAGCGAGTTGGAATTCGGTAGTCCAGTCTGCAGCAGTGAGACTGCGAGAGGGACCAGGCCTCTTTCTGCCCTTGCCTCTCCTAGGCTTCTTCTGACCTGTAGTCAGCTGAAACAATGGCCTAGCAACCATGGAACAATTCTCAATGTAGTGTTGATAGCATACTACCATACCAAGGAAAGAACAGATTTTGATAGTAGACTGAGTGACACCATCAGCTTCCATCATCTCACTCTGTCACATTGAAAAATGGTTTGAACCTTAGCAGGGTCAGTGGCTACACCCTCCTGAGAAATGATGTGGCCCAAAAACATAACAGACCTCAAAAACTTGCACTTAGACAGAGACAGTTTAAGATTGTGCTCCTGCAACCGCTGAAAAACCATCAAGTCTCTGCAGACTCTCTTCCTCCATCTCAGCAAAAACCATCAGATCATCCAAATAGCAAATGAGACAGACATTTTTGGTCCCCAAAGATGGTCAGCATCATTCTCATAAAAGTAGCTGGGCTGTTGCAAAGGCCTCGAGGTAAACGATTGCACTCGTGCAGACCTAAAGGAGAGGAAAGGGCAGTGTATTTCTTATCCTCTTCATGCAGTGGCACATTGTAGTACCCTGATTTCAAGTCCATTGTGCTGAAGAAGGCATCACCTCCCAGCGCAGCCAGTACATCAGCCTGATGAGGCAGGGGATGAGCATCCTTTACTGTGTGGGCGTTTAACCACCTAAAGTCAGTACATAGACGCAAACCAGCACCAATGGTGAGGCATACTCGCTGCTGGATTTTGTGACGATTTCCTTTTCCTCCATATCATCCAGTGTTTCCCTGAGTTTTTGGTAATGAGCTGGGGAAAGCCTACGATAAGGTAATCGAAATGGGCGGTCATCAGTCAGCCGTATGCGATGGCAGAACTCTTTTGCCTCTCCACAATCCAGGCTATGTCTAGGGAACACGGTGTCATACTTCTCAATTAAACAAACAAGTTTCTATTTCCAGAACTGTGAAACTGGACACTCCTCAACAGACAGGCCTTGAAGTCCAAGATTGTTCAGTGTACTGTTGCCATTAACTACACTGCCACCAACTGAACTCTTAGCTGTAAGATTGCCACGTGAGATGTCACATTGTACTTTTGCCACGTTCTGGTAAGCTGCTTGCGATTTGACATCATCAAAATCCTCCAATGCAATGCAAGGGTACACATCTGCCACTTTAGCATTTCGTCTCAGAGTAACTGGCGAAGTTGTTGGATTCACAATCTTCACAGGGAGCCATCCATTCCCCCACAGAGGCGTAACTACTCTCCCTGCTAGTATGTGTCGATTCACACAACGAGACGTGCTGGGCTCAACAACGGTACTGCCCACAGAGAGTTTTGTCTTTGGGGGTAGGCAGCCCCACACAAGATGCTCACTCATGGGTTGGAGCGTTACTGCTCTCTTCAACTTAACGGTGCCCATTTTATCTGGGATGGAGTCTCCTCTCCATCTCTCCAGATTTGATAGGAGACGCGGGAACTTGCTGTCATCACACTGTCCAGAAGGACCTGGCGTACCCACCACCCGCCAGTAGCTGTCATCACACTGGCCAGAAGGACCTTACGTACCCACCAGTAGCTGTCATCACAGTGGCCAGAGGGACCTAGCGTACCCACCACCCGCCAGTAGCTGTCATCACACTGGCCAGAAGGACCTGGCGTACCCACCACCCGCCAGTAGCTGTCATCACACTGGCCAGAAGGACCTGGCATACCCACCACCCGCCAATAGCTGTCAATTGATTTGAACTGTCTAATCAGAGACTTCAACACGTTAGTGCCCACAATGAGTTCATCAACCTGCCCATCTACAATAAGCACTGGGACTACATAACTGAAGCCATAAAGCTGTATTTTTAGGTCACACATGCCCACTGGGCTAGTTTGTGTCCCACCACAACCCACCAGGATGATGTCTGAAGGAGCTAGATAGTTCCCCTCTACCACTCCTGCCTCCCTCAACCGAGGTACAATATCTGCACGCAGAGTAGTAGCCATGGACCCACTAACTAACATCCCCTTCAACTCAACTTTATCCTGTACCAGCACGGTGGTGTAAAACAAACTGTCATTCTGAGTCACTCTCATTGTGTTGTTCTTGGGTACTGACTCACAAAAATAAGAATAAACGGATTGGATATCATCATCAGTGGAGGAAAAATTAGGCTGCCCCACATTGCCCTCAGAATGGAGGCTTTCTAGTTTTCCTGAGACCTGCCAGTCTGTCCACATCCAGGGCTCTTTCGCTTCCCAGTCTCACTACAGTCAAAGCTCATGTGATCAGGAGAGAAGCACTTGAAACACAGCTGCTGCATCTGACAGTGAGCTTTGGTCCAGTGATTAGTGCTTCCACAGACAGCGCACTCACGATCACGTTTGGAGAACTGTTTACGGGGCCCTCCGTTCACGGACTGAGTATTGCTGAGAAGAGCCTTCTCTAACATACTCAAAACTTTCTCTAATGTCCCACCCTCAGATACAGATGGGGCCTGTTCTGGTTCACGGCCACATCGAGAAAAAGATGACACATTAGGTCTGCTCACAGGATCCACTTCCTCCTGGGGGGAGTCAAAGACAGCAGCAACCTGCTGTGGAAGTTGTGTTCTACATGCTTTACGCTCCCTTAACAGTTCATCCAAAAGATCCTGTACCTCACTGACATCACCTCTCCAACATTCTCAGACCCAGTGTAACCCCTCTTCTCTAGGTAGACTCCCATTAGCTCCTCCCACTCCAGGACAGAGTACTTATCTGAGCCATCACCCCTAAAGAAAGGTGGAGCACTGACCTCCGACTTCACAACCAGATTCAGCTTGGACGCATCAATAAAAGTTGACCCACATTGTTCAGGCAGGGGATACTGCTGGGATTGGTGAAGGGAATGGGCAGGAGAAAGACTTGATGTCCCAGGCTGCAGTAAACTCGCTCTGATAGATTCTCCTATCTTCTTAATAAGGTCACTAAGCTGACTCGGAGGTGTCCCATTATTACCGAGGACTGGGGATGATGGTACATCAAGAGACAGAGGAGGGATACCCTGGTCATGTGGCGTAAACAGCCTACCCCTCCCAGTGCTTGTAAACTCAGGACTAGCAAACACTCTACTCCCAGGAGGTGACTGTACAAATGGTGTAACTGCAAGAACACCCCTCCCTCTACCCACACTAAAATCCCCAGCATAACTCATTTTATGAACTTGAGTCTTCCATGGCTCAATAGAGCGCTAAAATACAATGTATTTTACTGCAGACAAATACAAAAAAAATGCAATAAACAAATTCCCTCAAATTGTGAATATGCTCCATTCACCTTCACTATTTACAGTATACATTCATTTAATACAAACCATCAACAAGTCGGCATGCGCAGATCGCACATCTCCGGTGGTCGGCTACACACGCAGAGTCAGGGTATATGCAACAGTTTGGGCCGCCTGGCTCGTTGCGAACTAATTTGCCAGAATTTTACGTAATTATGAGATAACATATTTAGACTTATGGATGCCACCGTTAGATAAAATACCAAACGGTTACGTATTTCACTGAAAGAATAAACGTTTTATTACCGAAATTATAGTTTACGGATTTGACCATATTAATGACCGAAGGCTCGTATTTCTGTGTGTTACTATGTTATAATTAAGTCTGATTTGATAGAGCAGTCCGACTAAGCGGTGGAAGGCAGCAGCAAGCTCATAAGCATTCATCCAAACAGCACTTTCGTGCATCTGCCAGCAGCTCTTCGCAATGCTTCGAGCATTGCGCTATTTATGCCTATCAACTCCCGAGATTAGGCTGGTGTAACCGATGTGAAATGGCTAGCTAGTTAGCGGGGTGCGCTCTAATAGCGTTTCAAATGTCACTCGCTACTTGGAGTAGTTGTTCCCTCAACCTCAACCTAAAACTTCTTACCTGGGAATATTGAAGACTCATGTTAAAAGGAACCACCAGCTTTCATATGTTTTCATGTTCTGAGCAAGGAACTTAAACGTTAGCTTTTTCAAATGGCACATATTGCACTTCTCCAAAACTTTGTTTTTGCATTATTTAAACCAAATTGACTCGGAGGTGTCCCATTATTACCGAGGACTGGGGATGATGGTACATCAAGAGACAGAGGAGGGATACCCTGGTCATGTGGCATAAACAGCCTACCCCTCCCAGTGCTTGTAAACTCAGGACTAGCAAACACTCTACTCCCAGGAGGTGACTGTACAAATTATTATATTAAGTTAAAATAAGTGTTCCTTCAGTATTGTTGTAATTGTCATTATTAAAAATAAATAAATGGGGGGGGCGAGAAAAAAAAATTGGCCGATTTTTTAGTCCTCCAATAATTGGTGTCGCCGTTGAAAAATCCTAATCGGTCGACCTCTAATTAATACCGTATCAATCATCACCTGAGCCAGAAAGAGTTGTGATCAGAATCAAATTGCCATTACAGGTGCTGTGTAGTACCTAGAGATATCTGGGCAATGATAATTATGTTCCCCTGTGTGAAACTCTGTATTGTTAAGGGAAATAAGGGAAATAGGAGGGGGTGCTCAACAATGACAATAATCCAGTGATCGAGTTTACCCAAGGAAAACATCCCATAATGACTAATTCCTGGTAAACAAGTTAGAGCACTCAGTAAACAGGCAGAGATAAATATCTTCTTAACTCAGACTTGTACAGGTACTGACGTTTAGATGTCACATGACTTCTTTCTGAGAGATCCATTTTTAATGTCTCACTAGCATTCCAATGTGGGGACCAGATTACCACAGCTCAGGTCCCTTTACAATGGCAGGCAGTGTGTGTCTCACTGATCTTTACGCAATAGTCATCTAATTCCAGTAGTGCATTGGGATTTGGTGATTCATTATCGGACTGGTAACAAGATCAAGTTTGAGGAAAACAGAGCTTACAACCATTTTTTCTACAACTGAACTCAAAGCGGAAAAGCTACTAATGAAAATTACGAAGTGTAATTTCCTCTAATTAAATCTGAAATCTCCAGAGAATAGGTTAGGCACCTTGATAAACAAGAAAATAGAAAACACTCCCTGCTGAACTCATGTCAAACTAACATGCTGTCTGGCTGGATACAGAACTAAAACTAAAAGCCTCAGGTTCATTATAACTCTCTAAAGCTCTAAATATTGCAAACAGAACACTCACCAAGACAGCACTGTCTGTCTGTCAGTGGTTGTTTCTTATAGTATATAACGAGGGAAACCGTGGTCTGAAATTGTTAAATTGTTACATTTATGAAGCCAATCTTAATTAGGGAGCTTTGGGAAAACAGTTAAGGGTGTGAATTCCAGAGGAGAAGGATGGCAGTGGATATTAAAAGAGAACGAGACAAATTGCTTCCCTGCAAGGTTCACCACACCCTAAAATGTCTTGAGACATTTTGTATGTTTAATAATCTAGAGATTAATAACAATTGTGACTGACCGGCTCAAATCAGTTTCATGTGGCAACATTTGAAATAGTTTTTTTTTACATTGGATAAAAGTAGAGACTCATACATTGCATTTTTGAGGAACCATGGGAAAGTAATTCTGCTTTGAATGTTGATAAACTTGTAAACTCACTTTTCAGAAAAGGGCCTTTGAATATTTTGGTATCTACTGGAGAGCTCCCCTTTGTCTACACCCATTCAGCATTGTTCACACCCTCTTAAACCAGCCCCACCCATCTCTTTAAGGATTCACATGGGAGGTCATGTGCTAAACAGTGAGTAGTTTAGTAAAGATTAAGAGTAAACTTGATAGTAACCTACAATAAGGAAAAATTCCAGGGAAACGGAAAGTGTCCAGATAAATATATTTTATAAATATTTTATAAATATTATTTATTTATATATTTTATAAATACAAATGCTATAACCCCAGCCACATCCAGTGGTGGAAAAAGTACAATTGTCATACTTGAGTATAAGTACAAATCATTTCAAATTCCTTATATTAAATCACACGGCACAATTTTGTTTTCTACCTTTTTTGTTTACAGATGGATAACCAGAGGTACACTACAACACTCATACATAATTTACTAATGAAGCATTTGTGTTTAGTGAGTCTGCCAGTTCAAATGGAGTAGGGATGTTCTCTTGATACGCAAGTGTGTGAATTGGACAATTTTCCTGTCAAAATGTAATGAGTACTTTTGGGTGTCAGGGAAAATGTATGGAGTAGAAAGTACATTATTTTCATTTGGAATGTAATGAAGTAAAAGTTGCGAAAAATAAAAATAGGTAAGTACAGATACCCTGAAAAAAAGTAGTACTTTAAACTATTTGTAAAGTACTTTACACTACTGCCCAAATGCCTTCACACCAGAACATTAGCATACTTTATATACTGTTACACACACACTTATCAAAAAGTATTCAACCTCTCCACACATTTCATGTTAACAAACTATAGTTTTGGTAAGTCTATTAGGACATCTACTTTGTGCATGTCACAAATCATTTTTCCAACAATTGTTTACAGACAGATTATTTCACTTACAATTTACTGTATCACAATTCCAGTGGGTCAGAAGTTGACATACACTAAGTTGAGTGTGCCTTTAAACAGCTTGGAAAATTCCAGAGAATGATGTCATGGCTTTAGAAGCTTCTGATAGGCTAATTGACATAATTTGAGTCAATTGGAGGTGTACCTGTAGATGTATTTCAAGGCCTACCTTCAAATTCAGTGCCTCTTTGCTTGACATGAGAAAATCAAAAGAAAATCAGCCAAGACCTCAGAAAAAAATTGTAGACCTCCACAAGTCTGATTCATCCTTGGGAGCAATTTCCAAATTCCTGAAGGTACCACGTTCATCTGTACAAACAATAGTACGCAAGTATAACCACTATGGGACCACGCAGCCATCATATCTCTCAGGAAGGAGACACATTCGGTCTCCTAGAGATGAATGTAGTTTGGTGTGCGAAAAGTGCAAATAAATCACAGAACAGCAGCAAAGGACCTTGTGAAGATGCTGGAGGAAACAGGTACAAAAGTATCTATATCCACAGTAAAAACGAGTCCTATTTCGACATAACATGAAAGGCCGCTCAGCAAGGAAGAAGCCACTGCTCCAAAACCGCCATAAAAAAAGCCAGACTACGGTTTGCAACTGCATAGGGGTCACAAAGACCTTACTTTTTGGAGAAATGTCCTCTGGTCTGATGAAACAAAAATAGAACTGTTTGGCCATAATGACCATAGTTATGTTTGGAGGAAAATGGGGAGGCTTGCAAGCAGAAGAACACCATCCCAACCGTGAAGCACGGGGGTGGCAGCATCATGTTGTGGGGGTGCTTTGCTGCAGGCGGGACATGTGCACTTCACAAAATAAATGACATGAGAAAGGAAAATTGTGTGGATATATTGAAGCAACATCTCAAGACATCAGTCAGGAAGATAAAGCTTGGTCGCAAATGGGTCTTCCAAGTGGACAATGACCCCAAGCATACTTCCCAAGTTGTGGCAAAATGGCTTAAGGACAACAAAGTCATGGTATTGGAATGGCCATCACAAAGCCCTGACCTCAATCCTATAGAAAATTTGTGGGCAGAACTGACTAAGGCCTACAAACCTGACTAAGTTACACCAGCTCTGTCAGGAGGAATGGAGGAAAATTCACCCTAATTGTGGGAAGCTTGTGGAAGGCTACCCTTCCTGTGATCAGGAAGTGAAGGTCCAGACTGTGGTGGAGCTTGTGCATGGTCCGCCAGGCACAATACCAGAGCACAAACTTGTCCATGTTTTGGCCACTGCAGTTATCACAATTCAGGTCCCCATGTGTTTCCCCAACTCCGTAGTTGCTGAAGAAATGGTGCATGAAGTTGATGACTGCACTGCTGCGTTTGCATGCTTGGGCCACCTCTCTTTTTGATGGGAGGCATGAGACCATTGTCCTTGTATGACTGGTTGAGGAGAGTCAGGCGTGTTCTACTGATGCTGAAAGACAAATTACAGACAAATATTTTAGAATTATTATACAATAAATGCGAAATGGCATTCAGAGATATCAATACACACAGTTCATACACGTAATGTTAGCTAGCTAGCCAGTCATCTAAGAGCAAGCTTTAACTACCAATACAAACCGATTGTCATAGCTAGCTAAAGTACAAATCGGTTCAATGTTAGCTAGCAAGCCAGCCATCTAACCTCAGCTAACATTAGCTAGCTAACAACAAGCTTTAACTTTGGGTCTTTTGTTAAGACATGTCACATTAACTAGCTAGCTAAACAATGAACTATAATCCCAATAGCAATACCACCTGATTGTCATAGCTAGCTAAAGTTAACCAAATAGGTTCAATGTTAGCTAGCAAGCCAGTCATCGAACTCCAGCTGGCTAGCTAACAGCAAGCTTTAACTTGCAATGAAAACAACCTTCTGACAACATTAGAAACGTATATTATTTCAAACTGTAGCTAGATTCTTACCCGTATACATGGATGAAAGCATCACGGCAGACTGCAATCCCTTTTATTAAAGAAGAAGTCCTGTGTCGTTTCCATTTAGTTTGCACAGCTTGTTTGGCCGTTGTGTTCCACCGATTTCAAAACTCAGTCAAGTTCTTCCGTGACAACACTGTTGATCGCCGTTTCTTCCCCAACACTGTCATCCGAAGACTCTACAATGTCTTCTTCAAAAAAATGTTTTAACCTAAATCAGGCTATTTCCTCATCGTCTGATTCATTTTTCAGTGTCAGAGAGAGTCAGCATGGCACGATCGTCCTCCAGAAAGTACTCCATCGCAACTTTTTCCCACTGATAAATTCAGGGCAGCAATGTTGAGAGCAGTAGCAACATATTTGCAGTTCTCCATGGCTAACGTTATATATTTTGAAAGAACTACAGTTGAAAGGATTATCTATGCATAACAAGCAGCTGATTTTATAGACAAGATGCTACACCGCAGACCAATCTGAAACCCCGCTCACTATCTCAGCCAATCTCGGCTAGAGGGAAGGTTCCTGACTTTTCTTTGGCTAAACCAACTAGGCTCGTAATTTAACAACTTTATTTCTATTTACAAATGGCATAAAGGTTTGTTATTAAGGCACATGAAAGTTCACATGTTTAAGAAGGCATTTCATAAAAACCTTTTTTTATGTTCAGACGGCTCTCCTGTGAAGTCATGACTTGCGACATATGCCTAGTTTCCTGAATCGGGTCACTGACATTTACTAGCTACACGTGGATAAAAATAGCTTTAGTGTGCCAGAATCAATTCCAGTTTGAATGATCACCTGTTGCTGGAAAAAATAGATCACTGTCTTCCGTGAATGTTGGAGATGTGCGCATCTGCCAGTAAAGCCAAGATAAAATCAGAAGGCTTGGAACTCAAGAAATGGAGCCAAGGAAGTGTTTGTCAAACATTATAAAAGAGACAAAATTGAGTATGTGGTCCAGGAAACAAGTGGGGTTTTAAGTCCTCCGCTGAAAGAGTGTTTTGATATCTTAACGTTGTAAAAACTACACTCTGGTAGTGAGCTGGAACCTGACAGATGAAACAGGTTTCCGACCCTATTCTGGAGTCACTGAAGCACACTATTAAGTATGCCAGGTGTTGTAGAGAGGACTGGTAAAACAAAGGCTGAGAGAAAGATATGTATTAGCACAGGTACCAAACAGAAGCATATGTCCCTTAACATGTCCTTTCTCCTGATGAAACCTAAGTGCCTGTAAGACACACCAACAACATCCTCACCCAGCCAGACAGCAAACAGCTGGGCAAAAACGTACTAAGCATTGCGTTGATGAAAAATGCAGCGGAGTGGCTGAGTAGGCTGGTTATAGAGGTCAGGAATCAGGAACAGACCGGCTTATTCAAGACACACACAGAAGGAGTATTGCTGTCTTAAGTACAACAGTGGTACACGACTTCTATACAAGCAAGTGAAAGATGAAAGGAAGAAAAACCTCTTTAGTTGGACTTCAATATAAACATAAGTAGTACAATATCTATCTGCCGAATTCCAACATTGTGTATGAAGATAAATTAATTTGATTTTTGCGTGGGGTATATTTTGCCTTCCCTCTACTCATTCATATAGCTTCTCCATTCTCCTATTTCAGCCGTGATGAATACAGCATGTCAGTTTGCCCCGATAGAAAAAACAGAAAACCAAAATGTGGATTTCAACTGCATGATAGTTCTAGCCATTATGACTCTCGCTGGAAGAGGAGTGTTCTACCCCTGCATTGCTTGCTCTTTGGGGGTTTCGTCTCGGTTTGTTATATATTTTTTGTACTTTTCTCCCCAATTTCGTTATTTCCAATTGTTAGTTACAGTCTTGTCCCATCGCTGTAACTCCTGTACAGACTCGGGAGAGGCGAAGGTCCAGAGCCATGTGTCTTCCGAAACATGACCCTGCCAAGCCGCACTGCTTCTTGACACACTGCTCGCTAAACCAGGAAGCTAGCTGTACCAATATGTCGGGAGGAAACACCGTACAACTGGCGACCATAGTCAGTGTGTATGCCCCTGGCCCGCCACAAGGAGCCGCTAGAGTGCAATAGGACAATGACCTTCCGGCCGGCCAAACCCTTCCCTACTTCATCAGTCTTAAAGTTATTGAAGGAAGCCCTCAAATTGAATAAAGAAGTCCTTGTAGACCATTCCCAGCATGGCGGAAAACCTTGCGTCCTTGTGGCTAAACTACTATCAGGATTGTATTGATGTTCTTCGTCATCCCAGAGAATTTATCCTACTTCGACGCAACGGTGAACCCATCTCTATCGTCCTAGACTATGCCCCCAGCATTGGTCGTAACCGTGCCACTTTCAACATTGTCAAGAGTCTGCTCCATGGACGGACTGACGTTAGGTATGGTGTGGCTTTTCCTGCACGGCTCCGTATAACATACAACGGCAGGAGAAAGACACCCATAAGGCGGCCTTTGTATAGGCGAATATTCTACAGAGGTTGTAGAGCCTCCAGCCCCGCCCTAAATGCCTTAGATAGCTATTTTGTCGCACCCTCCACACCCTCCAGAGACGCAACCGCTCTCATCGTCACTCAATGCCTTGGTTTACCTCCACTGTACTCACATCCTACCATACCCTTGTTTGTACATTATGCCCGGAATCTATTCTACCACGCCAAAAAATCTACTCCTTTTATTTATTTCCTCAGAAGACCCTGCCTCATGGCCACACAGTATTAGAGAGAGGGTAAACTTTCGGAGGACAAAGGAAATCCTTCCACCTCACAGAACTTGAGGTACGAACAAATTTCATGTTCCAGAGAAAGTGTAAAAGATCGGTGAAGAATCCAGCTACGAACTGGTGCGTTTGTCACAACTTGGGAAGCTCAGGAGAGACAGTGTGGCCACATTACCATAACGCTGTTTATATAATAGGCTCAGATATGAGGCTTACATCTAATTGTTGTATAAGATGAATGAGTGAGCATGATACTGTTTGTATAATATGATTGTGGACTGTTGAATGAAGAAAAATACAATTCCCAATTGGATTTGAACTAAATCAGAGGACCGCCCCTGGGACAGCCCTTTTCTGCCATTCTGAATAAAACCCAACTTTGAGAAATGATCAGCAGACCATGTTTTTCTCCATTAGGAGGGGGACAAAGGTTTTAGACCAAGATTACCTCAATTACGAGAGGGCTAAAGGTGTAGAGCATTGCTGAATCTTTTTAACCATACCATGTGGTTAAACTCTTAGACTATCGATACCGACAGAATGAGAACAAGTCTTTGATACTAATTACTGGTCTGCAGCTAGGAATTCAGCATCATTGAAGGCGAAGAACGACAACCGCCGAAAAATCCATCCTATAACGAATGTCACTTTGAACTATCCCCTCTAACCAAGACAGAGAGAGAGAGAGAGAGAGAGAGAGAGAGAGAGAGACGGACAATTCTACAAAATAAAGACTTTTCACCAGCGATCAAGACGACACACTGAGCATAAATATATATATTGATTGCAATTGTTACCGAATGAGTGAGCGTTCATGTGTAAGGGATTAGCATTTTAATTGTTATAATTAACTCTGTAGGGACTTCTTAGTCGACCCCCCATTGCCCCTTTGTCTAACAAGCTGCCATGCCGGTTCAGCCCACTAGGGCACATTCTATCATTTCATGTAACAATATTTACTGTTTGTTTATGCATTTCAGTGAATTACTTAGTTAGTAATAAATAAATGATTTAAGACAATTGATGTATGGATGACTCATAGTGAAGACTGGATTCGTACAGATAACCAATAATTTACGAAGTTTGGAATGAGACTAATGTGAGGTAAAATAAATAAATCATTAATCAGAAGACTATTGATCAGATATAAAAATATCTGAAAGGTTATATTGGGAAATTATAACTTTGTAATCTGAATACTTTCCTTGGTGCCCCAACTTCCTAGTTAATTACAGTTACATGTTTATTCATTTTAATCGAGTAACTAATTACAGAGAATCTTTGATAAAAACGAAGTCTTCAGTTTAATGATAGTAAAGACAACACCACATTTGCACACACTGTACATATACTTTTTCTATTGTGTTACTGACTGTACGTTTGTTTATCCCATGTGTAACTCTGTTGTTGTTTTTGTCACACTGCTTTGCTTTATCTTGGTCAGGTCGCAGTTGTAAATGAGAACTTGTTCTCAACTGGCCTACCTGGCTAAATAAAAGGTGAAATAAATAAAAAATATATATAGAATGTGCACCTATTTGGCGACAGTCTATTTATTGATGGTACCCGTATCCAGAGTAGATAAAGCACAGTTCTATTATTAGGTTACGTAATTTCTTTAAAGAAGTTGCTACTTAGTGGAATTGCTGTAAGATGCTATTTATAAAATGTTTTATACTTTCTTTTAAAAACAGCCTAGTTTCGGGTTGTAAATAAGTATTTCTTATTCATTTATTATGCGCAACTTCTTTTAAATCCTTCACTATTTCAGCAGGGCTTTGTACTTGATAGGTTTAGTGTTCCCCAACACAAACACATGTGTGGATATCTTTGTGTGGGGATTAGTGGTTACCTTGTTCTATTAGGCGACTAGGGGGGGGTTCTTTTTCATACCAGACTTCAGAATATTGTTTTTTTTATTATTTTATTAGCTATTTTTTGGAATGTTAAATCTTTAAATCACCCAGTGAAATGTAAAAGGGTTCTTTCTCATTTAAATCAACTTAAAGTAGACATCGCCTTTCTTCAGGAGACATCTCCGCAATTTTGACCACACTCGTTTAAAAGGAGTGTGGATCGGTCAATCATATCATTCCAGTTTTCATTGTAAAACTATAGTAGCATCCATTTTAATTAGTAAAAACATACCTTTCACAATGTCAAGTGAAGAGACGGACTCAGCAGGCTGAACAAAAGTTCAATATTCCTAGATCCTATTTCTTTAGACACCTGCAATTGCATAGTTTTGTATTATCTTCATACTTTAGTCCCCATCATGCCCACCTACCTCCCATCTAGATTAGATTTTTTAAAGTGAACCTTTATATCAAAAGGAGGCATAAGCATGATCAATATGGTATTAAACTCACACAGATCTGGATTCCCTGACCTCTATTAAGAACCAATGGGAAGAGAATTTAGGTGAACAACTTTCAGACGTAACTTGGCAGAGTATGCTTCAGAGAATACATTCTTCATCTATATGTCTAAGACATGCTGTAATTAAATTTAAAATAGTTCATCAGCTGCATTGGTCAAAAGCAGAATTATCCAAGATTAGACCATAAATAGATCCCACTTGTGATTGATATAAGCAGGCTCATACTACTTTATTACACATGTTTTGGAAATGCCCGAAATTTACAGAGTTCTGGATATCAATTTTTTTGATGTTTTCTAAGATACTGGAGAGACCTTTACTGCATTATTTGGAGTGGCACCACAGGAGGCCCCTCTAAACAGTTATATGAGCAAATGCCGGCATGTACTACTCTTCTAGCTAGATATTTTTTATAATATTAAAGTGGAAGGATCAGTTTCCTACTCTTTTAACCAGTGGATAAAGGAAGTTATGCAACATCTCAAACTACTCTGATAGGGGATCCGCAATTACATTTTATAATATCTGGCAACCTTTCCTATTATTTCTAGAAGACATGGACCCAGCTAATTTCACAACTCCATAAACAAACCCAAATTAGAATTTGTATCATAATTTTTACTTTGTATTTACTATTTAATTATATTACTCATTGTATATCATGCCTGCTTTAATTCTGGATTTGGGGTGGGGCTCTGTTAGAGCATGGGGGAGGCGTTGATTTGGTAGGGGGTCTGTGTGTGTTCTGTCCTTTATCTGTATAATCATAAAAAAAAAGGCACATTTAAAACAAAACAAAAAAAGGGATTTTTTTATATTAACGACAAAAAGCCCAAGATGGCCTCGGTGGAGAATATAAAAAAGAAATATTTGTGAGAGCTTGAAATTGATGTAACCTCTTGGAATTATTTGTCTAGGAGTTCGACATTTCAGTCGCTTTCATGCGTTTCAACCTTCTGATGAAACTGCTACATGCTTTGGTGTGCTGCTCAACAGCATTGAATTATATTGTCTACATGAATAGGCAGTTTGTTTGCCCTTGATCTTTGTAGCTTGTGAGCAGGGCCGTAGCTACATATGGAGGACAATGAAGTACAGACCTCTGTAATAAAAAATATATTAATAAATAGTCAGGATGTTGAGAGTTAGAATAGTAGAATGCACCATTTCTAAACTTGGCTGTGCATAAGCAGTTTTCTTGTTATATCACTCACTGTCATTTACCCAATAGTGTAAGTCCATGTCAGGGTAATAAATAAATTGTCTAGCCAGCTATTTAAACTTGTAGTAATCATGGCCGAATTACTGACTGGACACGTGCCCAGTGGCCCTGACCTCCAGGGGGCCCCCATTGATTTTGTTAGTACCCCTCACTCAGATATCATATTAAAATGGCATAACTCATGGCAAAATGTGTAGAATTGTTGGAAATTAGCTATTAAAACTGCTAAAATATTACCCCCATCGGACCTCATTAAAACTCAGATCCTGGCTACGGCCCTTGTGAATTCACAGTTCCCAGAGTCTTACGTGTTATATGCTTTCACTTTGTGAAGGAAACATCAGCTAAATTCAATCTGCTAACGTTAAAATGTGATAGACCTAAATACAGTCAACAACACTGCACTATATGCCAAAGGTCAGGGGTATATAGCCTCAGTATAAAGTGGTTTTCATTTCCAAACCTCTTCAAAGTGAACAGATTCTTCTCCTGTGCACAACTAGGCTGCACTCTGGAAAACCAACAACCCCACTGAGCACATCAAGGTCCTGTAGTGCTAACCTGGAGGGATGAGGAGAGAAGTCCCTCCAACACACACCATGCTTACGGTTAGCGATCCATGTTTCACACCAAAGTACCGGAGGATCACAGGCACCAGAAGCCTTGTACAGGGAACACAGAGCTAATTGCAATTTTCCTGGTATGGGGCTCTGAGTAGTGAAGCGTTGCAGACATTAAAGAGGACGAAAGCGAGGTGGCACGGAGGGAGTATAAAGGTGTATTGCTGTGGCTCCGCTCCATTGTGTTTTATTCCAGACCCAACTCAGAACCTGTCTCTGCTTCCCTCTCTCCCTTCCTGTGGCCACAGCACAGCATTTACATAATTCACAAGCCCAGCACATCCTGCCTACAACCAACCACAGAGACATGGTTGGAATACAGGAAGACCCAACAAAACACACTGGAGTCAATTCAGTCGGATCAGTTTAAATAGAGGGAGTCTGTGGACTCCAGCGTGGGGAGGAAAATCACTAGTCCCCAAAGAGAGATCATCGTGGACTCCAGTGAAAGGCCCGGCGAGAGAGAGCATCAATACAAATCCTCCAATTTAATTAATTAAATCGGACTGTTCAGATCAATCTTTCCAATTCATTTGTGAATGAGTGTGTATTCCCTATGCACCTGATATTCTGAAGGAGGATTATTTCATGGGTATTGGGTAATGTTTCTTAGTTCTCCGTCCAAGGCTGTTTTGGGGACAGCTCGAGTCCATTCCAAACAGATGTTATTTAAGGATCATTCTATTGTTTCCGGGGTGATGGCACTATTTTCCTTCAAATAAGCATATTTCAAAATCGTGTTCCTCCCAGGGGCCTAGTGTGCATTGATCACCACATGAAAGGCAATTATTTGTATTACTGGAAAAATATGAAGAAATCAATTATATCCACAGCTATGCCATGTCTTTTCCTCAGAAAAGATTAACAGCATCTACACCATTAAACAACTCTGTATCTCAAGGTTCCTAATACTTTCCATCAGAAAAGGATGAACCAAAAAAGAAAGAAAGACAATGCATGGCACAAGGCCAAACTGTTATTTTTTCAACTGAGAAGTCATGTTTCTTTTTCAATGTATAGTATTGTAAGGGGACAATCTACTTTTGTATAGTATGAGCTATGAAAGCACAGTATATGTGCTCTATGAAGAGCAAACATAGTACACACACTATATGAAGGAGCCATACTAAAAACTAGACTTTCTCCTGACTACGATAGTAATCTATGGTGCAGTTTCATTACTAGTCTCCACAGAGAAATGAACCATGGGCATTTAGAGCAGCATCTTTCCCTGCCTACTCCAATTCATTAAACAAATTAGCATTATGTTAATAGACTAATAAGGGTAATTGAAAGTTAGATGAAGAGGAAAAGTGGGCCAGCGAGGTGGGCCCGATGTGGTCAACACCACCGACCTATGACACCGCCCCCAAGGCGTGAGACATGGCCAGACTGGTTAAACATACAGGGTTCTGTTGGAGATCAATGTCAAAATGCTGCTGTGTCTCTCCTGCTGGGGGTTCCATGTGTGCGCCACAGCACGTGTGAGCCTAAGTTGAAAAGCGGAGCCGCACACAAAGAAAATGTAGGAGTAAAATGAAAAATATTTTAGATATTAAAGCTAGAATCTTTCATTTTTCTAGGTGCACTGTTGCTCCTAAATAAAATTACAACTCGCACAGCTAAATATTTGGGCAGATATGAGAGTAAAAGGGTTGCACTGTAGAGTCCTGCTAGTGTTAGGAAGACCTCATATGACAGCCCCTGGCAGTTGCTTATAACATACATTCTGCTGTCATGATAAGGCCAAATCATGCATTGCATTTCATAGAGAATATATTAAACATTTCATAAGTTAGTGCTGGAAGCCCCGAATGTTGTGGTTTCATTCAAAGCCATTTTCAAATGAAGCCCCATTGAGTTGTTTATTAACTACTGCGCTGGGTTTGACAGCACACCATAACGGAACACACAACTCCTTTTAGAATCACCCAATTTAACAAATGATTTCACTAGTCATGTCACAATGACAATATTTGACCAAATTAGAATTAGTCTGCACACAGGGGTCATTGGCCATCATCAAGAACACCCAAAAAAAACACTGAACCTCTTGGCAACAGCATAAAAAACGAAGTTGGACTGAGAGCCACAAGGTAGTCGGTTCAAATCCTGTGCAGGCCAACTATCGAATTTGCTACATTAGTGATAATAGTGGGATGCTGCAATGAGGCCATCAGAGATGTGCCCAGGCATGAGTCACATTACCTTAGTACAACCCCAGAAATCTGTTCAATGGAGGCCTATTGGTGTTATGTGTAGATGTTGTATTGCACATACCGTCACAAGAAGCTGTCTGAAACTAGGAAGGGATGGGCCTGGTTGATCCTTATATGGGAGATGGAAAGCTACTGAAAGTGGGTTGGAGGGCCAGTAGGGTAAACTCTTCCCTCTGGTCTAAAGGAGACCCAAATGCCCCAGGGCAGTGATTGGGGTGAGGTCACTTCCTTCAAATGGTTCCATCCCTCGAATGAGACATAGCACCCAAGATCTGACTCTGTGAAAATAGGGGTCCTGGCTTATTTCCAATACCATAATACTATTTGGGGATGAATGAACTAGCTCCCACTTGGTTCATTCAACCCCTCCACTGTCCTTCGCTCGGCAACTCTTCCCCAGGGTCGTTGTTATTTAATTTAAAATAGTTCTGATTTAAAAAAAAATATAATACCTTTCTCAAACTAAGCAAGTCAGTTAAAAATATACTTTTTTTTTTTTACAATGAAGGCCGACACCGAACCAAACCCTGACGACGTTATAGCCTAAATGTATTCTCAGGCAACTCCCATTGTAAACTAAAGCTTGAATAAATTAATATTAGACACTTATGTATCATTATTTAGGTTACTGTATCAATTAAGTCACTTGACAATGCACCACGTTGCAACTTCAACCAACCTGTCTGATAATTATTAAGCTACAGTGAGATCTCCCCACAAAGTAGAATTTTCAGTCGGCTATAGTGACAGATGAAGCCATCAGCTTCGAAAGCTAGCAAAATCAGACAGACATGAGTATCATTAATTATACAACCACAAAGCGGTGCACAGAAAAAAATATTGCAACAAGATTCAAACTCAGCTGGGACATCGCAGACGACATGTCACTTAAGAAATCATTTAAAAACTTGTGGCTTGAGCAATTTCCCATGAACTCTCGCCACTGAATGTGTCCTCCGCCACCCCACTCACTTTGAATCGTATCGCTGTCAAGTACTTTTGAATATCTCCCCCTCTGCGTGTGTGTAAGTGTAGCCTAGTTCTCTATATGTGCATAACTACACAGTGTGTCAAGAGAGCAATTAATAGGCAAGGGTGAAAGTCATAAATACGGGGTAGTATAAATAATAAGTAGTAGAAGACACCAGATGTAGCCGATCAGAGCTTCAAAAGCAGACGCCCAGCAGGCGTAAGAACACAAAAGGGATTCCTCTGTAACTCCAAACTGAAAAGAGTCATGTGACTGGTAATCTAAAGCAACATAATTATATCAAAAAATAAATAGAATGCAACACGTACCTTGAAATCCAAAGAATAAAAAGAACCCCGGTATCCAAATTGTGTGTATCCAGAAGGAATTCATGTTGTCCTCGTCTGCTTCAAAACCTCTCCTGATAGTCAATGTATTTCAAGTGCAGGTCTCTTGCAATAATTTCGTGAGCAGGCAGTATCGTTTTTTGGTAGAAATGATGCTCAGAGGGCGTATAGCTCGAAGGCTATGTCCTAATGCTGCAGAGCACTATACTATACATCTCAAGTGCTCGTGTGCTAAACGCAGCCTTTTTTGAAATCACGAATAGTTGTGCGCTTCAGCGCTTGCCTCTCCTGGTCGTCACTGTCACCTAGTGGTTAAGCAAGTACCTAGAAAATCACAAGTTGGACATCATATTCTGATTATTGATAAGGATACGGACTCATGCTGAACGGGGGAGTCACCAGTCAGCCTATGTTCCATCTGTGTTTATTGTTCAATGGATTTTTTTGTAAAAATAAAACAATTAAGCAACGCTGTATGGATCGAAGGTCACACGAGTGCCTGTCATCAAGAATAGCATTCTGAAACATTGCATAACATCTGACATGACCTGTTAAATTTGATTAATGATTTCACATCTGACATAATCTAATGAATGTGTGTCTCAGTGTCTAGATCCATGTACATGCTTCCATGATCTAGTTTGCCTATGAACACCAATGTAGCTACTCCAGCCATTACTTCCATTACTTTTTTCATAAAGGTGAAAATAAATAAAAAACTTCCAGCTCTCTCTGATGCATAGGCCACTACAAAATCAGGACAAATGCACACAATTACAGTTATTACAACAACTTAATCCAGATTGATTCTCTCGTTGCATGTGATGTGCAACCTGTGATAACAATACCATTATTTTCAAAATAACCCTTCAACACCTAACCAGCCACACAGCAGTCCTCAAGAGAGGAATGACCTTTAGCTACCCTCTGTAAAAAAAAAACAATGAAAAAGGTCTGTGGAATACTAATAGTGACATTTGGTAAGACACTTCTTCATTCAGCCTGCAGGCAAGGTGAGGGCAGGCTGTTTGTAAAGACACAAGACTAATCAAAGTCCAGGGGGCCTACCTACTAGAAAATGGCCTGTGAGAAAGAGGACTGAGAGGGAGAAGGGGACAGGAAGGGTGGGAAAGTGTTTCCTCTTTAACATGCTCTATCCCTCTCTCTCTCTCTACTGCCAGCCCAATACGGTCCTCTCATCTACCGTTGTACATGTCCACGACTGACAGCAAGGTCAATCCAGACGAATCCTGCATATTCATTCAGCGTGGCAACCCTGTCTTTGTTTGTAATCAAGCATTGTTTTTTTCTTCCTGAATCTTCCTGGATTTTATTGTGATGGCAATGAAAGCAGATGCTGCCTGAACGTGCCGTTGTATTCCCTCTTCCACAGCTCAGTCTCCTCTTGTCAACCCTGGTGAGCTAAATGACTGGTGTTGCTGAATTCAATTATGCTCAAATCCTAGTCATTTGTTAAGTATGAATGCCAAAGACATTACAGCTTCAATAATGGAAAAGAAAAACAAAAGTGGCTCAGGAGGATGTCTGGATGTGATGCGTAACACATTATTGAATATTGTTCTCTACCTGTTATACACCACCATGTGAACCACAAGCTTTTCAGGATGCATGTTCTGCTAGAGAACCCTTGTGTGTACACCATTCACATTCAAGGCTGAATAGTATTTCTGTTACTATCTGACATAGTAATCAATGAGATCCCTGCAGTCTAGCATGCAAAGCCAAACGGTACCCCATTAGAATGTATTTAAGAGCAGCATGTATGAGCAACGGGCTGTCAATTGTCATAATTCTCAAATGTCTGTATTAATTATTTCTTTCAGCAACACCTCTCACATGGTTTGTCATTTCATTGGGATATTTAATTGAAGACATGCAGGTCGCAGTGAATAACCATGAGGCCGCCACAGCTCGCTTGCTCAACCCATACATGCCATGTGACAATGTGAAATGTGTGAAATAGTGTGTTTCTCATGGCAATGCCTGTTATCTGTGTGCAGATAAAAGTATAAACTCCATACTTCCATTCATTTGTATGGGTTACCTTCGGACGAGTCCCGTGACGCTTGTGGGGGTCGTTGAGCAAAACGGAGAACACTTGTGACAGTATCCCCTTTCCAAAGTGGGGTTTTAGTTTGTAGCCCAAATGTTTCTGACACCACAGACAGAAGTTGGCACATCTGCGTTGCCGACTTCAGGCCAAACCGTTCGGACGGTACAGAAGATGTCGAGATGTCTCGTGGTCTGACAAAAATCGCTATAGCTCGGCACCTTCCACTGTAGATGCGGAAGACCGACATAGGCGGATGTAGTGAATTGAGACGCAGCCCATGCAAAGAAACAGATATGTCGAGTTTAAGCTGACGGATTTTGTTATGTTACACGGGTGAGTCAATAGACTTTTAAGGATTAAGTAGTGATGGTAGGCTCATTAAGAGTACATCTTGGGCTAATATAGTGCCTGCCTTAAAAAGCTAAATATTTGTTTTATATAGTCTGTGTACTCTGTTGTTTGGAGGAAAGCTGATTTTAAAAACTCATCGAAATACCAAAACCTTCTCTTTGAACGCAAATAGGACAGAAGAATCTCTAAAAAATCTGCCATGATTGGGATAGTCTCAAAAACGCAGGACAATATTTTTAGCCCCTCCCACGATTACCCCTCTAAGGCCGGGGACCTAGCTGTAGGAAAACAGATGGACACATTCAGATGAGCTGCATCCGTCAAATGAAAGACTGTTTGTGTGGTTTCTTTGGGACAATCATCTCTGTTGTCGTTCATCCGGCTGTGGATAAAGCATTAGCTCCATCCGATAATGTCGGACAGAAAATCCCAAAGTGTCTACTATTTTTTTGTTTGTTGGTCCCTCCACATTTCTTCCATGCTCTAGTGGTTAGAGCGTTGGACTAGTAACCGGTTGCAAGTTCAAACCCCCGAGCTGACAAGGTACAAATCTGTCGTTCTGCCCCTGAACAGGCAGTTAACCCACTGTTCCTAGGCCGTCATTGAAAATAAGAATTTGTTCTTAACTGACTTGCCTAGTTAAATAAAGGTAAAATAAAAATAAATACAATTCACAACAAATACAGGCTCAGTGTGACGAATGCCTGAATGCAATTTGAGTGGCAACTTTTTGAGGGGGTGTGAACAAAATGCTTGGACTTGTGGAAGACTGGCCATAGTGCAGGAGTCCAGAGTACTGCTGATTTTCTGTTCTACCTGATAATTAATTGTACACACCTGGTGTCCCAGGTCTAAATCAGTCCCTGATTAGGTGAAGAATCTGAAAAGCAGTGGAACTGGCTTTTGAGT
Source organism: Oncorhynchus kisutch (assembly GCF_002021735.2). Taxonomy (NCBI): domain Eukaryota; kingdom Metazoa; phylum Chordata; class Actinopteri; order Salmoniformes; family Salmonidae; genus Oncorhynchus; species Oncorhynchus kisutch. Next base: position 37,968,260 of record NC_034191.2, read on the forward strand.
CGACTCAAAGGAACTCTCAATAGAGGGTTAAGGGCTTTTTTTTCTTTAAGACCATTTATCTTAAGACTTTTTCACTGACTATGCTTCCCCAAATATTCATCTTTGAGTAATGACAAATTACAGTAGGTTTTTCCATATTATAATTGGCTTCAGCAGCAATTCCTTCACAGCCTACTTCAATCATTGGAATAAGGATAGCCTGAAACTGCATGCAGACAATTCCATCAAGTTAGACATTAAGGAAAAACGAATTAACGTGGAGTCAGTCGAGCACTACATGTTAGTCCAGAGTAGATCGATAGCCTTGATGAACTCTGAGTTGAGTATTCAGTGCTGTTTGAAAGACATATGGAAAAATAAGCCACTGGATTTCTGCACATTGAAAGCACATTCCTTCTGTCAGAACTAGTGGCACTAAACATAAAAGGCTACTGTGATCAGGCTAAATCTTTCCCACAGACACCCCTTCAGAGAGCAATGAGGAAGAGACGCATGTAAGTCGTCTGAGGCTCTTTCAAAGACACTTTGTTCTTCCTAGGACTGGGATAGTGTCTCTGACAGGCCTGTAATCCTCCTATTACTAATCTTTGGAAAGGGACATGTCAATTCAAATAAAAAATACTTAGAAGGATTGTCAGTTACTGTAAAAAAAAAAAAAACAGTATTTTTCCTACTTTTCCTACTGAATATTATGGATCACATTTAGAATATTCACAACATTTAGCCATGACACATACAGGACTTACTCCTGTTAGTCTTTTGATTGAAAGCAGAATAAATGAGACAGACTCACAGGAGCATCTAATCCCAATTCAGTCTAGTGAATATCTGATGGTATTTCCAATTCTAATGTGTATGTTTTATAAAAAAAACAACCTTAAGGATGGTTCTTAATTCATGCCATTACTGTATGAGACCTGTGTCATATTCATAATGATTTGGGATGCTATGATTACGACATAAACTACACAGCTTGCTATCAAATTATACTGCAGGAAACAGCAATTTAGGTTAGATTTGACATGAAATGGCACCCTAACCTGGGTAACTGTCTGTTTGTGCCATCTTGCCACTACTTGACATTCCTTGTCATACCAAGTTCAGGTGCTGTACACAACAACACCCTAATGCGTCACACTAACGTTGGGTACAACTGAACAATAAAGATTCCGTGGGTACCATTAGCCAGGTCCCATATCTGTTTGTGCTATCAGTCTGGTACCCATGTTTGACATTTCATTGTATTTTATTTATCTATTATTTTACCAGGTAAGTTGACTGAGAACACATTCTAATTTATAGCAACAGCCTGGGGAATAGTTACAGGGGAGAGGAGGGGGGGATGAATGAGCCAATTGGAAGCTGGGGATGATTAAGTGGCCATGTTGGTATGAGGGACAGATTGGAAATTTAGCCAGGACACCAGGGTTAACACACCTACTCTTACGACAACTGCCTTGGGATCTTTTAGTGACCAAAGTTAATCAGGACACCTGTTTATTAACGTCCCATCCGAAAGACGACACCCTACACAGGGTAATGTCCCTAATCTCTGCCCTGGGGACCAACCAGGACAAACAACGCTGCTTAGCTTTAGAGGCAAGCCAACAGTGGGATGTAGAGTGGTATGTTGCTGACATATGACAATGTAATTTTCTGGATTTTTGTTTCAGATTCCGTCTCACAGTTGAAGTGTACCTATGATAAAAAATTACAGACCTCTACATGCTTTGTAAGTAGGAAAACCTGCAAAATCGGCAGTGTATCAAATACTTGTTCTCCCCACTGTATATATATATTTTTACCTTTATTTAACTAGGCAAGTCAGTTAAGAACAAATTCTTATTTACAATGACGACCTACCCCGACCAAACCCGGACAATACTGGGTCAATTGTGCACCGCCCTTTGGGACTCCCAATCACAGCTGGACGTGATACAGCCTGGATTCTTGCACAGAGTTGCTGCGCCACTCGGGAGCACAAACTGATCTGGGACCAGGCTAATGGCACCCAGGGGCCAGGGCATCCATATTGTTCTTCATACCCAATAGTAGTGTGATACATTAGTGTGTCCTTGCATACGGTACCCATAGGAAATCAAATCGAATTATCCAACTGAAAAAAATACACACCACATTGGAATGCTCAAATGTTTTCCTCTCATGAGGAAGGCAAGGGAGATGTACAGGAAAATTTGGTACAAACATATAGGAACGGTCTATGGTTCAAAAGAATCCCAGTTTACCATGACGAGGTGATGAGAGAGTACAGTTTACACAACACATCAAAATAAGGATCTAAAAATACCTCATGTATTATGAATTTTGTATATTGCCAAGAAGATGCAAGATTTACATGACCAAAGAAATGCCACATTTCTCTTTGAGTCAGAATATAGACTCAAAGAACACTTCTTGTGAATTCAATGTAAATGATGCCTGGCCTAGCAAATATCCTTTCATGAACAATTCATGAGTCGACTTGGTATCTGATTGAGAGATATTATGCAGACTGCACGACGGGGTGTGCATGCAATGTAAGACAATGTTCAGGTTATCTTGACGTACACAATGACGGGATACTCCACATAGGGCTGTGGAATGGGAGCGGTATCACATTCTCTGAGCCACCTGGGTACCGTCCAATGATACAACCTTTAATCACATTGTAAGACCTGCTGTAAGACCTCCACAACATCTCATTGCTCCCTATAAAAGCATTGATGGATGCACCATATGATACGTGAGATGTGCAAGGTTCTTCGAGTGTGAATTCTTACATTCAGGCAGCCATCCATTTTACCATAGCAATACGTTGAGTGATGTGTAGCATCTTTTCTTCAGTAATTTCTCTGGAGCCAAGGTTCTTCAAGTCTGAATTCCTACATTCTAGAAAACAGACAGTCATATATTTTACCATAGCAATTTCATGTGCATTCTTCTCTTTCATTTAGCTAACATTGTGTCTGTAGCCTATAGCCAAGGTTTGTCAAAACCCTAATCCTCCTGCTATTGAAATCCTTTTGAGCTAATTATGTTTAAACCCGCCATTAGACAAAGCTTTTGTAACAGAAAACATTTGTATTTCTGTGAAACCATAATCCCAGGGTTGGTTGTAGAGTTTGGAGATGCACTTGACTGTGAGAATGGGATGCATTTGGACAGGTAATTCGTCATGAACAGGATGCATTGAGACTACCGCTGTCTTTAGGGGTTGGACACTGGACTGGAACACTTTCGTTTCCTCCAGATTGGGAATCAGCCCCTCATCAGAGAGAGAGCGAGTGAGAGAGAGAGTTAGAGAGTGAGAGGAGAGAGAAAGAACAGTGAGAGAGATAGAGAGAGAGAGAGAGAGAGAGATGCATGCTAGCCCACATTCTGAACTGCTGTGTCTCCAGATCAGTCATGCTCGTGCTGAAGACACACAGCTCTGATTCTGTCATGTCTTATGGAGGATGTTTCCTTTGTGACCTCGTATGGAGTATCCTGTTTTTCCTTAGTGCTTCTAGTCAATTTGTGCCTATTGGGATACAGTAGTCAATAGAGACACTATTGCTAATAAAGTATAACATTTGGGGTCCTCCCGAGTGGCGCAGCGGTCTAATGCACTGCAGTGCTTGAGGTATCAACAAAGATCCGGGTTCGATCCCGGGCTATGTCGCAGCCGATCGCGACTGGGAGTCACATGAGGCGATGCACAATTACGCCAGCGTCGTCCGGGTTAGGGGAGGGTTTGGCTAGCCAGGACTCCTGTGGCGGGCCGGGCACATGCACGCTCAGGGTTAACCTATCTTGATCTGCAGCGGATGACAGACAATAATTGTATCACAAGTAGCATACTGTTTAAATAGGGAAATTTTGTTTTTCCACAATGGACTGCAAAATATGGAAATCATTGATGGGCTGTAGAATGGATATCTGGCTAAGCTAACAACCAGATAAGGACTTCCTCTTCTGCTCCCTATGCTATTGAACATTTATGATAGTTTAGTTTGGTGTATTTTACTACTATAAACAGTCTCTCCTTGACCCATGCTAGGCACCACCTTAGTCCAGATTCTGTATATGTAGAGGGTGTGGATCAACATGCAGAGAAGTCAAGCTGTCTGTTCAGCACCACCAGAAGAAAGAGGCTAGAGAAGTCAGGACCCTGGACAGCTCTCAAGCAGCCTTGCCTATGCTAGCCATATTCCCCAGCCGAGTGGGATTGCGCAATCATTCTAGTGTATCAAGGCAAATTGGAAGAGAGGTTTTGAGTTCTAACAAGCAAACCTTAGAGAATACCCCAAATATATGCTCAAAGTTAAAAGTCCCATTGTTAGAAACCTAGTTCCGCCCATTAAAACTGTTGTCCTGGCTGTATCTAACCATTGCCCCATCCAGTTTAATGTTTTGCAGTGTCTAGTTGCTTTAGTCTAAAGTATGAGCCCTGTAAGGTGCATAGCCAGTTGTGAAACATACTCGACTTTTAGCAACACAAATTTCCATCAAGGCAATTGATCAACAACCTTACTGTATCTCAGCCAATCAACTTAAGCTGCTGTAAACAAGCACAATTTACATGGAAATAGAGGGCATCACATCCCTCAATCCGTTGTGTTATTCATTGAGGTGAAAGATAGAGGGAACATTATTAGAAGTCTCCCCCTGTAACAGCACCCCTTACACCTTTTTCCTCACTGACAGATAAAGTGCTGTTGCCTGTACATTGATAAGGTGTCAGAAAGGATCAGCTCATAGCCATTTTATTCAATCATCCCATTGTCCTTGTTCTCTGCCAGGAAGGAAGTCAATGGCTTCTGAAATGAACCTCTAAAAGGAAGAGTGCATCCTGTGATTTGTCAGATTGAGACTTCCCACTTATAACAGCTATACGGAATATCAACTCAAAGGAAAAGAAGATCGTGGGTGTAATATGAAAAGTAATTCAATAATGTGCGTAACCATATTTCACAAGGAAGGTAGCTACTTTATAGCATTTTTCCAGACTATTTCCCAGGCTCAATTTCAACACTCACTATAATATAAATTAGGGTTATTTTCAATCTTAATAGCCATTCCTGAAAGGTATACTGTGGAGAGGAATAGTTGCCATTTCAAAACTATGTCAAATCCCTTTCCTTTATTGACATTGCAGAGCTAAAATGACATTATACAAATATTTTTTTCAATACAATCGCTCTCTATCTGTGGAAGATCACAAAACGAATACTAAAAGGTTTTGAAATGGATTCTGGGACGGATTGTGTACATGACTGAAACTCCATCTCAGGAATTGGCAGCTGAGAACTGAAACTCTACACCTCATCTTATTTCATTTTTGCAGATGTGCGATTGAGACCAAAGCAAGGAAAATGCATAACTGCTCAACAGGAGAAGCATACGGATAAAAAACAAGCTAACTAGGGAGCCCAGCCTGAAGAGGAACACTCAGACCTGGCAGAGGGAAAAGATAGAGACTGAGAAGGCAGAGACTTGCATCTTTAGATCTATCTTATTTTTGAAAAGACAAAAAAAAGAAACAAAATATTCAATAGAGAATGTCTGTTGGCTACAGCAGTGAGGGACATAGCAAAAAAAGCATTGGCATTTGAAGAAAGAAAAGCACAGAGGGAGGCTCGTGTCAATCATAATTGTTTTTTTTATGTTCACATTTCGCTCTCTATACTTGGGTCATCAAAATATATTACTTCAGCTATTTTGTCTGTGCACAGCGCATTACAGCATCAATATAGTGAAACACAATTACACTGACTGTGCCACAGTATATTGTTCAATGGAGGGTTTCAATCGTAAACCATACCTCCTGGAACTGGTCTACTTGATCCACGAAAACATTTTTGTGAGCAGTGATTCATTGTATGTTTGTGACCAGTGCCTGTGTCAGTCAATGACAATGCTTATAATTGCAGTTTTTTATAGCCTTAACATAACGACCACGTCACAGAGACCTTCCATTATCTTCTGTCAGTCAGATGAAGACTCCTAAGTGCTTTAGTCTGTTTTTCTAATTCGTATTTAACCATCATAGACATCAGTGTCTAAAGAAATACAAATTGAAATCTCGTCGCCAAGAGAGGAAAAGGATAGAGAAAAGTAACAGTCAGATTTGACATAATCAGTAGAGACATGATTTTTTCAAATATGCTTTGTTTTCTCATCGTTTAGTATTTCGAGGTCAGCTCACCTGAAATATCAGACAACCCAGAAAATTGGTTGTGGGGGATCATGGGAGGATGTAAATGATCCGCCCACGCATTCTCAAACAAAACCAAGATTTAATTTGTGTTCATCTACATCTCCCTGCAGCAAACAAACACCTAATCCTTTAAAATAGACTAGTATGCAAAGGCAAAAACCTCTCTCTATTCTTCGCTCTGGTCACCTCTCATCATGACCTCCAGTTGGCTGGAAAAGAAAGCCAATGTTTTTCAATGACTCTTTCCTGATATAGAGATATATTGGATGTTGGATGTGGATAGGAATATAATGTTACCTAAATGAGGGTCTATGTAATATAAAGATAGTATAAAGATATTCTCTATACAATCCTGTCTTCAAGTGGTACAAGGGTGTAGTGTATATAGGGCTTACCATTGAAGTATAGAAACAAGGTGAACACAAACAGGAAATGAACTCCACTTGAGTGTCTCCCATACAACCAGGAGACGGCATTATCCCACACCGCTGTTTGACTGATTGGAAGTGCCGGGCACAATGGGCCTGTAAAGATGTCAGCCCAATGAATGAAGACATGGGTCATTGGCCTGGCTTAAATCACTTCTTTAAAGCTGAGATTAAGCTCTCTGTAATGTGGTGGACTTGATAGATAGATAGATAGAGATAGACAGATGTACCTGTACTGGTTGTGAATGTGACTGAGAACTTCAACTCAGAGTTAGATTCTAGCTCTATCAAAGACATGTTTTCCCTCCAGGTCAGTCAGGGGTTGAAGGTAATCAAGTTGACTTTTTTAAGAAGTCAATGTAAGGTATCATTATGTTCCTCAGGGGGGAAAGCTTCTCAACATCAATTGTGGACCCTCTCTATATCTGTCTGCCACAGCTGAATGTGCGGACAATTAAAATGAATGATTCAATAAGTATTACAAGTATATTAGTTAACTATTTCTGATGAAAAGGTGGTGGTAAAAAATACTCAATGTAGTCTGTTGTTTTTACAGTGAAAAGTAAAGACCTTGGTGTGTCTGGATTCGAAACAAACTGTTCGGGAAACATTCCGTTTGCTGTCTGACGCATTTGAATGTGAAATCTGTTCAATTCAGCAATTTACAGCAGCTACATGTCTGCCCCTCAGTGATAAACAACAATGAACACTGAACCTCAGACAGGATCGGTAAGATTATATTTGGTAAGACTTTGTACAGGGATCCCTATCCAGAACACTTTCATCTTTCTATGCACACTTAATTTACCAAGCATAACTCAAACAATATGATATAAACCCATAAAGCTTCACTAATATAGCCTTGCATTTGGAGAATTTATATTTTCTAGCCTGATTGTTCTATCTAAATGATGAAACATTCCATATTCATGAAAAATGTATAGATGACGATATTATGTAGTGTTTTTTCTTGGAAAACTGCAAAACAGAAATGCAGTCTCATCTCGTAAGTTTGGAGGGAAAGTTTAGTTCAATGCAAGAATCAAGGTAGTGAATCATAGCATATACTGGGCTAAACATCTCAACAACACTGACAAATGTTAGATGGCCCATTTCTGTAAGGGTTCTCGTCCTCCTCTTCTGAGGAGGAGTAGCGAGAAGGATCGGAGGACCAATGTGCAGCGTGGTAAGTGTCCGTAATGTTTTTTAATAAAGACAATAGAACACTCGAACAAAACAACAAACGATGACGCGAATATACAAAACACAAAACAGTACCATGTGGACCAAACACTCACACGGAAAACAAACACCCACAACCCAAAAGTGAAATCCAGGCTACCTAAGTATGATTCTCAATCAGGGACAACAATTGACAGCTGCCTCTGATTGAGAACCATACTAGGCCGAACTCAAAAACCAACATAGAAAAACCAACATAGACTGCCCACCAAACTCACGCCCTGACCATACTAAAACAAAGATATAATAACAGAACTAAGGTCAGAACGTGACAATTTCTCTTTTAATATGCAATCAAAGTGGAATTGTGTCTATTTGCAATTTTGTCTACTTCCTTTCCACTAGCTAAGGAAGAGTGAAAGAAAAATAAATGAGCTAACAGTTACCACAACATTAGAGTATACCCACATACTGTATGATATATCACTGGAGTTGAGGAGATTGAACATTCTCTCCTCATTCTCATATCTTGTAAAAAGATTAATGAGAAAAATACTTTCGGGAGAAAAGCAATGTGTAGGGGGTGGATTGTATTTAATGATACAATGAAAGAAAATAGAAGCTGAAGAAAGCTATGTGGGAGATGAAGTGACCAATCTGTTTGACCTAGCAGCTGTGATTTTGTTTTTCACTGAATGGAGTTTCACTTGAGATTCCTCTGAGGGAAGTGGGGAATGGATTACAGGGGCATGGATAGGGTGGGACCCAGGGCAGATTGACTATAGCTATAGGTCACGTCCAAAGGCGAAGAGGTGAGCAGACTAAAAGTCTATGGGCAGACATGGTCAACTGTGTTTTCCTCCATAGCTTCAATGATTTAACCCTTTCACAATGTTAACTGTCAAGATAGAACCCTACGAACTGTCTCCCTTTGAATGGTCTATCGCAATTTAATTGTGACATAAGTAATATCTCACCATAAGTAATGTCAACGCAGGTGACATACAGTAACTACAATGGTTAAATATCACTAATGATACCATGTTGGCTAAGAGCTACCTGTAGTTATTTTAGTGATATCTTAATATGTAATATGATTACATGTCACTTTGAATTATTTCAGTTCTCTTAGACAGATAAAAGTCAACTTAACTTCCTCATTACAGATTGCTGTAAAATGTAACAAACCATATCAACCATTTGATCTGTTCCAGGAATTTGATCTGATCTATATAGATAGATCAGATTCTATATAGGGAAAGGTGCCATTTCAGATGCAGCCAGTGTTTCTTAGGTCACTCTGCAGCGGTAGATATATGATGAATTCTTAAGTAACTAGTCTTCTGCAATGCAAATCTCTGTGAAGAGCAACAATAGAATTATTCCAAAGATCCTTGTTGCACAGTGTTGAATAGTTCTAGGGACATCTTAGAGGCAATCTCTCCAAAACTATAGTCTTGTTCATTCCTGTGCTGAATTTGTTCATCCCATCTAATGTTACTCCATTCCATTTCATCTCAGACAGACTTCAGATGGACTTTCTCGACCTCTGCTCTCAGGTTAACAACCTGCTCAACCCTCTCCGCCTGAGCTCCTTTGTACACAAGGGAAACCTGGGAACATTGTCTGGTGGCCCAAAAAACTGTTGTAAATATTCAAACTGTTTCTAGTCTCAATGCATCCATAGTGTTATGACTGATACTTGTTTCAAGGACTTCAGCTCATTCTGAATGCACAAAGGTCGTTTGACACAGAGTTGAAATCGTCAGACTGAATTTATGAAGTGGATAAACTAATGCAGCAGCTACTGTCAGCACTGTTATTGTAAGGCCGTGGGATACCAGATGGTCTCAGAATGCCGATTAATCAGCAACTTTAGTTAATTGCTGTCATTGTTAGGCCTTCCCACTTGTTTTAAGACTACACTATTGTAATCAATATCCCTTACTAGTTTTTATTTTTATGCTAAATTATTACCATCACTGTGTAACAACGGGCACACTTGTCGAGTCATATCGTAATAAAAGTGTGGCTGCCTGCTCCAATGGAGAGAACTTATAAATGCAGTGATGAAGCTGTTGTTCAACTGCCTCAAGAGTTATTTAAGTACAGTCCTCCGTGTACCTTTCAGTGAAATCCAATCCTGCCTGACAAAGCAATCATTAGAAGTCTGCAATCCAATATCAGACACTTCCATTGTGTCTCAGGGTGTCGCACTCCCCAACAGTCAAGATTTTCAATTAGATATTTCATGACAAGAGCAACAAGCCGTCTGTGTAATCCGTGCAGTCTGCTGGTCTGCGAGCTCCTTACTCATTTCAGTTTGCATTATGCAGAACTTGCCTTAAACCCTCTTTCCTAAAGAAATCTGATTCCTCAAGTCAAACGGGACTACTTAAACGGGGTAAAGAAGGTTGATTATGATAATACACTACGGACAAATATAACTAAATTCCACTGTCAGAGATAGAGACAAAAGTTTGGCCTTTCCAAATTTTCATCTAGCAATTTAATTTGTTTTTGCTTGCTGATGATAGAGCTGTCATTTAAATTACTCATGCCTCATACATTGACTGAATCGTAGATACATTTACCCGGAACTATTGCGGTCCGATATCCTATTGGCTATTTATAATTCAACCATGACTGACACATCAAGACTGCCCAGTCATTGTGTCCATTATACATATCAACCCAGACTATTCAGACACTCCCTAAATAAACTCCCAAACAGTCCTCACATTTCAAACAGGGACTTGTGCAGCCAGTCAGTGTGTCTGATCTGGACCAGCTCCACTGTCCCCATTAGTCAAAGAAGCAGTATATCGACTGGAGAATACAGTCTGCAACATACCACAGCAAGCATTTTATGAATTTATGCATGTCGTGTGGGGCTGAAATAGCCTGAGGAACATTCCCGCCATGTTGATTTGTGCATGAGGCTGCTTTGGCTGATCATGATTGAATTATAGGTATTGTAGTTAACCTGTACATGGCTGTTGAGGGGCCATTAGGCCACTGCCATGACAGACCCTGGGGTGTCTTCATACCATTTGGACCGAGTTCTTAGTAACTGACAATGGCTCTAATAGTGACCCAGTCTGCCTCTTGTCACACCTCATAAACCATGGGCCGCCCAGAGAGGAGAGAGAGAGAGAGAGAGAGAGAGAGGAGATTGTCACCACTCAGTCATCACAAGACTGTCTCCCTCAGTCTTCCCACAGAGCCACAGTGACATTAGCAATGGTTGATTTTGGCTGCAGGCGATTAGCTAAATGGGCAGTATTAGCGAGGTGTAAAATACTGTAAATCCTTCTGCAGTAAGCTCCGTGTGACTAAAAGCATGGCTTACACTTATACATATATTTTCAGAGGTGTGTGTGTGTGTGTGTGTGTGTGTGTGTGTGTGTGTGTGTGTGTGTGTGTGTGGGTGTATAGGTGTGGGTGTGGGTGTGGGTGTATAGGTGTGTGTAGGTGTGTGTGTGTGAGTGTAAGTGCGTGTGTGTGTGTGTGTGTGTGTGTGTATGCATCCACATTCAGCATGTGTTTGAGTTTGTAAGGATGTAAACACATGCCCAGAGCATGCTCCTCCTGTCAATGACAAGGTTGATTCTTTGTGTTGATGCTACAGTAGCTGTGTGTTTATCACAGACACATACTAAGCCTCAGAGACTGGCCAGACTTCAGTCTCTCTCTGTATGGGAGAGAAGGAGCCAACAGAGTCAAGTGACTAATGATAACAGACAAGCACATCACCAGGCCCTCCCTCAAGTCCCCCTTAATGATGCAGGCCGGCCGTGTCACTGCCTACATCAAGCGCTCAATGTGACTTTCTGAAACGTGCCCGCTTTGACCACACACAGAGGGAATGGCACCCGCCACCGCTGAGCATGTCTCTTCTGCCCGTGTCAACAGTCATGCCTGGGCACTGTCTGACGTGCTAATCGCCTGGTTAAGATGGATGGCCGTTAATATCTTCCCTGGCATTATGACAGGTTTGTTTGAGGTCTCCTCTCAGTAAACAAAAGTGCCAAGGCTAACTGATGTGGATAGATTTGGATCCCAGAGCGACAGATGTTTGGGTCTGTTTACAGGGGAGATTGTGTGAGCATCCATGTGTTTGGGTCATGGCAGTGTACACAGAAGACATAGATCTGAAAGGCTGTTTGTGGATGTATAGGCTGTTAGATTATGGGAGACACCGAGAGTACAAAAGTGTTAATGTGTGTGTGTGTACGTCCAGCCACATATGTATGTGTATGTAGGAAAAATGGAGTGCATACCACTGTCAGAGGGGGCCGTTGCAGATTTGTGGCCTTGTCAGGTGGGGGAGCTCTATTCTGGTGTCATAGGTTATCAGGGTCCCTGAAGTGGCTAGCCCACATATCAGCCTCTCTGGGATCCACACACACACACTAACACTAATTAGCAGGCTGTTTATGGGGACTGTAATTGGGAATGGCACTTGTCACCAGATTTATTCTGGAGCCTGTCGTGTCCCTCAGCTGCTCTGCCATGATTACCAGCCCCTGCACCAGCACCTTTCTTCGTTCACCTTCAACATCTCCTGGCTGAACTTGTTCTCCGCTCTCCTGCTGTTTATTCTCAGGCTCTGTAAAGTCGGACAGGAGTCGACCTTCCTTCAATCAGTATGCTGACTAACAGCCTATTAATATGGAAGCTTATGTAAATGGCAGACACTGTTGTCAAATATTAGTCCATACGTCTTCATTAAATTTGTCACTGTGTATTCTATCGCCGTAGATGGCGTTTGTTATTCTCTTAGAGCGCCCCATAAATCCTCATTCCAGAAGAAGTATCACAATTATTCTGATGTTAATTAGCTCTGGTTCACCACACAATGGGAAGTCAATATTTTCCAGTCAGGTTTGTAACATAATGTGTGTGGCCTCTCAGAGGCACTTTGAGGTTTACCCGATTCTGCAACGTGTGAGTATTCCTAAGTCAATACTAACTATGTGTCTATAGTATTTCATTTTGAGATGGGAGGTGGGGATAACGATCATTGGCTGCTTCTAACAGAATAAGAGAATATTGAATTAGTTAAGGACAAGTTAATTCAACCAATACATTTGAAGTTGTGGATGACGTGTCCAGACACACTTGACTGTATGGCTCGTTTTTACTGAGATCCCTTTTCATGTCCATCCTAACCCCGGTTCGACTTTCTCTAAACAGCCACTAAGGAACTTCAGCTAACATTAGCCATCGCTAGCTAAACATCAATAGGAGTGATAGGGGCATGTGTGCAATTGTCCATTTTATGGGCAAATCAACTGAAATTAACTGAAATTAACTCCCTATTTAGTTATTTGGAAAATCATACAAACATACCCTTATCATATCATTTTTGTATGTTCACTATAGCTATGGACTTGAAAATGTATCAATTGACCAATTCGACACATTTGGGCAGACTTGATACAACATTTTGAACAGTAATACAATGGTTCATTGGATCAGTCTAAAACTTTGCATATACACTGCTGCTATTTAGTGGCCACAATCTAAATTGTGCCTAGACTCCTAAGTGATATAATTGCCTTTCTCTTGCATTTCAAAGATGATGAAAAAAAATGATTTGGATTTTATTCTCTAATATTAATTTCACATTTCCACAAACTTCAAAGTGTTTCCTTTCAAATGGTATCAAGAATATGCATATCCTTGCTTCAGGTCCTGAGCTACAGGCAGTTAGATTTGGGTATGTAATTTTAGGTGAAAATTTAAAAAAGGGTCCGATAACTCTTTTGTCTATGCATTGGCTTGTTATTAGTCCTCAATATGGAAGACTGAATCATGGCAATATGAAACAATACTAACTCATCAACAGGTCAGCTGCTGCATTTGAAATCAGTTATTCATTTATTATTGGACTTTAAAGCTTCTGGAGCAGACGGTGGATAATGAAGCACCTCTCCTTGGCACTCATGTGTTCCAGTAGCTAGCTGAGATCAAGCCAGAGCAGACCACTTGTGAGTTGTGATGTATTCAAATGTCACAGATGAGTAGAAACCCACAGACACCTTGAATAGCTATTAGAATAGATTTGAGACCTTCAATACAAAGCTGGGATGAACTGCTCTCCATTTATGAATCTACTTCCCATTTATGCACATGTATCAAGGAAACAGGACATTATAAATAATACAATGACACCAAATGGACTATATTGCCACTCCTATTTGCCATATCTTCGATTTAAACCTAATAGAACGTGTGTGTCCAGGCCTGGAGGGATACAAAAGTCATTCCGCTACCCAAGAAAAGTAAAGCCCCCTTTACTGGCTCAAATAGCCGACCAATCAGCCTGGTACCAACCCTTAATAAACTTTTGGGAAGAATTGTGTTTAACCAGATACAATGCTATTTTACAATAAACAAATCGACAACATACTTTTAGCACGCTTATAGGGAAGGACATTCAACATGCACAGCACTTAAACTAATTACTAATGATTGACTGAGAAAATTGATGATAAAAAGATTGTGGGGCTGTCTTGTTAGACTTCAGTGCGGCTTTTGACATTATCGATCTGCTGCTGGAAAAACGTATGTGTTACACCCCCTGCAACGTATATTGTGGATAAAGAGTTACCTGTCTAACAGAACACAGAGTGTGTTCTTTAATGGAAGCCTCTCCAACATAATCTAGGTAGAATCAGGAATTCCTCAGGGCAGCTTTTTAGGCCCCTTACTTTTAAAAATCTTTACTAACGACATGAGTAAAGCCAGTATGTCAGTGTATTCAGATGACTCAACACTATACACGTCAGCTACTGCAGTGACTGAAATGACTGCAACACTAAACAAAGAGCCACAGTTAGATTCAGAATGGGTGGCAAGGAATAAGTTAGTCCTAAATATTTCAAAAACTAAAAGCATTGTATTTAGGACAGATCATTCATTAAACCCTAAACCTTAACTAAAGCTTGTATTGAATACTGTGGAAATTGAGCAAGTTGAAGTGACTAAACTGCTTGGAGTAACCCTGGATTATAAACCGTCATGGTCAAAACATTTTGATTCAACAGTAGCTAAGATGGGGAGAAGTCTGTTCATAATAAAGCACTACTCTGCCGTCTTAACAACACTATCAACAAGGCAGGTCCTACAGGCCCTGGTTTTGTCGCACCTGGACTACTGTTCAGTCGTGTCGTCAGGTGCCACAAAGAGTGACTTAGGAAAATTACAATTGGCTCAGAACAGGGCAACACAGCAGGCCCTTAAAAGGACACAGGGAGCTAACATTAATGATATGCATGTCAATATCTCATGGCTCAAAGTGGAAGAGAGTTGACTTCGTCACTACTTGTTTTTGTAAGAAGTGTTACAAGCTGAATGTACCGAGCAGTCTGTTTGAACTACTGGAACACAGCTCGCACACCCATGCATACCCCACAAGACATACCACAAGAGGTCTCTTCACAATCCCCAAGTCCAGAACAGACTATGGGAGGCACACAGTACTACATAGAGCCATGATTACATGGAACTCTATTCCACATTAGGTAACTGATGCAAGCAGTAAAATCAGATTTGAAAAAACAGGTACAAATACATCTTATGGAACAGCGGGGACTGTAAAAGACACACACTGTGAAGAGACACACACAAAGATACAAACACACACATGTACATTGTGGTATTGTTGTATGGTGGTATTATACATTTCGTATTGTAGATATGTAGTGGTGTAATAATGTTGTATGATGTAAATCAAATCAAATCAAATCAAATTTTATTTGTCATATACAAATGGTTAGCAGATGTTAATGCGAGTGTAGCGAAATGCTTGTGCTTCTAGTTCCGACAATGCAGTAATAACGAACAAGTAATCTAACTAACAATTCCAAAAAACTACTGTCTTATACACAGTGTAAGGGGATAAAGAATATGTACATAAGGATATATGAATGAGTGATGGTACAGAGCAGCATAGGCAAGATACAGTAGATGATATCGAGTACAGTATAACATATGAGATGAGTATGTAAACAAAGTGGCATAGTTAAAGTGGCTAGTGATACATGTATTACATAAGGATGCAGTCGATGATATAGAGTACAGTATATACGTATGCATATGAGATGAATAATGTAGGGTAAGTAACATTACATAAGGTAGCATTGTTTAAAGTGGCTAGTGATATATTTACATCATTTCCCATCAATTCCCATTATTAAAGTGGCTGGAGTTGAGTCAGTGTCATTGACAGTGTGTTGGCAGCAGCCACTCAATGTTAGTGGTGGCTGTTTAACAGTCTGATGGCCTTGAGATAGAAGCTGTTTTTCAGTCTCTCGGTCCCAGCTTTGATGCACCTGTACTGACCTCGCCTTCTGGATGACAGCGGGGTGAACAGGCAGTGGCTCGGGTGGTTGATGTCCTTGATGATCTTTATGGCCTTCCTGTAGCATCGGGTGGTGTAGGTGTCTTGGAGGGCAGGTAGTTTGCCCCCGGTGATGCGTTGTGCAGACCTCACTACCCTCTGGAGAGCCTTACGGTTGAGGGCGGTGCAGTTGCCATACCAGGCGGTGATACAGCCCGCCAGGATGCTCTCGATTGTGCATCTGTAGAAGTTTGTGAGTGCTTCTGGTGACAAGCCAAATTTCTTCAGCCTCCTGAGGTTGAAGAGGCGCTGCTGCGCCTTCTTCACGATGCTGTCTGTGTGAGCGGACCAATTCAGTTTGTCTGTGATGTGTATGCCGAGGAACTTAAAACTTGCTACCCTCTCCACTACTGTTCCATCGATGTGGATAGGGGGGTGTTCCCTCTGCTGTTTCCTGAAGTCCACAATCATCTCCTTAGTTTTGTTGACGTTGAGTGTGAGGTTATTTTCCTGACACCACACTCCGAGGGCCCTCACCTCCTCCCTGTAGGCCGTCTCGTTGTTGTTGGTAATCAAGCCTACCACTGTTGTGTCGTCCGCAAACTTGATGATTGAGTTGGAGGCGTGCGTGGCCACGCAGTCGTGGGTGAACAGGGAGTACAGGAGAGGGCTCAGAACGCACCCTTGTGGGGCCCCAGTGTTGAGGATCAGCGGGGAGGAGATGTTGTTGCCTACCCTCACCACCTGGGGGCGGCCCGTCAGGAAGTCCAGTACCCAGTTGCACAGGGCGGGGTCGAGACCCAGGGTCTCGAGCTTGATGACGAGCTTGGATACTATGGTGTTGAATGCCGAGCTGTAGTCGATGAACAGCATTCTCACATAGGTATTCCTCTTGTCCAGATGGGTTAGGGCAGTGTGCAGTGTGGTTGAGATTGCATCGTCTGTGGACCTATTTGGGCGGTAAGCAAATTGGAGTGGGTCTAGGGTGTCAGGTAGGGTGGAGGTGATATGGTCCTTGACTAGTCTCTCAAAGCACTTCATGATGACGGATGTGAGTGCTACGGGGCGGTAGTCGTTTAGCTCAGTTACCTTAGCTTTCTTGGGAACAGGAATAATGGTGGCCCTCTTGAAGCATGTGGGAACAGCAGACTGGTATAGGGATTGATTGAATATTTCCGTAAACACACCGGCCAGCTGGTCTGCGCATGCTCTGAGGGTGCGGCTGGGGATGCCGTCTGGGCCTGCAGCCTTGCTAGGGTTAACACGTTTAAATGTCTTACTCACCTCGGCTGCAGTGAAGGAGAGACCGCATGTTTTCGTTGCAGGCCGTGTCAGTGGCACTGTATTGTCCTCAAAGCGGGCAAAAAAGTTATTTAGTCTGCCTGGGAGCAAGACATCCTGGTCCGTGACTGGGCTGGATTTCTTCCTGTAGTCCGTGATTGACTGTAGACCCTGCCACATACCTCTTGTGTCTGAGCCGTTGAATTGAGATTCTACTTTGTCTCTGTACTGGCGCTTAGCTTGTTTGATAGCCTTGCGGAGGGAATAGCTGCACTGTTTGTATTCGGTCATGTTACCAGACACCTTGCCCTGATTAAAAGCAGTGGTTCGCGCTTTCAGTTTCACACGAATGCTGCCATCAATCCACGGTTTCTGGTTAGGGAATGTTTTAATCGTTGCTATGGGAACAACATCTTCAACGCACGTTCTAATGAACTCGCACACCGAATCAGCGTATTCGTCAATGTTGTTATCTGACGCAATACGAAACATCTCCCAGTCCACGTGATGGAAGCAGTCTTGGAGTGTGGAGTCAGCTTGGTCGGACCAGCGTTGGACAGACCTCAGCGTGGGAGCCTCTTGTTTTAGTTTCTGTCTGTAGGCAGGGATCAACAAAATGTAGTCGTGGTCAGCTTTTCCGAAAGGGGGGCGAGGCAGGGCCTTATATGCGTCGCGGAAGTTAGAGTAACAATGATCCAAGGTCTTTCCACCCCTGGTTGCGCAATCGATATGCTGATACAATTTAGGGAGTCTTGTTTTCAGATTAGCCTTGTTAAAATCCCCAGCTACAATGAATGCAGCCTCCGGATAAATCGTTTCCAGTTTGCAGAGAGTTAAATAAAGTTTGTTCAGAGCCATCGATGTGTCTGCTTGGGGGGGGATATATACGGCTGTGATTATAATCGAAGAGAATTCTCTTGGTAGATAATGCGGTCTACATTTGATTGTGAGGAATTCTAAATCAGGTGAACAGAAGGATTTGAGTTCCTGTATGTTTCTTTCTTCACACCATGTCACGTTGGCCATAAGGCATATGCCCCCGCCCCTGTTTTATCTTGTGTTTTATATGTAATGTAAGTGCCTTAATGTGTTCGGACCCCAGGAAGAGTAGCAGCTAATGGGGATCCCTAAAAAATACAAATACAAAAAAATACAAATGGAGATCTTCACTGAACAAACTTACAGGTTGTTCAACTGATGTGCAATGCATTTGACACAATGGTTGTGATACAACTGATATTTTTGTAAGAGAGTTTGTCTGAACAACCATTGTGTGGTGTCTCCAGAATGGTTGTGTAAACATTTGTCTGCAGAAAAACTCTGTTGTATCACAACCATTTTGCCAAATGCATTGTACTGTACATCAGTGGTAAAACTTGAGTGTGTACGGGCCTTATGCTGGGATGCTTGTGCGGTTGGATGACGTAACATTCATTTGTATGTCTGCATTATATAGGAACGTTGTTTGGCTTCCTAACTCGGAGTAGAAACCTAGAAACCCCACTGGGCATTAAAATCAATCACAAGTTTCCAAATCAAAAACATGAAACAACATCACTTTTCCATTACCATGAAATAGACGTGTACCTGACTCCCAACCGTCTCCTGCTCGTTAACGTACAATCAAATCATTGAAAAATCTTGGTTTTGTTTGTTGTTATGTCCATGTCATTGTGCATGTTTTGTACCCATTTTGTTTCGAGAGACAAGGCTTTCATGGGCCTGCCATTTTAAAAACAGCCAGAAGGCAACTTCTCTTTTATCTCACTGACTTCTGTTGCTCGTACTGTGATGGTGATTATTTTTTTCTCTCAACATATCATCCACCTCAAGTGAGAGCTCGCTGGAAAACTTCATGGTTGTTGCTTTCTTTTGAACCCCACTTTTTAGTTTGTTTCCTCATCTTTCCCTCACTGTCAAAGTAGCGTTAAATCAAACAAATATATTTATTTGTTTAAAGATGGCTGTCTTCAAATTACTGTTTCAAATTAAAGGTTTTAGATTGGAGGTGCATGATTTCATGTAAACAATATTGTGAATTTATTCTAAATCACTTTATTGACTGTGTCAGTCTAAGACTTAAAAGGCAACATAAAATGCATTACCTCAAGGCCCTAAAAGTAGGTTTCAGCTGCCTTTGGTTTGAAATGGGCTTTTAGTCTCCTGTCTAGCTGATGGATCTCTTCATCATTGTAATTCTGGAATTTGATTTAAATACTGCGTATGTGAAATACATTGCTAATATAGCAACCTCATCAATAAACACAAAAGCCATGGTTAAATTGTATCACAAAGGTTAAACAAATGTGCTTTGGAACAACTAGGAACTAGGAACTTTTAGAGCCTGAGAAACACATGACCTAGAATCATACTTATACATTCAGCATATGTGTTAACCCCTAATGACCGTTGGAGCTCCAGTTTCAGTTGCAACACTTATTCTATGTCGTCCATAAAGCATTCCTTTGTCTATTTTCAGTGGGCTCGGTCACATGGTTCCCAGTCCAGTTGATTATTTCTGACTCTGTTGAGAGCATTTGATTAATGAATGTTTTGCTCTTGTTATACTTGGACACTTTGCCTCTGGTCTCAGCAACGGTCCCATGCAGCAGCTCCAACAGTTAGACAGTTTCACACAGCTCTCCAGACTCAGTCAATGCCCCAATACACAGAGAACGCTACTTGGCGGCCATTTCGGCTCCCTGTTTCAAGTTAAGTCACAGAGCTGTGTTTCCTGTCACCATGCTTTAGACTATTGGGATTTGTCTGCTCTTCTCCGCCTGGAATGAAAAGCAATCAGGCTAAGGGGAAGAAATAAGCCAGAGAGGGAGGGAGAATTACAAGAGTTAGTTCAAGAAGAGTAATTATAAAGCGCTCTTTCTGCTCCAATGGTTTTTCAATACAGAAAATTATTACATTTCACTGAATAAATGCCGCTGGATTCCATATTTATAGAGCAGGCACAAGGTAATGAAAAGTTGATCAATTGTGAGTTAAAGAAGAGTAGGCTGTGATGTCTCTCACAGTGTTGTACCTTGTATCCAGGATACTCGGAATGCATATATTGAATAATGTATATAAAACAGTTGTTCTCTCAATGCTGCCTTCAAAGAAAACCATTGTGTCCGGATTCAGGAAGGTGGAAGTTGGACACTAGTTCCTACTTCAGAGTAGGGCTGTTTTTAATATAAATTATTATTTTTGTTGCTGTTGCAGAAATGCCTTCTTGAACATGTGAACTTTCATGTACCTTAAAAACAAACTGGTATGTGATCTGTAAATAAAAGGAGAAAGCACTTCGCTATAGGGAGAAAGACAGGATCCTTCCACGCTTCCTTTTCAGCTCATTTATCACCTGATTTACTTAACAAAGGGCACATCTCAATATGCGGTGCAGGTATGTCATGACATTGTACAAGTCAGGTGTGGGCCTTTCCTCATCTGTTCTCTATTGCTCCTCTATTGTTCATCAAGCAATGGGGGAGGCTGATGACATCACAAATCCCCATCAGACCAAGTCATTGAATGCCATACTTCTTGAAGTTTGCAGTTCTGTCTAAAAACACAATTGTATAAAAAATATATATTTGTATACCCTTTAGTGTCTGAACTTTACTGTGTTTATACATTGGATATCGCTTTTCAACAGTACCAGTTAAAAAAATCGCTGGAGGAGGTCTTTAAAGATATGGTTGAGGTTATGGCTTAAGAGCATGTCAATAATGCTGAATGGGCGTACACAAAGAAGAGCTCTTCAGCAAGTCAAAAAACCTTTGACAAAACTTCAGGACTTTCTCAAAACTGTGTTAACAAGTACATAAACTCCCAGAGCAGCCCTGAGTCTGAAACTAAAGACAATAAGCCTACGATCTTGTAACCAGTCACATTTTGTGTAAAACATTGTATTATTACATATTATGATACGCCAGCTGGCACTTATACTGAAGAAATATATTTTTCACCCAAGCAAACAATTTATACTTTGTATGCACCTTACTGTTTAATGTATGTGGGTTGCACCGTGGGTTGATGAGGTATTCAGAGAGTGCATTATTATATGAATATTTCATTTAGAGGCCAATTATTTTGCCCCTGCATCACCAAGCACCGGGCAGCAGTCTTCCTCTGCATCCCCAAATCATGAATAACAAAGGCCTAAATAGGGCCAGAGTAGACAGGATAATTAAAATGAAACCCTAGCTCTAGGAGGCTATTATATGCTGGGTGTTCTGTAGATACACCACTGCTGCTAGCAGAAATCAATTCGGATTTGGGCATGTAATGGATGTTCAAGTGCTTTCCTGAGAGAACCACTGTGCATTCAAATTGAAATGCGAGGCCCTTTGATGGTCTCAATTTGCTCACCTCGTCCCTGCTTACCCATTTGTCCTCGAGATCATGTGATGGATGAAGATGGGGTGTGTTGCTTTGGGGTTAATGTTTTGGGAATGTTGCAATGTTCCACTGCCAACATGACACTAGTTACCTTACTGCAATTAGGAGTTGGGCATATTTTGACTTCCCACATGGCAACACACATTATTACAGTATAAGGCAAAATATGCCCATTGAAGAAAAAGTTATTCTCATGTTATTCAAGATTTGTTGAAAGTTATACTGGAATTTACATTTGGGAGAACAGATGAAAGAGATTTTTACATTTGTTTAATTTCAGCCATCGCTCTCCAATGCCCTGAGCTATATATTGAAATATGATATGGTACACTGTGAGAAAAGGTTGGATTACGAGTCCAGTCTGAAAAGGCCACAGAAAATGGGTAATATCCAAACATTGTATTAAAGCCCAATATCCAGTGTCCCATCAGTCTCTATAGCTGTCATGCCCTGATCTGCTTCACCTGTCCTTGTGCTTGTCTCCACCCCCCTCCAAGTGTCGCCCATTATCCCCTGTGTTTTTATACCTGTGTTCTCTGTTTGTTCGTTGCCAGGTCGCTTTGTTTTCGTCTTGCCTATGAGCGTTTTTCCTTCTGCTCCTGTCTCTCGATTGTTTCTGTTTCCTAGTTTCCCCCGTGTTGATCAATCTGCCTGCCCTGACCCTGAGCATGCCTGCCGTCCTGTACCTTTGCCCCCCCCTATCTGGATTACTGACCAGTGCCTGACCTTGACCTGGGTTTTGCCTGCCCCTGTTTGATGAATAAACTGTTGTTACTTCGATGTAGTGAACATCTGGGTCTTACCTGAAACGTGATAGTACGAACTGGCCATGACTGATACAGCAGACTCGGACCAGATCCGCAACGCCCTCGCCTCCCAAGAAACCATAATTGGAAGGCACGAGGAGTTGCTTTGTCATCTGATGGAAGGGTTCCAGGCCATGGCAGAATGTCACGACCAAGCATGGAACACATTGCAGGAGCAAATCCGTGGATTGTCTACTAGGAAGCCTACCACGACGTTAGCCTTCCAGCCCCTCAGTAACCCGGCTGGAAGGAGCGCCGTCACCCCGGTTTCCCCGGAACCCCTCCCCCACTGGAGCGCTTCGATGGAGAGTCGAGCACCTGTCGGACGTTTCTCACTCAGTGTTCCCTCGTCATGGAGCTGCAGCCTTCCTCCTTTCCCTCGAACCACTCTAAGATAGCGTACCTCCTCACGCTGATGTCCGGGAGAGCTCTCGCCTGGGCTACACCTGTTTGGGAACAACAGTCCGCCGTATGCTTCAGTCTGGAGGGATTCGTGGCGGAGGTGAAAAAGGTTTTCTAGGCTCTGTTGTCTGGGAGAGAGGCTGGCCGGAAGTTACTCCAGCTTCGGCAGGACTCCCTCAGTGTGGCAGACTCTGCGGGTGGATTTCCGCACACTAGCAGCGGAGGGTGCCTGGAACCCGGAAGCACTGTTCGTTGCGTTCTTGCACCGATTATAGGAAGAAGTAAAGGACGAGCTTGCTGCCCGTGAACTACCAACGGATCTCAACTCACTCATCGCTTTAACCATCCAGATCGATGGTCAGCTATGGGAACGTAGGAGGGAGAAGAGGTCTGATTGCGGTCCCAATCGGTCACTCAAGGATCCGAGCTTACCCGAGTTCCTCCAAGAGCCTCCGAAGACTGCAGATTCACCCCTTCCCAAGTGGATGCAGCTGGGCAGGGCTAGGCTGTCCCCAGCCGAACGCGTACATAGACTTGACACCCAGAGTTGTCTGTATTGCGGTACTGCTGGTCATTATGTGTCTACCTGTCCCTTCAAGAGACTTAGTTAATTTGTTGGGCTGAGTTCTCTGGTGGGTCTTAAAGATTTTCTTGTTCCCTTACTCACCCCCCTCTCCATGCCATCCTGCTGCGGGGCAACCAGTCCAAGTCTCTCCAGGTACTCGTCGACTCGGGGACCGATGTGAGTCTTATGGATGTTACCCTGGCATCCAAGCTGGGCACCTGCGCTCAACCCCTCTCCATTCCCAAGGATGTTGGAGCTCTGGACAGGTGCTCTATAAGCCGGGTCACCCACCATACCACCCCCATCAACCTACAAGTGTTAGGGAATCACAGTGAGACGATCCAATTCCTGCTAGTTGTCTCCACAAGTTTCTGTGGTATTGGGATTTGCTTGGCTCCAGTGATGCAATCCCTCTATTTACTGGGCTACTGGTGCCATCATGTGCTGGAGCCCGTGCTGCCACACTCATTGCCGGAAGTCAGCACTGCATGCCCCGGGACATCTTCCTGGAGCTTGGAAATTTCCCAGAACTTCCACGCCAGCCCCGCAGAGTACCAGGACCGCCGGTATCCAAGAAGGTCAAGCCAGATACACTGGCATGCTGCTTTAGCCCCGCGGCCACAACCCCGGAAGCCGAGACCTTTCTCCCCCGCTCCAAAATTGTACCCTCAGTATACTTCCTACCCTTCCTGTGTCTATAATTAAAACCAGGTCTTACAGCCATTTGTCTCCTGTTTCCAGGCCCACCCCTCTCCCCAGTCTCATCGATGGCCAACTGGCATACATGGTGCGGCGTCTCCTGAGGGTTCGACCTCGGGATAGGGGATTCCAGTACCTAGTTGACTGGGAGGTTTATGGCCCAGAGGAGAGGTGCTGGGTCTCTGCTAGGGACATCCTGGACCCAGGCCTCATGTCCTAGTTCCAACGCCGGCACCCCGCTCAACCAGGTATGCGCCCAAGTGTCCCTAGAGAGAGAGGGGGGAGGTACTGTCACACCCTGATCTGTTTCACCTGTCTTTGTGCTTGTGTCACCTATCTTCCCCAGTATCCCTTGTGTATTTATACCTGTGTTCTCTGTTTCCAGCTAATTTTGTTTAGTCAAGCCTACCAGCATTTTTCCCTCTGCTCCTGTTGATTGTTCCTGTTTCCTAGTTTTATCGGTGTTGACCATTCTGCCTGTCCTGACCATGCCTGCCATCCTGTACCTTTGCCCCACCTATCTGGATTACTGACCTCTGCCTGCCCTTGATCCGTCTTTGGCCTGCCCCTGTTCGATTAATGAACTGTTGTTACTTCGACGTTGTCTGCATCTGGGTCTTACCTGAAACGTGATAATAACAGTGGGACATTTATCTAATGTAAAACGCTGTATGTCCATGGCCAGGCATATAGCATGGCCATGCTCTGACAGTTTAATAAAGTTAAAAGGTTTCTGCAGTGATCAACAGTGGCAGGTGCTTAAAATATATACTCCAGATTGTCATTCCTGGCTGTAAAGACATCTATCAGGGGTAAGAAGAAAGAGCAGGGAGACCAAGGAAAAAAACAAAGCCAGAGCCAACCCTTTTAGAGCCATGGTCCAATGTGGAGGTTGATAATATGTAGTGTTAACTATTTCAAATTCAAGCGACCCAAGTCCTAGAGAGAAGGTTGTTAACCACAATACATTGTTTTACCTCATATCCCCCACTAAAGACCACACCGCTTGTCTCAAGCACAAATTCACTACTTGAGCGATATTTCTAAGAATACCATCAATTTCTCTTATCACAACAGAAGAACAAGTACCTCTGTTACAAACCATTCCATGTAGGATTCCTTTGGAGGAGGTAGGAAAACACTAATGATATAAACTCAGCAAAAAAACAAACGTCCTCTCACCGTCAAATGCGTTTATTTTCAGCAAACTTAACATTTGTAAATATTTGAATGAACATAAAAAGATTCGACAACTGAGACATAAACTGAACAAGTTCCACATACATGTGTCTCACAGAAATTGAATAATGTGTCCCTGAAAAAAAGCGAGGTCAAAATCAGTATCTGGTGTGGCCACCAGCTGCATTAAGTACTGCAGTGTATTCTCCTCCTCATGGACTGCACCAGATTTGCCAGGTCTTGCTGTGAGATGTTACCCCACTCTTCCACCAAGGCACCTGCAAGTTCACCTGCAAGGGCCCTAGCCCTCACCCTCCAATCCAACAGGTCCCAGACGTGCTCAATGGGATTGAGATCCGGGCTCTTCGCTGGCCATGGCAGAACACTGAACACTGGCAGAATTCCTGTCTTGCAGGAAATCATGCACAGAATGAGAAGTATGGCTGGTGGCATTGTCATGCTGGATGGTTATATCAGGATGAGCCTGCAGGAAGGGTGCCACATGAGGGAGGAGGATGTCTTCCCTGTAACGTACAGCGTTGAGATTGCCTGCATTGACAACAAGCTCAGTCCGATGATGCTGTGACACACAGCTCCAGACCATGACAGACACTCCACGTCCAAATCGATCCTGCTCCAGAGTACAGGCTTCGGTGTAACGCTCATTCCTTCAATGATAAACGTGACTCGACCATCACCCCTTGTGAGATAAAACCGTGACTTATCAGAGAAGAGCACTTTTTGGGAGTCGTATCTGGTCCAGCGACGGTGGGTTTGTGCCAATAGGCAACATTGTTGCCAGTGATGTCTGGTGAGGACCTGCCTTACAACAGGCCTACAAGCTCTCATTCCAGACTCTCTCAGACTATTGCAAACAGTCTGAGTACTGATGGAAGGTTTATGTGTTCATGGTGTACCTCGGGCAGTTGTTGTTGCCATCCTGTACCTGTACTGCAGGTGTGATGTTCGGATGTACCGATCCTGTGCAGGTGTTGTTACACGTGGTCTGCCACTGCGAGGATGATCAGCTGTCTGTCCTGTCTCCCTGTAGTGCTGTCTTAGGCATCTTACAGTCCGGAAATTGCAATTGATTGCCCTGGCCACATCTGCTGTCCCCATTCCTCCTTTTAGCATGCCTAAGGAACATTCATGCAGATGAGCAGGGACCATGGGGATCTTTCTTTTTGTGTTTTTCAGAGTCAGTAGAAAGGGCTCATTAGTGTCCTAACTTTTCATAACTGTGACCTTAATTGCCTACCGTCTGTAAGCTGTTAGTGTCTTAACGACCGTTCCACAGGTGCATGTTCATTCATTGTTTATGGTTCATTGAACAAGCATGGGAAACAGTATTTAAACCATTCACAATGAAGATCTGTGAAGTTATTTTGATTTTTATGAATTATCTTTGAGAGGGACGTTTTTTTTTGCTGAGTTTAGTATATGTGGAGCAACACCTTGAGGATTATTATGATTAAAATATGCTTATTGCCATTGATCCAACATATTAATATAGTTGATTACTCAAACTAACTGCAGAGTGTTCAGCAACTCTAAATCCATCAGCAACAACCATTCAAACCCAGAAAGTCCAAGCATATTGCATATTGGTCCATTTGAATGACCAATTTCACTGTTTAAGAGAATTCACTTACTTATTCAGAATTATTGCCGGTTGAGATTAATTTGTAATTATTCGTTGTTTATGATTTAGTTGTTTTTTTGTCCAACTGGCTCTTATTAGATGGTGACAATATTTTCTTCCTTTTGGAAGAGCAGCTTTGCAGAGGAAGAAATAGCTTCCCTCACCAAGGAGTTTGGATGGGACACGGATCAGTGAGTAGTCTCTGCCTTTAATTTCAAATCAAACTGTTTTTGTCACATTCTTCGTGAACAACAGGTGTAGACTAAAAGTGAAATGTTACTTAAGGGTCCTTTTCCCAAACAATATGAAAAATAAATAACGAGGGAAAATAACATGGCTATATACAGGGAGTACTAGTTTTATTTTTTGATTTGATTTATTTCACCTTTATTTAACCAGGTAGGCTAGTTGAGAACACCTTTATTTATCCAGGTAGGCTAGTTGAGAACAAGTTCTCATTTGCAACTGCGACCTGGCCAAGATAAAGCATAGCAATTCGACACATACAACAACACAGAGTTACACATGGAATAAACAAAACATAGTCAAAAATACAGCAGAACAAAAGAAAACTAAAAGTCTATGTACAGTGAGTGCAAATGAGTTAAGATAAGGGAGTTAAGGCAATAAATAGGCCATGGTGGCGAAGTAATTACAATATAGCTATTTAAACACTGGAATGGTAGATGTGCAGACGATTAATGTGCAAGTAGAGATACTGGGGTGCAAAGGGGCAAGATAAATAAATAAATACTGTATGGAGATGAGGTAGGTAGATAGATGGGCTGTTCACAGATGGTTTATGTACAGGTGCAGTGATCTGTGAGCTGCTCTGACAGCTGGTGCTTAAAGTTAGTGAGGGAGATATGAGTCTCCAGCTTCAGAGATTTTTGCAGTTCATTCATGTCATTGGCAGCAGAGAACTGGAAGGAAAGACGACCAAGGAGGAATTGGCTTTGGGGGTGACCAGTGAGATATACCTGCTGGTGCGCGTGCTACAAGTGGGTGCTGCTATGCTGACCAGTGAGCTGAGATAAGGCGGGGCTTTACCTAGCAGAGACTTGTAGATAACCTGTAGCCAGTGTGTTTGGCGACGAGTATGAAGCGAGGGCCAACCAACAAGAGCGTACAGGTTGCAATGGTGGGTAGTGTATGGGGCTTTGGTGACAAAACAGATGGCACTGTGATAGACTGCATCCAGTTTGTTAAGTAGTGTTTGAGGCTATTTTATAGATGATATCACCAAAGTCGATGATCGGTAGGATGGTCAGTTTTACGAGGGTATGTTTGGCAGCATGAGCAGGTGCGGGCAGGGATCGGTTGAATAGCATGCATTTAGTTTCCCCTGCGTTTAAGAGCAGTTGGAGGCCACGGAAGGAGAGTTGTATGGCATTGAAGCTCGTCTGGAGGTTAGTTAACACAGTGTCCAAAGAGGGGCCAGAAGTATACAGAATGGTGTCGTCTGCGTAGAGGTGTACCAGAGAATCACCAGCAGCAAGAGCAACATCATTGATGTATACAGAGAAGAGAGTCGGCCCGAGGATTGAGCCCTGTGGCACCCCCATAGAGACTGCCAGAGGTCCGGAAAACAGGCCCTCCGATTTGACACACTGAACTCTATCAGAGAAGTAGTTGATAAACCAGGCGATGCAATCATTTGAGAAACCAAGGCTGTCGAGTCTGCCAGTACCGAGTCGATGTGCTGGGATGCGAGGTAATTGAGGTAGTTATGTACATATATGTAGGGTTAAAGTAACTAGGCAACAGTATAGATAATAGACAGTAGCAGCAGTGTATGTGGTGAGTGTGAAAGTGTGTGTGTGTGTGTGTCAGTGGACGCTCCGCAGAGGAGGAAGGGGAGGACCATCCTAGCCAGTGAATTTCATAAAATTACAAAAAATGAAAAAGTTCTAATTATTAGATAAAACTATACTAAATATATTCACATCACCAAACAACTACCGGAGGACATCCTCTAACCTATCAGAGCTCTTGCAGCATGAACTGACATGCCCACCCAATCAAAGGATCAGAGAATGAATCTAGTAGTGAAAGCATACGCTACAGCTAGCTAGCACTGCAGTGAATAAAATGTGGAGTAGTTGACTCAAAGAGTAGTTGACTCAAAGAGAGAGAAAGACAACATTTGAACAGTTTTGAACAAATGTACAGTGCCTTGTGAAAGTATTCGGCCCCCTTGAACTTTGCGACCTTTTGCCACATTTCAGGCTTCAAACATAAAGATATAAAACTGTATTTTTTTGTGAAGAATCAGCAACAAGTGGGACACAATCATCGCAGCAATAGGTGGCGCTACAAAGTATTAACTTAAGGGGGCTGAATAATTTTGCACGCCCAATTTTTCAGTTTTTGATTTGTTAAAAAAGTTTGAAATATCCAATAAATGTCGTTCCACTTCATGATTGTGTCCCACTTGTTGTTGATTCTTCACAAAAAAATACAGTTTTATATCTTTATGTTTGAAGCCTGAAATGTGGCAAAAGGACGCAAAGTTCAAGGGGGCCGAATACTTTCGCAAGGCACTGTATTTATTAAAAAATAAAGGAGAAGCAAGAGAGAGAGAAAGAAAGAAAGAGAGAGATAGCTATATTTTATTGTATTGTATGTTCACTTTCACTTAGCTAGCGAATGCAGCTAGCTAGTTTAGTCTTCTCAAACAAAGAAGGATGCTATGTTAACTAGCTGGCTATGGTTATTCAACACTGGAACTCTTCCAAGTCAAGGTAAGCTTTTGGTTTTATTAATTTATTGCCATAGGTGCCCAATGGTATAACTGCTAAACTGCTTACACCCTAGATCAGCTAGATGCAGGCAAAATTGCGCAAGGCAGTATTGAATGTGTCACGGTCTGTCACCTTGATTACTCAGATTTTTCTCTCGACCTGTGCACCTATGTTGTAAACTTTTACTCATAGACTAGGTTGTAGCAACCTCCTGATGGGTATAGGGAAAATGTGTGTATCATGCAGTAGGCTAAACCTATCGATGTACATTGAGCTGGGTGAATGGAATATAAACGACAGTCATCCTATATGCTGTAATAGAAATAAGGCCATGCTCATTAAAAAAATGTAGCGTCCTCCCAACTGCCACTGCACCATAGTGAACCCCCGGTTTCATTTGTGCTTTACACACTCTTGTGGGTCAGTGGTTAGGTTTAATAGTGCTCTGTTTCAGCCTCTCCAACATAATTTGTGTAAGTGTGTGTGTGTGTGTATCGGGGGGTTGGATAATAGCAGAAGACAAATTTCCATCTCGTGTGGACTAATAAAGTATAACTTAAAATATTATTGAATAATTTTCATGTCCAGGAAAAGCCATAATGGTGTGCAACATCTACCTGTTATGGAGGTCTGGGAGAAGGACATACAAAGTGCATGGTTTGAATGGGATAAGACCACAATATGGGGCAATATTTCTGCCTTTTCTAAGAGCCTCGCCAGTAAATTTCTTAATTTCAAATATGCTTGCGGGTTTTATTTGACCACAGGGCAAAAGCTCAAGATGAAGCTTGTGGATAGTGGTTTATTTATTGGCTGCACCCAATCTGAGGTGGGCAATTATATGCATATGTCTGGGAGCTGTGTACTTTCTCTTTGGGTTCATGATAATATTTGAAATACTATTCTTGGCAGGAGCCTACCTGTTTGTCTATCCCTCCTCCTGCTAGGTTGTAGCCCCAGCGTTTCCTTATCTTATCAAGAGAGGGTCGGATTGTAACAGCAGACAAAAAAAACAATTCTGAAGAGTTGGTTTGAACCCTTTGCAGATTTTGGTCTGGCAGTGGAAAGATCCACTGCCAGACTGTGTGGGGCCAAGTCTGAAACTCTGGTCAATTGGTCTCCCACTTGTAAAAGCTAATTTAACAACAGTGTTTGGTCTTGCGGATGGGAGAGAGCATTAACCTGCTCTGTCTTTTTTCTGTTTTCCTATGTGGCTCAGGATTGGTAGCCTTTGAGAATGACATTTGAATAGACCGATTTAATTTGGAAATACTGAAACATATGTTGTTAATCTGTTTAGTTTTTTCCTTTTTCATTTGTATGGTGTTCTTTTTGTTTTCACACTTTGCTTGTTTCTCCCTATTTAAACTGTATATATGTAACGGTTTTCTTGAGTCGAAGGAGAGGCGGACCAAAACGCAGCGTGGTTCTAATTCATGGTTCTTTAATAAAGAGACTATACATGAATAGACTAACAAAACAAGAAATGTGAAAAACCAAAACAGCCCTATCTGGTGCAAACACAGAGACAGGAACAATCACCCACAAAACCCAACACCAAACAGGCTACCTAAATATGGTTCCCAATCAGAAACAATGACTAACACCTGCCTCTGATTGAGAACCATATCAGGCCAAACATAGAAATAGACAAACTAGACATGTAACATAGAATGCCCACTCAGATCACACCCTGACCAAACAAAACATAGAAACATACAAAGCAAACTATGGTCAGGGTGTGACAATGTATTATATCTTGACACTGTCTAGGATGGCTATTTCCAAACTGGGGTATTCGCAATGCCGTCGGGGGTACGCCAAATAAAAATGTGATTCACATTTTCAAACAGTCAGCTTATATTTTCCAACGGGGGCTATACATTTGGATGATGTTATTTTCTCGCCTGAGTAGCCTCATTTCACTGCCAAATTTTAATTAAACCATCTAGTGTTCAGCGAAATAACAACACAATGTCAAATACAGGTAGCCTCATCAAATAATAAACATCCAATCACATTAACAGTTACTCTCTAGCGGGAATTCCACTAAATATGATTAAGAAGTTGGAGCTTCTGTCTGCATTAACAAGGACAACATACAGGTCTTTTCATCATTGTATGATTTTTTTGTTTGCAAATTAACTCAAGTTTACCGACAATGTCAAATGTGATATAGCAAAGCACCGGAGTGAGCTGGGTGCTCAATTACGCAGGTACTTTCCCAAAACGGATGACAGAAACAACTGGATTAGTTATCCCTTTCATGCCCTGTCTCCAGTCCACTTACCTATATCTGAACAAGAGAGCCTCATCGAAATTGCAACAAGCGGTTTTGGGAAAATTTCATTTAATCAGAAGCCAATGGCAGATTTCTGAATAGGGCTGCGCTCAGAGTATCCTGCCTTGGCAAATCGCGCTGTTAAGACACTGATACCCTTTGTAATCACGTACCTATGTGAGAGGACTTCAGGAAACAGCAGAGGGAACATCCCCCTATCCACATCGAGGGAACAGTAGTGGAGAGGGTAGTAAGTTTTAAGTTCCTCGGCGTACACATCACAGACAAACTGAATTGGTCCACCCACGCAGACAGCATCGTGAAGAAGGCGCAGCAGCGCCTCTTCAACCTCAGGAGGCTGAATAAATTCGCCTTCTCACCAAAAGCACTCACAAACTTCTACAGATGCACAATCGAGAGCATCCTGGCGGGCAGTATCACCGCCTGGTACGGCAACTGCTCCGCCCACAACCGTAAGGCTCTCCAGAGGGTAGTGAGGTCTGCACAACGCATCATCGGGGGCAAACTACCTGCCCTCCAGGACACCTACACCACCCGATGTCACAGGAAGGCCATAAAGATCATCAAGGACAACAACTACCCGAGCCACTGCCTGTTCACCCCGCTATCATCCAGAAGGCGAGGTCAGTACAGGTGCATCAAAGTTGGGACCGAGAGACTGAAAAACAGCTTCTATCTCAAGGCCATCCGACTGTTAAACAGCCACCACTAACATTGAGTGGCTGCTGCAACACACTGACTCAACTCCAGCCACTTTAATAATGGGAATTGATGGGATATGATGTAAAATATATCACTAGCCACTTTAAACAATGCTACCTAATATAATGTGTACATACCCTACATTATTCATCTCATATGTATACGTATATACTGTACTCTATATCATCTACTGTATCTTTATGTAATACATGTATCACTAGCCACTTTAACTATGCCACTTTGTTTACATACTCATCTCATATGTATATACTGTACTCGATACCATCTACTGTATCTTGCCTATGCCGCTCTGTACCATCACTCATTCATATATCTTTATGTACATATTCTTTATCCCCTTACACTTGTGTCTATAAGGTAGTAGTTTTGGAATTGTTAGCTAGATTACTTGTTGGTTATTACTGCATTGTCAGAACTAGAAGCACAATGATTTCGCTACACTCGCATTAACATCTGCTAACCATGTGTATGTGACAAATAAAATTTGATTTGATTTGATTTGAGTGGATTCTCGGCCCTCACTAGCATGAAAACTAAATACAGGCACAGACTGAGTGTGGAAAATGATTTATACAATACAACCCAACATTGCAGAATTATGTGCATCCGTTCAAGCAGACCCTTCTCATTAACCTGTTGTGAGTTATTCACAATTTTTGATAAACAAATAAGGTTTTATATGTAAGATGGCTAAGTAAAGAGAACAATTATTGATTATTATTATATTATTATTTGTGCCCTGGTCCTATAAGAGCTCTGTCACTTCCCACACGCCGGGTTGTGACAAACTCACACTCATTCTTATGCTTAAGAAATGTATTGTATAGTGTTTGTGTGGAAGGCTTACAATGATGGCAAAACACAACATTTGAGAGTGCGCTGACCCTGGTGCTAGAGGGGGTACGCAGCTGGAGGTAGAATGTTTGAAGGGGTACGGCACTATAAAAAGTTTGGGAACCACTGGTCTAGGACATGCAAGGAAAAACAGTCTCGATAAACATGTGACTAGAAAAATTCATGGTTCACAGAGACAGCTGACAAATATCAAATGTTCTACCTGTCAGACAGTAAGTCATAGTAGAGTGGGCGTAATCACAGTTTTTTTACCTTGGATACAACAAGTAAGGTCATTTGGAAAAAATCGTAACTATTTCACTGCTCAAATGAAAGTAAATCAATAGGTTAATAGTGCTTAACGAAAGTCCTATGTTGGACAAAGTGATATTCTGTCGTAGGTCCAGACAATTTATGAAAAGGCTTGAAGAAATAAACCCAGTCTCACAGAAGTAAATATACAGCTCGAAAAATATGACATCTGTATTTTTAGTTGAAAGACTTTCTGCATATTGGTTGCAGGCATTATACATTTCACATCTGTCTCACATTAGTATGACTAATTGAAAACAAATAAGCCTGATTTAATGCTAAATATTGCACAACTAGAGTATCAATATTCGTCACAGTCCCTGATTTAAATGGCCCCTGTTGTGACTCTCCATATAAAAGTCAGTGCCATCTTTAGCCCATCTGTAATCAGGGCATCTCTGGGCATCTGTCTGTTAACAATGGATTATTGGCTTAGAATGTCTGGGAGGGGATGCTGAAATGTCCTCAGGGCAACACTAGCCGAGCGGTATGGAGGATGGAGGAGAAACTCCCCATAATAACCCACTCTGTAGCATCCACTAAAGAAAGAGGAGAGAGAGGAGAGAGTGCAAATTACAACTCCCACTAAATAAATCCACCTATCACTGCCACAGAGAGAAGCAAAATACCACTAAAAACGATGTCCTGAGACTGTTAAAGAAAGAGAGGGAAGGAAAAGAGAGAGAGAAGGAGGGAGAGAAGGGAGGGAGCGGGAGAGACTGGGAGAGGGATAGGAAAGGTATTCACAAAAGATACACTCCAACTTCATGGGAAAAACGATTTGGTGTCTAAAACAAATAGTATGTTGCAATTGCACAATCACCGTTCTCTCATCTCCTTCCATCCAGAACTTTCCACCAGGCAACCAGTGAAAATGAAGGGGGCAGTAAACCACTTATTACACCATGTCTCTCAAATTACTGTAAGTCCATTGATGCCAAGGTCATTCATTTCAAGAAGCAGTGCAGCTTGTCTGGGTTTTGTTTCGGAGGACGCATGGCTCTCGACCTTCGCCTCTCCCGGGTCCGTACGGGAGTTGCAGCAATGAGACAAGACTGTAACTACCAATTGGATACCACAAAATTGGGGAGAAAAAGAAGTAAAACATTTGACCCCTTAAGATCCTAAGGTACCAGACTGCATTAAGCACAAACATGGTGAAATAATCACGTCAGGCACAGATCCACAACGGAATGCAATGACTGTATCAAGACACTAGTCAAATGAATACTGGGCGATTAAAGGCGAATTGTTAAAAGACATTCTGAAACTGACATACTGAGGATTGTCTGACATTAATGATGAAATACTGTATCATCTCATTTGTTTACCATTTCTGTTTATATGTCCCTCACTTGATAATATTTTTATATATTTTATAGCTACTCTTTTTGAAAAACAAGGTTGGAAGGTGAGAGGTTTTGGGGAGTATAGTGATACCTGTGATAGCCACTGTGGAAGAGGCATGCATGGTGTCTGTGTGATTGTATTCCTTCCAGTACCAGCCAGCCAGCCAGCCAACCAACCAGAGCCCTGCACGCACACGCACATGCACACACAGACTCTAATGCCACAGATGAGGCTTATGAACTGTGGTTCTAGCTGTGACTTCACTTTGAGTGCCCTCTGGAGTGCAGTAAGCATGGCGACAGCCTCAATAACGACTTCCACGTGAACAGAATAACACCTGTCACCTCAGATAAACCGCTGCCATAAAGAGTGGGAAGTGCTGATTAAAATTCTCCAGCTATTGTTGGTGTTGATAGTTACTGCTCTGATCTGTCTGGTCCCTGTGACTGGACACTGTAGTCGTCTGTCACTGGCAGCCACAGCTCTGATTAGA
Organism: Oncorhynchus kisutch; assembly: GCF_002021735.2. NCBI lineage: Eukaryota > Metazoa > Chordata > Actinopteri > Salmoniformes > Salmonidae > Oncorhynchus > Oncorhynchus kisutch. The sequence continues at coordinate 38,004,146 of NC_034191.2, forward strand.
TGTGTCTTTCCTCTAGTTAACAGTTTGCCCCCATATGAACCTGTTTAATGCAACCCTGGTACTGTGATTTACTGCAAAGTCAATTCACAGTTAAATCCAATGCAGTGGAAGTCAATATAACGGAATACTAAGGCCAAACGCCTCTTGAACCAAAATTGATGTGGCAAAATGGTAAATACTGCAAGTAATTTTGAAACGTCTTGATATGTAATTGTGGTGAACAAAAGGGAAAAGTGGGCAGAAGCCTGTTCTGCTGTGATTTATGAGTGATGGGTTTCTATATATCTGTTGATAAACTTGTCTCAGGTTATAATGCATTCCTGTTGGAAATATTAAACAGATGGTTAGGAAACACACACTGTTTCAAGCCCACCTTGAACATCAACTGTAGTTTACAATGATAGCAAGTGTAATGATGTACGCTGAGAGTCGGGAAGCAAGTTCAGGGAGTGAATACATTTAATACATAAATGAACAAAACAAGACACACAAACAGCGCACCGACATGAAACAGCAACAGTGATGACTGGAGAAGAAACCAAAGCGAGTGACATATAAAGGGCAGGTAATCAAGGAGGTGATGGAGTCCAGGTGAGTGTCATTCTGTGCGTAACGCCGTTGACAGGTATAGCCCTAACAAGCAGCCTGGTGACCTAGAGGCCATTTTTACAGCCATTTTTACTGATTATGTAGCAAAAGAAAAGGTTAGTACATCGGCCACTGAGCCTGTTGGACACTAAACATATCTAAGATCAGGGCCTCTGGGGAGCAGAGAGTTCTTGTTCAAGTCTCGGAAAGATCTGATAAGGGGGTGCAGCTTGACCAGGACAAAACGTTATCAATAAGGGGATGGACCATGAGATCGATTCAGAGTGCAACAGGAAGCCGAAGCAGCAAATGTGAGATGAGGTGGAGTATTAATCTCCTTTAATGGTAATGATAACTCCGTGCAAGCCCACATTTTAAGAAGCATCACAACTGTTGGAGGATCACATCATTTAGGCTGTTGACAAAAGCGTGAGGTGTTTAAGAGTTATTAAGTTGAATCTTCATTTGATATCTGTGTGCTTATCTAAGACATTTGCATAAATCAATACCAATGGAGGATTTGCAAGAAACTACTGTATGAGTTGAGTGTAGATGTCAAGTCAGGACTCAAAACATCATCGTAGGACCCAAGAACAAACTAGAACTTGATGGCTAGAGGGTTGCAATGGGGCTAGGTAAAAGACAGGTAAAGCATTGTCATTGTTGAAATATGAAATATAGGCCAGTCTGTCTGTGGATGGACTGCTCAACTGCCATTTTCGTCAGCATTCTAGGCTAACTAATGCTATTCATGGTTTGCACATTTCATCAAAATATTATTTTGACAGTTCGCTCTGGACTGATGCATTGTCATTGAGCGCTGATGAAGACGTAAAATAAAACGTGCAATTATAGTGGCTTGGCAATACAATGACATTTCAAAAGGAGGCAAATAATTAGTAAGAGAACCTTTTGTCATCACTATGATGTTGCCAGATTGACTAGATGCAGTATAACGTTAGCTAGCTAAGATTGAGAGACCACCAGATTTTAGCCAGCTCATGTTATCGTTGCCAGCTACTTTTGATGAACTTTGCTAGCTAATGACAACATTGCCATTTGTCTAAAGAAGGAATTTGACATGATAATGATGGCAAAGTTGTTTCCTACTACATATTTGCCTACTTTAGCAATGTCATCGTATTTCCAGGACACTATTGTATAATTTAGACTAAACACTCGTTAGACTCCGTCTAGAATGACTGGACTTATCATGACTTTTAGGCACCACTATAGCGCCGCTGGCAGAGGGCAGCCTGAGCCTTTTCATAACAATGGCATGACGCGACCGATCATTTTGAATAATGGGATAATTAGGAGTACAGCGCCCTCTCCCATCGCTGGATTGAGGTACTTTTTCTGAGCCATATCTTGCACTGGCTCTGTGGTGTCCTGATCACGGCAGTCTGTCATTCAGACCTTACAGGGAAGTGGCAATTACAGCGACCGTAAGGTCTGAATCTTTAGGCTAGCCAAGGACTGAATCCTGGAGGAGAGAGATTTCTCCTCTGGCTGGATACAATAAAAGTGAGTTTGAAGTGTCACAAAGTAAAGGGACAAGTGAGATGCCTCACTTACATCACAGGTCTATTTCAGATATGCCTCCAAAAAATCACAATGTGAGTAAACTGCAAAGGATTCTGGGAAGTTTCACTGACAACATATCAATCCAAATTTGGTGGTAGGTAGTAGTCAGGTTGTTGTAGGTCTGTGGTGGTTAAGTGGACTATGCTGTTATGGGAAAATGTTGTAAATGTTACTGAGTAAATGTCAACATAATGAACATCTTGTACATATTGCTCATATTTAAAAAATAAACAGAGTCACAATGGAGATCATTTTCTAAGGTGGACAATCATATTAGGGTGAGGAGTACTACAGTTGTAAGGACTATATAACAATAGCTTCACTGTAATGACAATGTACATGCCTATAAAGTAACAATGTAAATACATGATGTACACTTCACTTAATATAAAGTGGGACTGCAAAATTACATGACCAACATCTTTTCTATTCTGGAGAGTAAAACAGAATGCCAGTGGTTACACACTGTTTAAAAGGATGCCCACATGCATGTTCCAAAAAACATTTATTTCACCGAGTAAAATATGCATTAACAATGTCTCTCTCTTCTCTGTATACATATCTGTAGGCAGTAGTTTCGGTCCTTAATTGACGAGAACATTCCCAATGTCCTGAATCAGCATAACTAAGTGTAATTAACACAAAAGTGAATGCTTTGTGTAAAAAGTAAAGGCTATATCATTTCTTATTATCAGGTGATTTAATGTTAATTTCCTCCACTATAAACAGTCATCTGGCTCCATCTGCTCCACTCCAGTGTTTATCAGTGGTGGAGATGTGGAACAGTATAATGGATCAGACAGGCGTGGGTACATTACTACACCCAAGGTACGAAGTTACTGCCAACAAATCTGCCTAGCTACACAGCTATGTATGTCGAGGTAAACATCCCACGAAAACATCCATCTAGACACAAACATACACCAACAGAAAATACAAAACAAGTCATTCAATTACTCACAGCATGTTTCAGGAGACCTTGATATTTCCTATGAATCCCTGAGATCTTGGTATAATCTTGTACAGTTAGACTGCACACCAGGAAGGTTATATTGATATCCCATACCTGTCTTAAAATTAACACTAAAACAGAATTCTTCATGACCTTAATCATGCTGAACTCAATAGAATGACCATGTATTGAATAATCCCCCCCAAAACACAAGAATACACACATCATTTAATTGACGTATTTTCCAAATACCTTTTTGACCAACACGTTAGTATTAGTCTCTTTGAATCCTAAACAGGGCTGTTAGAAGAATGTCAAAACACTTCAAAGTTGTGTTTCAATGTAAGCTTTCTGAGAGATTGCTTCACAGGGGTGAGCTTGCAGACTTTCTTAACAGTAGTTTTCTCCTGCAAACTGCAAGGAAAGATCAGCTTTGCTGCTTTGATGTCTGGAGCTAATCTCATTTTAGCTGTCATGGCCAAACACATTCAGTACTCAGCTTAGGAGGGTCAATTTTAGTCATACTCTGGACACCCTGTGCATGCACACTGGCTCTACTAAAGGATTAGAACTGAGTGCAGTGTAAATTACAAACAGCGTAACCAGTAGCCAGTACTCTGATTCATTCGTCCATTAACTTGAATACTTTAAATGCTAGTGCAGTGAACATTCTTTGTACAACAGCTGATGAAACTAACAGTGTAAAAGTGTGAAAAAATATGATCAGTGTATTTTCCTGACAGTTGCTGGTTGAAAATACAATCTACATAGGATCTTCTATTTAGCAGGCTTTGCATGGGTTTAGTTTCGGCTTGCCTCGTGACACCACAAGGCGGTATTTAAGCAATAATGCCAGAGGGGGTGTGGTACGTGGCTAATATACCACAGCTAAGGGCTGTTCTTATGTACGACGCAACACGGAGTGCCTGAATACAGCCCTTAGCCATATAACAGTATATTGGCCATATTCCACAAACCCCCAAGTTGCCTCATTGCTATTATAAACTTGTCAGCAACGTAATTAGAGCAGCAAAAATAAATGTTTTGTCATTCCCGTGGTATATGGTATTTTATAAAATGGCTTTCAGCCAATCAGCATTCAGGACTCGAATCACCCAGTTTAAAAAAGTTTGTATACTGTTGACCAATAACAAGGAGAGTTCCAAACCCAATTGCGAATAAAAGCTAGTTTTCTGGTTACATATCCCTCCCACTAGGCTCTTCCGCTCTGGTCCCTTCCCACGCCACTCAGACTGCTCCCAGACAGCACTAGCAAAATGCTTGCTTGAAAATGTGTTTATTTCTAAAAAGCTTATTATTATTTATATATTTTTTGACCATTTTAATGTAAACCTATTTTATTTATTTTTTCTTAAGGGGTGGATCAGCTTAGCATTGAGGAAAGATTGTTGCTTCCACCAAAGTAATTGTCTGCATCATTTCCAATCCCCCATATATTTTGTGGGGTAAATACAGTATATAGATCCATATACATACACATACCAATATAGACATACATACTTATTTTTTTTGAATATACCTTAATTATTCTCCACAAACCCTTCCACCCTTCCCCCAATTGGAGTAAACTAATAAACAATAACACTTAGGCTTCTACCTTCAGTTTACACATTTTAAAGACACAATCTATTTGACAAAAGTTATATTGTTTGTTTTTAGTCCTTCCTCTATTTCTGATGTCCATCCAGCTTGATTTCTATTTGTAACTGTGTTATTTCACAACATTTCTGAACCTATATACATTTTAAGGACCCTGTATGTTTTACATTGGTTATCTTGTTATTAGTCCCATCCTTCAGCTCCATTCAACCCCTCCCATCTCTCAACACCATCCATTTTGGATTTCTATTTGCCATATATTTTTCAACTGTGCTGCTTGACAAAAGTACTGAACCTTTCTATTCTCATAGCTTCTACAAATTGTAAATTAAAAATAAACATTTTTGCTAAAATAATTATTATATTATTGATTGATTGAATATGGCTTTTCAAATCACCCAGTATTGCTATCTGCAGGGTTAGTTCTAGGCAAATGTTGCAATTCATCAGCCATTCCTGGACCTGTGACCAAAAATGAGCTACATATGGACAATACCAAAATAAATTATCTAATGACTCTGCCTCCTCACAGCAAAATCTGCAGGCTGGGAAGATTGTATCCCCCATAAAAAATAATATTCTATTGGTTGAAAGAATTTTGTATAGTAATTTAAATTGAAAAATTTGAAGTTTTGAATCTGGCTTTGTTTTGTGTATCAATTAATTAACCATGTGCCATGGAATGGGTACATCGAAAATCTCTTTCCAACTATTTTGCAATTTATATGGCACAGCTGTCAGTTTTTTGGTCCTTAAATGAAATTGGTATATGTTCACACTTTTCTTTAACCATTTATGTTCTTTAATACAGGGCCGACATACAAGTTCCTTACTTTTCCCCCCTTCTACCTACCTCTTCCATTTTTGTGGTAATGCTGCAATTAGTTGGATGTAATTTTGGGTAGAGCAGACATTTCCATATGTCTGTGTTAGCTGCATGTGTGATATAACTCAACCAGTCCTATTTATGATATCATTCACAAAGATTATACTTTAAAAAAAATATATATTTCTTCAAAAAATACGTTTTTTTAATCAATTAGTATATGAGTTTAACCACAATATTTGCTGTATTATTTGTTCTGTCTTTTCAGGTGGATTTAACTGAAATTACAACTAACTTTCTAAGGCTTGTTTAAAAAATAACAATATTTTGGAGATCATTTCCTTTTCAAACAGCCGAAAGTAAGCAGGTGTAATCTGAATAAAGGGAAAAAGGCCATTTTTGAACATAGGATGAGACATTCCTAGCAATTTCCAAATTAAACCGTTTGGATTTAAGTATAACTTTTGTATGACTGATGCCTTTAGTGATAGGTCTAATGCTTTAATATTTAATTATCTCTGCCCTCTGAATTTATATTTGTTATATAAATAGGCCCTATTAATTTTGTCTGGCTTCCCATTCCAAATAAAATTGAATATTTTTTGTTCATATAATTTAAAAAGCAGGTCACTAGGTGTAGGCAAAACTATAACCAAATAGGTAAACTGTGATATGACTAAAGAGTAAATAGACAGGTATTTTCCTTTCCATGGTAGCAAGATCTTATATATTTTGCTAACTTTATATAAAAATGTATTGGAGTGAGATCATTTCTTTCTTTTGGGATTTGTATACTGAGTATGTCCACATTTCCATCAGACCATTTAATTGGTAAACTACACAGTAATGTAAATTTACATATTTTTTTAGTGATCCAATACATAATATAGTACACTTATCATAATTTGGTTTTAATCCAGAGAGGATAGCAAAAGTCCTCTATGAAACTGTGGAGAGATTCTAATTGTGGTTTTAAAAGAAAATATTAATCATCAGCGTACAATGATACCTTAGTTTTTAAGCCACAGATTTCTAATCCCTTAATAGTATTGTATGATCTACTTTTAACAGCTAACATTTGGCAATGGCAATAATAAATAGATATGCCGATAGTGGACAACCTTGTTTTACTCCTCTAGATAGTTTAAAACTTTCTGAGATGTAGCCATTATTTACTATTTTACACCTAGGGTTACTACACATAACTTTAACCCATTTTATAAGAGATTCCCCAAAATGTTTATATTCTAGGCATTTATATATAAACCAGTCATTCTTTATCAAAAGCCTTTTTAAAATCAGCTTTGAAAACCAGGCCTGGTGTCCCCGATATTTCATAGTATTCTATTGTTTCCAATACTTGTCTTATATTATCTCCAATGTATCCGCCATGTAAAAAACCTGTCTGATTAGGATGATTAATATCTGACAATACTTTTTAAATTCTATGCGCCAAGCATTTTGCTAGGAATTTTGCATCACATCACTGAAGTGTAAGAGGTCTCCAATTTTTTAAATGGACTGGATCTTTATGTATACCACTTGGGTCCTGTTTCAATAATAATGATATCAGACCTTCTTGTTGCATGTCTGATAATCTACCATTTATATAGGAGTGGTTAAAGCATGCTAATAATGGTACTCTGAGTATATCAAAAAAGGTTTTGTATACTTCCACTAGTATGCCATCCAGCCCTGGAGTTTTCCCAGCCTTAAAGGCTTTAATTGCATCAAATCAGTTTATTTGTCACGTGTGCTGAATACAACAGTGTAGAACTTACAGTGAAATGCTTACTTACAGGCTCTGACCAATAATGCAAAAAAGGTATTATGTGAACAATAGGTAGGTAAAGAAATAAAACAACATAGCCTGGTTCCTCTCTAAGTTTCTTCCTAGGTTTTGGCCTTTTTAAGGTTTTGGCCTTTTTTCCCCCCAGCCACCGTGCTTCTACACCTGCATTGCTTGCTGTTTGGGGTTTTAGGCTGGGTTTCTGTACAGCACTTTGAGATATCAGCTGATGTACGAAGGGCTATATAAATACATTTGATTTGATATAACTAGCTTGATTAAGCCTCCGCCATGTATATCTCACTAGGTCAGGCTATTTAAGTCTCCATATATCCACTAATTCCAATATATCCATGACATTCATGATTTTCTTTAAGTGCCTGAGGGTGATAGATTGTAGTGTGATTTTCTTTCTGGTCCATAGAGGTATTTAAGACCGTATTAAAATCTCCCACCATAATAATAGAGTCTAGTGTTGCTTGTAGAGTTGATAAATTCGTATATATATTTTCAAAGAAGCTTGCATCATCATCATTTGGACCTTATAGGTTAATAAGCCATATCTGTTTATTGTCCAATGATACATTTAAAATAATCCATCTACCTTGATGGTCTGTTTGGACAATTTATACATTTGGATCAAAATTACTGTTAATGTTTCTGTTCTTTTTCTGCAAAACTTCATCTAAAATTGTTGAATGAGTTTCCTGTAAACAATAGATATTATATTCCTTTTCTATTAGCCAGGTAAATACTGATCGTCTTTTCTTATTATCTGCTAAACTATTATAGTTTTAACTGGCTATACTTATTTCACCACCTACCATAATCAGACACAACTTTCAATTCTATTTATCAAAATATATGTTTGTAAACATACCATTAAAAAGTAACATGATATTTGAGTGTCTATATAGATGTACCATGATATTTGCATTGCTACTAAGTAAACCTCCAATTGGTCCCCACTATTCCACCCGCTAAAAGCACTCCTCGTCCCGAGTTGGGTTGTCATCCCAATGCCCGGCAGACCACCCCCGACCCCCCGTATCCCATAGCCCTGAAAAGACAGGGATCCATCCTTCGAAAAGAGCACACAGTGCCATTTACAGAACAGAAGTATATCAACCGCCAAATGCATTTCTATTGCCCTCACCTCAATTTGTATTATTTAAAAAATGTATATATATATTTTTTAAATAATACAAATCGAGGTGAGGGCCTGTTTCCTAATTTCCATAATCAGCTATTAATATTTGTAGTAATATAGGCAATTTATGCAAAGGATTTTTACCTCTCACCAGTCTCGCCATTACCAAAATTACATTATTGCAAGCAATTATTATGTATCATCCTATATTGTCCCTAACATATTTTACTCCTTCGCAACAGTTGTGGGATACGCACACTCAACCCTTTCCCCCCACACAACCATAGGCTCACATTCTCAACAGTTGCACCATCCCAGAGCCCAACTCAAGAAAGGTCTTGATTTACGAATGCATATACAGTTGCAGCTGTATGAGAAGGCCTGCAAAACTGTGCAAATGTATTTTGTAAATGGGCAGAAATTGAAAGATTTTGTTAACCATTGTTACTTCCTAGATGATGGAGGTCAAATGTACACCTTTTTTCCTGAAACACCCACAACACAGTCCCCCATATTTACCATACTTCCAAGCATCTCCATGCAGTCAGACTTTTGATTTTGTGCCACCAGGGCCACAATAATATACCGCCTCTCTGAACGTTCGAGTGTGACCTCCTCCCCATGGGTTACTGCAGCTAGTGTTGCCAGCACTGCCACTGCCTGGGTGGGGGCACCCCACCGGAATCCCCACCGGCTAGGTACAAGGTCGTCAAGGTTCTCATTAGCAGCTTTGAGAATCTCCTTGTATAGTATGCTCTCCCTTTAGGGGGCTTTGGCTTTGCAGAACCAACCCTGCCAAGCAGGCTCAGAATCTTGAGGGGGCAGTGCTGCTCTTAGTCTCTGACCGCATTTTGGCTGCATACAGACTTCTTACATCAGTCCCATAAAATAGTTAGGGATTTCTCCTTAGTATCTGGGTCATTCAGGTGAGTGTCTAAGGTATAGGGTTGTGGACCGTTCCATCAATATAGGGTCATAAATTTAAAAATGTGATATATAATTTATTTAAAAAATGTAGTTCCCCATGATAGGACAGTAAATAAATCAAATGTATAGTTTATTCTAAAACAGTTCCACTATGATAGGACAATAATTAAATAAATAAATAAATAAGACAGAATTCATTATAAAAAGTATATCCATCATCTGAGCAACATTGAAAGCTCTCTCACACTCCTGCTCACAGCAATACATTGGTTCTGGGAGATGCAAACATTTCCTTTCTCACTCAACGCCACACTTTCCCAAACATGAAAAAACACACACCATCCATCCACATATACTGTGCCTTCTGTTTACTGAGTTTTTATCTTCACCATGTTGAATTAGTGCTTTTGTGTTCCAATTAGTTATATTTGAATATATATATAGAAAAACTCTATTTTTTATTGTATTATTACCATCAGTAACCGGGCTAGAATTGTGTTTCATTATTTTCCTCGTCAGTAAGAACTTTGTAATTTTTGGAGTAGCCTTTGTGTCTCTGAACAACTGGTTATCAATATATAGTTTATCGACAACGAGAGCTACTCGTTTCCCTTTTAATCTATTTTCCTTGAAAATTGGATACAGAACTTTACACCGTTCTGCAATTTCCTTCGGGAACTGGTCATTCATGATAATTTTAGTCCCAGCAAGTTTTTTATCGAGGCTTTTAACCATTATTTTATCTTTAAATGAAGGAAATTTGGCAACGATTGGGCGGTAATACCTGTCTGAAGCGGTGTACATGTCCGAATTGAGTTTTGTTGATAGCTTCCCGTGGAATCTGCAGCGCTGTAAGGAGGAACTCTCGAAATACAGATTCAGGAACTTCTCCTTCTTTCTCTTGGATACCTGTAAGTACCAGCTTCTCTCTCATGGATCTAGTCTCTATGTCAAGTAAGGCTTCTCTCAGAACGGTGTTCTCCTTTTTAAGTTCATTCACTTCGGTTTCAATCTTATTGACTCTCACTTTTAGCTTGTTTGTTTCCTTCTCCAGTGTCGCAGCTTTTTCATCACTCATCTCGAGGCTTGCCTTCAATTCTTTTATATCCTTACTGACTAATTCAAGTATACCCAGTTTGTCATTTATTGATTTTAACAGATCGGTTTCAACCTTTACCATTCCGGGTGGTGAAAATATTAAATCGTCTGTGTCTGTAGAAGAGTCACGTTTTCGTTTTGAAATCGGTTCCCGTCTTACTTTCCGTCAGGTCTGGGTGTTGCTTGTTTTCTTAATATTTGTCGATAAATTTCTCTAGCCTTAAGATTTGTTTTGTGTTATTATCCAGATTGAAGGTTATCACCCACCAGATTGTGTAGTGCTAATATTTTAGTCTAACTTGCCGATATTGAATATTACGTTTTTATCTCGAGGTGCTCTACATAACTATGTTCAGTCCGCCATTACCGGTCTCAGTCCCGCACCTTCTCAGTCCTGAAAACAGAACTATTACAGTAGGTAACTTAATTGTTACCCAGAAATGATTTGATACTGATGTAAAAAAAAAAGGTCTGCATTGGCTTTTAAGCCTTACCAATTATGCGTGATACAAAACCAGATGTACGAATAGCTAACAAAATGGCTACACAGACTATCTGCATTGACTTTTAGTTTATTTAAATTTTTGCACTGACACTATGCACAATCACAGGACTCTACACAATCACTCACACACACTCACATTGACACTCCAGCACACACACAAACCTAATTTGCTCACACACACACACATTCATACTGACTCTACACACACGCATACACACTCAGATAAAATCCTCATATACGCTGCCGCTACTCTGTTGATCATATATCCTGAGACCTAGTCACTTTTCCATTATACATATCTACCCCTAGCACTCCATTATCCCTGCACATTGTAAATATGGTATTGGCACTGAATCTGGAACTGACCCTGTACTGTGTTTAGCTTACTTCCTTTCCTGTGTTCTGCTTATTTCTATGTCTCATGTTTTTTTTCTACTTTACTATACAGTATAATATTTGTACTACTCATTTTGATGACTATATTGTTGGGAAACTTGTGCATATGACAAAATGTGAAACTTGAGATGCACTCTGTAACCAAGTTTCAATCCAACTGTTTCCATGTGAACACAATCCTATTGGAGAAAAAGTTCACAACAGAAACATTGGATACAACAAAGGTTTTGCATTACATTTTGCCTGGAGTAGTAGTGGAAAAAGTTGTCATACTTGAGTAAAAGTAAAGACACCTTAATAGAAAATGACTCAAGTAAAAGTGAGTCACCCAATAAAATACTACTTGATTAAAAGTCTTTGGTTCTAAATATACTTAAGTATCAAAAGTAAAAGCATAAATCATTTCAAATTCCTTATATTAAGCAAAGCAGAAGGCACCATTTTCTTGTTTTTAACATTTATGGATAGCCCGGGGGCACACTCAAACTTAATTTACAAACGATGCATTTGTGTGTTTAATGAGTCCGCCTGATCAGAGGCAGTAGGGATGACCAAGTGTTTCTTGATAAGTGATTGAATTGGACCATTTTCCTGTCCTGCTAAACATTCAAAATGTAATAAGTACTTTTGGTTTTCTGGAAAAATGTATGGAGTAAAAAGTACATTATTTTCTTTAGGAATGTAGTGAAATAAAAGTAAAAGTTGTGAAAAATATAAATGGTAAAGTAAAGTACAGATACCCCAAAAAAACTACTTAAGTAGTTCTTTAAAGTATTATTTACTTATTTACACCACTGGCCGAGAGTGTATCCTTGAAAGAATAGCACAAAGATTGTCATAGATGAGAATTCATATTATTCCCTCTTTTTATTGAAGATCCCTCCTGACGAAAAAAGTTGATAGGGTTTTCAAGTATACTATTCCTTATGGAGTGCTACAATCAGTGTGTACCTGTTGCACTGGATAGGGGACTGACCTGGGGAGACTTGACACCTGTTCAGTGACTCACAGCAGAATAACATTGAACGGGGTCAACAAGGGGTTTTAAAGTCCTTTTCGCAAAACACCAGATTAAATTCAATTTTCAGGGTTTGCACTTTTGAATGACAATTCTTGTAATTTTTGAGAGAAATTGAAATTGAGCACGAGGAACAATTGCTATTGTACTTGGAGGATAACCACGCCTGTTTTCTCACTGTCTTTTACCAGAGTGCTGTGCTGTGCAATGTGAAATTAGAGAGCCATCTATTGCTACAGTTTCCTGAACATTATAACAAAGATTAAACATTATCAAAAGACTAGATTCATTGTAATTATTGTCCTACAATATGTTTCTACCATTTTTTGTTATTAGTAGGCCTAAGCATCGGGTAAACATTTTTTTACATTCTATTGTGCTCAGCTTGATACCTTTTGGAAAAGGTAAGAGGACACATTATATTAACTTGCAAACACTTAGTAGTTATTACCTTGATAAATCAAAGTAGTGTTCTCCTCTGGTAGATTCAAACAAACCAACATTGTAAAAGTGAGTGGAACCTATTTTCTTTGGACACAGAGAAGCCATCCTGTTTCCCTCTACTTCATACATGTTGGATTGGGTCTTTTCTTTGAAGCCTTGGTGGTGGTACAAGATAAGAAGTGCCAACCTTAATAATAAACGTAAGAGTGGTGGCCTCATATCATACAGGGATCAACACCAAACATGGCAAACATTGGGGAAGCACCTTGTACCTTGAAGTGAATACCAACTCTGTACGTTGTTATATCACTGAATATGTCTGGAATTAACATCTTCACAGGGGCCTTGTGTAGAAATATTTGATCTTGCAAGATTTATGCAATTGCAGATTTTTGAATGGTGGACATAACGAGGATTTCAGACACATTGGGTAGTAAAAGGGGGTGGTTGTTGTTGTGGAAATATCAGATGGAAAGGGGAACTGGAGACTGACTAGAACCTGGGGATATTTGAAAATTGTGGTTTACAATGATATTAGTAAATACGATTTATGAGTGACATGGATATTCACTTGCAAAGTTAACCCAGCATATGGAGCATTAGTGTGCTGTTGACGGAAACGTATCATCATTTGTCAGATAAATGCCACAAAATCAAATTCAATAACTTGAAATGAATCAATTACATTTATTCCACGCAACAGTGTTCCAATTTTTCATTCATCACCTCTCAGTAAGAATAATGTCTATTTTCAGCCAACCACCCAAGTGAGTACTTTTTACAGATTGTGATTTTGTTCAATATACAGTACATGTACTATATTTAAAAGTGGCTTTCCAAATGCAATATTATTGGTTCTGGTCAAATCCTTCATATTACCTGACTGTCCCCACTCCCATTGGATGGGTCAAATCAAAGATGATGATGTATCATTGTCCCCAGGGAATGTGAGGCTAGTCCATCTACCATGACATTCTCCAGTCACACCGGAACCCTCAGAGTTGGTTTCTCGTCAAGGAGAATTACACAATCTGCAAATGCTTCAATAGGCTCTGTGTCTATGAAAAGTGGAAGTGATTACTGAAAATGATTGGCTTTTCTCCCCTCCCTGCGACTATGGGTGCCATATGAACTCTACAGAATAATGTGTGTTAGAGGTTAGAGATCTATTTACTAAACCTGGAGGGTTTTGCATATTCAGATCATGGCAAACAGTCTGGACTGTGAAATAGGAAATATTTGAGTCTTAATAAGCAGGAGTGAGTACATTCTTGAAGAACTCAGTTAAATGGCTCCACTGAGTGCTGACTTTCCACTTGAGTATGTCCATCAAATAGACTATTCCAGATTGGGTTTAGCGTGATGGAGAGTACGAATTGAGGTTTGAAGGGTTTGCACAAGCACTTCAGAGCCATTTCTGCTTCAAATCAGGGGATAAACACATCAAAATCCTCTCCAACAAAACAGACATACCCAAGTCAATCAGAGAGGAAAACAAACCGGTTCATGTTCTTCTCTTCAGACAATGGAACACACAGCCTCCAACTTCTAGTGGGTTTGGAAAACATCACATCCTAAAACCTGGGTCTCAACCAAACACTTCAAATCAACTTGCACATTTTCAAATATTGAATGTGATTCAGGGCTTGTGATTTATTAATGTGATTTATAAATCATTATCATTGTAATGCTCATCACAATGTCATTTATTTTAGTATGGCAATTTCAATCCTAATAAAATACACACTCCAAAATTACATGGAATAACAGTTGACACATTCTGAACTTGACAAACGATCAATCTTTTTCAGTAAAAAAATAATTGTGGTTTTCTCATTAAAACATTTTTTTATTCATTTTATTCATCTTCTTAGATATAGGGGGCGCTCTTTTAATTTATGGATAAAAAAACGTGCCTGTTTTAAGCGCAATATTTTGTCACGAAAAGATGCTCGACTATGCATATAATTGGCAGCTTTGGAAAGAAAACACTCTAATGTTCCCAAAACTGCAAAGATATTATCTGTGAGTGCCACAGAACTCATGCTACAGGCGAAACCAAGATGAAACTTCAACCAGGAAATGGGCAGAATTTTTGAGGCTCTGTTTTCCATTGTCTCCTTATATGGCTGTGAATGCGCCGGGAATGAGCCTGCCCTTTCTATCGTTTCTCCAAGGTGTCTGCAGCATTGTGACGTATTTGTAGGCATATCATTGGAAGATTGGCCATAAGAGACTACATTTACCAGGGGTCCGCCCGGTGTCCTTTGTCTAAATTGGTGCGTAATCTACAAGCTGCACGCAGTCATCCAGTGATTGAGAGGAGAGAGGAGGCTTTCAACGAACGATATATCATGAAGAGATATGTGAAAAACACATTGAGGATTGATTCTAAACAACGTTTACCATGTTTCAGTCGATATTATGGAGTTAATTTGGAAAAAAGTTTGGCGTTTTGATGACAGATTTTTCGTTTTTTTTTGGTAGCCAAACGTGACGCACCAAATGGAGCGATTTCTCCTAAACAAATAATCTTTCAGGAAAAACTGAGCATTTGCTATCTAACTGAGACTCTCCTCATTGAAAACATCTGTAGTTCTTCAAAGGTAAATGATTTTATTTGAATGATTTTCTGTTTTTTGTGAAAATGTTGCCTGCTGATGCTAACGCTAAATGCTACGCTAGCTGCGCTAGCTGTTACACAAATGCTTGTTTTGCTATGGTTGAGAAGCATATGTTGAGATGACAGTGTTGTTAACAAAAGGCTAAGCTTGAGAGCTAGCATATTAATTTAATTTCATTTGTGATTTTCATGAATAGTTAACGTTGCGTTATGGCAATGAGCTTGAGGCTGTATTCACGATCCCGGATCCGGGATGGCTCGACACAAGAAGTTAACCACACGGTATCTTGAGGTGTGAGCTTTTCCCTCAAGAGAGCTGGCAAGACAACCAAGGATGCCTTACACAATGAAAATACATAAACATTGTTTTGTTAGATTTGAATCCAGCATATTTGAATCCAGCCCACTGTGCTTGATATAGTTATGCACATCTAAGTGACTGATGTAATTGTCACGAGTTGACGCTGGAGAGACACGGAACGAGACGGTGACAGCGTCAGCAAACAGATAACACAGACAAAAAACAATGAATGCAGCAGTGAGGAGCAGAGCAAGGGAACTGACAAATATAGGGGGGGAAATAAACAGATGATAAGTGAGTCCAATATGAGGGAAGGCAGGTGTGCGTAATAGATGATAGGAGTGAGTGCTGCAGGGCAGCCTGGCGCTCTCAAGTGCCGGGCGGGGGGGGGGGGGGGGGGGGGGAGCGGGAGCAGAAGTGACAGTAATAGCAAGGTTCAAGTCACAGCACCCTGGATCAAACAGTTCTCACACGCTCTGAACGGTCAAATGTTAACCCTGTCTAGACTGTGTAGACTCTCATACATTACGTGGTCATAGTAGCAGCTCAGGTGTACGGTAACGTGTGTCATGTAACGGGTGTCATGCTGTGAGAACAGTTGTCCAGGACACATTGTACTCATCATGGAGAAGCTCTACACTTCAGCGCCTTTAAGGGATTTTTACCCTATGTGCACACAAGAGACCACAGGAAACTTATTTGATCAGAGGTTAGTTTGTTTAATAAGGATTGCAGCATGTATTGCAACCCGAAGTATACACTTACAGTAATTTGCAAGTAACACACTCAGTTCTCAAGATGGTGTTTTCCATTTTTATCCCCTATCATGGTTCAACCCACCCAGGGTGATGTCCCTTAACTTGATGTCATGACGTTGGCCCCTCTCCCTGCCTCCCCCTTTCCTCCTTCAACTAGGTTGCTGGGGTCAGAGAGGCGTCATAAATTCCTGAGAATCTCCTCATGGACACACAGTATAGAGAGAGTAGATTTTCATGGAGAACAAAGGAAATCCTTTGTTCTCCATGAAAATCACAGAACGTGAGGTACGAACAAATTTCATGTTCCGGAGAAAGTATAAAAGATCGGTGAAGAATCCAGCTATGAACTGGTCCGTTTGTCACAACTTGGGAAAGCTCATGGGAGACGGTGTGGCCACATTACCATAACGCTGTTTATATAATAGCCTCAGATATGAGGTTTACATCTAATTGTTGTATAAGATGAATGAGTGAGTATGATACTGTTTGTATAATTGTGTAATATGATTTTGGACTGTTGAATGAAGAAATATATAATTTCCTTTTGATTTGAACTAAATCAGAGGACCGCCCCTGAGCCCAGTTAGGGTCAGGCCTCCTGGGGCAGCCCCTTTTCAAATAAAACCCAACTTTGAGAAATTATCAGCAGACCGAGCGTACCTCAATTACGAGACGGCTAAAGGTTGCAGATCATGTTTTTCTCCATTAGGAGGACAAAGGCTGTAGACCATTGCTGAATATTTTAACCATACCACGTGGTTAAACTCTTAGACTATCGATACCGACAGAATAAGAACAAGTCTTTGACATTAATTACTAGTCTGCAGCTAGGAATTCGGTATCATTGAACGCGAAGAATGGCAACCGCCAAAAACAACCATTCTATAACGAATGTCACTCTGAACAATCCCCTCTAACCACAACCGAGAGAGAGAAGGAGAGAGATCTTCATTCTCCAAAAGAAATGAACTTTTCACTAGAGATCAAGACGACACACTAAGCGTAAATATATATATTGATTGCAATTGTTCCCGAATGAGTGAGCGTTCATGTGCAAAGGTTATGCATTTCAATTGTTATAATTATCACTCTGTAGTGACTTCTTAGTCGACCCCCACTTCCCCTTTTGTCTAACAAACCGCCATGCCGGTTTAGCCCACTAAGGCCCATTCTCCTATCATTTCATGTAACCACATTTACCTGGTTTGTTTATGCATTTCTGTGAATTACTTAGTAATAAATAAATGATTTAAGACAGTTGATGTATGGATGACTCATAGTGAAGACTGGGTTCGTGCAGATAACCAACAATTTACGACGTTTGGAATGAGACTAACGTGAGGTAAAGTAAATAATTAATTAATTCGAAGACGAATTGATCAGAAAATATCTGAAAAGTTATTTTAGGAAATGATAACTTTGTAATCTGAATATTTTTCCTTGGTGCCCCGACTTCCTAGTAATTACGGTTACATGATTAATCAGTCTAATCACGTAATAACTAATTACAGAGAATCTTTGATAAAACCGATCAATCTTCAGTTAATGATAGTAAAGACACGACATTGAATACCATATAAGTTGATTAGCGGTTTTTAATACAAAGTTGTCTCTGCTAGGTGGACAGGCATATCACTTTGTACAGTTGACCTCTTCGTGCACTTGCAAGGTGTCTACCACTGACTGTTAATCTCAAGCAAAACATCAACCATTGTACTTTTGTCATCACGGGTGTTCCTATAATGTACAGATATTATAGAATTCCTTTCATGCCTTCATAGGACACTGAACAGCGGGGAGCGAGAAGACCGCTATTGGGGGGGGGGGGGGGGGGGGAGTGAGGAGACTGCTATTGTAAAGCAATGGAGAAAATTCCCCTTGAGGATTGATCTCATTGTCTCCCAAGAACACATAGATGGAGCTACTGAACTGACTTCCACACACATAGATGGCCTCTTGATGGGCTAACCCTACACATGCTGTGTAAGGAATTACAGGACAATCCTGTACCACATCATTCAGCACGCACTCTGATGGGGATGCTAAACACATGGGTGGATTGAGGTTGGGCCAAGGCAGGATGGAGATGATTCACTTTACCACCACTGGATTTACCATAGTAATTTAAATCAGAAAACATGCAAAGATCTGACTGGAATTCAGAATGAACAGCATCCATTTTCTTTTGCCAGGTGGTCTCGTTAGCACCCTGATCATGTTGTATATGTCAAACCCAATCTATATTGTATTTCAAACCCCCTTTTTAACACAAGTGCTTACATTTCATGAATAAATATACAGGCTATCTGTACCCTGACACTGTAGACGCTTCCAGAATGCAAGAGATACAGGGGATCATCTTCGAACACAAGTTAGGTTAATAATGTCTGCCAGACAACACAAGTGGAACGAGGTGATTACTCTGACACTGGCAGGGCCCTAGATAGCATTTGTGTCTCTGTGAGGTGTTATTGAAGTCTCAAAGTCAGGTCTGCATCCTAGGCAGGCTAAATGATTCCTGTTACTATGTCTAGTAAATTTGAGGCCTATTTTTGTAAGACAGAAAATTATGATTTTATTTGATTTCTTTGACATTGCATAGTAATGGTTGCTTCATGTTACATTGCACAGTTTCATAAAACTAGGGTTCCGCATGACTTCACAAGTCATTATCTTCTAGAGTTAATGGGATTTCTGCTGGAACACAGACAGGAAGAGAGAAATTCTCATTTCGGGCAGATACATATAGAACTTGTCCAGATTGAAAGGTAGTGCCGAGATTCTTGGTGATGTTTTGAGTTGAAACACTTTATACACACTTATTTTTATAGACCACACACTTGAAATGACAATTTAGTGATTGAACTCCTATCAAATAAGACTCAGAAGAGATTAGACAATGCTTGATATTACATGTTTTATTTTCCATCTCCTTCCCCCCACTCTCTGACCTTTTCAGCCTACTTGAGTATTTCATATCTATTGCTTCTAATATTGTTATGTAGCCCAGACTGTTGTCTCTTTACAATTGTATTTGACATTTGAATTGTCCATTTTTGATACTCTTCTATATATTCCTTGTTAATACGCATTGACTCCCGATTCGCCAGTCTCTAATCAACCATCTGCCTGCACCTGTTGCCTGTTACGCACAGCAGGTGTGTCTTCTTAAGTACATGTCTTCTTACTTTGCTTGTACAGCACTGATGAAGGCATAAGGCCGAAACGTATGCGCCATTCCTTGTCTATTATATTTTTAAATAGCACCTTGCACTTCCACTTGAGGTATTCTTTCAAGCATGGATTAAATGTATTACAGTATTTTTGCATCTCAGCCTCCTTGGGTTATTCCTTTTCATGGTTTTGAGTGTTCTTTTTGAACTCTAGAGATATTTTCTCTCCCACGCACCGGCCGCCTTTCATTGTAACCTGAGTGCAAACCCTCATACTGGGTTTGTATCATACAAGTCCACATAAGCTCCTTCAAAAATCTCACAGATTGATTGGTATCTTTTAACACGACAACTCTCTCCACTGCATGTAAAGCACATGTTTTTACACATGACGAGTGAGGAGGGTTTGACATGTAACGAACAGTCCAGAGTGACCATGATCCCATAATACTACACCCTCATGGTCCAATTATTGTTTATGTTTCCTCAAATCAGGTTATGACTGGTATTTAAAGAGCCCTTATTAAAACGTAAAAAATCCACATACGTGTTACCTCCATAACCACCCCATTCTTAGTGAGAGTTGTAGAATGAGATTTGATGAAGAATATGCCATTAAATGTCTAAGCGAGTATTATTATCTATTGTGGGGGAAACCATATTACATATTTGATATGTCAGAGAAACAAAGTGGTGACATAATCAGGTCTTAGTTGATATAAATAAAACAGGGAGAAAAATGGATTTGTGCCTCGTTTGTCTGGAGGACACACTCAGTCTTCTCCCCCTCACTGACAGAGTGATCAAAGAGCTCACGCGGAGCAGATGCCAAACTCGGGGGAGTTGCGGCGAAGAGCTTGGTGCCCAGATTAAACAAAGCCCTCCCTTTTTTAAATCGCAAGGTGAGCCCAGGCACTAATCAAAGGAAATTGTGTGAAATGTACAGTGTGTTATGCCTATTACCTATTAACAGCAGAGGATAAATGCTCTCCAACCGGCAGGGCTGACGTATACAGAACACAGTCTGGTGGAGCTGACCTCATACTCTGTATGACTTACCTGGTTCAACAATCAAGCTAGTTTCTGCTATATTATACATTCAACAGTTAAAATGGCTGACTGCTATGAGGTTACTGTAGTCTACTCCCACCACCAGGACTTAAAGGACTGTGCACTCTACAGTCATTTGGTAACTTACTGTAGTTTACTCCCACCACCAGGACTTAAAGGACTGTGCACTCTATAGTAATTTCATAACTTACTGTAGCCCTCTAAAGATGTCTGATGCAGTTTGTATTATGAAAAGTCCCTCTATGGTTTTAATAAGGGTTTTCATTATTACAAATGAAATAAACCTTCAAGATGATTGATCTCATAGTAAAGAGAAGCTTTACATTAACAAAGGCATACTGTAACTCATGTTAATTAATTGTAGAGATTCTGAACAGCAAGTGGAACTACATCAGTGTCAAAGCCAACATGCCAACTGTTCAAAGCCTGTTCACTCTTAAGGGGGCACATTGTATTATATAGAAGAGACAGACTGACAGTCCTTTAATAAACCACCGTTTCTCTGTTCAGCTGTCAGTGAAATGGTACCTCTCTTCCGGCCATCCCACTAATCACATCCTACTGAAACAGGAAAGACACACAGGTCATCTTATGGTGAGGCAGGTCGCACACACACACACACACACACGCACACACAAAGCATTTCATCCACACGTCTCTATATTGGAGCCCCAAAACAGCCCAAAATAGTCTGAGCAAAATCTTTGCACCGGTCTGATATTACTTCTTAGCATCCATTACAGGACACAATCTATCACCTCCACTTTTTGGACTTGTCTCCATTTTGGCTAGCTGAAATATATGATTGACTGTGAGGCTGTTCTGTACTACAGGTTCAAGAGGGCATTGTAGGAGTGTACCAATCAGGTCACAAGAAGAATGTCACCTGTGCTTCAGCAGTCATTATATCACAGGCTTTTCTCTTTTGAGTACCAGCCCACTGCCATATCCATTACCAGTGACTATTATGAAGAATACAGTGGCTTTGGAACTACCATCAAACTCAAAATACCACAGAGTGTTTTCTGGATCTGCAATATTCCATGTACCCTTGAGCAAAAGACCACATTGATATCATAAACTCCATCACGTGTCTCTTTGGAGGGTTTTAATAATAATCATGGATAAACTTCTCTATGAGATTTTATTTCTACTGCTGAGCATGAGCCTTAAGACCTGTTAATAATGTAAGGGTATTGTTTGGTGCTGTGAGGGAGCGTAACAGGTTTGCTGGCATCAGCCATATTTACAGTCAGAGAAAGGCAATCATGGTGGATTTAGGGGAGTTTTCTGTCCGAACACTAATGTTCCTATCTGGGTGGATGAGAACAGTGAAACATGACACTACATGTTGACTCTGGGAGAACAGAGAGCGTGTCTAGTGCAGGAGTCACCAACCCATCGATCGCGGTCGACAAGTCAATCTTGGAAGCATTTCAAGACGATCGTGAGGAGTTTTCAAAATCAGAAAAAAATCATAAATGGCAAAATCTTTTAATTTACTTATTTCTATTTATCCATTTAATTCCAAATGCGCCATGTGTGAGCCCTGTGTGTAGTGATGGGGATTGAGGGGCGGGGGAAGGGTTTCTGGCCAATCAAATACAGTTTCTAGGTTTAACGTCTGACAAATTACCTGCCTGACTCCTGCCTTCACTAGCTCAGGCACTTGTTGTAACGCTCACGAGCTATCAAGCTAACGATACGCAAGCTAACGAAACGATGGCAGAGGCACAATGGAAAAAGTGAAAAACGTATCATTTTCATGTAGAATGGGAACACTATTTTCTGTTCACCGTAGTTAAGGACAAAAAGGATTTGCTTGATTCGTCACCAGGCTGTAGCGCTCGCAAAAAAGTAACTTGAAGCGGCACCAAAAACTCAACCCTCCCCAAGTTCAAAGAAACCTACAAAGAGCAAGCTTTGTTCAAAGAGAGTTGACAAGTCTGTATTGAAAGCACAGCAGTCTCTTTTTTACCAAACCAACCGCTAAAAGTAAGGCTGGAGGCATCCTTCTGTGTCAGCCATCTATTGGCTAAATATAAGAAACCGTTCAACGATGGAGAGCTATACAAGGAGGCATTGGACATTGCTGCCAAGAAATGATTCAAAAAATTCAAAAACAAAGAGGACATTAAAAATGCTATCGAAGTGTGCCACTTGGCCCAGCTATTGTGACAAAAAAGGGTAGAGTCGTTATAGGAGGACGTGAATCAACAAGTGCTCAAGGATTTATCACTTTGGGAGTGCTTATCGCTGCAATTTGACAAATCCCAGGATATGACAGACACTGCACAGCTGATGGTGTTTGTTCACATGGCTTTTAAGGATTCAACTACTAAGGAGGCTTTTCTCAATCTTTTACCATTAAAAGGGACGACAAGAGGTGAGGACATTTACAACGAGTTTAAACTTTATGTGCATGATAACAGCATTCCTATTCATAAGCTGGTAGCGATCACGACAGACTGGCAAATCGACAGACTGGCAATTCATGGGGTGCATTCGGGCTTCGTTGTACAGTGCCATCGGTATCCCAATTTCCCAGAGTTTTTTTAACTATCACTGTGTGATTCATCAGAAAGCACTACATAGTAAAGTAATTAACTTATCATGATGATTGTTAATTTGATTCGCGCAAAAGGACTTCAGCACTGCTTGTTTAAATCTTTATTAGATGAGCTTGATGCCTCATATGGTGACTTGATTCTTCACGCTTGCGTAAGGTGGTTGAGTCGCGGGAAAGTGCTGCAGCGATTTGTTGACTTGCTGCCCGAGATCAAATCATTTCTGGAGTCATGAAATGAGGAACATGAGGTAACTGTCTGATGCATGGCTGCTAGATGTAGGTTTCCTCACGGACATAACAGCAAAACTGAACGAGCTCAACTATGAGCTTCAAGGAAAAGACAAAGACGTGGCACACATGATCAGCGCTGTCAATACCTTTAAGGCCTCTCAGCCCACACAGTTTCTCTGAAGGCTGGTGCGCTTCCCAAACATGGAGAAAATGTTGCAAAACATTACATAGGGGAGGATGTTGCATTTATCTCAAACCCTTTCCTCCCCACTGAGATTGAAGAAGTGTCCACCAGATTCCAGCAAGTATGTGCTTTACCAATCGAAGTTGACATGGAGATAATTGAATTGCAAAATGACATTGAGTTGAAAGCAAGACCAAGAGTCATTTGGGGTCTTGTAAAAACTGAAAAGTGTCCCCTCCGTTTATCCTGCGCACTTAAGGTGAAGGCCTACTTTGGATCAACATACCTCTGTGAGATGGCCTTTTCACAGATTAAAAGAATCAAGTCAAAGAACAGGCCTTTTCTAACTAATAGACATCTCACAGACAGTGACAGACTTGCTGTGTCAAACTATGAGCCAGACTACAGAGCACTTGCTGATAGTGTGCAATCACAGCCATCATATGAATGTGTGTGTGTGGGGAGGGAGTTTCATCCACAGCCATCAGAGTGAGTGAGTATTGCCAGTTTGAAATCTGTTGTAGGCTATATTTTTTACAAAGGATATGATCTGTTGTGTGTTGTTCAAAAAGGGAAAGCAATTAAATGAATACTTTGCTTGTGACTGACAGGTAAAAAAAAATCATGTCAATTTTTTTTTGCAAGTGGTAGATCTTGGTTTACATTTGGACTTGGGATGTGATCTTAGGCTTGAAAAGGTTGGTGACCACTGGTCTAGTGTAACAAGCTATATTCTGCTTCTGGTGATGTCCAGATAACAAAGCACGACAGTAACCTTTTCCTGACACACTAGACTTTTTATCTCATCAGTTTTGTTCTTTATATCTTTACCCTCTACCCTTATCTCTCTCTGTTCAACTTCAAGTGTACCTTAGATTTGGAGGTGTCACAAGGCATATCTGTTTCATGCCCCTTAGATCTCCATAGATTTAAAAAAAAGCTGTGAGTGTCTCTTCCTCAGAAACATTCTTGATTGACAGATTTTTGTCACTTTTCCCATGGGAAGCTCAGCATGCAAAGGTGTATGTGGCAGACATAACAAGCAGAGCCTAATTTTAAAAACCTGCTTAACAGATCTGAGATTAAGCCTTGACTGTCTTTGGGCAAAGAGATAATGTGTACTTTCACACTTTATAACTGATGATCTGATTCAACATTGCTCTAATTTCTACCCAAACACTGCAGTTTATTTACCTTTGATAGCAGGATTAACGTCCCTACACACACACACACACACACACACACACACACACACACACACACACACACACACGTGGAGAGCAATATTGAGCAATGATAATGGATTCTTATCTCTTGCCTATATAGGGTCTTGGACATCTATTCTCATCAATGGAGAAAAAAATCATGTTTGTATCATTCCATCTCCAATGCTTTTTGATCTGATCCTCATGTCAATTGCAATTGAAATATAATAGGTTTTCTTACAGTGAAAAAATGGGACTGTCATTTCCTGTCTGTCATCTCAAGAATTCCTCTGCCCATTGAAGTCACTTACCAAAGGGGTTTAGTGTTCCCCTCACTGAATCTGTCTGGCTTATATTATGGAATATGTTATGACAAAGCCCATGTAGAGGTTCTTCTTTACATCTGGAGACAACAATGGAAGTGTACTTTCAGAGGGCCGTCTAAACTGATGTAGTGGCTATTGAGGAGAAGCTGATAAGGTGTGTCCATCATTGGAGCCAGACTGACCCGGAACTGCTTCTTCTCTCTCTGCTCTTTGTCATGCCAAATAGTGTCCCCCGTCCAAATAGTGTCCCCCGGCCAAATAGTGTCCCCCTCTACATCACAATGGGATTCGATGAGCGGGTTACGTAATGAACCAAAGCATCCGTTGCTATGCTGGTTGCTTGGCTCCATTTGACCTCGTAGGAGGATGCGGGCAGTTCTAGTTGTGTTTCACGGCATAAACGCCTGCTCAGTCCGCGCAAAATGGTGTATTTGACGGTGACTCCCTGCTGCTTCAGAGGACTGAAAAGACTGGAAAGAGAACACTTTCTTTACCATGTATTTGTACATATTGTTAAATAGAAATAAATAATTTAAGCTGTTTTTATAGATTGACTTTGCTAGCTACTGTACTTATATACCTCACCCTGCCTAGCCAGCTAGCCAGATAGTTGTATTTATCTAATGTTAGCTAGCTAGCAAGCAAGCTACTGTAACTGTACAGCTTTCTGTTTGTATGTAGCTTCAATTTGAATGGCATCCCAAAACGAGATTTTCTTTTATCTTTCCAACCTGGCGAAGTACTATGAAGACACCCCTGATCTCGACAAGAGGCTCAATATTCAGAGAAATTCACAATTCAGGGTAACGTTAAGCACTTCAGTTAGATAACTGTATGGATTTAGCTATGAACAACCATTGTCCATCTAACTTTAGCTATAGTAGTTGCTTGCTAAACATATAGTTCAGTGTAGGCAGTTGAGGCGAGGATGGCTCATAATGTTTGGAATGGAATAAATGGAATGGTATCAAACATGTGCTTTCCATGTGGTTGATACCATTCAATTGACTCCATTCCAGCCATTATTATGAGCTCTCCTCCCCCCAGCAGCCTCCACTGATATAGTTATATGTCTGTCATATTGAGGTGTCTAGCTATAAGTTAATCCTGATCAATCAAATGGATAGGTTTAAACTAGGTGTCTATGCTAAATAGACACAGAAGGAGGGGGGAGTGAGAAAGGGAGTGAGAGGTGGGAAGAGAGTGGAAGACAGAAAGAAACAGAGAGAGAATGACAGCAGTGCAAATATATTAAGACTTGAGTATTTCAACACCTCTTCTCTTCCAACATGTTAGGCAATCATATCTACCTAAGGGGGAAGGATGGCCAGCCACACAGGACGGTGATTTTTACTAAGGAGGAGAAGGAGGCCGTGCTGACAGAGATGCATGCTGGACATTTTGGAGTGAAGTGCATGAATGCCAAAATCAACCTACGCTTCTTCTGACGGGGAATTGTCAAGGAGGTGGACAGCTGTGCAAGTGAAATAACCTTTTGTTTATCAATCACATTCTATTATATCTGAAATTATTAAGATTTCAATTATTGTCATATCAGAGAGCACACAATGTTCCATTTGTCACTTTTTTGACAAATTGGTCAGTATCCTGTCTAGCCTGCCAGAAGTTTGAGAGGGCGAAGACTGTGGCACCGGAGTTGAAACCCATCAAAGTTGTTTCACCATGGCACATGATCGGTAAGTGTCCCAAGTCAAATTTTGCCCTGATAAGTTGTTTTTAATGGTTTCTTTATTTGACCACAGCAGAGTTCAATATTGTAGAATGTGTGTGTGTGTGTGTGTGTGTGTCTCAGTATCCTTACAAATATGAAAATCTGCAGACTGTATGGCACAGATATGGGTAAGAATAAAGTAATCTTCTCACTAAAACTTCAAATGTTAGTGGTGGACCTCATCGGACCCTTCGCGAAATCCAGGAATGTCAACAGCTGGTGTCTGACGGCAATCGACCACTTTACCAAGTGGATGGAGGCAATACCCATTATGGTCAGTAAAGGAAGAGTACGTGCTTAACTCTCAATTCCCTTCTGTAACCCATTAAAAAGGGTGCTCGGAACCAAAAATACATTTTCGTTTTTGTATGATACCCATCACGGACGAGACTAGCGAAGCCACCTCCAAGGCGATGGTGGAGTATCTTCAACCACCGCTTGTTCTCCTGAGGTCATCTTGAGTGACCGAGGTCATGAAAATTGGAACAAGGTACAGATGTTATAGGTTATATTCTGTCACCAATGGTTTGTTTTATTTATTTTTTACAATTTGTTTTTCTATGGGACATAATCAGACATATTTCAATAAATATCGCTATCCTACCCCCTCCTACAGGTTTGGGAAATGGACCAACCAGACCCTCAAGACTGCCATGGGCAAGTCCCTTGATACCAGGTAGGGTGGGAGAACAACCTGAAGGTAATTCTCTTTGCACACAACAGCAGCATCTACGCCGAGTACAGACGGGAGCCGCAGCTGTTGACTGAGGTAAACAATGCAATTGCATATACAGTTATTGCATATACTGTAGTCTTTCAAATGTGTGATTGTCTTAGTGTTGTGGTTGTCCTTTGCGGTTTTTGTATAACGTACTTTCAGATCACTAAAACCCCACCTGATGTGGTGGAAGTTGTCGAACCAGATCAGAACCCCTTTGTGTACTACCTTCATGGACTGAGAAGGATGTGGAGGTTTTTGACCAGATAAAATGATTACATTTTCTCACAGTAAAGTGTAACCTGTGTGTTTGCTTGTTTACGTCTGTCTCCTTTCCGTTTAAGTCTGCTCCTGTTCTCCAGGACCTAGGGGTTCTGCCCAACACCCAGACGTGGATCCACCTGATGCCCTCCATTACCAACCATCCTCCAACTTCTCATGACATCAGCTATTGTTATTGTCATGCTGTCATTATCTGCCAAGAAAGTTTCTTGCTCTATCATACTGAGCACATAATATGTGAGATACACAGATGAACTGCAAACACTCAGAACAAAGAGAGCAGCAGTCTCCCTCTTCAAGTCCCCCTTCTGAGATTGGCTGCCTGTTGAGAACAAGTGACAGGCACAATTCCACACACTAGAATTCAGTATTTTAGTCTATGGTACAACTAAACTAATGACACAATTGTACTAAAAACTATCAAAGTTGATGTATTATAATCTTAAATATTGCCAGGTTGGATTTCACAGCTGTTTCACAAGGTGTTCATTATTGTAAGTTGTAAGGTATCCTTTGATGGTATGTATTTGTTCTACATTATTCATTGTTGTATCTTAGGACCTACAATAGATACATATATGAGCTCTGCGAGATAATACAATTTTTAAAAATCATAATAGAGGACTACTGAAATTATATTATTTCATTGTAGATGAGGGAAGGGCAGGTTAAAATATAAACATCACAGCCAGACAAGCCAGTTGTCACGTTTGTCGTTGGAAGAAGTGGACCAAAGTGCAGCGTGGTGAGTGTACATTTCTCTTTTTATTTCAAATGTCGCCAACAAAACAAAAAAACGCAAAACAATCGTGAAGCTTACAGGGCTAAGTGCCAGAAACAAAGATAACTACCCACCCTGAAAGGAGGGAAAAAGGGCTACCTAAGTATGATTCCCAATCAGAGACAACGATAGATAGCTGTCCCTGATTGAGAACCATACCCGGCCAAAACATAGAAATAAAGAAACCTAGAAAAAAATAAAATAGAATGCCCACCCCACATCACACCCTGACCTAACCAAACGTCTCTCTAAGGTCAGGGCGTGACACCAGTGTATGAATCAAATGGATTTGCATATGAATGGAGTGGAGTGGAAATTAGCTGACTTCCTGGTCTGAAAGGTAAGTAACTTTAATGTGTCAAGCAGATTACACACATTTTCTTTGCCATTTCCGAAACATAGCAACGGATGTCATGTGATGTTGACAAGGTACCCAAAAGTAGTTCAAATGAATCTTTTAGCTAAACAAAACTTAAACAGCAAATATTTTTCTGAAATCAGCCTTGTTTGCATTGCGATGATGAAAATAACCTCATTTAGTCTGTAATGATCTCCAAAATTCTAATCATTAGGTCATCACACCGTTGATATAGAAACGGACGCTAATAGTTTATCGAATCCCATTGGGATGTAGAGGGGGACACTATTTGGCCGGCGGACATTATTTGGTATGACAGGCCCGGCAGTTCTGGCTTCGTGAGGACTCTCCCTCACTTTCTCCATCGGTGTCATGATAAGCCAGAGTGCCATGAGATCCCCTCAGACCTGTCTGATAAACAGGTCCTCAGAGAGCCCTAGACCGTGCCTCATATAAGATCATATATCCTGACTAGATTCATGAATGACAACTGTAGCTGTATGAGCATGAAATATATCATATCAGCAGACAGAAATGCTTCAAAAGGCCAAAATCCATCCTTGATTATAGGGTTTGATTCTCACAATCCTGGGCTACCGCTTAAAACACGTACAAATACTGTAAGTCAGCCATTGCTTTATGTGAATGAAAGAAAATAATTAACCATCTCATATCAAATACTAATGAGCCTTTAAGTGTCTGTACTTCCATGATATCACATGCATGCAAAAGTTCACCTGAAACCCCAAGGTGCACTTGAGTTGGGTTTTTAGCTGTAAATGTTTCAGACAGAACATCTGGAAAGTGCAGCTGAATGAAGCTGGTGGTCAACAATACCTCTGTCCCTGCAGCGCTGTTGTGAAAAGAGTCTTTCCTTCAACACAGGAGGTCCTCCTATAGCTGGTCACAGTCAGAATACAGAACACAGCCCCCAGGAATCAGCCAGACCTGCCAGTTAGCCACCACTTCCCAGAGGGCTAACTGCTATCAAAGGTGATCTAGCCATCTAGGCTATAAGCCTGCTTTAATTTTGGTCTGAGACAGATCCATTGGAAAATATCTGGACATGTTGCATCTTCGATAAATTCAATTAATATCCATTCAACAGATCTCATAAGATCAGTATTCATTGGAATGTGTTATTTCAGAAGATAATCATCATTCTTCAAGACACATCATATCAGTGTAAAAATTGACTAAACATGTGTCAGAATGTTATGAAAAGGAAAACAGTTCAGCTTTTTCTCAGTAGAGTCGTGTAACATATCTTTATCATTCCCTGACAGGAATGATCTCAGTCGCTGGAGGAGTCATTTTCAATGCTTGGTGATGCACGGAACTCCGAGACACTCACAGCTGAACGTAATCAAATGTGTGGCGCTGAGCAAGGGGCTGCTCTGAGGTTCCATTGAGAGTCATTATTTCCACTGGATACAGAATGACTAGTTTCAATCATCACTTGCAGACCCATCACATCTTTCCAAATGTACACATGGACCTTACACTACCTACCTAATCAAATCAAATTTTATTTGTCACATACACATGGTTAGCAGATGTTAATGCGAGTGTAGCGAAATGCTTGTGCTTCTAGTTCCGACAATGCAGTAATAACGAACAAGTAATCTAACTAACAATTCCAAAAAAACGACTGTCTTATACACAGTGTAAGGGGATAAAGAATATGTACATAAGGATATATGAATGAGTGATGGTACAGAGCAGCATAGGCAAGATACAGTAGATGATATCGAGTACAGTATATACATATGAGATGAGTATGTAAACCAAGTGGCGTAGTTAGTGGCTAGTGATACATGTATTACATAAGGATGCAGTCGATGATATAGAGTACAGTATCTACGTATGCATATGAGATGAATAATGTAGGGTAAGTAACATTATATAAGGTAGCATTGTTTAAAGTGGCTAGTGATATATTTACATCATTTCCCATCAATTCCCATTATTAAAGTGGCTGGAGTAGAGTCAGTGTCATTGACAGTGTGTTGGCAGCAGCCACTCAATGTTAGTGGTGGCTGTTTAACAGTCTGATGGCCTTGAGATAGAAGCTGTTTTTCAGTCTCTCGGTCCCAGCTTTGATGCACCTGTACTGACCTCGCCTTCTGGATGACAGCGGGGTGAACAGGCGGTGGCTCGGGTGGTTGATGTCCTTGATGATCTTTATGGCCTTCCTGTAGCATCGGGTGGTGTAGGTGTCCTGGAGGGCGGGTAGTTTGCCCCCGGTGATGCGTTGTGCAGACCTCACTACCCTCTGGAGAGCCTTACGGTTGAGGGCGGTGCAGTTGCCATACCAGGCGGTGATACAGCCCGCCAGGATGCTCTCGATTGTGCATCTGTAGAAGTTTGTGAGTGCTTTTGGTGACAAGCCGAATTTCTTCAGCCTCCTGAGGTTGAAGAGGCGCTGCTGCGCCTTCCTCACGATGCTGTCTGTGTGAGTGGACCAATTCAGTTTGTCTGTGATGTGTATGCCGAGGAACTTAAAACTTGCTACCCTCTCCACTACTGTTCCATCGATGTGGATGGGGGGGTGTTCCCTCTGCTGTTTCCTGAAGTCCACAATCATCTCCTTAGTTTTGTTGACGTTGAGTGTGAGGTTATTTTCCTGACACCACACTCCGAGGGCCCTCACCTCCTCCCTGTAGGCCGTCTCGTCGTTATTGGTAATCAAGCCTACCACTGTTGTGTCGTCCGCAAACTTGATGATTGAGTTGGAGGCGTGCATGGCCACGCAGTCGTGGGTGAACAGGGAGTACAGGAGAGGGCTCAGAACGCACCCTTGTGGGGCCCCAGTGTTGAGGATCAGCGGGGAGGAGATGTTGTTGCCTACCCTCACCACCTGGGGGCGGCCCGTCAGGAAGTCCAGTACCCAGTTGCACAGGGCGGGGTCGAGACCCAGGGTCTCGAGCTTGATGACGAGCTTGGAGGGTACTCCAGTTAAATCAAACAGATCCATCTACATTTTAGACTCTGATCTGTTTGATATAGTTGGGGGTAGTCTTAGTAAAATTCTGGTATGACTGTACCATTTATTTATCAGATGGGATTTCAGCAACTAAACCCGCATTTATAATTGATGGTTCTTGCAAGGAGGTTGTAATAGGTCTTACACTTCTCAGAGGAAACAACAAGAACAGTTTGCTCAGCTCATGACCTGCTCATCTTAGCTAGTGTCACGAACCTCGCTGAAGAGGGTGCCTCTTCCTGTTCAGGCGGGGCTCGGCGGTCGTCGTCACCGGCCTATTAGCTGCCATCGATTCCTTTTCCGTTTGTGTTGGTTATTGGTTAATTGGGTACACCTGTTTTGTATTAGGGTTTGTTTGTAGGGTATTTAAGGGCACTAGGCCCGCTGGGTATTTGTGCGGGCTTGTTAATTGTTACTCTGTGTTTGATGGTGTGATTTGTTTTCGTATCTTTATTCTTCGGTCTATTTTGTCCTGTTGTTTTGGACTGGCAACTTATATACGCCCTGTGTGTTGGCGTGATCGTTTTGGTTGCACCGGGGAAATAAATTTGATAAACGACAGAACCCTGCTCTCTGCGCCTGATTCCACCCACCACTCATAGTTATTTGTAACAGAAGCCCGCACCGAAGAAATGGAGTCAGCAGGAGCAGCGACCACCCCTCTCCCCACTATGGAGGAGCGCGTCCATCACCACACAGCTGTCCTCCATAGGACTGGTACGGCGATGGATCAGATGATGGAGAGGATGGAACGATGGGAGAGGAGTGGTCTACCGACGTCTATCTCAGCTCTCCCACTGCCGACACCACCTACACCACCTACTCCACCTACGTCGTCCTCTGGGTCCGGCGCACTGCGTCTCCCCCCCCCCCCCCCCCCCCCGAGGGAGTACGATGGAGCAGCGGCTGGGTGCCAGGGATTTTTGCTCCAGCTAGAGCTCTACCTGGCTACCGTGCGTCTGGCTCCCTCGGGTGAGGAGAGTGTGAGCCTCCTCGTCTCCTGTTTAACGGGCAAGGCCCTGGACTGGGCTAACGCGGTCTGGAACAGTCCAGACTCTCCTCGGGACAACTACCTGGAGTTCACCCGCCGTTTCCGAGCTGTGTTCGATCATCCACCAGAGGGTAAAGCGGTGGGTGAGCGACTGTTCCACCTCAGACAGGAGATGAGGAGCGCTCAGGACTTCGCGTTGGAGTTTAGGACCCTAGCTGCTGGTGCTGGGTGGAATGACAGGGCCCTGATGGACCATTACCGGTGTAGTCTCCAGGAGGACGTCCGCCGGGAGCTAGCTTGCAGAGACACAACTCTCTCCCTGGATGAACTTATAGACATGTCTATTCGATTGGACAACCTGCTAGCTGCCCGCGGGCGTTCAGAAGGGGTCCTGTTAATTCCACCATCCAGCTCTCCCACTCCCACGGAGTTGGGAGGAGCTGCATCTAGGGGGATCAGAGGGGGCTCCTCCTGCTCCTATTGTGGACGGAGAGGACACACTTCGGACCGGTGTTGGAGGAGTCCCTCTGGGAGTCGAGATGGTCGGCGGAACACTCCTCGGCCACCCCAGGTTAGTAAGCACCAAACTCACTCAGAGCTCCCTGTTGGTCGCATGCGTTTGTTAATTTTTTTCCCTGCGTTTTTCCCCTCTCTTCAGCATAAGGCGCTAGTCGATTCAGGCGCAGCTGGGAGTTTTATGGATCGTGGACTCGCCCGTAAATTGGGTATTCCGTTCGTGCAGATAGACCCACCTGTCCCCGTGCACTCCTTAGATAGCCGACCGTTAGGGTCAGGGCTGGTCAGGGAGGCCACGATTCCGCTGGACATGGTAACGCAGGGGAATCAAAGGGAGAGGATCAGTTACTACCTTATTGATTCACCTGGGTTCCCGGTGGTGTTGGGGGTTCCCTGGCTGGCTATTCACAATCCCGTTATTTCCTGGAAACAGGGGGCTCTTAAGGGGTGGTCAGACGAGTGTTCAGAGAGGTGTATAGGAGTTTCCATCGGTGCCACGACGGTGGAGAGTCCAGACCAGGTTTCCACCGTGCGCATTCCCCCAGAATATGCCGATTTGGCTACCGCTTTTAGTAAGAAGAAAGCGACCAAATTACCACCTCATCGAAGGGTGGGATTGCGTGATAAACCTCCAGGAGAACGCTGCACTTCCCCGGAGTCATGTGTACCCACTGTCACAGGAGGAGACGTTGGCTATGGAGACATATGTCACGGAAGCTCTGAGACGGGTACATTCGGCCCTCCATGTCACCCGTCTCCTCGAGTTTCTTTTTTGTGAGGAAAAAGGAGGGAGGTCTGCGACCGTGCATTAATTATCGAGGTCTCAATTCGATCACAGTGGGTTTTAGTTATCCACTACCTCTCATCGCTACGGCGGTGGAATCATCCCACGGAGCGTGTTTCTTCACAAAACTGGACCTCGGGAGCGAGGAGACGAGTGGAAAACAGCGTTTAGTACCACATCAGGCCACTATGAGTACCTCGTCATGACGTATGGGTTGAAGAATGCTCCAGCCGTCTTCCAATCCTTTGTAGATGAGATTCTTAGGGACTTGCACGGGCAGGGTGTGGTAGTCTATATTGATGACATCTTGATTTATTCTACCACACGCGCCGCGCATGTTTCCTTGGTGCGCAAGGTTCTTGGGCGACTGCTGGAGCATGACCTATACGTCAAGGCTGAGAAATGTGTGTTCTCCAAACCAGCCGTTTCCTTCCTGGGTTATCGCATTTCCAGCTCGGGGATGGTGATGGAGTGTGACCGCGTTAACGCCGTGCGTAATTGGCCGACTCCGACCACGGTAAAGGAGGTGCAGCGGTTTTTAGGGTTTGCCAATTACTACCGGAGGTTTATCCGGGGTTTTGGCCAAGTAGCGGCGCCCATTACCTCACTGCTGAAGGGGGGACCGGTGCGTCTGCGGTGGTCAGCAGAGGCTGATGGAGCCTTCAAACAGTTGAAGGTACTGTTCACTGGAGCTCCCGTGTTGGCGCATCCGGACCCTTCGTTAGCATTCATAGTAGAGGTGGATGCGTCGGAGGCTGGGGTTGGAGCCGTGCTGTCTCAGCGCTCGGGCACGCCACCGAAGCTCCGTCCCTGCGCTTTCTTTTCTAAGAAGCTGGGTCCGGCAGAGCGGAACTATGATGTGGGGGATCGGGAGTTACTAGCTATGGTAAAGGCCCTGAAGGTGTGGAGACACTGGCTAGAGGGGGCTAAACACCCTTTTCTCATCTGGACTGACCACCGTAATCTGGAGTATATTCGAGAAGCGAGGAGACTGAATCCGCGTCAGGCTAGGTGGGCCATGTTCTTTATACGTTTTAGATTTACGATCTCTTACAGACCAGGTTCCCTCAACACTAAGGCCGACGCGCTGTCCAGTCTCTATAACACAGAGGACCGGTCCATCGAATCCACTCCCATCCTTCCAGCCTCTTGGCTGGTGGCCCCAGGGGTATGGGAGGTGGACGCGGACATCGAGCGGGCGTTGAGGGTTGAACCTGCGCCTATACAGTGTCCGACTGGTCGAAGTTACGTACCGCTTGGTGTCCGTGATAAATTGATTCGGTGGGCTCACACACTACCGTCTGCGGGTCATCCGGGGATTGATAGGACAGTGCGGGGTCTTAGGGGGAAATACTGGTGGCCCACTTTAGCTAGGGATGTGAGGCTCTATGTCTCCTCCTGTTCGGTATGCGCCCAGAGTAAGGCTCCTAGGCACCTTCCTAGAGGGAAGTTACAGCCCCTCCCGGTTCCACAACGGCCATGGTCCCATCTCTCGGTATATTTCCTTACTGATCTTCCCCCATCTCAGGGGAACACTACCGTTCTGGTCGTTGTGGATCGGTTCTCTAAGTCCTGCCGTCTCCTCCCATTGCCTGGTCTTCCTACGGCCCTACAGACTGCAGAGGCTCTATATACCCACGTCTTCCGGCACTATGGGGTTCCAGAGGATATAGTCTCCGATCAGGGTCCCCAGTTCACGTCCCGGGTTTGGAAGGCGTTTATGGAGCGTCTGGGGATCTCAGTCAGCCTTACCTCTGGTTATCACCCCGAAAGTAATGGGCAGGTGGAGAGAGTAAACCAGGAAGTGGGTAGGTTTCTGAGGTTGTATTGCCAGGACCGGCCAGGAGAATGGGCGAGGTACGTCCCGTGGGCAGAATTGGCTCAGAACTCTCTTCGGCATTCGTCCACGAATATGCTGCCATTCGAATGCGTACTGGGCTACCAGCCGGTCCTGGCTCCGTGGCATCAGAGTCAGACCGAGGCTCCTGCGGTGGAGGAGTGGGTACAGCGCTCTAGAGAGACCTGGCGGGCAGTCCAGGATTCTCTCAGGCAGGCCAGTGAACGGCAGAAGAGAGACGCTGACCGCCACCGCAGTGAGGCCCCGGTGTTCGCACCAGGGGACAGGGTCTGGCTCTCGACCCGAAACCTGCCCCTCCGCCTGCCCTGCCGGAAGCTGGGGCCGCAGTGTGTGGGGCCATTTAAAGTCCTGAGGAGGATAAACAAGGTTTGTTATAGATTGCAACTTCCCTCTTATTATCGCATTAACCCCTCGTTTCATGTGTCTCTCCTCAGGCCGGTGGTAGCTGGTCCCCTACAAGACAGTGAGGTACCGGAGGTCCCTCCACCCCCTCTGGACATCAAGGGGTCCCCGGCGTACACAGTACGAGCTATTCTGGACTCGAGACGCCGGGTGAGGGGCCTGCAGTACCTCGTGGACTGGGAAGGGTACGATCCTTCCCTCTTGAGGGATTTCCACCGCCTCCACCCGGATCGCCCCGCGCCTCGTCCTCCGGGTCGTCCTCGAGGCCGGGGTCGGCGCGCTACGGGAGCCGCACGTCGGGGGGGGGGGGGGGGGTACTGTCACGAACCTCGCTGAAGAGGGTGCCTCTTCCTGTTCGGGCGGGGCTCGGCGGTCGTCGTCACCGGCCTATTAGCTGCCATCAATTCCTTTTCCGTTTGTGTTGGTTATTGGTTAATTGGGTACACCTGTTTTGTATTAGGGTTTGTTTGTAGGGTATTTAAGGGCACTAGGCCCACTGGGTGTTTGTGCGGGCTTGTTAATTGTTACTCTGTGTTTGATGGTGTGATTTGTTTTCGTATCTTTATTCTCCGGTCTATTTTGTCCTGTTGTTTTGGACTGGCAACTTATATACGCCCTGTGTGTTGGCGTGATCGTTTTGGTTGCACCGGTGAAATCAATTTGATAAACGACAGAACCCTGCTCTCTGCGCCTGATTCCACCCACCACTCATAGTTATTCGTAACAGCTAGAGGGTTAGTGATAGCAGAACTGCCTTCCCAGGCATTAGCAATTCTTTCAGCTGTAATATTTGGCAGATTTTTTTTGTGCCAAAAATACAAGGAAATCAGACAGAAGCTTTTTGAGGAGCATTGCAATATTCAACCCATTACATAACCAATGATGACCAATGCATGGTGTGTTCGCCATGTTCTATTTATACAGACAAATCTACAGGCCCTCATTGACAGTTGGTTAACCCTCTGGGTACCATTGAGAGTGATTCATTTAAATGTGAAGGCTGTATTCTGCATTTACTTAATAGGAGAGGAGATGGAGTGGGAATATACCTCAATACGTTCAAAAGAAAGAAGAAGAATTGAAGAAGCGTTTAAAACACAAGATGAACACGATCCTCAAGGGTACAGATAAGACTAGCGGTAGTCCGTCTCTAACTGTTTATCTACGTTATTCAGCCAGAATGCTTCCCTGCTACACCCACAATGCATCACAGGGAGAGAACAACCCAACAGCAACTACAGCTCACTGTTCA
Source organism: Oncorhynchus kisutch (assembly GCF_002021735.2). Taxonomy (NCBI): domain Eukaryota; kingdom Metazoa; phylum Chordata; class Actinopteri; order Salmoniformes; family Salmonidae; genus Oncorhynchus; species Oncorhynchus kisutch. The sequence continues at coordinate 38,042,147 of NC_034191.2, forward strand.
CAGGGTGAGCAATCGGGCCAGTGATCACACACACACACACACACACACACACACACACACACACACACACACACACACACACACACACACACACACACATCACACACATCACATCACATCCACACACAGGAGTCCCAAAGCACACTGAGTGTGCTATAAGCCCATCAAACACCAGCACAATCAGCATAGATCCAACCTGGTATATTGCCATAGGGCCTTCATACATACACAAGCACAGTGTCCAATTGGGGGCTTCTGTGTTTCAGCCCTAGGGCCTCTGTATGAAACATTAACTAACTACTATAGCTCGCAACATAGCCTGTGACTTATAGGGCCATCATGAAAACAGAAGTTAACTTAATTCTACTAGAGGGTAATAAAAAAGCACACCTCCATACAACCAATGAACAACTAGGTCATCATGCCTCTGTAGGCTTACACAGACATAGGAGAAGAAGCCCATTGAGGAGTGAATAATGCTAATCAAGTTGAGGTGTTTTGTGTTGATGTGTGACATCGTGGAGGGGGAATAATGCTGTGATTACATCTGCTCTCCAACCCTGTCGATGGCAGATACACAAGTACAACTGTAGTCACCGACAATACACACAGGAAATAGTGGCTCTTTACAGAGAGGAGCCTGGGATTTCAATCAGGAAGCGTGTCTCAGCAAGGGTATTACGGCCGATGGTAACTCACTCACTCCCAACGTTCACCTTTTGACGGATAGGAAGTCATTGAGAGCTTTACAGAGGCTTCAGCCTCTAAACAACAGCAAAGCTATTCCTCACCATTTTCTCCTTATAGGTTGTTAGCAGCAGTAACTTACCTGAAAGAAAAGAGAAAGAACAGGAAGTGGCATTAGGTGGTGAAGTTCACACAGTCATACATTATTACTGTGATTTGAACCAAATTGTTCAACATCATATTTTTTCATTTATTTTAAACAGGAGAACAAGATGAGAGATGCACAGCAGCTCTAAGCCTGTCCATAAACTGTCTAATTACTTTTGACACACTCTCACTTCTCCCGATTTCACATTCCACAAAGGTAGTGGAAGGTGACACAGAAATGTCCTTGACAACAGCTCTCCCTTTGTGGAATAATTTGTTTGAGATATCGCCTTTGAAGGTCTATAAAAGCTGTAGTCCCTCAGAGAACATCAATGATCTGTCAAATCACCTTGTAGTCTGGAGGGCAATTAAAAATCAACTTTATTATTATTGTAAATAGCAATAAGGATCTCAAAACCACGTTGACATCCTATTTGAAGAGGTAAATTATCCCGGTGGGTGTATGACAGTTAAAATACAGCTAACAAGACATGTCTATTTTTCAGTACATTTGATGTTCTTCCTATGACACTCCAGATGAAAAAGCGTTGTCATATCAAACTGATTTGAATCTAGTCAGATATGAAATAATTCCAGACACTTTCTATTATCCCTCATAGAAACAGCAGACAGAGCATTCATTTCACAGTTCATATTCCAAATAGCCTTTCTTTACAGGGTATGGCATACGTTGTCAGCTTAGAGACAGACATACCTTCTTTGAGGGGCCACATGGACTGTTAATCAAAATGTATTAGGCCCATTCATCCCCCTTTATATACATTATATACATGACAACGCCAAAATAAATAAATTAACTTAGTAAACAATTATTCGAATGAATTCTGCATTTAAAAAGTCAACCTAACCTGAAACGTATTCATTGTTAAGGTTTTCTTTTGTTGAAGGAGAGGACCAAAATGCAGCGTGGTTATTCATAAACATCTTTAATAAAGATGAAAATACAAACAATATACAAAAACAATAAACATGAAAAACCAAAACAGCCCTATCTTGTGCAACAAACACAGAGACAGGAACAATCACACACAAAATACTCAAAGAATATGGCTGCCAATCAGAGACAACGATAAACACCTGCCTTTGATTGAGAACCACTCTAGGCAACCATAGACTTACCTAGACTACTCTACTAAACACAACCCTATTAATCTACAAAACCCCTAGACAAGACAAACACATAATCACCCATGTCACACCCTGGCCTGACCAAAATAATAAAGAAAATACAAAATACTAAGGCCAGGGCGTGACATTCATGTTCAGAATCTAAAATTGTACTGAATATTTGACCAGAAGTTACTCTTAATGAAAGAGCTCAGTCTACAGACATGTGCAAATACTTTTCATCATATTTCTTTAACAAAGATCCATTTGGTGCTATGTAGAGCTTAAGAGCAAGTAGGGACGGCTCGGTGCCACATTTGATTGAAGAGATACATGAATATATTTGCCACAGAAACTACAGTTTCAGCAGAAGATGACTTTCCCCTCATAAACGGTCAGTGCCGCCACATAAAAAGAGCCTACTAGTCCAATTTGCATTTAGAGTGAAGCTCCGTCCACGTTTCTTTGGCAAAAAACACAGCATAAAGTCATTTACTCCTGACTGCTTTGACTAAGGGGTCATGAACAGGTCCAGAGGGTTTTAGTGGAGTGACATGAGGTCAGCCTTGTACAACTAAATTGCTGTCAAGCATGCCAACAAAAGTGGCATGGATGAAACATTTTTCACCTCCCGCTCTCAAGGTAATTACACATCATTAATGGCTAGAGTGCTTAAAATCTTGAAAATATGAAAGTGTTTCGGCGAGAATGAGACCCGGGTTAAGAGAGGTTCAGGGACACATCTCTGACAAATATATGCATCAGGTTGAAAAAAAGTAAAAACTGTGTATTTTTTGTTCTGTGAGTTATTCAGTCCAGTCTTCATACACCATAGTATTACAAAAAGTCCCCAAATAGTTGTCATTTTTGTAAATCTGTTGCTATAAGGAATCATCTTGAACAGGGGTTGGAACCGGTTCAGGGAACAGAACTGAAAACCTGAAAAAAACTACATTTTAAGAAGGAACAGAATCAGAAGGCTATCTGGGGCGGCAGGTAGCCTAGTGGTTAGAGTGTTAGAGTGTTAGACTAGTAACTGAAAGGTTGCAAGATCAAATCCCTGAGCTGACAAGGTAAAGATCTGTCATACTGCCCCTGAACAAGGCAGTTAACCCACTGATACTAGGCTGTCATTGAAAATAACTGACTTGACTAGTTAAATAAAGGTTAAAAAAAAATGGGAATGAATGTGATATATACTGTTCTGGAACAGAACTGTTATTTTTAAAAGCATTGGAACTGGTTAATAATGACATTTTATGTTGCAGGCATTTTTTCCAGTCGCACAAAAACCCAAAAGCCATCACTTTTATTCCTGTGTCTGCCTTCCTGCCAGCTGAAAATCTTTGCCACTGTGTGTGTGCGAGTAGGCTACCTGCCCCTCCACTTCCAAAGCGTATTCTACTACTGACATTACAAGCGTGATTCAGAAATTAGGGAGAGATTTTTAATTAGAGAAGAATGGGTTTTTTAAACTCTTGTTAAGGATACTATAGTTATCACATTTCACACTGGATTTATTCATTTAAAAAAAAATGAATACCTGTTTTTATTTTAATTCTGGTGTCGCTCTGCACACACAAGCTTGTTAGCTAGCTAGCTATCCATTTTTTGGTTCAACAATAAACCAACTCTGAAGTTCAAAGATGTTCAAAGTTCCCTCAGAGAAGCTAGTCCTCCGTAGGGATAATTCTGTGGGTCTAATTCAGATAATGCATGTCATAACAACAAGGATGCCAAGCGATTCAAAGCAAGCTTCCTCCTCAAACCTCTGTCGCTCTCTCCCCACCCGCAACATTTCATTCGCATCTCGCACCCTATGCTTACATGTAAACAACTATAGCTCTTACCTGCTACATACCAAGCTGCTCTATTCGCTGTGATTGGTGAGGTACTTTCATTTAGAGCTAAATGTAAAAAATACATATACATTTCAGGGGTTTAAAAAGGAACCGAAACGGAAATAATAATATAAACAGGTACTTTTTGGGGAGTTTGAACTGGTCCAGAAGTTGATTTTGATTGGAAAATAATTTCAGTTCCAACCCGATCTTGAACTACATTCTCATTCTTTTAACAGCTGTGAAGTGAATCTGATCATCTCTGACAGTGATTGATTATTGAACACAACCCCACAGTATGCTACCCCAGATCTATTACACAGTGATACTCCTCTCAATTGTAGTTGTAATACGGATCACTGTTGTCGAACGATCCCCACCTTACATTTATGACCTCAAGTTTAACTGAGGTCGTATCTGATACAATTCAAGACAAAATGTAAAAACACTGATCAAAAAACACTGGATTATCTGAGAGCGCTGAGAGAGATGCTGTTGAAAACTATTTTGTTAACTCATTAGAGAAAGTGGTCCCAATCCAAACTGCTGTCAACTGTACAGAGATATCAATTTGCTGATCAGTATGCAATTAACAGCTCCTAGAGTCAAGAAGGGCTCACCATTTTGAATACAAATAACAAACAGACAATGGGAATCAAAAAATGTGCCTGCATTTATAAAGGACTTCCAGAACAACGCTCTCTTTCACTTTTAGACAAGCCAAGTGCACATTTCCTTTCTTCTTTTGACAAAACCATACAGAAAAAAAGCTAACTTTTTACTTATTTTGGTACAAACATTGTTATGTATGTCACTAAACTGGCACAAGTTCAGTATACTGCTGTTCAATTTAGACTATGATAGCATCTCAGTCGATCTGTAGAGTCTTTGTTCATGACCATGAGGGTGCTGTACTAGAATGATACTGTTATCAGACAGAGTCGGACCCTCTCTCGATTCACCTCTTTTCCAACATTAGGGCAAGAGGATGTTCTCATTCCCTCTGTGCAAACCCCTGAAAGGGCTGGTTGGTAGAAGACTTGTATAAATAGTCAGGTTTAGGGCTACAGTGGAATCTTAGACCAGTGTTTAGGGAAACATTCTCTCAGAACTACTTGTGAATCTACTTGCCGCCTCCTCTTTTACACCGCTGCTACTCACTGTCGTTATCATCTATGCATAGTCACCTTAATAACTCTACCTACATGTACATATTTACCTCAATTACCTCGACTAACCGGTGCCCCCCCTCACATTGACTCTGTACCGGTACCCCCCTGTGTATAGTCTCGCTATTGTTATTTTACTGCTGCTCTTTAATTACTTGTTACTTTTATTTCTTATTCACTGTCACACCTTAGCAGACATCACAGGGATTTTATGTTCCACTATTTATGGTGAAACATCAAACCTGAAGGGATGGAGTGAGCTGTAGCTGCATTTCCAGGTGCATCGATTCCAAAAGTGGGACAAAGTCAATGTGTTTGATATGAAGGTATTGTGATATCTGATATAGACCACAATAATATGGCTCACTTTACTAATGTACGACCAAGACCTAAAGAAACGTTCCATGTAAGAATTATTCCAAACGAGCAGACAGCAGCTTTATTTCAATCAAACCCTCCAATGTTTGTTTACAAATGACTGTCTTCGCACACATACAAAATGAAAGCATATACATGTATCTGTGAGGGGTATCTGGGCTTATCTTACAGTTTGAGTAAATGTTTACAGTACCCAAAACCATTCTGTCCTTTTATGTGAACATGGTTAAAAAAACGTTACTGAATAAAAAGCAGGTTAGAATTCATTGAGCACCAACTAATTTTGCAAGCAAATCATGAGTAATGAACTGACAATGGTTTTTGTCTAGAAATAAGTGCTGTTGTTCTGGTCAGAGTAGATTGTGGTAGGATTTAGAAAAAAACACTAACAGTTGTTTTGAGTGTCTGCAATGGAAGAATTGAACCGTGTATGACCGAGTGGTTTTTAATTAAAATGATCATATGTGCTTTTCCCATGATAAGAATATCAGCTGAACAAATCTCTTAGTGCTGAAATATGCATATTTGATGACACATTCGGAAATGTGTCAGCTAGGCCAGTGCCAGCCATCAAACCGTGAATTTAAATTTGTGGGATGTCTCAAAGATTCAAATAATCCTCATCCGGCACTAAGCACAAGGGCTTCTGTCTGCGCTGCAGTGCCGAGCAACAAGCTGGTGGATGATAAAACATTGTTGTACCTTTATTTAACTAGGCAAGTCAGTTAAGAACACATTTTTATTTACAATGACATCCTATCCTGGCCAAATCCGGACGACACTGGGCCAATTGTGCACCGCCCTATGGGACTCCCAATCACGGCCGGTTGTGATACAGCCTGGAATCAAACCAGGGTATCTATAGTGACGCCTCAAGCGCTGAGATGCAGTGCCTTAGACCGCTGCGCCACTCGGGAGCCCCACTAATGTACTAACAAGTGGATTGCAAATCCATAACATATAGAACATCAGTGTCATCGCATCCTTTCAGGATTCAATATTGTTGAGGCACACTGTCATGACTACTCCCACACCCCTCTCCAGCGCTCAACGTCGCCAGTCTACTAACTACCGGTCCTGGCAACCCATCATTATGCAAACCTGGCAACCCATCACTATGCAAACCTGGCAACCCTCATTATGCACATTTGCGACCCATCATGAGGCACACCTGGACTCCATCACTATCCTGATTAATTCCCCTTTATCTAGCATTCATTTGTTGTCAACCACCAGGCAATATTGTTTATTTTTCCATGTTAGACGCTTCTCTTGTTTTGTATCATTTCATGTTCTTCGTCATTAAACTCCCTAACTGCACTTGCATCCTGACTCCCTGCGTCTACATTACACATATATTGAAATAAAATAATTATTGTAACAACAGAAGGTTGAGAATTGTGCAGTGCATCTCCTTCAATGTTTCAGTACCACACATTAGGGCCTAACTAGACGCTGTCAAATGCAGTTGAAAACAGAAAGCTCCTCTGTGTTAGTGGAAAGGGATAATTATAATAACAGTCACTGATAACAACAGGAGAGGAGATAGCAGGACAGAGGTAATTTAATTATATTGTTATTTGGTGGTTTCTCCATGGCAAATACCTTCAGAGTCTGTATTTCAAATTGAGTGTGGAAAGTTGATAAAGGATGTGCTAATAAATATGGCTACACCCAAATAAAATGAGTGGTAAAGTAAGTACGAAGAAGGCACAGTGATGCCGAAACGTTGGTTATTTTCCCAATAAATAAATTACTGGGAGTTCATATATAGAGTGTGTGACTCTATTTTTATAGCTTATTGTAAAGTAAGTATGACAAGATTGCATAATAAATGCATACCCCTTAGAGCAAGGCATATCATTAACTGTGGAAAGGGGCTAATCAGCCATTCTCCAAGAGAGCGTACAAGAAAGAAAGACAAAACAGAGACAAAAGACATTCCTCTTGATTCAGTAGAGCGATAGTGTAGGCCTGCATAGGTTTTGGGTTTTGTCCACCAACAAACAAGGTGACAAATATGACAATCCAATTGCAAGTCTAGTTTTTTTTCTCCTGGTGAGGCTTTTCCAGCAGCAAATATGTTTTCCTTGCTACATTTTCAGTCACTCGCAAGTCAGAAGAAATCAATGTTAGTTCAAACGTATTAGTAACCAAGGCAGACAGCCCCCGTGTTCTTGAAAAATAATTGCCACACAATAGTTGTGCCACAGTGTCGGAGGTTTATCTCCAACTCGCTGCTCAGATGCAGTATCTATGCTGCTAGGGGCTGTCCCCAGGGGACCCCTTGGAGCCTGGGAGGGTTTATACACCAACACAACTGACAAGATAGTAGTACAAAGCCTTCTGCCTCAACTTAACAACAAAGCTCACATTTCTGTATCATTCACAACAGCAATTTGGTTACAAACTTTTGGTCAAAATACTTTGATGTCTACATGGAAGGGTTATTCTCAGTATATTTGGCATATCACTTTGTGTTTGTTCTAGGGCTTACCCCAATTATTCTACTGGTCGATTGTTTGGTCGATCAGTAGCAAATATATATATACATTTTTTTCATGGGACATGAGACACCTGTCTTATTCACGCCCATCTCAGTGAACTAATCCATTGCGGAGCTCGCGGGGATAACACCGTACAAGAAGAAGAGGAGTCTGGCTGCACAATGCCCGTCTCGCTCTCTCCCGCCAATCTCTGCACTTCAATGTGTGAATTGTCTGCATTTGATTGTTAGTGTCTATCAATTCCCCGTTACAAATAGCACCAGTAGTACATTTCCCATGAATTCCTATCATTTCTAATCTACAATGTTTGTTTGGTTATGGTAATGTCTGTTAATGCATTCAATATATTATTATTCCAGTCTTTTGCCATTCTCATTGTCGGAGTGGACTCGTTGTTTTGCGGTGTGCACAACCTATGCTACACTTGTGAGAAACAAGTTTTGGTTTATTGTATTCCATTTACGAGTTTTGTCAATTTAGTCATATTGAGTAAGGATGCACACCTGATTACGCATAGAAGTAGGCCAATAGGCTACCTGGCCTGCTCGCAAATGTAGGCATATAAATGTGCCCATTTGGGGATCTGATAGTATTTCTGATTGGCTTAATGCACCACTACTAAAGAGTTTCTCAAAGTAATGTTTTCTTCACCTCAAACAGCAATCAAATTAAGTCTGTTTATACCTCTGTTGAGAATGACAATAGTTCCTCAATGTATTTGAAACTTCTTCCCAGCTCTCTCCCTTTTGATAGCCACTCAGCATGAAAATGAAAAATGTCATGTTCTGATCCAGTGGAAACATCATAAAATAGGCCTACCTGATTACTTCTTATCCCTTGCGCAAATAGCCTACAGCTATGGCGGTTCCGAACTCACTGGCACAGGAAACTCAGAAGGGCCAGAATATTTTATTAAATGTTTCAATTAGCTTCAGGCCGAACCCGTTAATATCAAATCAAATGTATTTTATAAAGCCCTTCTTACATCAGCTGATATCTCAAAGTGCTGTTCAGAAACCCAGCCGGAAACCCCAAACAGCAAGCAATGCAGGTGTAGAAGCACGGTGGCTAGGAAAAACTCCCTAGCTAATAGTTGATACAATGTTCCAAGTTTGTTGCAGACAGGCCATACATAGCCAATGACTTATAGGATATTTTCTGACTGCAGGCTGCAATGTTTTTACTTGTTGGGTTTGTAGGCTATTTTTTACATAGTTGGCAATGTCCATAGAACTAACTTTTTAGGTTTGTATCATTTTCATTTAAATTTGGATAGAATTTTGTCTATACAGGCTTAAACATTTTGACCAATCAAAACAGACAACTTTTGGTCGACCAAGATTTTTTTTAGTCGGGGACAGCCCGAGTTTGTTCTTCAGAGATGTCATTTTCTGATAACCTGCCATCAGGGATATACACACAGCGTTACAGTTTAACTCGCCGTTCTATTTGCGTCATATATCACACTATGCAAATGAGCGACCAGAGACTGAACGAGAGGTGATTGGCACATTTCCACAGTATCAGTATCACCGGGTGGATCTGCATAAGATAAAGAAGGCATCAAGGACTCAATGTACTGTTCCTATTAAATATAACTGAGGGGCTGCAATATCCAGTGTTCTTCACAGAATATGCCTTTGTGTCATGAAATTTGGATTATAACAATACCAAGTAAAAAAACAGGGAAACGTATGAACAGTGCTCGTGGCAGAATAAGCTCAGTGTTCATTTATTAAATATATTTTACACTCTAGTGAAAAGCATGAGCTGGAGCACCAAAAAATAACATGAAGAACGCAGAGTGATTCCGAAACGTTGGTGGTTTACCCAATAAATTACTGGAAGCTTACATACAGTTGAAGTCGGAAGTTTACATACACTTAGGATGGAGTCATTAAAACTAGTTTTTCAACCACTCCACAAATTTTGTGTTAATAAACTATAGTTTTGGCAAGTCGGTTAGGACATCTACTTTGTGCATGACACAAGTTATTTTTCTGACAGATTATATCACTTATAATTCACTGTATCACAATTCCAGTGGGTCAGAAGTTTATATACATTAACTTGACTGTGTCTTTAAACAGCTTGGAAAATTCCAGAAAATGATGTCATGGCTTTAAAAGCTTCGGATAGGCTAATTGACATAATTTGAGTCAATTGGAGGTGTACCTGTGGATGTATTTTAAGGCCTACCTTCAAACTCAGTGCCTCTTTGCTTGACATCATGAGAAAATCAAAGGAAATCAGCCAAGACGTCAGAAAAAAATGGTCTGATGAAACAAAACTCTTTGGCCATAACAGTTATGTTATGTTTGGCGGAAAAAGGGGGATGCTTGCAAGCCAAAGAACACCATCCCAACCAAGAAGCACGGAGGTGGCAGCATCATGTTGTGGGGGTGCTTTGCTGCAGGAAGGACAGGTGCACTTCACAAAATAGATGGCATCATGAGATAGGAAAATTATGTGGACTTATTGAATCAACATCTCAAGACATCTGTCAGGAAGTTAAAGCTTGGTCGCAAATGAGTCTTCCAAATGGACAATGACCCCAAACTTCCAAAGTTGTGGCAAAATGGCTTAAGGACAACAATGTCAAGGTATTGGAGTGGCCAACACAAAGCCCTGACCTCAACCCTGTAGAAAATTTGTGGACAGAACTGAAAAAGAGTGTGCGAGCAAGGAGGCCTACAAACCTGACTCAGTTACACCAGCTCTGTCAGGGGGAATGGGCCAAAATTCACCCAACTTATTGTGGGAAGCTTTTGGAAGGCTACCCGAAACATCTGACCCAGGTTAAACACTTGAAGGCAATGCTACCAAATACTAATTGAGTGTATGTAAACTTTTGACCCACTGGGAATGTGATGAAAGTAATAAAAGCTGAAATAAATCATTCTCTCTACTATTATTCAAACATTTCACATTCTTAAAATAAAGTGGTGATCTTCGTGCTTCTCCACCTGCATTGCTTGCTGTTTGGGGTTTTAGGCTGGGTTTCTGTACAGCACTTTGAGATATCAGCTGATGTACGAAGGGCTATATAAATAAATTTGATTTGATTTGATTTGATCTTAACTGACTTAAGACAGGGACTTTTTACTGGGATTTAATGTCAGGAATTGTTTAAATGTATTTGGCTAAGGTGTATGTAAACTTCTGACTTCAACTGTATAGAGCCTCTCTTTATTTTTATAAATATAGTTTACTACCAACAACACTGAAGGTCTGAGCATTCACCTGAGTACACACACACAGTGACTGGGATTATTAAATGATAACTGCTAACGTAATTGTGGAAATAATGGAATTAATCACCCTTTTGAAAAACAGGAAAACACCAGTTGATCTCTCCAGATTCATTGATTTTAATGAGAGGAAATGGCTACCTCCTTCATAAAAAGAGAACGGAGAAAGAGGGAGCGGGAAGGGCCCTAAGAGTTAATATTCAAGAGCAGGACCCCAGTACACCCATTTAGAAACACTCGTAAGACGGAAAAAGACATAAAATCCAAATGGAAAATGACAACTAATGCAGAACAGAATTAAGGCTTTTATTTGCCCTGACTGCTGAGAATCTCCCCTTGACTTGTGAAAGACAATAACCTAAACACTGTCCTGGTTAATTTTTCTAGATCTGCATTTAAAATACATTCACAATGTCAGGGTCCCCAAGCTGCAGACCCCACACAGACACTGATTGATATGGGATTTTGTTGCGGCAATTTAAATCTACAGCGGTGGCACGCACAGGTTCACAAAGAGTATTCAAAAAATGACATTACATCAAATATGACTCTTGAAATGTCAGCTCAAGTGTCAAATCACCATAAGTGGATGGCACAAAGGCACTCAACTGTATAACATCAACGGTAGCTGTCAGAATGCCACAAATGACAACAACCATGTCAAAAACAGACAACGTAGATCATTTTGCAAAAAGTGTGACATTTTATTAAAAACTCAAAAAAAGAAGACTAAAGAAGAAGAAAACAAGTAATTTGGCTACACATCTTGAGACCCCGCACACGTTTGTCAGAACAACCTTCTCTCTAAGCCTGCATTTTTTTACTGGGCTAATGAGTGATATGTATGTGTAAAAACCCATTATATTATTACCATGACAACACGATAGGATCAAAGAATAACCACAAGGTTTGTGAAAACCTCATTACACTAGGCTTGGGGCTTTAAAATGAAGAGAGTATACTATGTCATACCGCTGGTAATCTTTTGCGTATTTACAATGCCCTCTTCTCTAATTACCCATCTCCACCCCTGGATGTGGAGCTAAAGCACTGCAGGAACTATGTGGAATTACCTCTAGATCTATCATCATGATCAACGTGCACCCACTTTCACACTTTCATCACCAGCAGCAAAATGTAAAATTAGATGAATAAAATGAATTGGCAATATGTGTGTAACTACATGCTGCGGTCTGTGCCGTATAGTGTCTGAAGAATAGTCCAGAGAGTTATCCGCTGGTAGAATTGAACTGTAAAAGCTCATTGAGTATGTCTAAATATGTGTAATCCATCAGCGCCTTGGGGTAGCATTATTATTATAGTAACCTACAAACCCTGCAGTAATTCACCTGGGTCCATGGTTAACAGTAAATACAAACTAGTCGTAGCAATAATCTGTTCCAGATGCAGAAACTACAAAGATTCTTAGTGAGTGAGATGGTTTCCCCACTCTCCCTGTGACTAAAAATGATTTTAAAAAGTGTCCTTTCTTTTCCCACTAATAAATGTTTCACAAAACCGTCAGACATTTCTTGCTGCTGAATTTGTATTTCTGTTTCTGAAACCCGCTCTATAATTCTGGAACCTACTTCCATGTCAACAATTAACTGTGTGTGTAATCTGAATGTGTCCTTTCTGTGCCACTGATGTTTTTTGATCTACTCAGTGACATCACATGAAAGACCCCAGCAGAGAGAATACACTAACCATCTAAGAGGATTTCTGCAGTGCGCCCCTACAGGAATGAATTGAAAAGAGGAAGTTAGTACATGGATGGTTAATAACCCTAATTCTAATGACCACCCTATTTGAGTCATCAATCTGCATGATTTACACCGGGTGGTTCCCAAACTATTTTGCATTGTGACCCACAAAACCTCACATTTTCTAGTCACTCAGATAAAGCCATGCTTCTAACCACAACCCAGGCTTCAGCTGTAGCCCAACACAACAAAGACTGTCTGTGAACCACTATTTGTGCAACCACCCATGTTTGCATACCAACGTAAAATATAGCACTGGTACTTAATTTATTTGTACAGTACAGTCTGTTCTTAAAACATAACACAGCTTATTGTAGTTTACATTAGTGGTTATGGTTATATGGCTAGGTATTCTTGCGCAAATGTTATATTATAAACAGCCTATATTGTTTTCCATTAGAGAATACAAACACAACCATTGTGACTGTGGCTTGAAGGTCGCTGAGCTACAGCAGCAAGGCCAAACAACAACAACAGTGTTCCAACCGTGCTCAATCTGTCTCCCCCTGCCCTATTATGTTGTGCTAATCTAACAGCAGCCCACATAAACCAGTAGTCTGAAACATTGCATCTAGAGGGTAGTGTTATGAAAATATAAATATTAGTATATGCATCCTCATTCAAATCAATGAGGCCTTATTCTTGGTGTTTAGAGAGGAAATGTTTCATGGGTTAAAGCTAGAATCTGTAGTGGTGAAATGTCCACATCTGTTTGTGATGTTGTGGAAACACACCACCAAGGACTCAAATCAAAGTAAATAAAGCAATATTTGTTATCACAGCCGGGGAGGTTCACGAACTCAATACAAGCTTCATGAAAACTCAGAAAGGGGGGCGTTCCCCTTCAGTCCTTTTATACTGCTACTCAGACAAGTCATACGAGCATGGTTGGTTCCTGTATGTGACTGACTAATACCACACCAGGCTTCTTACCTGAAAACTGAGATATTGTATCACTCCTTCTAAATCCCAAAGCAATGTTATGGGCGTGCTGCCAAATTGCTTATGAGTGATAGTGTGGTTTTACTCTTTTGTGCAGTCAACTCGTCACTCGCATGAACCCAACCAAGACAGGTCATTACAAAAGCAGCATTGTGCTAAACTTACGATTACATACAATAACGTTTCCATCACAGTGATATTACAACAACAAAGATGTCATTTCAAACAACGGACACTGTTTTTGTCCCTCAGACATCATTGCACACGTGATAAGAGCAGCAGAGTATGTACTACGATGAAGGGTGGCCCTCTGCCACATTTAAAAAGAATATTTAAAAATCAATAATACCTGTGCCTGGGGTGACCAGTGGCGCTGTTTCACCTCATGTGTATTTCAGCTTGAAGATACTCAATTAGGCTTTTGAAGAGTTCCTCTGGAAATTGATTTGGCTCCAGGCGGTGAAAGTTTTTGTTTTTCCGAATTAAAATAGAACGTCTGGTTGAGGCCCTTGCCCTGAATGAGCTCTCATCTGGATTAAGACAAACAACCACCCTATCTATGCCTTTGTTTGCCTAGCACTAATTTTATTAACTTTATCAGGACCAAACCACATTTATAGGTCATGCATTAGCATGTATTAATTAAAACAATTTTCACTCGAGATGAAAGGCTTATGTCTGAGAAAAACACCTGTTCAAAGTCCATTCCCACTTTTTCCTTCAGTTATTTTTCAAATTATTGTTTTCAGCCTGGGCTGATAAGAAGAAACAGATTGAGCTGCCTTTATATAGGAGGTAGAGAGAATGTTTCTCCAACACTGCAGATTAGACTGTGTTAACACTGTTGTGAATTCAACCAGGCCCATGTTCTCAACACACCTGTGCCTCATCTGGTAGTTTGTGTCCTCAGAATAGAACATCCTTTAATCATAACTGACATCGTCTGACCAACGCCAGAGCAGTTTGTGTCCTCAGAATAGAACATCCTTTAATCATAACTCAAATCACACTCCTGGCACATCTTCAAATTAACAGAATCCAACTGGCAGTGAAATGATCACAACATCCCATCCCCTAAACAAATGTGTATGATGCATCAACAGAATATGAGGTTAAAGTAGCCTCTTTCACAAAGCACTCAGACTCCAGTAATTTGAGTGCTACTTCCTCTCTGTTACAATATTCTTTGTCGATTTCAGCCGTACTCTCAAACACCTGCCAACTGAGGAATAGAATTTGCAGTTAGAAATCATGTAGTTTATGGACATCATTTTCACCCCTCATTGTCATGATCTTTTTCATTGACGAATGCCTGGTAACTTGAACACGGGGTGAATTCTGTGGTAATTTGCAGTTAGGTAGTAATGATTGATTTTTTCTTGCATTCAAAGTACCCAGTATGCAAAGGGACGTCCGCTAGTTTGGAAAAACCACCATTGCCATCAGTTCTTTACAAGCACCATTATAAGGGCCATTGACTTCACCCTATGTTAGTCCAACCGAACACTCCTAGTTGTTTAATTTTTACAAGCTACAGTTGAAGTTGGAAGTTTACATACTCTTAGGTTGGAGTCATTAAAACTTGTTTTTCAACCACTCCACAAATTTTGTGTTAACAAACTATAGTTTTGTCAAGTCGGTTAGGACATTTACATTTTTGCATGACACAAGTCATTTTTACAATTGTTTACAGACCAGTGGGTCAGAAGATGACATACACTAAGTTGACTGTGGCTTTAAACAGCTTGGAAAATTCCAGAAAATGATGTCATGGCTTTAGAAGCATCTGATAGGCTAATTTACATAATTTGAGTCAATTGGAGGTGTACCTGTGGATGTATTTCAAGGCCTACCTTCAAACCTTAGTGCCTCTTTGCTTGACATCATGGGGAAAAAAAGAAAGAAAATTGTAGACCTCCACAAGTCTGGTTCATCCTTAGGAGCAATTTCCAAATGCCTGAATGTACCACGTTCATCTGTACAAACAATAATACGCAAGTATAAACACCATGGGACCACTCAGCCGTCATACCAATCAGGAAGGAGACTCGTTCTGTCTCCAAGAGATGAACGTACTTTGGTGCGAAAAGTGCAAATCAATCCCAGAACAACAGCAAAGGACCATGTGAAGATGCTGGAGGAAACAGGTACAAAAGTATCTATATCCACAGAAAAACGAGTCCTATTTCGACATAACCTGAAAGGCTGCTCAGCGAGGAAGAAGCCACTGCTCCAAAATCGCCATAAAAAAGCCAGACTATGGTTTGCAACTGCACATGGGGACAAAGATTGTACTTTTTGGAGAAATATCCTCTGGTCTGATGAAACAAAAATAGAACTTTTGGCCATAATGACCATTGTTATGCTTAGAGGCCAAAGAACAACATCCCAACCGTGAAGCATGGGGGTGGCAGCATCATGTAATGGGGGTGCTTTGCTGCAGGAGGGACTGGTATGACTTAAAGATTGCTGTACACCAGCGGAACCCATCCAACTTGAAGGAGCTGGAGCAGCTTTGCCTTGAAGAATGGGCAAAAATCCCTGTGGCTAGATGTTCCAAGCTTATAGAGACATACCCCAAGAGACTTGCAGCTGTAATTGCTGCAAAAGGTGGCTCTACAAAGTATTGACTTTGGGTGGGTGAATAGTTAGGCACACTCAAGTTCTGTTTTTTTTGTCTTATTTCTTGTTTGTTTCACAATAAAAATATTTTGCATCTTCAAAGTGGTAGACATGTTGTGTATATCAAATGATACAAGCCCCCCAAAATCTATTTTAATTCCAGGTTGTAAGGCAACAAAATAGGAAAAATGCCAGGGGGTTGAATACTTTCGCAAGCCACTGTATATCAGACCGTATATCACAGGTATGACAAAACATACATTTTTACTGCTCTAACTATGTTCATAACCAGTTTATAATAGCAATAAGGCACCTATGGGGTTTGTGCTATATGACCAATACACCACGGCTAAGGGCTATATCCAGGCACTCCGTGTTGCCATACCATTGCCATGGTATATTGGCCATTATACCACGCCTTATTGCTTAAATAGCTCCCTGTAGGACTATAAAGGTTACTGCTTTTACAACGCTGGCAGGATAATAATGGGACTTGTTTCTCAATGGCTACACACCATTCAACTAAACCAGAAATCAGTTCTGGAAGAAGAAGAAACAAAACAAAGGCAACTTGTTTGAAGTAAATGGATGGAGGAGGACGTTCAAAAGACAGGAGATTGACACACAATAGTATATCGTATCAGATATGTGGCACAACCGCAGGTCTTAAAGATATCCTGATCAGTAAAGTTGAATCATTGAATGACGGAAAATAACTAATCCACTTCCCAAATGTAATCACTAGATGATGCCATGCCGTGTATTAGAAAGAAAGAAAAAAATCAAATTGTGAAACTCATAAATGATTTAATTCCTCAAAGCTGGATATCCAATTTCTTATACTCTGAAAGCCATATTTCTGAACAGTACTAGACAATCACGATTCAGTTAAAGCACTACAAGCCCATCTTGCTATAATTCTTAACTAATGGTCTGTCTTTCTTTCTTTTCCAGGAAACATGAGACGTTCAGACATTATCTAGCTGAGCACCTGTCGTCAAGACCTAGTAAATAGAGCTCTGTAGACTGAGAGACTGTTATAGGCTGGAGTACCTCTTCACATTTTTACATCTTTATCAAGTATCCCCTCAAACATGTCCTGATTTGTTCTTCTCCCTCTCCTCCAGTCCAGTCATCCCCGTCCCACTGTGTCTCTGTAGAGTGGACCATGTGTTGCACATTACAATGTGCTACTATTCACACAATGCAATGTGTTATACCCTGGGAGATCCAGCATGCGCAACTCCAATATCTACCATATGTCCCAGCGTGATGTCAGGTTGTCTCAAAAATACACATTGTCCCTTAAAGGGAAAACAAAGGTGATATCTGGTGGAGAACTCATATTAGGTCACTGAAGCATAAACCCAAGCCTTGCATAATGAGCAGGAGGTATGGTAGCCTTGGCTGTTGCCACACAGGAATGAGTATTTAGTGAGGCTGGTGAATCATTGATATGGTGGATATGTTCTCTTTGCATAAAATGTAACCCAGGTGTGTTGGGCTTTGCCTACTTTGCTCAAGGGCATCCTCCTAGTTTCCGGACCACTTAACCTTGCACGACCCTGAATGAATCTAACTCACGTCTGAAGAGTAGGATGCCGTTCTCCTACTTGGCGCCTTTTTTTGCACAGATCCAAATTACATTTTGTAATTATAAAAGCACATTATTCAGATGTGTTCATAAATATTTATTGTGAGATACAAGTAAGGGAGCGGTATTCTACTCCACTTCCACCCCCCGGTCATGGAAATTATGCAATACAAGATCTGAATAGCAACTATTTTTGCCGGAAACCAGGGGGTTCAGCTGAAAACAGGTGAAAACAGGTCAGAAATTGACATTTTGTTGTGCTTGAAGCACTGCTGGCCTAGGTCACATGTGGGCTGGTTCACACTAGCCTGCTTCACTCATGGCTGCCTGGGTCCTGGGTTGGAGTGCAGGCCCTCCCTTTCTCCCACTCTGCTCTGCCTGATGCCAGTGATAAAGCTTCTTGTTTGACCGTCGTCAGGTCCAGTACATCTGCCAGTCTCTGTGCCAGGCTGGCAGTGCCCAGCCGGCGACCCCAAAAAGCGACTTCGAAAAAGGGGAAAACGAAACGGTCTTCTGGTCAGACTCCGGAGACGGGCACATCATGCACCACTCCCTAGCATTCTCCTCGCCAATGTCCAGTCTCTTGACAACAAGGTTGATGAAATCCGAGCAAGGGTAGCATTCCAGAGGGACATCAGAGACTGTAACGTTCTTTGCTTCACGGAAACATGGCTCACTGGAGAGACGCTATCGGAGACGGTGCAGCCAGCTGGTTTCTCCACGCATCGCGCCGACAGAAACAAATATCTTTCTGGTAAGAAGAGGGGCGGGGGCGTATGCTTTATGGTTAACGTGATGTGGTGTGGCCACAACAACATACAGGAACTCAAGTCCTTCTGTTCACCTGATTTAGAATTCCTCACAATCAAATGTAGACCGCATTATCTACCAAGGGAATTCTCTTCGATTATAATCACAGCCGTATATATTCCCCCACAAGCAGACACATCGGTGGCTCTGAAGGAACTTTATTTGACTCTTTGCAAACTGGAATCCATATATCCGGAGGCTGCATTCATTGTAGCTGGGGATTATAACAAGGCTAATCTGAAAACAAGACTCCCTAAATTTTATCAGCATATCGATTGCGCAACCAGGGCCGGAAAAACCTTGGATCATTGCTATTCCAACTTCCGCGACGCATATAAGGCCCTGCCCCGCCCTCCTTTCGGAAAAGCTGACCACAACCCCATTTTGTTGATCCCTGCCTACAGACAGAAACTAAAACAAGAAGCTCCCGCGCTGAGGTCTGTTCAACGCTGGTCCGACCAATCTGATTCCACACTCCAAGACTGCTTCCATCACGTGGACTGGGATATGTTCCGTATTGCGTCAGACAACAACATTGACGAATACGCTGATTCGGTGAGCGAGTTCATTAAAGCGTTGAAGATGTCGTTCCCATAGCAACGATTAAAACATTCCCAAATCAGAAACCGTGGATTGATGGCAGCATTCGCGTGAAACTGAAAGCGTGAACCACTGCTTTTAATCAGGGCAAGGTGACTGGAAACATGACCGAATACAAACAGTGTAACTATTCCCTCCGCAAGGCAATCAAACAAGCTAAGCGTCAGTATAGAGACAAAGTAGAATCTCAATTCAACGGTTCAGACACAAGAGGTATGTGGCAGGGTCTACAGTCAATCACGGATTACAAAAAGAAAACCAGCACCGTCACGGACCAGGATGTCTTGCTCCCAGGCAGACTAAATAACTTTTTTTGCCCGCTTTGAGGACAATACAGTGCCACTGACACTGCCCGCAACTAAAACATGCGGACTCTCCTTCACTGCAGCCGACGTGAGGAAAACATTTAAACGTGTCAACCCTCGCAAGGCTGCAGGCCCAGACGGCATCCCCAGCCGCACCCTCAGAGCATGCGCAGACCAGCTGGCTGGTGTGTTTACGGACATATTCAATCAATCCATATCCCAGTCTGTTGTTCCCACATGCTTCAAGAGGGCCACCATTGTTCCTGTTCCCAAGAAAGCTAAGGTAACTGAGCTAAACGACTACCGCCCCGTAGCACTCACTTCCGTCATCATGAAGTGCTTTGAGAGACTAGTCAAGGACCATATCACCTCCACCCTACCTGACACCCTAGACCCACTCCAATTTGCTTACCGCCCAAATAGGTCCACAGACGATGCAATCTCAACCACACTGCACACTGCCCTAACCCATCTGGACAAGAGGAATACCTATGTGAGAATGCTGTTCATCGACTACAGCTCGGCATTTAACACCATAGTGCCCTCCAAGCTCATCATCAAGCTCGAGACCCTGGGTCTCGACCCCGCCCTGTGCAAATGGGTACTGGACTTCCTGACGGGCCGCCCCCAGGTGGTGAGGGTAGGCAACAACATCTCCACCCCGCTGATCCTCAACACTGGGGCCCCACAAGGGTGCGTTCTGAGCCCTCTCCTGTACTCCCTGTTCAAAGCTGGGACCGAGAGACTGAAAAACAGCTTCTATCTCAAGGCCATCAGACTGTTAAACAGCCACCACTAAAATTGAGTGGCTGCTGCCAACACACTGACT
Source organism: Oncorhynchus kisutch (assembly GCF_002021735.2). Taxonomy (NCBI): domain Eukaryota; kingdom Metazoa; phylum Chordata; class Actinopteri; order Salmoniformes; family Salmonidae; genus Oncorhynchus; species Oncorhynchus kisutch. The sequence goes on from NC_034191.2 coordinate 38,062,720, forward strand.
CAACTCCAGCCACTTTAATAATGGGAATTGATGGGAAATGATGTAAAATATATCACTAGCCACTTTAAACAATGCTACCTAATATAATGTTTACATACCCTACATTATTCATCTCATATGTATACGTATATACTGTACTCTATATCATCCTTATGTAATACATGTATCACTAGCCACTTTAACTATGCCACTTTGTTTACATACTCATCTCATATGTATATACTGCACTCAATACCATCTACTGTATCTTTGCCCATGCCGCTCTGTACCATCACTCATTCATATATCTTTATGTACATATTCTTTATCCCCTTACACTTGTCTATAAGGTAGTAGTTTTAGAATTGTTAGCTAGATTACTTGTTGGTTATTACTGGATTGTCGGAACTAGAAGCACAAGCATTTCGCTACACTCGCACTAACATCTGCTAACCATGTGTATGTGGTAAAAATAAAATTTGATTTGATTTGATTTGATCTGATTCACCACATTGTCTTTTTGCTCTTGACACATGTGAAGGCTGTAACATATTCCCTGTAAGAGAGTGAATTACCACTACCTTCAGTGGTTAGAAACAGTTAGCGTTTGGTTCTATTGTGTTGGACATGAAGGACCGTTGTATATTATATAATATTATGCATTTTCTTCTCATACACTGATGTTTGGGGGTGTGGCTAACAATAGACTCATGTCTGATTGGAAGTATTTATACAGTCACAGGTTTTTAGAGAACACAGCCCATTTGGTAACTGCATAAAACAGAATTTGAATCAAAGAGTCTCTCATTATTTGACCGTTTCATTATTTCTTAATACAATTAGGGTGAATTGAAAAATTATAATAATCTCCAAAGACAAAATGGCTCTATTCCATCAAATCCTTATTAATGCTGCCACAGTGATTTCCGGCACAGCTGCCAGTGTGTTAATGTGAGGAACATACTGTGGGTGTTTGGGTACGGAAGCAGTGTATTTGACTCCCATTTTAGTCCCCCAACAGCCCTTTACAAGGTGCTGACTATTTTACCAGTAATGTTCACATACAGTAGAAAGTGCTGTTGTATTTGCTGACACAGACCAGTTTTTTTGTGCATTAGGATAATATTGATTGGTGTCCTTAAGAATCATTGTCAATTAATTTGTCCGTTTTCTCCCACTGCCTAAGATTTTGACATCTTTAACATGACAAAAAGTGTGATACTATTCTGTGCATGTACCATACGTGTTCAGGCATAAGTTTCATAGCCAGGTGAAAAAGTATGAAACAAAATCATGAGTGGCTGAGCCCAGTTTTGCTATTTTGTTCACTTGTCAAGTAATTCATTATTTATAACCCACCTGTCACTCTGAAGCTTCTCCTGAGACACTGACACAGGAAACAGGAGGGCTCCTAAATATTTCACCTCAGAGCTCACAGCTCCATCTCTGGCTCAGCACACAGAGCAGTGCAACATGCGCCAACCAAGCTATTCACCTATGGGGCAGAGTCAAGTCATTGGTGCCAGGTTGGCTTCTACCGCCTAACATCCTCTCTATGCCAGCCTGTTATCCATCTTATGGGACAGATGTGTCGTGCCACCCTTGCAACCTCCTTTTAGGGCTTGTGTGGCAGAGCCTGCTTGGTTCTTTTTCCTTGGGCAATCCAGCTTGTCCTTGTATGCCAGTTGATTGGTTCGTCCCCTCTGACAGCATGCTATTTCACCTCTGGCAGGAAGCAGTGTTCTGTGTGGCTGATGGCTCACCTCTGGCAGTCAATTGTCCTGGTGCTGGAAGTCAGTGTCTCTGCCTACTATGTTCCAACTAACTCTCCACTCTCCTCACCAGAATTTCGCATCTATCCCCCAGAAGCACCTGTGACCCTCTGGCAGGCGCCAATCCAACAACAAAGCCATCACAGCTCTTATGATTACTAGAATAGAACATTTTGTAGATCTACCGTTGTCATCATGCCTAGTGTGTTTTGGCCTTGCTCCCAGTCACATGTAGCTGCATATCACTGCACCATGCATGTGAATGAACCCCTAAAACGGGTGACCAATCACAATGTCTGCTCTATATTTGGACTTTTATTTTATTTTATGAGCTTTCTATCCTCGCTGTATATTTGACAGTTTAGTGTGACTTTTATTTTGAAAGTTACTTTTTTACCTTCTTGGTTTTACGTGGCAAGGATATATGGGAAACGGTTGCGAGAGGAAAAGGAAAATACGTTCTTGTTAAGGTTGTTCAAGCACCCAAGAAACAACGTCAAACTTAGCACCTAGCTGGAAAGAGAACAGGGTATTTCAATATTGGTCTTGTTTCAGATATCTTTAACTATTTTGAACATGTACTGAACATATATTTGTGTTGTAATTGATGTTAAGAAGTCTGCTAGCAATATGACATTATTAGCTGTAGCCTAGCTCCACTGGGTGCTGGCTAATATTAGTTAATCTTGACGTTATTAGCTGTAGCCTAGCTCCACTGGGTGCTGGCTAATATTAGTTCATCTTGACGTTATTAGCTGTAGCCTAGCTCCACTGGGTGCTGGCTAATATTAGTTAAGCTTGCACCACATTATCAAGCTATTAGCAAGTAATCAACTATTCGGATAGAAATTCTCATGCATATTGATGCATTTCATGTATCAAGCATGCTAATGTAAAATTGTGTAGTGTATTAGGTATTGTTTGTGGGATGTATTGTTCATATTGTACAGTCGCTTGCGAAAGTATTCACCCCCTTGGCATTTTTCCTATTTTGTTGTCTTACATCCTGGAATTAAAATTAAAATCGATTTTAATTTGGAATTAAACCCGGAATTAAAATATATTTTTGTATTTGTATTATTTGATTTACACAACATGCAAAATATTTTCATTGTGAAACAACAAACAAGAAATAAAACAAAAAAAATGAATTTGAGCGTGCATAACTATTCAATCCCTCAAAGTCAATACTTTGTAGAGCCACCTTTTGCAGCAATTACAACTGCAAGTCTCTTGGAGTATGTCTCCTTAAGCTTGGCACATCTAGCCACTGGGATTTTTGCCCATTCTTCAAGGCAAAACTGCTCCAGCTTCATCAAGTTGGATGGGTTCCAATGGTGTACAGCAATCTTTAAGTCATACTACAGATTCTTAATTGGATTGAGGTCTAAGCTTTGACTAGGCCATTCCAAGAAATGTAAATGTTTCCCCTTAAACCACTCAAGTGTTGTTTGAGCAGTATGCTTAGGGTCATTGTCCTGCTGGAAGGTGAACCTCCGTCCCAGTCTCAAATCTCTGGAAGACTGAAACAGGTTTCCCAAGAATTTCCCTGTATTTAGCGCCATCCATCATTCCTTAAATTCTGACCAGTTTCCCAGTCTCTGCCGACAAAAAACATCTCCACAGCATGATGCTGCCTCCACCATGCTTCACTGTGGGGATGTTGTTCTTGGGGTGATGAGAGGTGTTGGGGTTGCGCCAGACATAGCGTTTTCCTTGATGGCCAAAAAGCTCAATTTTAGTCTCATCTGACCAGAGTACCTTCTTCCATATGTTTGGGGAGTCTCCCACATGCCTTTTGGTGAACACCAAATGTGTTTGCTTATTTATTTTCTTTAAGCAATGGCTTTTTTCTGGCCACTCTTCTGTAAAGCCCAGCTCTGTGGAGTGTACGGCTTAAAGTGGTCCTATGGACAGATACTCCAATCTCCCCTGTGGAGCTTTGCAGCTCCTTCAGAGTTATCTTTGGTCTCTTTATTGCCTCTGATTAATTCCCTCCTTGCCTGGTCCGTGAGTTTTAGTGGGCTGCCCTCTCTTGGCAGGTTTGTTGTGGTGCCATATTCTTTCAATTTTTTAATAATGGATTTAATAATGGAATGTTCAAAGTTTCAGATGAAAAAAAATTATAGCCCAGCCCTGATCTGTACTTCTCCACAACTTTGTCCCTGACTTGTTTGGAGAGCTCCTTGGTCTTCCTGGTGATGCTTGGTGGTGCCCTTCGCTTAGTGGTGTTGCAGTCTCTGGGGCCTTTCAGAGCAGGTGTACATATACTGAGATAATGTGACACTTAAATAAAGTCCACCTGTGTGCAATCTAACTGATTATGTAACTTTTGAAGATAATTGGTTACACCAGATTTTATTTAGTTGCTTCATAACAATGGGGGTGAATACATATGCATGCACCACTTTTTTTTAAACAAGTTATTTTTTCATTTCAATTTGGACTATTCTGTGTATGTCCATAACATGAAATCCAAATAAAAATCCATTTATATTACAGGTTGTAATGCAATAGGAAAAACGCCTAGGGGGATGAATACTTTTGCAAGGCACAGTAAGAGCATTTCTGTTTTGTTTCTCCATCAGCTCTTATGGTGTTTTTATGGAAATGGTACCGCAGTACCGAACTTTCATGAACCATCAGTTTCAGAGTTGACTATTCATTCAGTGAGTTGAGATAAGGCAGGGCTTTACCTAGCATAGACTTATAGATGACCTGGAGCCAGCCAACAAAAGCATACAGGTCGCAGTGGTGGGTAGTATATGGGGCTTTGGTGACAAAACGGATGGCACTGTGATAGACTACATCCAGTTTGCTGAGTAGAGTGTTGGAGGCTATTTTGTAAATGACATCGCCGAAGTCAAGGATTGGTAGGATAGTCAGTTTTACGAGGGTGTTTGGCAACATGAGTGAAGGAGGCTTTGTTGCGAAATAGGAGGCTGATTCTAGATTTAATTGTGGATTGGAGATGCTTAACGTGAGTCTGGAAGGAGAGTTTACAGTCTAGCCAGACACCTAGGTATTTGTAGTTGTCCATATATTCTAAGTCAGAACCGTCCAGAGTAGTGGTGCTAGGTTTGTTAACACAATGTCCAAAGAAGGGCCAGATGTAAACAGAATAGTGTCGTCTGCGTAGAGGTGGATCAGAAGCAGGGGGTGCAGAGATGTTGGCCGGGGTAGGGTAGCCAGGTGGAAAGCATGGCCAGCCGTAGAAAAATTATTGTTGAAATGATCGATTATCGTAGACTTATCGGTGGTGACAGTGTTTCCTATCCTCAGTGGAGTGGGAAGCTGGGATGAGATGCTCTTATTGGTTCCTGACTTCCCTGAAAAGTTGCATATCGCGGGGGCTATTCGATGCTACGTGGCAACGGTGAGAGACTTGTTTCTGGAAAAGGTGGATTTTTAAAAGTATAAGCTTGAATTGTTTGGGCACAGACCTGGATAGTATGACAGAACTCTGCAGGCTATCTCTGTAGTAGATTGCAACTCCGCCCCCTTTGACAGTTCTATCTTGTCTGAAAATGGTATAGTTAGGGATGGAACTTTCAGGATTTTTGGTGGCCTTCCTAAGCCAGGATTCAGACACGGCTAGGACATCCGGGGTGGCGGAGTGTGCTAAAGCAGTGAATAAACAAAGTTAGGGAGGAGGCTTATAATGTTAACATGCATGAAACCAAGGCTTTTACAGTTACAGAAGTCAACAAATGAAAGCGCCTGGGGAATGGGAGTGATGCTGGGGGCTGCAGGGCCTGGGTTAACCTCTACATCACCAGAGGAACAGAGGAGGAGTAGGATAAGGGTATGGCTAAAGGCTATAAGAACTGGTCGCCTAGTGCGTTCGGAACAGAGAGTAAAAGGAGCAGGAGAATAGATTCAAGGCATAATGTACAGAAAATGGTATGGTAGGATGTGAGTACAGTGGAGGTAAACCTAGGCATTGAGTGACGATGAGAGAGGTTGTCTCTAGAGGCACCATTTAAGCCAGGTGAGGTCACCGCATTATCTCCATGTATGACCAATAGACGATCCAAGCCCGCAAAGCAAGAGAGCAGCTAAAGTCAGACATAACAGAGAGCCAACTGGCATTTCTGATTGACACATTGGAGAAAGGAAAGGATGATGTCATGAGCAACTATCTTGAAATTAGAGATCACATCACACCGTCAACCGAGTTAAGGCGTCGTGTTGACGCATGTTAGGCAGATATTATCAAAATTGCCTATGAAAGGATATCAGGCATTGATGAAGCGTTTGATGCGTAACAGGAAGAATGTTGTCTCCGTGAGCTACCTGATCACGACTACACTCACTCCATTTACGGCTCTACTGTCTCACAATTGAGTCAAAAGTCCAGCCATCCCTCCATGTCCTCATGTATGGCGGCGCTGTCAGCAAAGGAAGTTGAGTATGAAGTGTTGCTGGAGGAAAAGAAACAAAACTAAAGGATACAACACTTAGAAGAGCAGGAAAGGAATGATCTTGAAGCTCAGAAATGTGAGTTGGAACGACTACAGGCAGAGAGAGATGTAAGGGCAGCTCGGGCCAGGTTGGAGGCCTACAACCAGGAGGTAGTACGGGAAACTAGCTTCCAAACTGCTGACAACATTACTCCAACTACCATCCAACAACCCTCCAATGGCCCAGCGTCATCATCTCATGTGGATGTGATTCTCTGGCTCAAGCCTTCCAAGATAGCATAGCCCTTATCAACTTCCAATACCAGAGCCATTTGCTTTCAATGTGGATCCAATTCAATTCCTTGAGTGGAAAGCCTCATTTGTGTCACTCATCGATCGAAGAAGCATCTTGTCAGCTGACAAGCTTTATTATCTTAAGAAGTATGTGGGTGGCCCAGCTCTTAAGACCCTAGATGGTACATTCTACAGAAATTATGACGAGGCCTACAAAGACGCATGGAAGAAACTCAACCATAGATATGGCCAGCCACAGAGAGTCTTTAGAGAAAGGCTTGCAAACTGGCCAATAATTCAACCTAGGTACACTGTAGGACTCAGAGACGTTACAGACTTTTTGAATGCCTGTCAAGATGCTATACTTCATGTTAAAGGCCTTCAGATATTAAATGACTGAATAAAATCAGAAGCTAGTCCTAAAACCGCCTGACTGGGCAGCTTCTCGCTGGAACAGAGAAGTTACACAAACCTCGAACAATAGTGAAGAATTCCCCAGTTTCCAGGACTTTGCTACCTTTATGACGATGGAAGCAGAGATTGCCTGCAATCCGATAAATTAATTCTAGGCTCTCCATTCATCCGAATGTACCACTGAGAAACAAAATGTCAGGGAGACCAATAGGAACAAGACAAGTGTTCTCAGCACTCAAACAATCACAGATAGTGAGAATCAAAGGTCAGCCAAAGGAAGTGCGAGGCCTTTGTGTATGTTTTGCCAGGACAACAAGCATCAGCTCCATGGCTGTTCTAAATTCATGACAAAGTCTCTAGAGGAGCGACATAAATATTTGATAGAAAATAAGCTTTGCTATGGGTGCATGATACCTGGTCACAGTGCAAAGGACTGTCCTCATGACCAGACCTGTGACACCTGCAAAGGAAAGCATCCCACTTGTCTCCACGATGACAGTTATGTAAAACGGGAAAGGCCTACACCTCTGCCAATTTCTTCCCAAAATAATATGAACGAGGCAGAAACTGCATTGCCACTCCACGTAGCTGGAGAAGGACAATCTACTAACACTTCCATGATCGTACCAGTGTGGGTGTCATCAAAGAACAACTCAGGTGCTAAAAACGTATCTACGCCCTGCTTGACACTCAGTGATACCTCATTAATTGACCAGGAAGTGAGCAACGCTTTACAAGCAGACAGGTATCCAGTGAACCCGAAATTAACTACTATGATAGGACGTGACACAGTTGTGAAAAGCGAAAGAGTCTCAGGGCATCGTGTGAAGGTTACAGCTCCACTATCCATATCGATCTTCCTCCAACCTACACAAAGGATTGCATACCTGTAAACCGCACCCACATTTCGACCTGTGAAACGGCCAAGAACTGGAATCATCTCTCCACAGTAGTAGATGAAATCGCACCACTGAAGGATTGTGAGGTTGGCCTTCTGATAGGCTTACAACTGCTCAAGGGCAATGGCACCAAAACAAATGATTTTAGGTGGGAATGATGAACCCTACACTGTTCAAACTGACTTAGGATGGAGCATTGTGGTGCGCTCATCACCGTTCCTCGATACACCAAGTGTCGCTAGTCTGTGGCACTGGGAAATTGTCAAAGAGACCCCCCCCCCTCAGCAACCGTTGCAGATGCTATTCGCATTCTGGAGTCCGATTTCAAGAATGCCAGTGAAGATGGCAAGACAGTGTCTCAGGATGACATCCTTTGCTTGAACAAGCTGAATGATGTGTCACAGGCCGGCTCATAGCCTGTGGCAATAATGTGGGGACACGAACAACAGGTATAGGCCAATCAAAAGGTTTTTTATTATAAACCAAACGATTAACTTTATACAAAGAAAAAGGAATGAGGTGTGAAAGTATTATAATGTAAGGTGTATGTAAAGTGCAGGGATGCGGGAATCTGTGCGTGTTAATGACTGAGTGAAATCTATGCAAAACTACAAAGGAACAAACAAAACAGGATCATACCTGGAGTAGCAGAAAGAGAGAGACAAGAGTGATTAGTGAAGCCATTTAAATAACCTGAGAGCAGGTGACTCCAATCACTAACGACCCTCCTCTGCCTGCAGGAGGAACCGCCCCTGCACTGCGGAGGAGGGGCCATGACAGATGGCATAAGGAAAAATAGCCATGGCCATTACGAAATGCCCTTGCCTTTTAAGAAGAGACCCAATCTTCCCGACAACAAACAACTCGCCATTGTATAGCTAAGCTATCTCAAAAGGAAACTGTTAAAGGATGAAAGGTATAAGGAACATTATGGCAATGAAAATAGTGACCCGGAAGAAGTTGAAGGTGATGGAAATGCAGCTGAGAAAGGGTATATTGCTGTCTATCATCCTAAGAAGCCAGATAAGCTACGCATAGTATTTGATTGCTCTGCCAAGTACAAGGGAACCAGTTTAAATGACCATCGGCTTCCAGGGCCTGATTTGATAACAAGCTGAACTGTGTTCTCATGCGTTTTCGGCAGCACCCTATTGCATTGATGTGTGACATTGAGAAGATGTTTCACCAGTTCCATGTGCCTGAGACTGACCGAAACTACCTATGCTTCCTTTGGTGGATAAAGTGAGACATTACTGCACAGCCACAAGAGTTCCGCATGAAGGTGCATCTCTTTAGCGCTGCATCATCTCCTGGACGTGCAAACTATGGGCTGAATCATCTAGCTAAGGAGAACAGAGACCTATACCCTCTGGGCTCTGAGCAACTTTTACGTAGATGACGGGGTCACAAGCATAGACAGTACGGTACATGCTATTCAGTTTGCACGTGAGGCTCGAGAACCTTGTGCAATGGGTGGTCTTTGACTGCACAACTTTGTATCCAATGACAGAGCTGTCCTAGAAAGCATACCGCCATCTGAACGTGCATCCGACATTAAGGACCTTAACCTTGCATTTGATGACTTGCCATTGGAAAGAGCACTAGGGATTCAGTTGCACATTGAGTCTGACTGCTTCAAGTTCAATGACAATCTCAAGGACTAACCTGCAAAGCATTGAGGTGTACTGTTTACAGTTGCCTCCTTGTATTATCCTTTAGGGGTTGTAGCTCCATTCCTGATCAATGCAAAAAGAGTACTGCAGGAAATGTTTAGGCATGGCACAGGTTGGGATGACCCTCTGACTGATGAACTTCAACCAAAGTTGGAATGTTGGAAAAACGATCTTGTTCATTTGGAGACGGTGAACATACCCCGTAGTTATGCACCAGCTGACTTTGGAAGGGTTACCAAAACAGAGATACATGATTTCTCTGATGCAAGCACGAGTGGATATGGTCAGTGTTCATATTTGAGACTCAAGGATGAAGAGGGAGACATTCATTTTGCTTTAGTCATGGGAAAATCTCCTGTCACTCCCACAAAGGTCACAACTATTCCCAGACTAGAACTCACAGGTGAGATCCGGGAGTCAGAAAGGCTCAAACACTAAACACGAGAACTACAGAACAAGTAAGTCTTGCAGATCGTCTGTCTAACCTCTCATCCTGGTCTTGGGCTTCTCAAGCTGTTGCATGTATTCTTTGAGGAATCAGCAAGGACAGATCAAATGGTCTCTCGACGGTAATGGAACGGGAGTACGCAGAGCGCCTCATAATCGAAGATGTGCAGGGATAGGTATATCAAGATGAGCTTAAGTTGCTAAGTAAAGGGATTCAACTGACACTCCAGAATTAGTTGTACCGCCTCAATGCCTTCCTAGACAAAAATGGTGTGCTCAGGGTGGGAGGAAGACTTTGTGACTCGTCTCTTCCTAACCCAGTCAAACACCCTGCAATCATTTCCAAGGAACACCACATCACAAAAATGAGAATTGCTCACTACCATGAATAGGTCAAACACCAGGGTAAAAGCCTCAGCTTTAATGAGATCAGGTCAAATGGCTACTGGATCCCAGGTATCAATAGCATCTTATCTTCGCCAATGTGCGACTTGTAGAAAGCTCAGGACAACCACAGAGGAGCAAAAGATGGCTGATCTCCCCCCAGAGCGTGTGGACTCATCACCTCCCCTATACATACTGCAGTATGGATTGTTTTGGCCCATTTGTCATTAAGCAAGGACGAAGAGTGCACAAAAGGTATGGTCTTGTCTTAACCTGCTTTTGCTCTTGTGCAGTTCATATTGAAATGTTAGATGACGTGTCAACAGATGCCTTCATATGGTCTGCGTTGCATCATAGCCATATGTGGCGTAGTTCGTCAGATTAAATGTGACCAAGGAAGCAACTTTGTGGGAGCCAAAAATGAACTGAAGGAAGCACTCAAGGAAGTTAACATGGACAGGCTGACTGCCTATCTCGTTGAGAAACAGTGTGAATTCAGCATGGTGACTGGGAGCGACAGATCAAGACAGTGAGAAGCATTTGACATGTTAAACATTACAAAAAGTGTGATATTATTCTGTGCATGTACCATACGTGTTCGGGAATAAGTTTCATAGTCAGGCAAAAGTGTATGAAACAAAATCATGAGTGGCTGAGCCCATCTTTGCTATTTTGTTCACTTGTCAGGTTATTCATTATTTATAACCCACCTGTCACTCTGAAGCTTCTCCTGAGGCATTGACAAAGGAAACAGGAGGGCTCCATAATATTCCCAACACCTCTGTGTGTTCCACCTCAGAGCTCACAGCTCTATCTCTGGCTCAACTCACAGAGCAGTGCAACAATGCACCAGCCAAACTATTTATCTATGGGGGCAGAGTCAAGTCATTGGTGCCAGGTTGGCTTCTACTGCCTAACATCCTCTCTATGCCAGCCTGTTATCCATCTTATGGGACAGATTGTTGTTGCATGTGTCGTGTCACCCTGACAACTTCTTTTTAGGGCTTGTGTGGCAGCACCAGCCTGGTTATTTTTCCTTGGGCAGTCCAGCTTGTCCTTGTATGCCAGTTGAGTGGTTCGTCCCCTTTGACAGCATGCTATTTCACCTTTGGCGTTCTGTGCGGCTGGTGGCTCACCGCTGGAAGTCAATGTCTCTGCTTACTACGTTCCAATTAACTTCTTCAGGCTAGGGTCCTTTTTTCTCAATTTCTGCCTGACTGATGTGCCCAAAGTAAACTGCCTGTTGCTCAGCCCCTGAAGCCAGGACATGCATATAATTGGTACCATTGGAAAGAAGACAAGTTGAAGTTTGAAGAAGTGTTAAAATGATGAAGGAGACTATAACAAAATAGAAATGTTAGGAGAAAATCCAAAGAAAAACCAAACAGAATTTTTTTTTGAGAGCTCATGCTCTTACAATAGAAAGTATAGGGAAATAATTTAATCTAGCTCCCAGTATGCAATTCATATGGCTTCCACTGGGTGTGAGCATTCATTGTTCAAGGTTTCAGGCTTGTTTATTCTAAAACGAGTAAGAATAATGAGTTTTAGTACTGGGACACACTATTGGAAATTTGAGTATGCGCGCGCGATGAAGAGAAGACCTGCTAATATTGTTTTCCTATTGAACATACTTTTTTCCTTATGAAATATTGTAGTTTGTTTAGCGGTAGATTTTTGAATTCCTTTCTCTGCATGTTGAATGCATGGATTACTCAAAACGATGGCGCCAACTAAACTGTCTTTTTGGGATATAAAGGATTTTATCTAACAAAACTACACTATATGTTATAGCTGGGACCCTTTGGATGACAAATCAGAGGAAGATTTTCAAAAAGTAAGTGAATATTTAATCGTGAATTTATGACACGTGTGCCGGTGGAAAAACATTTTGATGTGGGGAGCCGTACCCAAACAATCGCATGGCATGCTTTCGCTGTAATACGCCACTGTAAATCGGACAGTGCAGTTAGATTAACAAGAATTTAAGATTTCAACCGATATAAGACATTTTTATGGTTATTCATTTGAATTGCGCACCCTCCAGTTTCACTGGAAGTTGTCTCGCTAGTGGGACCCCTATCCCAGAGTTAACTCTCCACCCTCCTCACCAGAGTTTCGTATCTATCCCCCAGAACCACCTGTGACCCTCTGGCAGGCGCCAATCCAACAACAAAGCCATCACAGCTCTTATGATTACTAGAATAGAACATTTTGTAGATCTACCACTGTCATCATGCCTGGTGTGTTTCGGCCTTGCTCCCAGTCACATGTAGCTGCATATCACTGCACCATGCATGTGAATGAAGCCCTAAAACGGGTGACCAATTTGGACTTTTATTTTATGAGCTTTCTATCCTCGCTGTATATTTGACAGTTTAGTGTGACTTATTTTGAAAGTTGTTTTTATACCTTCTCTGCTTTTACGTGCCAAGGATATATGGGAAACGGGCGCGAGAGGAAAAGGAAAATAAGTTCTTGTTAAGGTTGTTTTATGAGCATTCTATCCTCGCTGTATATTCAACAGTTTAGTATGACTTTTATTTTGAAAGCAGGTTTTTTGCCCTCTCTGTTTTACGCGCCAAGGTTATATGGGAAACGCCCTTATATCTCGCGCCGAGAGAGGAAAAGAACAATACGTTCTTGTTTAGGTTGTTCAAGCACCCAAGAAACAACTTCAAACTTAGAACCTAGCTAAAAAGAGAACAAGGTGTTTTCTGTCTTTCAATATTGGTCTTGTTTCAGATATCTTTCTAATTATTTTGAACCTGTACTGAACAGATATTTGTGTTGTAATTGATGTTAAGAAGTCTGCTAGCAATATGACGTTATTAGCTGTAGCCTAGCTCCACTGGGTGCTGGCTAATATTAGTTCATCTTCCACCACATTATCAAGCTATTAGCAAGTAATCAACTATTCGGGAAGAAATTCTCATGCATATTGATGAATTTGATGTATCAAGCACGCTAATGTAAAGTTGTGTAAAAGTGTATTGTTTGTGGAATGTTTTGTTCATATTGTAAGAACATTTTTGTTTTGTTTCTCCATCAGCTCTTACGGTGTGTTTATGGAAATGGTACCACATTAAACTTTCATGAACCATCAGTTTGAGAGTTGACCAATGCTACAATGCAAGCTGGGGGGGAGAGAGAGTCCTCAAAAGCCTTCTCATCATAAAACATAGAAATTCAAAACAAATGCTTAACAGATCATTATCATAATTTGGCATTTAAACCTTTCTAATGATCCCTAAATCCAAGAGTGATGATGTAGGCTTATTTCTATAGAGGCAATATGTGACCCGTTTCAGGAAACTTGGCATATTGTCGCGGGTCACTACTTCACAGGAGAGCCGTTTGAACGTAAGCTTTTTTGGTAGAAATGCCTTCTTGAACATGTGAACTTTTATGTGCATTCGTAACAAAATTGTATGCTCTCCGTAAATCCGAATAAAATTGTTAAATTACGAGCCTAGTTGGTTTAGCACCAGAAAAAGTCAGCAAACTTCCCGCTAGCTACGATTGGCTGAGATAATGAGTGGGCTGGGCATGCCGAGAGCTGAGTTTGGATTAGTCTGCCATATAGCACGCTTCTGTCTATTTAAGCTCGTCAGTATGTGTAGGTAATCCTGTCCACCACAGCTTTTTTTTAAATGTATTGTGTAGTAAACTACATAAGTGTTGCTCTCCACTTTCTGTAGGACTGTTTTGACTGTTTCTGTAGGACTGTTTCCAAGTATGATAGCTAAGGAGATGGAGAAAACACCTGTCTCCGGATTTCATTTTCCAACTAAGGGCAACCATGGCATCCGTGACAGGAGACGATTTCATCTATTATGTATACGGGTAAGATAGTTTAGCTAGCTACATTTTCAGATTTTACATGTTTCTAATTTTGACAGAAAGTTGTTTCATTTTAAGTTAAAGTGTACTGTTAGCTAGCTAATGTTAGCTGGTTGGCTCGCTAGCTAATGTTATGTGTATGATCTTATTATTCAAATCTCAGAGCCATTTGTTTGGCTAGTTATAGCCTACTGTTAACTAGCTAACATTGAACCTGGTTGGTTAGTTACCTGCATATGCAAGCAGGGTAGTAACGTCACGAGTGGGGATTATGGTTTAGCTAGCTAGCTAGCTACATGTCTTAACAAATTACTCCACTTTGCAAGCATCCATTTCAATCGAATGTCACTGAAACAACTGTTGACAGACGTAAAGTTAGCTGGCAAATTCACTATCTATTCCGATTTCAGACCACGGGTAAGTCTAGCATGCTACATTTTCATATATTACACATTTCTAATTTTGACATAACATCTTTTAATTTGAAGTTAAAGTGTACTGTTAGCTTGCTAGCGAGTAGAAGATCACCTGATCAAAGCTGTCAGGGGAGTGCTGCTGGAAATTATTGTGGGAGGGAGGTCAAAACAGGGAGGTGGAAGGTGACATTTTCTTAATGTAAAACCTGAACACACATTACTGTTTGGTTCATTTATAGCTCATATTAGCCCCAGGGCTTTTGTGTTATGCCTAAGTAATAGAGAGGAATCAAAGCCATGCAGGAATTTTAAAGAAAAGAAAGAAGAAGCTTCTCATATTTGGGAAGTATTTTGTGGACAGCAGGGAGTGTACATATATATAAAAATTCCTGCATGGCTTTGATTCCTCTCTTCATTGCCTAGGCATAACACGTATGCCATGGGGTTAATATGATGATATATGATGTTCTACTTGTCCAATTTCCTTGGGAAATCAATGACCCCTGTTAACCAAATGGCAACCCTGGAAAGTAATGGGTTTAGCAGGACTCTGGGGTAAGGGCGAGAGTACACTGGCTTTAAATCCTATCCTGAGGCCTCTGATAAACTAACCTACAGTATGGACACCCCTGATTTGAACAGTGTTTCCTGACATTTTCACTGAAATAAGCCCATCCCTGGTGATGCATAGTATTTAGTATATATTTGGGTTTCATGTGACAATTCTAGAAAATGCAAATGATCTAAAGCAAAATATCAGATCTGTCTCTCAGTCTTATGACCAAACAAAATACTAATTTAGTCTAAAAGCCTTATCACAATTATTTCAGCTAGTTTATCTAGTTCAGTGTCTTTCTGGTATTGCATCAGCTGTGACACGGCTATAATTGACTATATGAGCAGACTAATCTGGCTAGTGTTGTAGGTCTGAGGGAGAGAGAAAAAAGCCTAGTGGTAGTAATTAATGGAGGGGTTCCAGACTGGTCTTGGCAGAATTAAAGCTATTTGTAACACAATTAAAAAGGTAGACAGTGCTGGATGAGTTATAATGGAATCAATAGTAGCCATTCTCAGAGACGTTACATCATCATTTGCAGGTAGCTGTTGTCTGGTGATTAAAAGTCCTGAGTGTTCTGAATCAGTTACATTGCTCTGGAAATGCTCTGAAGTTCAGGACTAATGATTTCACAGTAACACAAACTTCGAAAATGGAAAAACAGTGGACTGGGCATCGTCCACCATCATTAGTCATATGCAGTGGTGGAAAAAAGTACCTAATTGTCATACTTGAGCAAAAGTAAAGATTCCTTAACAAAAAATGACTCAAGTGAAAGTCACCCAGTAAAATCATACTTGAGTAAAATAAAAAAAAGTATCAAAAGTAAAAGTATTAACCATTTCAAATTCCTTTTATTGAGCAAACAAGAAGGCCCGATTGTCTTGTTTTTTAAATTGACAGTTAGTCACGGGCACACTCCAACACTCAGACATAATTTACATACAAAGCATTTGTTTTTAGTGAGTCCGCCAGATCAGATGCAGTAGGGAAAAAGTATAAATAGTAATGTAAAGTACATATACCCCAAAAAACTACTTAAGAAGTACTTTTACTGAAGTACTTTACACTACTGGTCATATGGCCAACAACCATGTTGTATTTTCATTTATAAAAGAAAAATGAGTCAATATAGGGTTCAGAGGGGCAAAGGAAATCAATTCTTACAATTCATAAATCTATTGAAAATGTGTTTTTGAGGTCATTAAAACAGGAATACTGTACTTGTTCTACAGAACATTCACAGGTGAAGTCCAGATATAAAACATGTACAGTACCAGTCAAAAGTTTGGACGCACCACCTCATTCAAGAGTTTTTCTACATTGTAAAATAATAGGGAAGACATCAAAACTATGAAATAACTCATATGGAATCATGTAGTAACCAAAAAAGTGTTACACAAATTAAAATATATTTTAGATCGTTCAAACCCTTTGATTTGATGACAGCTTTGCACACTCTTGGCATTCTCTCACCCAGCTGAGCATGCTTTTCCGTCACTCTGCAGTCCAACTCATCCCAAACCATCTCAATTGGGTTGAGGTCGGGTGATTGAAGAGGCCAGATCATCTGATGCAGCACTCCATCACTCTCCTTGATCAAATAGCCCTTACACAGCCTGGATGTGTGTTTTGAGTCATTGAAAAACAAATGATAGTCCCACTAAGCGCAAATCAGATGGGATGGCGTATCGCTGCAGAATGCTGTGGTAGCCATGCTAGTTAAGTGTGCCTTGAATTCTAAATAAATCAGCGACAGTGTCACTAGCAAAGCACCCTCACACCTCCTCCTCCATGCTTCACGGTGGGAACCACACATGCGGAGATCATCCGTTCACCTACTCTGCATCTCACAAAGATACGGCGGTTGGAACCAACAATCTCAAATTCGGACTCTTCAGACCAAAGGACAGATTTCCACCGGTCTAATGTACATTGCTTGTTTTTCTTGTCCCAAGCAAGTCTCTTATTATTGGTGTCCTTTAGTAGTGGTTTCTTTGCAGCAATTTGACCATGAAGGCCTGATTCACGCATTCTCCTCTGAACAGTTGATGTTGATGTGTCTGTTACTTGAACTCTGTGAGCATTTATAAGGGATGCTATCTGAGGTGCAGTTAATTGACGATTTCTGAGGCTGGCAACTCTAATGAATTTATCCTCTGTAGCAGAGGTAACTGGGTCTTCCATTCTTGTGGTGGTCCTCATGAGAGCCAGCGCCATCATAGCGCTTGGTGGTTTTTGCGACTGCACTTGAAATTCTTGAAATTTTCCAGATTGACTGGCCTTCATGTCTTAAAGTAATGATGGATTGTCGATTCTCTTTGCTTATTTGAGCTGTTCTTGCCATAATATGGACTTGGTCTTAAAATAAAATGACATTTTATTTGTCACGTGCGCCGAATACTACAGGTATCTTACAGTGAAATGCTTACTTACAGGCTCTAACTAATAGTGCAAAAAAGGTATTAGGTGAACAATAGGTAACTAAAGAAATAAAAAGACTGGCTATATACAGTAACGAGGCTATAAAACTAGCGAGGCTACATACAGACACCGTTTAGTCAGCCTGATTGCGGTAGTATGTACATGTAGATGTGGTTAAAGTGACTATGCATATATGATGAACAGAGAGTAGCAGTAGTGTAAAAGAGGGGTTGGTGGGTGGCGGGACACAATGCAGATAGCCCGGTTAACCAATGTGAGGGAGCACTGGTTGGTTGGCCCAATTGAGGTAGTATGTACATGAATGCATAGTTAGAGTGACTATGCATATATGATAAACAGAGAGTAGCAGCAGCGTAAAAAGAGGGGTTGGGGGGGAACACAATGCAAATAGTCCAGGTAGCCATTTGATTACCTGTTCAGGAGTCTTATGGCTTGGGGATAAAAACTGTTGAGAAGCCTTTTTGTCCTAGACTTGGCACTCCGGTACTACTTGCCATGTGGTAGTAGAGAGAACAGTCTATGACTGGGGTGGCTGGGGCCTTTGACAATTTTTTGGACCTTCCTCTGACACCGCCTGGTGTAGAGGTCCTGGATTTTTATTTCACCTTTATTGAACCAGGTGGGCTTGTTCAGTTATCAGTTATCATTTACAACTGCGACCTGGCCAAAAATAAAGCAAAGCAGTTCGACACATACAACAACACAGAGTTACACATGGAATAAACAAACATACAGTCAATAATACAGTAGAAAAAATCTATATACATTGTGTGCAAATGTGGTAAGATAAGGGAGGTAAGGCAATAAATAGGCCATGGTGGCGAAGTAATTACAACATACCAATTAAACACTGGAGTGATTGATGTGCAGAATATAAATGTGCAAGTAGAGATACTGGGGTGCAAAGGAGCAAGATAAATAAATAAATACAGTTTGGGGATGAGGTAGTTTGATGGGCTATATTATAGATGGGAGATGTACAGGTGCAGTGATCTGTGAGCTGCTCTGACAACTGGTGCTTAAATCTAGTGAGGGAGATATGAGTCTCCAGCTTCAGTGATTTTTGCAGTTTGTTCCAGTCATTGGCAGCAGAGAACTGGAAGGAAAGGCGGCCAAACGAGGAATTGGCTTTGGGGGTGACTAGTGAGATATACCTGCTGGAGCGCGTGCTACAGGTGGGTGCTGCTATGCTGACCAGTGAGCTGAGATAAGGTGGGGCATTACCTTGCAGAGACTTGTAGATGACTTGGAGCCAGTGGGTTTGGCAACGGGTATGAAGCGAGGGCCAGCCAACGAGAGCGTACAAGTCGCAATGGTGGGTAGTATGTGGGGCTTTGGTGACAAAACGGATGGCACTGTGATGCATCCAATTTGTTGAGTAGAGTGTTGAAGTCTATTTTGTAAATGACATCGCCGAAGTCGAGGATCGGTAGGATGGTCAGTTGTACGAGGGTATGTTTGGCAGCATGAGTGAAGGATGCTTGGTTGCGAAATAGGAAGCCGATTCTTGATTTAATTTTGGATTGGAGATGCTTAATGTGAGTCTGGAAGGAGAGTTTACAGTCTAAACAGATACCTAGGTTTTTATAGTTGTCCACATATTCTAAGTCAGAACTAAGTCATCCAGAGTAATGAGGCTGGACGGGCAGGCAGGTTTCAGGCTGTGATCGGTTGCAGAGCATGCATTTAGTTTTACTTGCATTAAAGAGCAGTTGGAGGCAACGGAAGGAGAGTTGAAGCTCGTCTGGAGGTTAGTTAACACAGTGTCCAAAGAAGGGCCTGAAGTATACAGAATGGTGTCGTCTGCGTAGAGGTGGATCAGAGAATCACCAGCAGCAAGAGCAACATCATTGATGTATACAGAGAAGAGAGTTGACCCGACTATTGAACCCTGTGGCACCCCCATAGAGGCAAGCAGCTGGATGGCAGGCAGCTTAGCCCTGTGATGTACTGGGCCTTACGCACTACACTCTGTAGTGCCTTGCGTTCAGAGGCCAAGCAATTGCCGTACCAGGCAGTGATGCAACCAATGCTCTCACGGAGTTCAAGATTCAGTTTCAGAGGGAGGTGTTAAGTCCCAGGATCCTTAGCTTAGTGATGATCTTTGAGGGTACTATGGTGTTGAACGCTGAGCTGTAGTCAATGAATAGCATTCTCACATAAGTGAAATTTTTGTCCAGGTGGGAAATGTCAGTGTGGAGTGCAATAGAGATTGCATCATCTGTGGATCTGTTTGGGCGGTATGCAAATTGGTGTGGGTCTAGGGTTTCTGGGATAATGGTGTTTATGTAAGCCATTACCAACCTTTCAGAGCACTTCATGGCTATGGACGTGAGTGCAACGGGTCTGTAGTCATTTAGGCAGGTTGCCTTTGTGTTCTTGGGCACAGGGACTATGGTGGTCTGCTTGAAACATGTTGGTATTATAGACTCAATCAGGGACATGTTGAAAATGTCAGTGAATACACCTGCTAGTTGGTCAGCACATGCCCGGGCACATGTCCTGGTAATCCGTCCGGCCCCGCAGCTTTGTATATGTTGACCTGTTTAATGGTCTTACTCACGTCGGCTACGGAGAGCGTGATCACACAGTCGTCCGGAACAGCTGATGCTCTCATTCATGCCTCAGTGTTGCTTGCCTCGAAGCGAGCATAGAAGTGATTTTGCTTGTCTGGTAGGCTCATGTCACTGGGCAGCTCGCGGATGGCCTTTCCTTTGTAGTCTGTAATAGTTTGCAAGCCCTGCCACATATGATTGAGCGTCGTAGCCGGTGTAGTATGATTCAATCTTAGTCCTGTATTAACGCTTTGCCTGTTTGATGGTCCGTCGCAGGGCATAGCAGGACTTCTTGTAAGCTTCCGGGTTAGAGTCCCGCACCTTGAAAGCGGCAGCTCTACCCTTTAGCTCAGTGCGAATGTTGCCTGTAATCCATGGCTTCTGGTTGAGGTATGTACGTACAGTCACTGTGGGGAAGACGTCCTCGATGCACTTATTAATAACGCCAGTGACTGATGTGGTTTACTCCTTAATGCCATCGGAAGAATCCTGGAACATGTCCCAGGAGGGCAAATAGCAAAACAGTCCTGTAGTTTAGCATCTTCATCTGACCACTTTTTTATCGACCGAGTCACTGGTGTTTCCTGCGTTAATTTTAGCTTGTAAGCAGGAAGCAGAAGGATAGAATTGTGGTGGGATTTACCAAATGGAGGGCGAGGGAAAGCTTTGTACACGTCTCTGTGTGTGGAGTACAGGTGATCTATAATTTTTTTCCCTCTGGTTGCACGTTTAAGATGTTGATAGAAATTTGGTAGAACTGATTTAAGTTTCCCTGCAAGTTTCCCTGTCTCCGGCCACTTGGAGCGCTGCCTCTGGGTGAGTGGTTTCCTGTTTGCTTATTTCCTTATACTGCTGACTGAGTGCGGTCTTAGTGCCAGCATCCGTATGTGGTGGTAAATAAACAGCCACGAAAAGTATAGCTGAGAACTCTCTAGGCAAGTAGTGTGGCCTGCAATTCATCACAATATACTCTACTTCAGGCGAGCAAAATCTAGAGACTTCTTTAGATTTTGTGCACCAGCTGTTGTTTACAAATATACAGAGACCGCCTTCCCCTCGTCTTACCGGAGTTTGCTGTTCTATCTTGCTGGTGCGGCGTATATCCCGCTAGCTGAATATCCATGTCGTCATTCAGCCATGATTTCGTGAAACATTGGCTATTACAGTTTGATGTCCCGTTGGTAGGATATTCATGATCGTACCTAGTCTAATTTATTGTCCAATGATTGCACGTTGGCGAGTAGTATTGACAGTAACGGCAGCTTTCCCACTCGCCTTCTCCGTGTCCTGACCAGGCATCCGGCTCTTTGTCCTCTGTACCTGCATCACTTCCTCTTGCAAATAACGGGGATGTCGGCCCCGTGGGTTGTTTGGAGCCCCGGGGGCTGTTTGTCTTGTGCGTCATCCTTATTGTAGAAAACATATTTGTCTAATCCGAGGTGAGTGATCGCTGTCCTGATATCCAGAAGCTCTTTTTTTGCCGTAAGATACGGTATGCAGACACATAATGTACAAAGTAAGTAAAAAAAAGAACGCAAAAAAAGTTAACTGCCTGTTGCTCAGGCCCTGAAGTCAGGATATGCATATAATTGCTACCATTGGAAAGAAAACACTTTGATGTTTGTAGAAATGTTAAAATAATGTAGGAGACTATAACACAATAGATATAGTAGGAGAAAATCCAAAGAAAAACCAACCAGAATTTTGTTTTTGTTGAGAGACCACCAGCTAAAATCGGTTTCCTATTGAACATACTTCTTTCCGTAAGAAATATTATAGTTTGATTATATTTTCGGGTATCTGAGGAGTCAATAGAAACATATTTTGACTTGTTGAAACAAAGTTTAGGGGTAGATTTTTGGATGCATGCTTTGCACATTGAACGAGTGGATTACTCAAATCGATGGCGCCAACTAAACTGACTTTTTGGGATATAAAGAATGATTTTATCTAACAAAATGACACTACATTTTATAGCTGGGACCCTTTGGATGACAAATCAGAGGAATATTTATTTTTAAATAAGTGAATATTTAATCGCTATTTGTGAATTTATGAAACCTGTGCCGGTGGAAAAATATTTTGATGTGGGGCGCCGTCCTCAAACAATCGCATGGCATGCTTTCGCTGTAATAGCTACCGTAAATTGGACAGTGCAGTTAGATTAACAAGAATAGAAGCTTTCAACCGATATAAGACACTTGTATGTACCTAAGTGTTTAACTTTTTATGGCTGCAGGGGCAGTATTGAGTAGCTTGGATGAAAGGTGCCCATATCAAACAGCCTGCTCCTCATTCAGAGTTGCTAATATTTGCATATTATTATTAGTTTTCAATAGACAACACTCTGAAGTTTCTAAAACAGTTTGAATTATGTCTGTGAGTATAACAGAACTCATATAGCATGCAAAAACCTGAGAAATTCCACTTCCTGTTTTTTTTCTGGAGGTGGCAGATTTTCAACCAAGGTCTCATTGAAATTACAGCGAGATATGGATGAGTTTTCACTTCCTACGCCTTCCACTAGATGTCCGCAGTCAATAGAACTGTGTCTGATGACTCTAATGTGAAGGGGGGACCATGCTTTCACCAGACGCGTTCACACTTATCTGAAGTAATTCTAATTCTCCGGTTGGGACGTTATTCAAGATATATGTAAACAACATTCTAAAGATTGATTCAGTACATCGTTTGACATGTTTATACTGACTGTTACGGAACATTTGGATATTTCGTCACGTTATAGTGGACGCGCTTTGTGACTTTGGAATTGTTTACCAAACGCGCTAACCAAAGTAGCTAATTGGACATAAATAACGGACATTTTCGAACAAATCAAGCATTTATTGTGGACCTTGGATTTATAGGACTGCATTCTGATGAAGTTCATCAAAGGTAAGGAAACATTTATCATGTATTTTCTGGTTTCTGTTGACTCCAACGTGGAGGCTAATTTGGCTACTGTTCTGAGCGCCGTCTCAGATTATTGCATGGGTTGCTTTTTCCATAAAAAAAAATGAAATCTGACACAGTGGTTGCATTAAGGAGAGGTATATCTATAATTCCATGTATAACTATAACTTGTATTATCATCTACATTTATGATGAGTATTTCTGTTGAAACGATGTGGCTATGCAAAATCACTTGATGTTTTTGATCTAGTGAATCTAATGCACCAATGTAAACTCAGATTTTTTTATATAAATATGAACTTTATCAAACAAAACATGCATGTATTGTGTAACATGAAGTCCTATGAGTGTCATCTGATGAAGATAATTCAAGGTTAGTGATTAATTTTATCTTTATTTATGCTTTTTGTGAATGCTATATTTTGCTGGAAAATGGCTGTGCTTATTGTGGTTTGGTGGAGACCTAATAATCGTTTGTAGTGCTTTCCTGAAAAGCCTATTTGAAATCGGACACTTTGGTGGGATTAACAAATCGAGAATAGCTTTAAAATTATATGTAAGACACATGTATGTTTTAGGAATTGTAATTATGAGATTTCTGTGGTTTGAATTTGGCGCCCTCTATTTTCACTGGTTGTCATATCGATCCCTATATCGGGATTGCAGCCATAACAGGTTAATGTCCATAATGTCCATAATGTTTAGCGGGACGCCTATCCCTGAGAGGTTTTTAAGCTGGTTGAGAGAATGCAAAGTTGTCATCAAGGCAAAAGGTGGCTACTCTGAAGAATCTCAAATATATTTTTAATTTGTTTAACACTGTTTTTAGTTATTAGATGATTCCATATGTGTTATTTCATTGTTTTGATGTCTTCACTATTATTCTAATATATAGAAAATAGTAAAAATAAAGAAAAACCTAGGAATGAGTAGGTGTGTCCAAACTTATGACTGGTACTGTATGTAATAGACTATGTACCTCACACATAGTTCATAGAGCATTAAGAATTAAACCTGTTAATACAGCCCCACCTGAATGGCTGACAAGTGGCTTACTGCCTTTGATGAGATCTACGCTGTACACAATGACATTATCGGTGTGTGATGAGCTATTACTAATGCATGACCTATGATAACTAACTACACCATCCTTTTCCAGATGTCACACATCTCTGTTAGAAGTTTGTATTCAGTTAGCCAGTCAACGACAGTCACTTAGACGCCTCTCTGACAGTAGACTGCTTCCTCAGTCTTTTTTGGTATCAGCAGTTTGATGGTGAGCAGCCATCCACCGTTTTTTGACCGCCCACTGATGGTTATTTTATTGGTCGCTCTTTGAGGGGAGAGTATAACATGTTGTTGTTCATCTAAGGGATTGTGTACTGTGCACAGAGCTTGGCAGTCAAAATCATCCTTTAGGATATTTAATTTGATTTGATAAATGGGGCTGTTTTTTTTCTCTCCAGCCCAGTACAGTACATCAGTGAACCAGTAATGGATTATTTAAATAGGTTTAAATTCTTGTGCAGAAAATGAACTAGTTTCCCGTCCAATTTTTCTTAAAAGATGCTGAAAGGGGTTTTCTTTATCACTCTGTGAAATGTGGTTTAATGCTATTGTAACTATTCTCGTTGGTGGAAGGAGAGGAGGACCAAAATGCAGCGTGGTAAGGGTTCGTCATATTTTAATAGAAAAACTGAACACTACACAAAATAACAACGAAAAGAGAAAACAAAACATTTCTGCCAGGTGAATAGACACTAAACAGAAATTAAACACCCACAACCAAAATGGGGAAAACAGGCTACCCAAGTATGATTCTCAATCAGAGACAACGAACGACACCTGCCTCTGATTGAGAACCATACTAGGCCAAACACATAGAAATATAACAACATAGAAAAAAGAACAGACTACCCACCCCAACTCACACCCTGACCAACCTAACACAGACATAAAAAAGGAACTCAGGTCAGAATGTGACAGCAATTTATTTGTGGGATAGGCTTTTGGTGTGGAGGGAGATGGAGAGCACAACTGCACAGTAGCTGAACATAGCCTGTTAAGTTCACAATGGCATGTTTCTCCAGCACCTTGTATCCAGGCTAATCTAAGAGATGTCTCTAAAATAGGTTACTAAACCGCACTAAGCAATTACATTTGCAGACTAATGGGGAGATCTATCAACGTTTACACCCCTAAGTAGATAAATGATAGTGGAATTAGCTTGGATAATTAATTTACCTTTCCCTGCAAACATAATACTGGTAATTCTGTAATTCTACAAGGTCAATCGTCAATAAGATCGAAGTTAATGTATCTGCAGATATTACCAGACATATTCCTCTACTGAACAACACACCTTCAGAAGAGGCGGTCTCTTCACAGTTAATACACTAATTAGACAACTGAATTATGTGCAGTAATTTATGTGCTCTGTGCATTCATGTTGCCTACAGGCCATTATGAATTGCAGTAGAGTATCACGCAGATAAAGAGTAATAACTTTCCTGTACATTGTTAGGCCATATAAAAGGTCAGATCTCTTTCTAGTCCAGTAATATAGGCGTAAAATATGAGTTTGTGCCACTGTCCCTAACCATTTTAATCAATGTCCCTGTTATCCTTTGTTGTACTGGGCATCCAATGACAATGGATAACACTACAGATTCATCAAGCCATCAAATGAATAACAACTCCATCAAGCTATCGAACATAACTCCCTTTGAAAGCGATTGCACGTCTTTGTTTGGGGGACGTTCCCTCTAATGAATAGCTTACACAACGCACACACCCATCATGGCACACCGGGAGGTTGAGTTCCTGTTGTTCCTCTTTAAGAAGAAGCAGCGTTTGTGTTTGGGGGTTAGATTTAGGGTGCGTCTGATTGTGACACTGTACATGTACCTTTGATTGTATCTAAGCTTCCTGTAAGGTCTTGGCAATGCTACAGTCCCGCTGTCTGTACTGACAGCAGCCCAAGCTCCAGAAGATTATAGGGCCCCCATCTCACACTGCGTCTCATTAGGGAGGTTGCGTTCTCCCGCTCTGATGTTTACTGTCACCGCCGAGCCTGTGTGTCTATCTGTCGGCAGGCATAAAGGAGAGAAACTAGGGGGCACTTCCTCCTCCTCAGACAGAGTGGGTGAGTTCGAACGTCTTTAAGGGGAGTCGGGGAAGCTGATTCTCTAGTTCAGTTGGACACTTCAACACATGCTGTTTCTTCTGTCAAAGAACGAGAGGCTGAATGTTCCTCGTTTAAAAGCTAAGTAAGTCTACAGGCTGGCAATGGTGCAGTAGTCACAGTCTTAACAAGGGGGGCGACTTCACATTTATACTTGAGATGGATGCACTTAGCTGAATTGAAATAGTAAATGTGACATTTACTGTGGAAATTAAACATCCTGATGCACAATAAAGAAATACCTATTCCTTTGCTAATCTTAAACATGAAGTAGTGACTGGAGCTAGCAAAGTCAAAAAGGCAGTAGGTGTTGACCTGCTCCCTCATGGTCTTACGTTCTATCAATAAGAACATTATTGAAATCATATTTTACATGAGAAATTCAAGACACAGCTCAGTTTTATTACAGAAACTCTCTGGCTACACTTAACCTCACAACAACCCAGTTTGCAGCCTAAATAAACAATTTAGATTACATTTGTGTTGTTACTAAGCATAAATGTTGAATGTCTCAAAATGGACACATCTCCCAGCACTGGCAAGGTCCTATAGGGCAGGGCAATACTGCTTTCTCTCAGCTGGTATTCACATTGTTTTGTTGAACAAAAAGCCATAGAAATTGCTGCCAAAATACATTTGGTAATCTCATTTCACAATGCTAGATAGGCATAGAATTCACAATCCATGTTAATCCACCACCATCACTGCTAATACCGCTTGAAGAAGTGGCTGTAACACGGGACAATAAATTATAGCAACCTCCTGTAGGTGCAAATAATATATGTTATATACAATGTGACACTAAAGCAATGCACAGAGACATTTTCCTGAGTCTCATTTCCCTTTTATTGAACAGCAGGTAATGCATGACGTGTTGCCTTAAGAATTAGCATATAAATAACTGCAGTGCTTATCAAGCCTATATAAAAAGACCACAGCACGGAGAAAAGAGTTGGCTTTATATTAATGTAATGGATTTCCTTCATTCCCTTACCATCTGGGTCCTTGTGGGGCCTGGTCTTTAGAGGGATGGGTTAGTGTTGGCGACAGGTGTCGATGGAATCTCTAACCATTGAACTGGGCGGCCTGATCATGTGATAAAGGTATCCTCCTAAATGCAACTAGATTAACAGAACACTACAAAAGTAAGGGGAGAGGCAGAGTGTAAACAACCGGGTCTTTCAACTCCCATTTCCCCCGTTCCCACAGCCCAACTCCACCAAAGGACCCCGGCACAATGTTATTGATGCCTCCAAAACGGAGAGGCTGAACAAATTAACCTTGCTTGGTAATTATGTGGAACAACAAGCCAGTGGTGGACATGTTTCGCTGCTCCCAGCATTAAAGCCCCAATCCAATCAATAGTAAAGTGTATAAACAGCATCGCAGTGAATGAATGTTTCCATGGACTCATTGAAGTCTTCGGTGAAACTCACAGGGCTTGCCAGGGCTTTGATATGCATACAACAGCCAAGCATAGAGAGATGAGAAAGTAAGATCAAAGGCTTCACAATGGTTTCCTCATAGACTAACTGATGAAGGGGCTCATGTAGATGGATATAATGACTTATTACTCAGGCAGCAGCTCATCCCATCCAAAGTCACCTCTGGCGCTCCTCTTTCCTATGCTTTTCACAAGAAGCACAATTAGCCTAATTAAGCACATTACAAATAAACCAGATGGATCTGTAAATGCAGTGTGTCAAGGTAGAGTTACTTCGTATGCTATTAGAACAACTTTTCACGAGGCTATATGAGTTATGTCGCTGTTATACCTCAAATAGCTAAGGCAGTTCTTTTCTTTGTCAATCACGTTGGTAATTTGAATGCTGGTGGTTCCCGTTATAAAGACACCTACAGTTCACGATTACTCATTTGAATAAGAAAAGCAGGTCTATCTGAATAATATAGAGGCATTGTAATGGCCTCATAACCTTGGGAGAGTAAATTATTTGCTTATGTGTCCTGAAAACACTGAACGTTGCTAATATGTTATGTTGCACTCCGAAATTCGAATCATAATTATTTTAAAGCCTGCACTGGAGTTCTTTCTCGATCACACTCTGAATTCCCCGACAGTCCAAATTTGATCAACCACCTTCAAAATAATTTCAAGACTGTCGCCGGTTAATAATTTGCTAGATGTGTAAAGATTCAATAACCTTGCTTTCTGCTCTTCATCAAATCATGTTGGAAATCACATCTCCTCTCAACAGCTGTTTCCATCATTTCAATTGTTTGTTCCTGCACACATTCCCAGGGTCATTTGTGTTGAGGGAAAATATCCTGTTTGTAGTGACTGAACAGCACACCCATTAAAACATCAACACTAACTAGATTTTGTCTTCATGCAATGGTTTCATCTACACATAAAATAGTATTATCTGGCACTTGTCTCACTATAGGATCTGTCCATTCAAAGTTCTCCAATATTTTTGTTTTGCTATATTGTCTTCACAGTTTTCAAAAGAGCCATACTAACTTCTGTTTGAATGATTGCATCCTTCAATTATTTTAATTACATCTAAACAAGGTTCACATATGAAACAAAACAAATAGAAATGATCCTTTGTGTACGAAGAGTAAATGAAGAGTATTCTTCATAATGATGGACGGTTTGGATGTCTGGCTGACACGGTTTAGCAGTCTGGAAAATGATATTTCTGTCTCCTGCCTAACCATTTTGTAACAGACTGATCCCCTGGGGACATGGGCTCATCAATGGCTCCACAGTTGAGTAGAACACAGTGCTTTTGTGGTACTATTTTATCCAACAAGCTCATCTGGAGTCACAGTTATTGACCATGCTGGTTTCTAGTTTAAGTCATTCTACTTACGATCCTAATAGGCAGTTTAGACATGGACTTATTCCATTCTTGTGTAGGAGTCTCAGAGATATAAAACATGCAACCAATTATGCAAGAACATTTAACAACTATGTTCCCTCGCATTGTGCTACTGACATGTTGACAACCAACAGTACCGCAAATAGCAGGCTGAGCAATAATCCTTTGAAAGGTATGAATTAAATACGGCAAAGAAAATCCACCTAATATGAGTTAAGGTGACAATGATGAATCCTGCCTTATGTTGATAATAAATCATTTCTCAAAGTGAAAGCGGCAACGTCACAGTGCATTTCCTTCCCATAATTACCATAGAAATATAGTCTTCTTATTTGAGGAGTATATACGGTAGGCTTCACATGCTATGTGACCTCTAGTTGGAAGAAAGTGTTGTTGTTTGAGGTGCAAAGTTCTGGATCTAAAATCCACCCAAAGTCCAATGTTCCTTACTACAAGGGAGTGCTCAGCTGTGAGCTACCAACCTTGGTAACTAGGCTACAAACTGCATTAAAAAAATGATATGATAATAATTATAAAAAAATACCAGCTGTTTTTTAAGGTGCATCATCTGTCTTTGGGAAGCTATTTGCCTGCTTCCTCCAATTGAGTCTAGAGGCCAGTCATTTTGATTCCAAGAAGCAAGTCTGCTCTCACATTTATTTATATAAATCTTGATAAAGATGTTAAGTCACTGGGAGCAACTGTCAGCTCTGTTTCTCCCAGCCAGAGTTACCAACATTGAATTATAATGGAAAGGTAGGGCTGCACTTCAGGATTATTGCCAAGACTGTGTTCATATTGGAATCAGTTATGGCTAATTGATGCAGTCAGAGGTCTTTATGGGTAACATAATGTTATGGAACAGCAACGATAAGACTGCATCACACAGCATATTGTATGTGTGAGTGTGGGACATATGGGGAACTCAAGCCAACCAAGATATAACCCACAACAAAATATCTTGTTTATTGGCATATCAAATAATGAAGCTAAGCTATATACGTGATTAATTGTCTGACATTACTACATGCCTTGGGGGAAGTTATCTGGGCTGAATACCACACCATCTGTCTGTGTTCTGTGTTGTGGATTGTCAACAAGACTGATGCTAAAATACTGATTGTATACATTGTATTACTGAATGAAAGCCACAGCAATTCCTATTCAGCATTGTTGACCTTGCTTTAACAAATTCTTGTTTATTCTTCATAGAAGCATCATTGCTTGCAACTACTAAGAGACGCCAACTAACCTCTTGCATCAAGTGTCTGGAAAGAAAAACACTCATTTATCCACACCATTATACCGAGATGAATTTTAGATCGGAAACCCTCCCTATATCCCAAAAGAATGCTTCGTCCAACAATTTTATGTTTTTTTACCAACCTGGAAATACATAACTATTCAGCCATTCTCTCCCCGAATGCAGCATCGTTAAGTGTATGCCCAAGAAATCAATCATGGATAAATGTCATATCCCACATGGAGTGATAAGCACCAGGACGCTTCATGGGATGCTGGGCTTTGAATTTCATTCACTACCTCCCACTGTCTTCTACAGAACACTGGATAGTGTAGGGATCCATGTCTCCAATTCAACTGTGAACAAAGAGCACTAACTGTACTGGTTCTTTAAGTATGTATAGCAGTACTATACTCACCTGAAACATCCAACTTTGCCAAAGTTGGATGTTTCAGGTGAGTATAGTACTGCTATACATACTTAAAGAACCAGTACATTACCTATAGGTAAGCACCAGGACACTTCATGGGATGCTGGGATTTGAATTTCATTCACTACCTCCCACTGTCTTCTACAGGTAATGTCCACGCATGAACACAGAAATCTGAATCGAATTAATAATCTATCATGCGTTTTGTGTCAGAATACTCAAATGTATCCTATTTGCTTATCCACAAGTATGACCTTCTTTTTACTGAAAGGGTGCCAACATTTAAGTACAACAGATATGTTCTCAGTGAGAATGTCCTCTTCAATCCATAAAATGTGCATCTCTTATTGCCTAAATGTGAGGATATGGTGCGGTCAAAATATTACATGAGATTGGGGGACCATCTGTGATGGTTTACGCAGTTTATTAAGTGATATGTCACTAATATGGAATATGAAGGGAAGATGTGCCTTTCGAAGCAAGGAAGGCCTAGAAGGCCAGCATCCCGGAGTCGCCTCTTCACTGTTGACGTTGAGACTGGTGTTTTGCGGATACTATTTAATGAAGCTGCCAGTTGAGGACTTGTGAGGCATCAATTTCTCAAACTAGACACTCTAATGTACTTGTCCTCTTGCTCAGTTGTGCACTGGGGCCTCCAACTCCTCTTCTGGTTAGGGCCAGTTTGCGCTGTTCTGTGAAGGGAGTAGTACACAGAGTTGTACGAGATCTTCAGTTTCTTGGCAATTTCTCGCATTGGAATAGACTCACAAGTTTCAGAAGAAAGGTCTTTGTTTCTGGACATTTTGAGCCTGTAATCGAACCCACAAATGCTGATGCTCCAGATACTCAACTAGTCTAAAAGTAGGCCAGTTATTTATTGCTTCTTTAATCAGAACAACAGTTCTCAGCTGCGATGACATAATTGCAAAAGGGTTTTCTAATGATCAATTAGTCTTTTAAAATGATAAACTTGGATTAGCAAACACAATGTGCCATTGGAACATAGGAGTAATGGTTGCTGATAATGGGCCTCTGTACACCTATGTAGATATTCCATAAAAAATCTGCCAACATAAAAAATGTTTACACTGTATTTCTGATAAATTGTATGTTATTTAATGGACACTTTTTTGGCTTTTCTTTCAAAAAGAACGACATTTCTAAGTGATCCCAAACGTTTGAACGTTAGTGTATATTAATCAGATTTTGTCTTTATAAGACATTCTTTGTCCTGGAAGATTGCAATTCAGTTTAATGTGAGTGAGAGGAAAGAAAAGAAAGTTTCTGGCACCAAAGACTGGTACCAAGGCTAAGAAACTCCTTCACTGGATAAAGAACTGCTACATACAAATAAATTGCATTTTAAATATCTTTACATTTGTTATTAAAAGGCACTCAAACATTGACCATTGAACCTATTTCAGCACCTTTCTCATTCCATGGTAAGTATCCACACTGAATACACACTCTGCTCCACCATCGTTTCTCTCACTTCTTAGACTCTTATTTCACATTCATGGGAGGCTTCTTAGGGAGGAGCCCCATTGCAATGAAATGTTCAATTATGCATCAATTATTCCTAATGTTGGGAACAGCATGGTGGCAAATGGACTCCAAATTGGTACACAACTCCTGGACGAATTCTGCCAATGGAATGGCCTGTAAGTGTATCTAATAAGCGGCACACATCAAGAACACCTGCAGCACCAGGCCTTCGTGGCATACTAATGAATCTGTTGCTTACACACAAAGAGAACTGGGTCCCCAGATCTCCATGTCCAACCGAACCGATGCCAACGGGGGAAAAAGGTCCTGCTTCGCCTGCATGTGCTGAAAAGAATTGATCAGTGGAATGAAAAGGTTTTTGTGGACGAATCGGCCTCTTTGTCGCTCATGCACTGATGATTATTCATTTTGAATGACGCAGCAGGCTCTCTCAAGCTGTACATCACATCACACTGGGAAATACTTTTAAACTTGTGGAGTGAATCCTTTTTAAAAATGGACATCCTGATAATTAAGGAAGGTTACCACCTTCATTGAGGCACAAAAATGGGGGTGAGCCACCACAAGCTTGTGTGCGAGTAGGATCTGAGTGAAATCAGGAGAAACTTGTTTGGGAGGCCTAGTCTTAGTAGCAGCAGCCTTTCCAATGCGCTATGTGTCTCCCCAGAGCCTCCCAGAGAATTTGACTTATTCTAACAATACATAGAGAAACCACAGTCCAATGACTTATTCATCCAGTTGTGTGTGTGTGTGTTTGTGTGTTGACTCTGAGTGTCTAAATAAAGTTGAATATAGTAGAGTGCACCACAGTGCATTTCTCCCATGTGAGTGCATATGGGTCACTCTGTCATTCTTCAGCTCTGAGAGCCTATCTGACAGAAGAGATGGGGAACAATGAAATGCAATTACAATCATATGCTCCTTAGGTTGTTGTTTTGCTGAGAAACTTTATCTGACAAAAAAACAACAACTCATTCTTAAAACTAAAAGGAACTAAGATGGAACTTTTCTTGGTTATATGCAAATACCTTTCCACCAGATCCAGCTGCACAAATTCAACTAATATAACAAAGATCAATCTGGATTTGAATGATCCATTCATTTGCCAACACAGGATAATCTGAAACAAATAGTGTAAAAGCCACAAACACTCTTAGATTTCAGCCCTTGCCACTATTAATTTTAACATGCATTGAATGCAAATCATGTGCTTTTATTCTGTCAATGCAATTATCAACCATGTTCTCACACTTCCTCCAGAGCAGTCACATCTTGTCTCTGTCTCCTTCAGAGCTAAACCTGAATCTTTCACATCTACCACCACAATCTAATGAAAATATTCAAATGAAGTTCCAAGAATAAATATTGTACAGAGTAAACTGGGCTGAGGCTTAGAGAACACAGATGCCTGAAGAACTCTGGGAGTCCTCCTAGGCCTCTGGGAGGAGATGGCAGTGCAGCCTGAAAAGCTAGGGGATAGTGTGCCATTTCAAAGAGACCAAGTGATTTAAGAGAGATAAAACACAATTTAAAATGGCTGCAACCTATTCTGCTGCTACAGTGCTCCACAGAATTGAAATGGTCTGTTTCACTATTTTAATGGGATCTTAAGACAAGAGATAATGTCTCAGACACAAGCTTCATTAACAAAACAACATAGCTCCTACTTCAGCATACCACAAAGAACATAACTAATACCACTTATGTGCTGGGCTAATAATGGAGCACATTTGTGACCGACCACCTCGATTCGGTCTTATGTAGCAACATTTGAAATGGTCGTTTATACATTGGATAAAAGTAAAGACCAAAATGGTATATCATACAGTACACTGCAGTTGAGGAACATTGGGAAAGTAATTCTATTTTGAATGTTTATAAACTTGTAACCCCACTTTTGGCTAAATGGGACTTCAATATTCTGGTACACCCACTGGAGAGCTCTTCTTTGTCTCCCCCTATTCAGCATCGTTCACACCCTCTTAAGCCTCACCCAACTCTTTAAGGATTCACATGTGAGGCAATGTGCTAAACAGTGTGAGTAAGGTAGCGTAAACAACCAAAGATTTCAAAACTAATAGTGGTGAAAGTAGAAGCATACAATAAACTAAATATACACTTCATCTAGTCCTTGGCTTATATCCTAATCTGATTTTGGTACAGGCCATGTTGTTCTTCACATTACTGTCACTGGTAAACACATAATATATCAAATAAAATCAATGTTTATTTGTCATGCACAGGCTCAAGAAGGAGTGAACAGTGAAATTGTTGTTTGCATATTTGCATAGTAGAAATTTCAAAAATAGAAAGTGTGTCATGTTCGTTATAGCGATGAGACCAAGGTGATTTACATACATCTTCTTTTAATGAAGGAAGAACACTGAACGAACTATACAAAAACAACAAACGAACATGAAGCTATATAATAATAGTGCTGACACAGGCAACTAAACATAGACAATAACCCACGAAATACCCAAGGAATATGGCTGCCTAAATATGGTTCCCAATCAGAGACAACGATAAACAGCTGCCTCTAATTGAGAACCAGTCTAGGCAACCACAGACATACAGTACATAACACCTAGACTAGTAAACACCCATAGACATACAAAACCCCTAGACAGGGTCAAAAACACCTACATCACCCATGTCACACCCTGACCTAACCAAAATAATAAATATAACAAAGAATAGGTCAGGGCGTGACAAAGTGTCCAGATACAAATATTTGTATCATTATTAGATGATGCTTATCCAGATACACTTGTCTAAATTGATGGGTCATGTGAAAGAAATCCTATAACCACCTCCCAGCCACATCTAGCTAAGTGGATGGGTCACTCACTATTGTCTAGAGATATCCACATGTTCATGAAATACAATAGATGGCAGGCTAACTTGATGGGTCATGTATAATCATCTGGCGAAGTGGGGTCTTGTTTAAACATGTAGCTAGCTAAACAATTAATCATAATCACTACCCAAAGCTACAGTACAAACATATTGTCATAGCTTGCCACCATGCATGAAATGATGTAGTATGAATCTACAGGTAGCTAAAGCTGACCAACTAGGTTCAATGCTAGCTAGCTAATTTTAGGTTATAACTAGCAATGCAAATTGATTTCTGACATACTAATAATATTACTACACAGACCATACACGTAACATTAGTTAGCGAACCAGGAATCTAATGTTCCCTAGCTAGTTAACAGTTCCCTTTAAATTGCAATGAAAACAACTTTCTGACAAAATTAGAAACATATATCTGAAAATGTAGCTAAACTCTTACATTGATGAAAGCTTTTTGCCAGCTACAGCTTGTTTGGCCCATTGTGTCAAGTCACTCCGGTTCACACTTATCGTGTGCAGAAAGTAGTCCATCACAACTTTTTCCCACTAATCTTTGTCGATAGTGCCCGCTAAATTCAGGGCAGCAATGTTGTTGAGAGCAGTGGCAACACTTACAGTTCTCCATGGCTAACGTTATATCTTTCAAAAGAAGCGTGCTACATGGCAGACCAATCCGAACTCATCTCTCGGCATGTCCAGCCCATCCATTATCTCAGCCAATCATGGCTAGGGGAAGGTTCGTTGCTTTTTCAGTGGATAAACCAACTAGGCTCTTAATTGAATTGTTTTCGTATTTACATGTGGCATAAAAGTTTGTAAATAAGGAACATGAAAGTTCATATATCCCTGCCAAAAAACACATTTTGATAAAAATAATAATAATTTTAAAATGCCTCTCCTGTGAAGTAGTGCAGTGCAACATATGCCTTGCTAGAGAGATTAAAGTAGATGTCACGTGTCAAAATTTTGATTGATGACCCTATGTGAACCTATGTGAACTCTATGTGAACCCTATGTAGTGATGACGTGTGCATGTCTTCTGGTCAGGCAAGCCTGGTTAGGTGGGGGCTATGGGGTGAGTAAGGGTCCATTTGACAGGCCGTTAATGATTGATGACCCAAGCCTGATAGGCAAGCCTGGTTAGGTGGGGGCTATGGGGTGAGTAAGGGTCCATTTGACAGGCCGTTAATGATTGATGACCCAAGCCTGATTTATGACCCTATGTAATGATTTATGACCCTATGTCATGTAGAAGGGTGCATGCCCAGGGGTGTTGTTGGGGTTGAGTAAGTGACCATGTGTCAGGTCAACCTGTTACTGTTTCTCACGGTTTGGGGTGGTTAATGCCCCTTATAAAGCGCCTGAACAATACCTGTTTAAGAGTGCACAAGATCTTAAGAATAACCATGGAATTTGGGATCGGTACCAAACAAGTGATGACGGTAACAACTGAAGCAGGCCCTCGGGTTGCCCATAGAGCAAGGGCAAAGTATCAACCAGCAATATATGATGCGCCAAAAAAACGTTTTTTAAATGTGTATAGAACCCAAATACCGCCAGCAAATGCTCTGACAGATCAAGTGTTGATGTCTAATGGCCAGCAGTGGGGGTATCGGTTTGATTACCTGGCCTGTAGAGTGACCCTCTATACGGTAGATGAAGGAGAAGAATATACAGACCAGACTGTAGGCTTGGAATATGGTGTTGAAGACTGGTCGGTTTTTCGCAAGGTTGTATGTCCTGAACTGAGCCTTATCACCAAGGGGTATAGTGTGTTCACGGGCCACGAGACCCGTTGGGAAGGTACCCCTGACTCCTCAGGACAAATATTTCACAGGGTGAAAATACAAAGAAAGAATGGCCGACCGTGCGGCAGCGTGGAGTTCTATATCGGCACCGAGGCAATCCGAAACCACAACCTTAGGGGTGGTGGCCTGACTGGGGATACCCGACTGCGTCTACTTATTCCTTTTAAGAGTTGGGATGTACTGGAATTGAAAATGTTGCAACCGTTGGATGCTCTCTTTGTACAGAGCCAACAGCGTCAGAGCCTTGTTCATTTAAAGAAGTGCATAATATATACGAATCGTAAAGATTACGATGCAAAAGAGCCTCAAGAAGATAACTAAGTAAGCGGATGCTTTAACCCCGCCCCCCCAGATACCCAAGGGCCTTGTTCTACAATAAAAAGAAAAAAAGCAGCCAGTTCTTCATTTCAGCATACACCATGGATCTCCAGACCATCTACGAGGAAGCCACTACGTCATGGGGGCCCGACACTAAAGACTCTATGCCACGAAGCCCTACACTCTACGCACCCCTGGCAAGACCCGTGACACCCCCGACATTTACCCAGCCTGAGGATGTGTTTGATGGGGTGGCCAGTACTATTTTTGTGGATACAATCAAGGCCTCTGTAGCTACACTTTTAAACGTGGTGATTGGCGAATATATACGAGAAAAATGCATCGGCTGTGAGATCAATCATCCCAGCCAGCGTCGTCATCCTTGCCTCTACGACCCTCCTAGATACTACTTTTTCAATCATTTTGAGGAGCTGGTGAAAAGACTGTGGTCCTGCCATTTTATACCAGCGCTGGTCATCGCCCTGGAGTCTATGGGTATTGCGCCGTCTATCCCTAGAGTTTACGGGGTAACCGAAGCCTTCCTACATGAACTGAAGGAGGCCATCTTCATCCATGAGAAACTCAAAGAAATCCGACACACCCTGGTGGACGACAACAAATACAGGGAAGCTGTGGTGGCTGATGTGATGCTTTTCTGGCTCAATAAATCCCAAGAGACCGAGTGACATTTTGTTTATTTAGAGCTATGGGTAACTATGTGTCTACGATGTTTGAGCGAATAAATACATTTTTTCTTTTGAGAGACCTTACAAATGTTATGCATCAGATTATTGAAAATAAAGTGAACAATGTAAAGTTCTACACAACCCACAATACAGGGGTTATTGTAGAGCGTGTGTTAAAAATGGAGCAAATCATGAAACATGTCCGACATACGGGCGAGAGTTTACAATGGTCACATATGGTATCAAGGCTTGTTGAGGATTCTGAAGAACTAGAAATAACTTTGGCTAAGATTTTACATTATTTGTTTGAACCACCCTTTAATGTGAATGTGTATCATATTTGTTGTTTATATACTTATATATCAGACGTGTGTGTTTTAAAAATTCAGCGAAACAAACCTGTAAATCTAAACAATATATACAGGGTGTTGCATGCTGTGATTGTTGAGAAAACGGGGACTTGTATCTTGCAACAAATCCTGAATTGTCTGTATACGTAATAATTGTTGCATTCTTAAAATAAAAATTCACAAACTGAAATGTTGTCGTTATATGAAAGTGGCTCATTACAGTTATTGTACCTCAGAGAGGCAAGAAGGATGGCTGAGCAGCTGTTGAAAAACGTATATTATAATCCCTCTAACCCCGGGTCTTATGGGGGTAAAGAGCGTTTACAGAGAGCTATAGTCGAAGAAACAGGTAGTCTGTTAAGCGATGCTAAAGTGAATGAATGGTTATCAGAGCAAGATGCCTACACTCTACATAAACCTGTAAGAAAACATTTTCCAAGAAATAGAGTTTTTTCTACGCATCCATTATCCCAATTTCAGGCGGATCTATGTGACATGCAGTCCCTTGCCGATAAAAATGATGGAAATCGCTACATGCTAACGGTTATAGATATTTTCTCTAAATTAGCCTATGTAAGGGTGTTAAAAAATAAGAGCGGGGCAGAGGTGACCAGGGCCTTTGAATCGATCTTGAAGGCAGGAGGCGCCCCCAAGAAAGTGCAGACGGATGGCGGAAAAGAATTTTTTAATAAAACATTTCAGAAGCTAATGAATAAGTATAATATAGTACATTTTACTACAGGCTCTGATTTGAAAGCTTCGGTTGTGGAACGCTTTAATAGGACTTTGAAAGAGCGGATGTGGCGCTATTTTACAGCTCACAACACCAACCGATATACAGACATAGTTCAGGATTTAGTAAACGGGTACAACCACAGCTACCATAAGACTATACGTATGAAGCCCTCGGAGGTCTCTTCGGAAAACTCGTTTCAAGTCTTTAAAAATATGTATGGTTTGTTCCCACTTCGCCGTAAGAAAAAAATGACTTTTAAATTCCTAGTGGGTGACTTGGTGCGTATATCAAAGTTGAGGGGTGTTTTCGACAAAAAATACGAACAAGGCTTTAGCTCGGAGTTGTTTACCGTTACCGAATGTCTGCCACGCATTCCGCCGGTCTACAAATTAAAAGATTATGACGGGGATCTTATAGAGGGATCTTTTTATGAGAAGGAATTACAGAAGGTCCAGTTGGGTAAAGACAAAGTCTTTCACGTGGAGGAGATTCTAGATCAGAAGAGAGAAAAGGGTAAAAAATGGTTGCTGGTCCGCTGGAAAAACTGGCCTCAAAAGTTCAACAGTTGGGTATTGGAGCAGGATGTGGTGGAGGCAACGGGGCTTAATTTAAACCCCTAGTCATGATAACTAGCGCATCATTCGCGTGTACACAGTTGGGCATCATGGAACACAGCGGCTTCTACCTGACTCTCCCCAGTAATGCGTCGGCACAGATATATCGTAATAATCAGAGTTCGAAGTATACAACCAATTTTCCAAAGCCTATAGAGTTATCAGAGGCTTGGGAAGTAGGTCTCAGCGAGATTACATACCCCCATAGTTGGTATAATATCAAAGCTAAGGACCGTGATTTTTATTGCAAAAGGTTCTCGGAACCTGCGAAACTTATTAAGCTTAAAAAAGGTTTCTATAGAACCGTCGACAGGATCGTCTCAGAGTTGAATGAACACCTAACCCTGAACAAGATGGAAATATTCCTATTCTACAATCCAATCCATAAAAGGATACAAATCTCAGGGCCTGCTAACGGAGGTATAAAGACCAGCGGTAATTTATCCTACATGTTGGGGATGGGTCCCATTAAATGGACGTATGTGAACGATAAATTATTCCCATTCCCTGCGGATATACATGCAGGCTTTTACAACATATTTGTCTATACCGACATCATAACCTATCAAAGGGTCGGAGACAGCTGTGTGCCCCTCCTGCGAACAGTTCATATAGACGGCAAGGATGGGGACATCGTCACTGTCAATTATGACAAGCCGCACTACGTACATGTCAGCAAGAACTATATTGAAAACATTCTGGTTGAGCTTAAAACGGATCAGAACGAAAACATTGAATTTACTTATGGTAAAACGATTGTAAAACTCCACTTTAGACCCACCAAAACCTCTCTACATATATAATAGCTGCATTATATTTATAAACATAATACAAATAAAAGTGTTATGGAGCACCATCAGCTCGACCCTAACCGTTATGTTTCATACTATGTGGATCAAGTGGGTAATGGACTACCAGGATATCATGGAGCGCCGACAATGTATGGTTCGGGGATAGGAGGTATATTCCGTAACCTCTTCAGGATGGTTTTACCGTTTATGAAGAGAGGCTTCAGCATAGCCAAACCACATTTAAAATCAGCGGCTAAAAATATAGTAAGTGAGGTTGTAGCCAATGCTATGACCCGAAGGGCGTCACCAGAGGTGGAGCATCAAGAAGGCTCGGGGCTTATGATATTGTCTCGAAGGCCAAAAAAGAGACCCCCTGGTTTAAGGCGTAGGCCGGCACCTAAAAAGCGGCGGTTAACTGTTAAAAGAACCTCAGTAAGTCAAAGACGGGGTAAAGTGAGGAGGTCTGTACCAAAACAGGCTAAAAGAATACTAGGAAGTATTTTCTAAAAGAATAAGTGACATGGCTCTTTTACATCGAATGTCCTCTGAAGCTATAAAGACAGAACTTGATCTTTTCACGGCACCGTTAACGCAGCATTCAATAGATAGATCCAGTTATGTGGAGATAGCCCCTCTCTCTGCTATTACCGATAACGGGCCTATCGAATTTTTCATACCAGGCCATGGTGACAACTATCTGGACCTCAACAACACCTTGGTGCATTTACGTCTAAAAGTGACCAAAAGAGATGGGTCTAATATTGCAGACGATGCCAAAGTGAGTCTCATTAATTACCCCTTGGCCACCATTTTCTCCCAAGTTGATGTGACTTTGGGTGAACGCCTAATCAGTCAAAGCAGCGCTACATACCCTTATAGAGCCATCATGGAGTGTTTACTAAACTACTCCGAAGACACTCTCAAAACCCAATTTAGCGCCGGGCTGTTTAGCAAGGATACTGCAGGAGCCTCTATGGAATCGACAGACCCTTCCACCGGTGCAAACAAAGGACTAGCGGCACGAGCTCGCTACTGCGCCGAATCTCGAGAGTTTCATTTGCTAGGCCCTATACACTCTGACATTTTCTTTCAAGAACGGTTACTCTTAAATTCGGTTGATTTAAGATTAAAATTAACCAGGGCCAAGGATGATTTTTGCCTGATGTCTCCCCAAGACGGGGATTTTAGTTTGAAAGTGTTGGGGGCAACCCTTTTTATTAAAAAAGTATCTGTATCTCCGGCCGTGCGCCTGGGTCACTCACATGCTTTGATGAAAGGAAATGCCCTTTACCCTCTCCAAAGAATTACCATGAAAACCTTTAGCATACCTGTGGGCAGTAGAATCTGCAGTCAAGAAAACCTATTTCTAGGCCCTTTACCTAGATATGTGGTTATAGGTCTGGTTGATCACGCCTCTAATACGGGCAGTTTAGATAAAAACCCCTTTAATTTTCAGCACTTCAATGCAGAGTATGTAGCGCTCTGTCAGGACGGACGTCAGGTTCCGGCGAAGGCTTTCCAACCACAATTTAATAACAACATATCTGTGCGAGAATTTTACAATCTATTCCTGGCTACAGGGCGACATCTAAAAGATCTCTCTTTACCTATTGACAGAAATGATTTTGCAGAGGGTTACACATTGTATGCTTTCAATTTATCACCTGATGATGACACCTCAGGAAATCTGTCTGTGGTGTCCCAAGGTAACCTCAGGCTGGAAATGCGTTTCCGTACACCTTTAGCCTGTACAGTTAGCATGATTGTTTACGCATGCTCTGATTCAATCTTGGAAGTGAATGCCCGAAGACAGGTCTTAGTGGATTATTATTAAGGACCTTTGAACAAAGACATGAATACCCAAGAGTTGGACGGTCTCATGAGCCGCTTGATTGGAAAACAATTTTGTGGAGTGTTGGCTTGTGATGAATTACCTATTGAGATATGGTCTGAGAGGCCTGCAATGTTTATTGTCAATACCCATCCTAAACACATGCCTGGTGAACATTGGCTAGCTATGACATTAGAACAGGAAGGTGGACGAAAAATCAACTTTTTTTGATTCCTATGGCTTTCCCCCCGGTTTTTCACATTTCCCTAAATCTATTAAAGATTTTTTGACCCTAAACGGTACAAAGATCTACTACAACATCAAACAAGTGCAAGATAACCTTTCCACTACATGCGGTCACCACTGTGTATTTTACCTGTGCCAAAGAGCCCGGGGAGTTTCTTTTGAAGATGTTATGTCTCTTTATAAGGATGATTTAAGAAGTAATGATAACCTTGTATCTTGTTTTGTTAGAAAATATCAAAAGTGTTCAAATGTGTGTCCTTTAAGAACGCGTAATCAAGGCGTATGCTCACGTCATATGTTTCAAGAATGCCACAAATGTTAACTTGCTTATTTTTCAAATAAAAAATTTATTGAATTTAATCATAGTCATTCAAAAGTCATTTTCAAAAGTCTAACCACGCCGAGAGATCGGGTTTAGGAAAAGGTCCTGAGACGTTCATGGGAGTAAATGAGTTAGCATCATCGCTTTCATAGGGGGACGGTGTCGTTGGGGCATCTTTAGGGGTGCTGTATCTCGTTGAAGGCTTTTGTTTTAAAGCTTGAATCTGTTGACGAAGCTTATGGTTGGGTACACCGGAGAGGGGGATGTTGAGGATTGCCAGGGCCTTAAGAAACTGACGCCAGCCGGGAGGCCTTCGGTCATCAGCAACCTTGTGGGCAGCCGTGGTACTTTTAAGCAAGTCCTGCATATGGGACCCCCTAACCACAGAGCCCTGAAGGATAAACTCTCCAGAGTCGTTCCAAGCAGCTATCCCCTTTGAGTCTTTTATCTTGTTCATAATGTATTTAACATTCTTCCTGTTACGTAAAGGCACATGTGTCAGTAGGTCATGCATAACTTTATCTTCAAATGGCATTTGAGCTTCACCTGACATATTATCTCCACTAGGTAAGATCGACGGTACAGGCCTTACAGGGGCATGGCTATCGTTAGGTTCGACATCTGTTAAAGGGTCCGGTAGGGAAAGGGTTAAATGGTTAGTCTCTCTCTCCCCTTGCTTTACCCGAGTCAAATACCTTTGCATTAGGTTTGTGTATTTTTGAATCTTATCATAGGGGTTCAATCCTTTTCGGTTCAAAACATCCTTCATGGCCGTATCCAAATCATTTTCCGCTGTTTGTCTGATATCTTCAGGACCCTGCATTTGTTTTTTAAGTCTATCCAACTCTTGTTGAGGCACCAAGTACATTTTAGTGGCCATCACACCACGTGTTCAACCCCCATGTCTGGCCGCAATAAGGCTGGTGATGAAGGGCACGGCTATACTGAGTAAAGGTAGAAGAAAACCCCCAGACTGTTGTATACTATGTCTTTTCTTTTGAAGACTGGCCCTTTTATTGGCAAAGAGTTTGATCGCTGTCTTTTGTCTCCTTAATTTTTTCAATTGGTTCAGGGTGAGTGGAATGCGTCCTTTGAGAAGATTCAAAGCAATCTCACATAGGGCTAATATGAGATCTGAAGAACAGCGACCCAAGATGGCCTTCCGTTCTTTAGCTGTAGAACCTACTAGCCTTCTCAAGAGGGGGAGGTTTCTTTTTAAACGCAGAGACATAGCGTTTACTTTTTAGGAAGGTATGCAGCAGGCCTCTCCCCCGGAAACAGCCCTGTACGTAGCCTAAGGTGTTCTGGAGTATTTGCTTTTAAATCCACGATTAAATAAGAAAATGGCTCTTTGGTAGCGTCCTCATAGCTCTCCATAAAGTATGATTTCCGTCCAGGGTACATCTGCTGAGCTAGAGTGCTAATTTGCAGTTTGTCTCTAGGATTTTTAAACAATACCA
This sequence comes from Oncorhynchus kisutch, assembly GCF_002021735.2. Lineage (NCBI taxonomy): Eukaryota > Metazoa > Chordata > Actinopteri > Salmoniformes > Salmonidae > Oncorhynchus > Oncorhynchus kisutch. The sequence continues at coordinate 38,106,943 of NC_034191.2, forward strand.
TGTAGTTGGCATTCAAGCTAATGGTCCGACTATTTTTACCTTGGTGAAACACATTCTGGACCAAGTAAAGCACGGACAGGTTTCTATGATGAGTATATTGGGTAAAAGCTCGTGCAATTTCAGGGTGTTCGCTACCAGCAAATAGCATATCGTCCAAAACCAGCAGATTATTTACATGTGGGGGGAGAAGTTCATCATCAGACAGAGAATCGGGTATTCCTTCAACAAACTTGATTTTTATTGTCTTCAATAATTCATCATACAGAGGTTGGTAACATGAATAACACCATACAATATTGTCAGGCTTTTGAGATAACACATGTTCAGAATTCTCTAAAATACTTTTTACAAAAAAAGTTTTACCACTGTTTGAAGGGCCTGCAATTAATGCTGAAAAAGGCAATTGTAGCCGGGGGTCAAAACCCTCGACAGCAGTCATAATATCTTAAGCTTTAAGACACACTGGGGCTTGTAGCATAAGTCAGTAGCCAAAGGGCAATGTGGTACCGTCAGGCAATAGCTGTCTCTTGTCATAGACTACCCTGAATCTTTTAGTGAGTGGTGCGTTTCTTAGATGGAACCCCTTTTTATCCCTCACTATTTTGTTGTAGGAGCTCAAAATCTCCAAGTCACTATTCTTGTCCTTTATGAACCCCTCGACCAAGCGCGTGATTGATTCCAAGTTTACACGCGGTGCATTTTCATAGTTTTGAGTCACGCCTTTGGCTTTCAACACCACGTGATTGGCTTTAGTCCTAAAAGCATAGCTTTTTGGACCACATGAGGACCATTCTGTAATATGGTCACCCTCTTCGAGTTCACTCGTTAAACCCCCAAGATAGTTGCTAAGTGGGGGGGTCCAATCCCCCGGTTTGCTTACATAGACCACAGAGTCTGTGTCGTGGTAAAGAACCCGCCTCTGAAGCTGTTCCATGAGGGTGTACAGTTCAAGGCGGCCATAGGCTGTGGTAAATGCTGCAAGAAACACATTTACATTACCCGGGGGTAGAACCCACTTTTGGTGGCGCCTCCATTGCACCAAGGCAATGTCTTGACTCAAGAAGGAAAAATGTGAAATTTCGTATTGGTCCGAAAAAACAAATTCCAAAAATTCTTCGGGGTCTTTAATGATCGAAGTTGTTAGCATATTGCATCTCTGCGCTAATTTCCCCCAAAGGGAGTTCAAGTACAATTTCGACACATTTCTTTTGGTTTTGTTGACCTCTATTCTGTCAGGGTCAAGAAGTATGCCTTCTCTGTCATGGTAGTCTTGAATGTACTGGTCTTTACTTTCTTGATCTGTGACCGATGCAGGATAGCCTGAAGCCATCTGCTTGCATCTCAAGAAGGTTTTGATGTACTCTTTAAAAAGTGTGTCTGATTTCCTGGAAAAGTTCCACACTTCAAAGATTTTGGCCACACGATACCCCTTCTCTAAAGCCTTAGAGAATTCTACAGTGACCCATACACCGGTCAGGGCTCTTTCTTGATCTGTGTGATCACAGGGGTTTTCCTGGTTGTGGTTTTCACAGCATGTGCGACAAAGGGGAAAGAAAAGTTTTCCTTTAGGACCCTTGTAAGGCAACACAGGTATAAACAGCCCCCTAGGAGGGTAGACAGTCGCTTTGATTAAACCAAAATAATTTTGGGGTTCGTCAAAGTCGCTGTGAATAATTTCAGGATGCCCTATAGGATAGAATGAGGAACTCATTACATGAGGATATAGGGATGTAAAATCTACATAGCCTATTGTCTCGTCGGGTTGAGCTACATAACGCAATGTCAAAGCATTGGTCCGGCCTCCAAACAAGGCCTGTCGCGGTTCCAGGGGCTCTGGAGGGTCATAATGGGTAAGGAAGGCCTTAACACTAGGATCTGCCTTTTTGAGGGCTGTCCATTCGTGCTCCCACAAAACCACAACTTTTAACCCATAAGTAGCCTTTAAAGAATTCAGTTTGTCTTGAAACTCTTGGTACATTTCCCCAAAAGTCTTTTGGGTTAGGACACACATGGTCTGGGGGACAAAGCATAATTTACAACCGTGGAAGAAACAACCGTTGTACTCATACACTGTCTCAACCCCGTCAATCTGTGTGTATCCATCTACATGGTAAGGCCCAAAAGCCTTCTCCCCCCGATTCAAAGCATGTTGGATAAAAATATCTTTATCCTGGGCCAAGTACTCCAACCATTGAATGGAACCACTAGAGTAGGCCTTGAATTGGCGTCGGTAGTTGTCTGGCGATGGGATAGCTATAGATTCAGGAGTTAGATAGTGTGTACGATAGGTTTTCATGCACGCTGATGCAATAGTTGTACAGCTCCAGGGGTCAATGCCCGCATCTTTGATTACCTCTTCTCTGAATCTGAGGCATCCTTCACGAAGTATAACAACGTCATTGTCACAGTATGATTCCATCTCTTTATGGAAATCAAAAGTGCCATGTCTTACGGTCTCGTACCATGTCATGAATCTCTCACGCTCTTTGGGAGACATTTGATCACACCCGTACATTTCGGGGGCTGGATAAGATCCTATATAATGTAGATTCTCCTCAGATGTGAAGAAATGAGGGAAATAGCCTTTGACAGAGTTTTCAAAACCCAAGGCCTCTGGCATTTGAGCCAATCTCATGGGTAAGAAGCTTAAGCTGTCAATGTATCTCTGTTTGAAGGCGGGGTCAACAAAGCATAATATTTTACTCCCTTGAGCTATGACACTGGGGGCCACGCCTTGCTGTATCAAAGGGTTCAGAAGCAGATAGGCGTCATAGGCCCTAGCATTGTGAGCTATAAACGTGAAGTTTCTGTACTGGGCTTTTCTAAAATGTTTTAGAAAGAGCCGGGCACAATTGGGTCCCTCGGCCGACCATTTTTCATCCTTGAAAGTCATGGTTGACACAAAAATAGGCAAATGAACCCCTGATTGCTGATTTGTCTCAAAATCATAAAACACATATTTCTCTGTATGTTCATCTTCAGCCAAGGGCTGAATGTAACACTCATGTGTTACTTCTTGAACCGCTTCCGCGTCTCTGCTTTTCAAAGGACCTTTACAGATTGGGCAGTGTATAATTCCACAAACATGAGGTTTAGGGCTATCTATTTTAAGGTTGTAATTGCAATGACATTTTGGACATTTCTTGTTAATGTCACAACTGCTTACAGATTTACATGCCTTGGGATGCCATGTTTCAGTTTTGTGTTTTTCGTAACAGTAGGCCGAACGACATGTGCGGTGACAATCCGCACAGGGGGTCAAGTTTAGCGGCTGCATAGGGCAATGTTTATCCAGACATACTGAACAGTTGTAACGGCACGAGTGCCCCCCCATGCGTGTGTAGCCGGTATGACAGGCTGGACAGACATATGGCGCGCCTAAAAAGGCTGTGATGTTAGTTACGGCATAGTAATGCTCATTTTGCACATAAAAGTACATAGTCTTAGGATGTGGTTCGGGTATATTTTGGAACTTGAGGAGAGCGTCATTAGCCCTACTGTGGTACAAAACCACAATCTTGATGTTCAGAAAGTTTTCAAATTTGACTATGTCTGAGAAAGCCACAGCATCCTGTATACCGAGACCCACCGCAGTTTGTAGCTCTCGAGCTTTTTGTAACGCGGCTTGATCAGTACATCCTGGGCTGAGTAAGTGGGCCAAACCTATGGCAAAACATAGCTTATTACCTGGATTGTGAACGTTTATGAGATAGGCCCTTTTATTGCTTATGATTTCGGACTGCATTAAACTCTCGAGCTTTCGTCTCTGACCCCCGCCCCCTTGTGGTTGTCGTACTAATTGTACTACAAGTTCGAGGGTCCTATCTGCTAGCACGTTTAAATTTGACTGAACAAGGCGTTCTAGCAGTTTAACAAATTGTTCAAGCTCTGATTCACCATTCTGTAAAATAAGCGATACCTTGCTCTGTAGACTGTCTCCACAAATTTCCAACTGTAAGAGATCCCTAGGTTCGCTATAATCTCTAATCCTCGCTAACAGTTCATTCAAAGTGTCCATAAGCATTACGTAAAACACAGCATATTCCCGAATCTGACCCCCCCATGCGAAATTGAAAAACTGGCGAACCTCAATATTGTTGAATTTATTTCGACGCAAAACATGTACACTTCGATCAAGACCTCCCCCCTCCAGATTTGCTAGGCAATTGTCCAACTGTTCAAAAACATCGTATTGGGTTTCAGACTCTTCGGACATTGGTGTTAAAGGCTGTCTTAGAGGTGTCTGTGGGGCCGAATTAAACCTAGGGCTCGCGTTAAGCTGGGTAATTAGAGATATGATGGTTTCGGGAATCTGTGTTAACATGTTTTCCTCGGAAGGCCCTGACTCATTCATACGTGTAATAATGTCTATGAGTTCGGAGGGAATCTGTGATAATAGATTTTCATCTATTGTCATTATGTCAATTACCCCCGAATCATTCATATGGTTAACTATATCTTGGAGCTCTGTAGGGATCATGGCTAAGAGGGTTTCAATTGTCTCACTTTGGTCTATAGGGGGCGCCATCTGTCTAATTAAGGATGTGTGTGTGTGTGTGTTTACATGTGTGTTTTTTAACGGCGGTATTTGCTTGTTTTAGCCCTAATGTTTTTTAACATACGGGGTAGCTCGCTACGCCAGAATGACACATCCTGATTGTATTGATGCTCGAGTAGAATACACATGCGCCTCTGGAGTAGAGCCTTTCGTGATTTTAAACCCAGGGTAAACGCTTTGAAAAAACGTTCTTGGTCTATTTCAGAATCTGCTGTTTCCCCCACAGAATTGGCCGATTCAAGAAGGTTGGCAGCTTCACAGAACATCAAATCGTCTACCTCAGAAATGTCATTTAAATCTTTGACATCATCAGGTTTCGCTGTTTTCTTGACTGGTGTCTTTGGAGCCTCCTCGGGGATGCTTGTCTGGGCATCCTCCGATGTTTGTGCGTTGTGTTTATAAGCCGGTGAGGAGTCTGAAATAAAAATAATACATACAAAAATAGGTTATTAACCCTAAAATATGTTAAAAATGCCAAATACATTTCAGATATAAGCCTATATATTAACAATACATTAATTAAATACCTCGACTTTTTTGACGAGGGCTGTTCTGAAGAAGCTCTGAAACCAGGGGCTGATGTCTTTGTTCAACCTGTATTACAGCATCTGCAGGTTCGGTAGATGGTGAGCCTGAAAAAAACAAAAAAAAAAAAAAAAAAAAACAGCATTAGGCCTTGTTTTAACATATTCCGGCATAAAAAAAATATATAAATATTAAAATAATAATATATATAAATAATAATATATAATTGATTCATACCTTGTCCTTGGAACGACGTCTCGTGAATATCGGCCAAGTAGAATTGTTCGGGTGAAGCGGAACTGTGGATCTGAGCACTAATTATCCTTTGGTGTTTAGAAATATGGGGGACAACGTTGTCCTGGCCAAGGGGAGTTGACCTGCCGTTTAAAGTCTCTGTTCGCTGCTTTTGTGTAAATACATCCTGGGAGTAGGGCAGAATTGTCTCGTAGTCATATGCTTCGCAGAAACCGTTCAGGCTCCATAGGGCCTCGTTTAACCTTCTAGGCTTTAGGTCCTCTGTAAACATATAAAATAACTTTTAATATAAGATGCCCACACTTTTTGTTTTTAAGGTATAAATATTTTTATGTATGGAATTCTTGGAGCTTACTTACGTTTACAATTCAGGGCAGGCGTTTGTTTGTCTGCACTTTGTTCCGGAGCCCCATTGGATGGTTCGAGCTCAGTTATACCTCGGAGTATCTGCGTGAATGCTTCAGAATCTATAAAACATTCGACAATATTAAAGCTATAATCACTTTAGCTAATATTGCCTTGTTATACGGTAAGCATACTGATCCTAATGATTGTTTAATATTTCTATAACATCCCACGCTTTTCAAACAATTCCCCACAACAACCAAATCTAATAAAGATTTATTTCAAGAACTCACCTTGCGATAGATCCATTAGACTGTTTTCCCCGATTATCTTTTTTAACGCTTCAGTCCGATAACGATTCTTGGAGTTTCTGGAGGTGCTGTTTGCATCGGAACTAAAACGCTGCTAACATTGCCCATGGTTTCTAGCGCTTTTGTACCCTACGACCTAGAGAAAAACCCCTGAATGATTTTTTACATAGCATTTGGGGTTTGTCGTTTTTTTCGGGCTATACCCCCGCCCATGGTATATTTGACACATTTCAAACACATGGTATTGGGTGTGTCTAAACATTAGGATCCTTTTGGAGCTTCTAAAATCTCCGGGGTGCTAGCACCTAGATGCATGGGGGTGGGTTGGTCTCGACATCGCTGGGATGAATGACTTTTTAGCCCACCTAAAAAAATAGTTTTATGAAAGGCCTTTAAGATTAGGAGTCGTAAGACACAATATTATTGTTGGGGGGTAGGCATCTGTTTTGCAGGCTAGTGTAAACCTTGGTTTCAAACGACCCACCAGGCATGCAAGGGTATTTTTTTAACAAACAACCCGCCCCCCCCCTTTTTCTGTTTTTGAAACACATACACACACACACACACACACACACACACACACAGCCACTACAGAAAACTCCCTCACGCACATACGCGCGCACATGGCTTTTTCCGCAAGTTTTTTCTCAGGGACAGACTGCGCTAAGAGTGAACAAACGCGAGAGTTCATAACGTGGTGAGATTCTGATTTTAAAACCATTTATTTCATTCAAAATATTTAGTACATACATTTTATATCCTTACATTCTTAAGGTATTTTACGATGCCTTTCTTACAGATCCTGGGAGCTTATGCAACCAACCGCCATTGTCCGTGTCGAGTTCGCCCTCAAAAGGCAAGGCTCTCTTGCTAGGTCCATCAACACTTGGTAAGTTTTCACTCCAGGGGTAGATCCTCCGTCGGGCCTTTTGGTCTTGACTCTGTCTCAAGGAAAGCCTCGCCCAGCGCTTTAACTGTTCCCCATTTTGGAAGAGAATGTCCAGCTTATTCATAAGTGTTATGAAAATTGGATAATCCACCCATTTAAAACTAAACACAGGAATAAAAAAGTTTACATGTTTGCGTGCTCTGGAAGCTACAGGAGAATTGACAGACTTTGTAGCATTAGACTTATCATAAAGGTCACAGGCTAAAATTGTCACTTTGTTGTCAGGGCTATAGTCCATTGAAGCAATTCTTAGAGCCTTGAGATCACTGCGGCCGCAGACCTGTTCTTCCAACGCATATCCTGGCACATTTGTAACACTCAGGACCTGTTCAATTTTACAAAGAGCCAGCCTGATGTTTAGCCATTCTCTCATCCCCAGAGCCGGGGGAAAACTCCCAGGTTTTGCAGGATAAAGGGGTTTGGGTCCACGGTCTGTGAATATCTTTACCGTAGAATCCTCCGGGTGGAATATGTAAGACATGTGGCCCTCACTCGTACCCAAAAATCCTTTAAAACATTCTGGAGCTTCACACAGAACTTCTTCAAGGCTTTGGTCACTGGGTTCATGACAAGCCGAGCATAACATCCCTAAAATTGGCATAGGTGTCATTTTTGTTTAATATTCAGGGGGGTTATCATGTGCACTCTTAAACAGGAATTGTTCAGGCGCTTTATAAGGGGCATTAACCAACCCAAACCGTGAGAAACAGTAACAGGTTGACCTGACACATGGTCACTTACTCAACCCTGGGCATGCACCCTTCTACATGACATAGGGTCATAAATCATTACATAGGGTCATAAATCAGGCTTGGGTCATCAATCATTAACGGCCTGTCAAATGGACCCTTACTCACCCCATAGCCCCCACCTAACCAGGCTTGCCTATCAGGCTTGGGTCATCAATCATTAACGGCCTGTCAAATGGACCCTTACTCACCCCATAGCCCCCACCTAACCAGGCTTGCCTGACCAGAAGACATGCACACGTCATCACTACATAGGGTTCACATAGGTTCACATAGGGTCATCAATCAAAATTTTGACACGTGACATCTACTTTAATCTCTCTCTTGCTTCCATACTGTTTTTCCATTACAAGCCATGAAAGTCAGTGCTGTTCTCATGTGTGAAACTACTTCAGATCCTCGAGTACATTCTTGAAAGACACGTAGTTAAAGATGGACTCTGCAGTAGGCGGAAACTGCACCACTATCACCCCACCACCTTTGTTGTTTTTGCTGCCCAGTTGAGGAGTTTTCACGCAGCATGGTTAAAATAACTGCAGTACATATTGTCCTCTTCTGTCACGCTTGCAATGATGTCCAAGGGGGATTGCGGTAACTCTTTTGATGTTGCAATATCGCAAACTGAGGTCGTGTCTACACTTACATGCGAATTCTGCTATCAGGATACAAAGATGGCATTGAAAAGACTGTTCCAGACACAAAAGTTGCTTTGTGGTCAGATAGTGTACAGATCCGGCTGACCACTTCAGGAGGTGTTCAGGGATGCATTGTGTGCAGATTTCTCCATAGTCTGGATGCATTCAGGCTACTGAAAGTACATAGTGGGAGAAGTCATCAACACTCCTCCCACAAGTCTCCAGAAAACTTGTGCTTTGGGACCAAGAGGCACCCTTTCATTATAACATTGGAGGAAATATTTATAATTGTAAAAAAAAAAAATCATGGTAACCTTTATTTAACTAGGCAAGTCAGTTAATTAAGAAAATAATATTATTTACAATGACCAAACCCTAACTCGGGAGATGCTGGGCCAATTGTGTGCCACCCTATGGGACTCCCAATCACGGCCGGTTGTGATCCAACCTGGAATCGAACTAGAGTCTAATGACACGTCTAGCACTGAGATGCAGTGCTTTAGAGCGCTGCGCCACTTGGGAGCCCGTAAATATGTTACTAGCGTGTGAGAAGCTTGTTGGCTTCAGAAATGCTAAGCAGCTAGCTAATATTTAGAAGAAAAAAACATTTGTTTGGCTAGAGTTATGCTAACCGTTTGCAATCCCTTTAGAATTGCTAGTTTGCCGGCTAGCTACAGAGGTTAGCAGGATAGTTAGCTACAGTAGTTAACTACTGCCATTGGTTGTTGTTGTGTTATTATCATATGTTGCCTATTCCACCGTTTGTAAAATGCATACTGGCATTTGAATATAGCGTGGGAAAATGGAATCTGGACACACTAAACACATTTAAAACATAGGTGTAGAATTAAGGGGTGGGCAACTCCAGTCCTCGGGGGCCTAATTGGTGTCACACTTTTTCTCCATCCCTAGCAAACGCAGCTGAATAATCAAATTCCGTTCTAAACTGAAGATCATGATTAGGTGATTATTGGAGTAGGTGTGTTAGCTAGGGCTGGGACAAAACTGTAACACCAATCAGGCCCTCGAGGACTGGAATTACCCACCCCTGGTAGATGCAAGACACATTTGGAATTCAATGATCAGAACTCTATAATCAGAATACTAAAGCTGCATGAACTGTCAAGCCTAGACACGGCGTGAGTTGGCTGTTTCAACATTAAGGATTTCAGCTTAAAGGTCAGATATTCAGACATATTGTTTTTGGTATGTTTAATTTTTAACCCTCAGATTCATAGGATAGACATGTTTAAATTCAGCTATTTCTCCTTTGACTGAAAAAACACTGTCTACAATTCGACCAATCCAAGCAAATATTATTTTATAGCAAATATTATTTTCTTTAGTAAACTTATATACTGCCTGTATAGACTGTGTATGTATAGCCTGAAAACTGAGACCTGATAATTACTGAAGTATGTACTCCATAACAGCAACCAACTACAGTACATGTCAAAATACTATAAACATGTTAGGTCTAAAGTAAAAAAGAAAATGGTTCAGGCTACAGTTGAAGTCGGAAGTTTACATACACTTAGGTTGGAGTCATTAAAACTCATTTTTTCAACCACTCCACAAATTTCTTGTTAACAAACTATAGTTTTGGCAAGTCTGTTAGGACATCTACTTTGTGCATGACACAAGTAATTTTTCTAACAATTGTTTACAGACAGATTATATCACTTATAATTCACTGTATCACAATTCCAGTGGGTCAGAAGTTTACATACACAAAATTGACTGTGCCTTTAAAAAGCTTGGAAAATTCCAGAAAATGATGTCATGGCTTTAGAAGCTTCTGGTAAGCTATTTGAAATCATTTGAGTCAATTGGAGGTTTACCTGTGGATGTATTTCAAGGACTACCTTCAAACTCAGTGCCTCTTTGCTTGACATCATGGGAAAATCTAAAGAAATCAACCAAGACCTCATGAAAAATGTGTAGACCTCCAAAAGTCTGGTTCATCCTTGGGATGAATGTCCAAACACCTGAAGGTACCACGTTCATTTGAACAAACAACAGGGGACCACGCAGCCGTCATACCGCTAAGGAAGGGGACGCGTTTTGTCTCCTAGAGATGAACGTACTTTGGTGCAAAAATTGAAAATCAATACTAGAACAACAGCAAAGGACATTGTGAAGATGCTGGAAGAAACAGGTACATAAGTATCAATATTCACAGTAAAACTAGTCCTATATCGACATAACCTGAAAGGCCGCTCACCAAGGAAGAAGCCACTGCTCCAAAACCGCCATAAATAAGCCAGACTACGGTTTGCAACTGCACATGGGGACAAAGATCATACTTTTTGGAGGAATGTCCTCTGGTCTGATGAAACAAAAATAAAACTGATTGGCCATAATGACCATCATTATGTTTGGAGGAAAAGGGGGGAGGCTTGCAACCTGAATAACTCTATCCCAACCGTGAAACACGGGGGTGGCAGCATCATGTTGTGGGGGTGCTTTGCTGCAGGAGGGACTGGTGCACTTCACAAAATAGATGGCATCATGAAGTAGGAAAAGTGTGAATAAATTGAAGCAACATCTCAAGACATCAGTCAGGAAGTTAAAGCTTGGTCGCAAATGGATCTTCCAATTGGACAATGACCCCAAGCATACTTCCAAAGTTGTGGCAAAATGGCTTAACGACAACAACGTCAAGGTATTGTAGTGGTCATCACAAAGACCTGACCTCCATCCTATAGAACATTGTGGACAGAACTGAAAAAGTGTGTGCGAGAAAGGAGGCCTACAAACCTGACTCAGTTACTCCAGCTCTGTCAGAAGGAATGGGCCAAAATTCACCAAACTTATTGTGGGAAGCTTGTGGAAGGCTACCCAAAACGTTTGACCCAATTTAAACAATTTAAAGGCAATGCTACCAAATACAAATTGAGTGTATGTAAACTTCTGACCCACTGGGAATGTGATGAAAGAAATAAAACCTGAAATAAATCATTCTCTATAATTATTCTGACATTTCTCATTCTTAAAATAAAGTGGTGATCCTAACTGACATAAGACAATGACTTTTTACTAGGATTAAATGCCCGAAATTGTTGAGTTTAAATGTATTTGGCTGAGGTGTATGTAAACTTCCGACTTCAACTGTATGTCAATAAACTGGTTAGATGTTACATGCTCTGACTTTGTGGAGAGTTTAGAGGTTCAAATGAGGTCAATGGATGTCAATAATGAACTCGCTTAAAGATCTGGCGGCAGGTAGCCTAGTGGTTAGGGCGTTGGACTTGTAACTGAAAGGTTGCTAGATTGAATCGTTGAGCTGACAAGGTAAAAATCTGTCGTTCTGCCCCTGAACAAGGCAGTTAACCCAATGTTCCTATGCCGCCATTGAAAATAAGAATTTGTTCTTAACTGACTTGCCTAGTTAAATAAAGGTTAAAGAAAAATCTGACTATCATCACTGACCAAGACCTATGGTTGTCAGCCCACACAATAAACTCAGACCTGTGTTGATTTGTCAACTTAACCCTTTGTTTGTCAGGGCAAGAAACACAGATCCACATTAAAATCCCTCATTGTTGTGAAATTGCTTTGCTATCGTTGTCACATGCTCACTAGTCTGAAAACCCATCCTTGAGCTGCCCAGAGGACAAACAAACAAACAAACAAGATAGTTTCCACTTGTGTGAGATCTAAGAAGGTCAAGGGGTTGCTTTGCAGTGCTGCTGAAGAGAACCAGAGCAACCTTAGAGTCACAGCTAAAAAGGTTCACAGGAGATCTCATTATTATGGGGTAAGAGAAGACTAGCAGTGCTGGTATTATCAACCATCGACCCTTTTAGATAGATGGAGGGAGCAATGGACAATTGAGAAAAGGTATGGTGAAGACCATATACTGTAGAGACTTAAGGGCTGATACCAAGTAACCAAAGGAGCCGAGAAGACCTCTAACTGTTGTTGTCATGCAATTCAATTTGGCCTCGCTTCAATTTCAGCAGTGGTCATTAACTACAAACTACAAATGGATGATATCTGTTTGGCATGACAACAATAGTCAGATAATTTTGCTAAAGCAAAAATCTACCTACAGATCTGGGACCAGGTTAATTAACAAAGATGTGGCTTTATCATTTTGAGCCACTTTCAAAATAAATGATGATCCAGCCATAGTCTAATATCACTCAATTCACATTTAATATGTGTTTCTGTTGATTTACCATGTGGGAGGAGGAGAAATTAGGTATATTGCATATTATGTTTAATTTACTGAATTCAACATTAAATACAATGTTTATAATATTGTACATTTAGGAAATGGTGTGGAAAACAATTGATTGTTTATAGTACTTTGCCATCTCTTCTTAAATAAATTATATCTGGGCTTCATGCTTCACCGAACAGCGAAAATGTGCATCGTGGAAATAATTAGTAAAAATGTAGGAGCATTCTACATTATCTGATATTACTTTGAGGCGGAGAGTAATATTAGTACATGTGAATGTATCTCTGTTGTTTACATGGCTTAGGGATTAACTCAAATGGATACCACATTGTTTATCAATCATGAGATAATTCAGAAGGTCACGTGAATCAATATGCAATATTCACACTATGAGCCTATTATAAGCCACAATGATTACAGCTACTCTATTTTGTCAACCAGGACCATGTAAGTACATCTCGCAGTTTGTCTCTCTGGCCTCAGAAGCATGTAACAGCATGGGAAGAGAACCACGGTTTTTTCCCAACAAGTAAGTAAGCGTAATTTAAATGGTGACCTGTAGGAAACAATTATTGAAAAATGTGTGAAAAAAACAAGTTAAACAGGATTTCACCAGCAATGAAACAGCTTAGTCTGAATGGCTATTGAGTCCATTTAGGAGGTGCAAATTATTAGGTTTCTGTCTCGTACTAATTATTACATCATCAGAGAGAAAAGATTACTTACAAACGGCTTTATGTCAGAAGAAATTATGGATATAATTTGCTGCCAAAAGGAGGTCTTTGCATTGTCCGTGTAATAAATTGAGTGTAATTGTTGATGTGGGTAGCATTGAGCGCATTGATTCCCTTTGCAATGTTTCAACGCAATAAACCACATTCACACTGTCAGATCTGCTGACACACTCGTGCCCAAGAATTATGGCATCCTCAAGAAATACAGCTTTGTGAAACTGAAATAATTTCCACAGACAGCAACATTTGGGAGAGACTTGTGCCTTGTCAGGAGAAGAGAGCCTGTCTTTTATGCAGTGGACTGCGAAATGTGGCGGGCCACCCTCCTCTCTACACAGCCTTATCCAGGGACATGGCTTTTCCTGAGTCGACAAATAGAAAGCGGATGTCTGATAGCTCAGAGGGAATGTATACATGGTGCATTGTGCTTTGCATAAAGAAACGCCTCAAGATGGCATTACCTGACCATCCTATCAAAACAGTTCCTTTTCAAGGACTGAACCCTCGTCATGGTCACCCATTTGATGTTGTCCTGAGGAATTACTCCTTGTCACACACGTATGTCTTAATTAATGTTGTTCGGGCTTTTAGCCCTCTTCATAGGCATGATTTAGTGAACGAGAAAACATCCCTATGGTTGACAACACAATGTGTTGAACGAATGGCACTAACAGGTCAAATAAAGAAGGGTCTGGAAGTAGTCAGTAATAGTTTCCCCGTCCATTGTTCTTGGCAATGGATTATTCCCTACAGTGTTTGGTGGTGTATTCATTTTGCAAAGTCAATGTGTGCTAATATGAATAAAAAAAAGATTATTGGGAGAGTTCACTTCTATTAAGGTTGAGCTTATTTTTCGACTTACCTAAGGTGTTGCCGTTTCATCCACACCCCAGCTTGAAAAGTGAACTATGCCTTCAAAAAGTCAAATAAAATGGAATTATTTAATTACTCAGCTGATTATCCTACTTGTCATCTGTTTGATCCGTCTGCTCAATCATCTTGCCATCCTCGCAGATGCAGGCTCATTACGTTATCACCCTAACCTAACCTATTCCAGATCCACACCACCTACAGTGTCTGCTAGGCTCCAAAACCTTCTGATGGAACTTTAACTGAAGTGGAATGTCATAAATAGTGAAATAGTCCTAATTAGTATCAACATCAATGGGTGTTTCTGATGATTAACAAAATGTGTATGATTACCAGCAACCAAATCTACATTTTAAAATCAAAGTTTAAATATTTCATGCTCGATAATGGACACAGTATTGTCCAATGCTTATGTTAACAGACCAACCATCTGGTATGCTGATCAAGGTGAAGAATAAAAGACACACAATTTGAAGGAACATGTTGTGCTTTGAACGTGAGGAGGATAACTCTGATGTATTATGAATATCCACTCAGGATCACCACTGTACAGTAAGTCCACGTCCACATTGGAAATGCCCAGTCTACCATGGGGGGAGAAAGACAAAAATTTGCTCCCTGCTAGCAGAAGGTTGAGTTTCCTTTCCTTTGTGTGATCTGTGTCGAGCTGTTACATCCTTTTCATGATCCCTCAGCCGTCACACAGAGACTCAGAATAAAAGGATGACAACCTGAGCTACAATAGGCTTGTGGTCATTAACCTGTCACGTCACACCCTACACATTTAACATTGTCTAAAACCGTTGCCTTGTGTGGAGTCACTTTGATAAAATCTTGGTATTTTCCTCTTTAATTTGATTTCATTTCCAGACATGTTGCACCTTAATACCACACATCTACAGCACAGAACACTCAGTCACAAAAGCCATTCTTTTGAATTACTTAGGTTGTTTTACAGGTGGAAAAGAATCACGGCCTCAATTTCTGATGTGTGTCGATTCAGGTAAAATTTAGAGGTAAAATTGCGGTCTTTATCTGTTCTGTACAGGTCAAAGTTTATCTGCTTCTCTCCGATGGAAGACTACAGGAGATGAATGAGCACTCTCGATGAGCTGTCTGGTCTAGTCAAAACACATTTCACTAAACAACACGTGTTTCCTCTCAAAAAGGAAGAAGATTGCAATTATCTTGTGAAAAGATGGTTCGAGGAAGAGCAAGGGGAGAGAGAGAAGAGAAAGAGAGAGACTTCACGGTTCAGCCAAGATATTGGTTCTGCTCAGAGGGAGAACTAAGGAAGTTCATTGGCCACTTCTTGCAGATTTAAAAAAAAAAAAAAAAAAGAATTCTGAGAGGTCTCCCATCCAAGTCCTAACCAAGCTGAACCTCACTAAGCTTCACAGGAGACCTGGCAGGATTGTATGGTATTTTTCAAAAGGAGAAAACCTATAAATAACAGGCCACCAGCGATGTATAATTGCTAGGCTGTTTCATTTCAGGATTTCGCTTCTTTTAGCTCCCACCACTCACCTCGGATCTTCCAAAGACCTGCCCTTTCTCATGCAAAGTTGATGACGGCTACTTATTGAACCCTGTTTAATCTTCGAGAGGCTTCATGATTGAATAAATATTGCCGTGCAAAGCAGTGTTGTATCGTTACTTATTTCAAGCATGCTCTTCAAGTGCCGAGCTAATGTCTTCAAGTAATCCAATGTACGGATGTTTGGCTAAAATGGTTTATGGCCAGGATTAAAAAGTACAATACATTTTTTAAAAGCCAAACAAATAATTATAAACCAATCATGAATGAAGAGTTAATTACTTACTTAAGAGGGTCATCAAAGACCGATGAAATGATCAAACTTTGCCTAGGATTAGAATTGTTCAACATCTTTATGCTGGGTGGACACCTTTCAGATACAGGCCTACAGCAGAAGTCCCTTCCATCTCAGGGCTCTCCCTCTTGGCTGTTCACTGAGATGTGACTATACTGTATAGCCCTGGTGATTACTCTCTTTTACAGAGCAACAGAGAGCTGCAGTTGACACCTTTTAATGGCCTTTTTCTACCCCTGTAGCTTGTGTCAAATCCAATCTTCTGGATCTGGTGCAACTTGTCTGCATAAATGTGTTAAATGTTAACGTGCACTGTAAGATTAATAGCCGGCTGCATAGCTCTAGGTGTTGGATTTAATAAATGTTTTATCTTCAAATCTGACTATTACATTAAAGGAACATTTTGACAAATCTAGTGTTCAATATGGATCTGGAGCGCTAGACTGGGACATACACCCTCTGACTGCCCACAGCCAAATGCACACTCTGCAGCAAAAGAGAAAACCCAAACATATTGAAGTATTCCTATGGATATATGACAACAGACTAATTAGAAACAGACCAACCTCATGGACCCCCATAATGAGTTCTGAGGAAATGTTGACACAATATTTTTAAGAGATTACAAGGCAAGGACAACATTATGAATTGTAGTTTTTCATTAAATACAATGCCATTTAAGACCTTGCAAAGAAGCATGTTGAATGACCTTTACATGAGCATGCACCTATCAGACTGTAACCTTCTTTCATGTTCCAAACCAAGCCTAGTGGGAAAACGTCTTAAAGTGAAAATAATGGGCCTTACTCTCGTAAACTAATGATGTAGCTTATTTCTGAGAGTCTCGCTCCTCCAATACTGACTGCTAGCCTATACCAAGTTGGCAGGGAGAGAGCATAATCAAACAGTCAGGGATGATACAGATGTACACTGCTGCTTTGAGGATGTATTAAACATTGATTTACCGAGAGACTAACAAAGTCCTGGTGATTTCTCTCTACATTTACTCCTTATTTGAAATATGAGTCACAATACAATGAGCTAAAGAGTTTAAGGGAATAGAAATCATATCATTATCAAGACTTTATTGAGAAAATCCTCATAATTACTAGAGCAGACTTAACTGGAAAGCACTATTCATGATCAACAATTAGCCACAGTACCACTCTCAAGAAATAGCTCTGGGACTATTTTTCTCATCTCAGCCATAAAGATTCCAACTGTAAATCTAAATCACTCCACCAGATAAACCAGCTCTACATTAGAGAAATTGATGAGCAGGGCTACGTACAGAAGCAGTGGTTCTGCTATAAACACATTCAAGTGGACGGCCAAAATTCCACAATGAGGGGAAGTTAAAGCTGATGTCACTGCCATTAATCTGGAGTTCAGTGTACCGTCCTTTGACACGCAAATGGATCATTCTGACGGCCAGGTCGCTATCGTGCCATATCTCACTCCCCCATTAGCAAGGATGATTTATGGAAAAACTGCATTCGGTGAGATGAGCATTTCACACTTCTTTTTGTGAAATATGACTTGGACGGAATCCTCAGTTGACACAAGCCAAGGCTCCAGCTCCAACCAATGTTCACCGTCACCCTAGAGATGAATATTACTATGAAGAGCTTGAGACGCCTGCAGATAATGTACTACTGGCTACAGGTTTAACACATCTGCCTGTACTCCTTAGGGGCATCAAATGATAAACAGATTGGGTGCAGTTTGAAATTCTAAGCACACAATGAGATGGCATAATATGTGTGTGTTGTCTGGTAAGCTTTTAGGCTATATTATGTTTCTGTATCAGATATTCAGTGTGGTGTATTTAAATGTCCTGTTTTGTCTTCTTCCATGAATTAATGCAGTGTACACATTGCATTATTTGATTTTTTATCTAGTTGAGCTAACTTTTCTTCAAAAAAGTTATTTGAAGTTGACTTTAAGTTAAAGTTGAATTCAAGACACACTCACCATTTGATGATGTAAGGGCCAGTGTGGCCACAGTAATTGCAACCGCTTGTAGCAGTGGGTTCAACAAGCAGTCAAGTGTAATACTGATTAAGTAGAAGAGTGAGCTTGTAATACTTCTGAGATTGTAAAAAAAGGTGGATTTGCATCCCATCACAGAATTGCATATTCAATACTTTTTTTTCAGGGACATCACTACCTACAGTATATATTGAAGCAAGATCAAGGGTGTGGGGTTTCCACGTCAGCAAGTTCACTAACAGAATAGGCACCAGTAGCACAAATATAATGCAAATGGGAAGTTTATTAGGGATTTTTGTACACGGGGAAAGGAGGAAGTTACCAAGCACCTCACAGTCCACAAGTCGTTCTCTTTGTCCGTTCCATTTCTCAGGGGTAATCCTCACACTCGGGTCCTCAGCCAATCCGGTCCGGTACACAGGGGGGTTAGTCTGACAGTCCAGGTCACAACGGGCAATCACACAGATTTTACTCTTGTTTCTCTCACTCTTCATACCTCTATTGTCTCCCACCTCCTCTCCCCTTGATGCAGGCTGCTTCCTCCTTTATCCCCAAGCACTCCCAAACAGCCTTTCCTCGTTGGGGGAGGAAGTCCACATAAGGCCTAGGTGTGGAGCCAGCTACCTGCAAGGTATCTTTCCTCAATTACCACTCCCCTCACCACTCCCTGCCGGTTGCCACAATATGTATATGATTCTTCTAAGGGGGTATAGTCAGGTAGGCTAACGTTAGACTACTCATGTGGGGTACATTAAACGTCCTCAAATAATCTCATTGGCCTAAGCTTTCAGAAAAACTGATATCTCTGTTAAACGCTATATAAACTGACAAGGAAAATAAACACAGCAATGCACATATATAAACGGTTTGGTTTATTGATGTCACATGACAAGGAGGATGTCAACATGTCACATAATTATGCCATATTTCTCTCCTCAATCTAACAGTATATAAATGTCACCCAGTGTTTAGACTGAAACTATATCGCTCAGACACTATATGAAAAGTGTTTTATTATTTTTCTGCACTTATCCTCCACTGAGTCCTCTTGGGAGCAGTGGTAATGACCCACCTTTATTCATTTTTCATAACGACACTGTGCCCTGTGACATTGTGTGCTTCCTTCCTGCCTCACTCCCTGGTTCCACACCATACACAGCTCCAGTTGGAGGCCCTAATTAAGTGTTTATGTGGCCCACAGTTCTATATGCAGGGGTCAACGGCACCAAAACACACTCCAGGTAGCATTCTCTCTGTGTAAGCCTGTGTACTCAGTTTGTTACAAGTCACAAGTTGTAAAAGTGAAAACTGAGAATACCAAACATTAGGTACAAACAAGATTAGTCATACATCACAACATATAGGACCTCAGTAGGTTGGTGATAGAAATGGGAAAAATAACTCCGCTAGAAACCTTAACCTCTTTACTGTGTAGGGAGAGGGATTTGTTATTTTCTTCAGATGATAACTGCATTATTTGTTGAATTCACATTTATGGCACCGTGCGATTTCAGCTGAACCACTGATCTTTCAACAATATGGATGACTATGAATGCTGAATATCATACACATTGGTAATGTACTGAGATATATAGTGAAGTA
The DNA here is from genome assembly GCF_002021735.2 of Oncorhynchus kisutch. NCBI lineage: Eukaryota > Metazoa > Chordata > Actinopteri > Salmoniformes > Salmonidae > Oncorhynchus > Oncorhynchus kisutch. The sequence goes on from NC_034191.2 coordinate 38,126,489, forward strand.
TTAAGGCTACAGTAATAGTTTAGATAACATGAGTTGATTTCATGTTATAATCATGTTTGGTTTTCAATGTTGTGATGTTTAAAAGCCATAAAGTACAACCATAAAATGCAATCAAAACCAAAAGTGCAGTTGCCAAGTGCGACACACAGACCTGAGCTCTAGTTTACAAAATGTATTCGTTAACCATTTTCAAAAGATGTAATTGTTTCATCTGAAAAAGCCTATGATTTCCCTCATGAATAATCATGAAGGTGCTCAGTGACTGCCTCACCCTCATGAAAATTCGATAGGGCCCGGCCAAAAGTGGAGGGCCCACTGCTTTTGTCACCCTACTGCAATAAAGCATCAGGGGTCAATCCTGAGGTAGCCATCCAACAGACACCTCTCATACGGGAGTCAGTGTACTGTATATAGTGCATATAATTTGCTGAGATGGTCAATTATTCAAAGAGCTTTAAAATTGAAGGGCAAAGTATCAATTGAAGAAGATTTTCAGCAGCACAGTTTTGTCCAGTTGACCAAATTTTTTACAAAATCTCAAAGTTTTCGAGTAATCTAAACTAAATAATACATTCTATGGTTTAACTGGGTTTTGTCAGGCGAACAGTAAAGCACAGTAATTCAAAATGTGTTTTATGCATGTCTAACACTTAAATTCTGACAGGGACAACTTAGAAGCAGAACTATCTCCAGCCTATCTAAACCCGAATGAATATTCAGCACAAAACACATTTCTAAATGAGTTCATTCATGAAAATTATTCAGACAGAAGGAAACATGTCCTTTCCTGTTGATATTTGAATGAGGACAACTGCCCAAAGCTCTCTCTCTGTGTCTCTGTAGACCTGACAGGGACTAATATCATTTGAGATTTGGAATTACCCGGCGTGGCTTGGGATCCATTTCATTAGTGATAAGGACACGTACAAAGCAATGTGTCTTTAGAGAAAGTAAAATAATCCACCTTGGAATAGCAATCGCTACAGACATAGTGGATGACCTTGAAAAAAACGTTTCTCTGGCTTTGGTGCATGGATTGTTCTCTGGTCAGGAGTCAGTATTCCAGTATTAATGGAACACAAAAACACATCAGTAAAACAAGGTTATAGTTGCCACCTTGCTCAGAGAACTGATGATTCAAACCACCAGGGTGGTATTTTCTCTTTCAGGTCAGGAGGATTATCAGAGTCTGGCCCAAACACACATTTCCTGTTGTGCACTGAGTCCACCGTCCACCTGGACACCTTCTCCATAGCTGATAAGAGAGGAGAGACACGCTCTGATTGCCCTGACATGGCTGAGAGAGGACCACAGCAGTCTTCATAATATATTCGCTCCGTTGTCCAACATGGGAGTATAGCTAGCTAGGGCCCGGGGAGGACGGGTGCCGGGCTGCCTCTCAGGCTCATGATATGATTGTGTGAGCCAGGTCGTAGAGCGCTGCAGATGGAGTGGGGCAACCCTCCAGAGAACCAGGGACCCTGTCTAGTCTTCTCAATCCCCCAGGTGGTGTAGGGGAGTGCTGGGGCTGCTAGTGACAGATGGGTATGGCTGGTTCATCTGATACAGATGGTATACTACAGTTGTCTCAGGCCCAGCCAGGGAGCCTAGAGTGGGGAGACTAGCACCAGCAGCACATAGCCCACTGTCTTACCAGGCACAGGGAGGGAGGATGATTAGTAGGACAAGCTCAGCAGTCAACCGAGATTGACAGGCACCTGCAAGGCTTACAGCCACTCTGTGTGATGAGACGACTAGCTCCCACACAGCAGATGACAACACAGACTTAGTCAGAGAGGAAACTAGGGGGAGAAATTAAGGAATTAAGGAAGGAAGGAAGGAAGGAAGGAAGGAAGGAAGGAAGGAAGGAAGGAAGGAAGGAAGGAAGGAAGGAAGGAAGGAAGGAAGGAAGGAAGGAAGGAAGGAAGGAAGGAAGGAAGGAAGGAAGGAAGGAAGGAAGGAAGGAAGGAAGGAAGGAAGGAAGGAAGGAAGGAAGGAAGGAAGGAAGGAAGGAAGGAAGGAGGAAGGAAGGAAGGAAGGAAGGAGAGAGAGAGCAGGAAAGGAGGGAAATATCAAAGAAAGAAGGAAGGAGGGCAGTTACAGTATGAAGAGTCCTTGGACAGGGCCAGAGAGACAGCTGGCTAATACCATGTCTGCCATGTTGAGTATGCTCAGAGACTCTAGCCACAGGGAACCATAATACACCAGCCAGGAAAACCTTAGAGGAATAAGTGCCCAATCCTTCATCCTAACTATATGCTTACTGTTAATTAAACAGGTGAAGTTCACAAAACTGGCATAATATAATACTTGCAGCAGGAATCCTGTCTTTTTAGCAATAAGGTCCATGAGATGGCAGCAATTGTTTACTTTAGATCTGCATAAAGCACTGTGAAATTGGTGCACTGGATCATTGGATGAATGCAATGCACGTAATGCAACTGGAAGCTGCTGTATTCCTCAAATTGTTTCATATAAATTACACTTCCATCTACTGTATGTGGAATTGCATTGTTTTGGGAAACATGTTTTTTGCCCCAAGGGAATGATAACTTGACCATCCCACCATAATGTACCTGACCAAACCACTGTTAGTTAACTTTGATCAAAGTGATAAATAGTCATCATCCTTATGAATATGAAACAAATAAATAATGTATTATTTTTGATAGATGGTCACATGGTACCAGTTTGTTTATTAATTATGTATGCTTAAGTAACTTCAAAAGGATTTAATGAGGCATATTAATTGGTCCAGCTTTATGAGAGTGGGTCAAACAAAATGTATGGATTGTTTCAACAGCCACTACAGCAACTACAGCAACTGCTTAAAACAGATACCACCACATCACAACAGGCCATACAGAGGGATCATTGTATTTCAGTTTCAGTGTAATCTTAATGTGGTGGAACATGGTCTCATTCGAATATGTCAAAAGTGATATTTAACCATTCCATTTATACAGTGCCTTCAGAAAGTAATCACACCCCTTGACTTTTTCCAGATTTTGTTGTGTTACAAAGTGGGATTAAAATGTATTTAATTGTCATTTTCTGTCAATGATCTACACAAAATACTCTATAATGTCAAAGTGAAGGAAACATTTTTACACTTGTAAAAAGAAAAACCCACTCATATATATTGATTAGATAACTATTCAACCCCTTAAATCAATGCATGCTAGAATCACCTTTGGCAGCTATTACAGCTGTGAGTCTCTAAGAGCTTTGCACACCTGCATTGTACAATATTTGCATATTATTATTTTTTTAATTCTTCAAGCTCTGTCAAGTTGGTTGTTGATAATTGCTAGACAGCCATCTAAGTCTTGCCATAGATATTGAAGACGATTTATGTAATTAGGCCACTCAGGAACATTTAATGTTGTCTTGGTAAGCAACTCCAGTGTATATTTGGCCTTGTATTTTAAGTTATTGTCTTGCTGAAAGGTGAATTTGTCTCCCATTTTCTGGTGTAAAGTAGACTGAACCAGGTTTTCCTCTAGGATTTTGCCTATGCTTAGCTCTATTTTGTTTCTTTCTATTCACCCCAAATAACTTCCTTGTCGATGAAAAGCATACCCATAACACGAAGCAGCCACCACCATGTTTGAAAATATGAAGAGTGGTACTCTGTGATCTTTTAGATTTGCCCCAAACATAACGCTTTGTATTCAGGACATAAAGTTAATTGTTGAAGTTTTACTTTAGTGCGTTATTGCAAACAGGATGCCTATTTGGGAATATTTGTATCTGTACAGGCTTACTTCTTTTCACGATGTCATTTAGGTTAGTTGTCACGTTCTGACCATCGTTCGTATGTGTTTTCCTTGTTTTAGTGTTGGTCAGGACATGAGCTGGGTGGGCATTCTATGTTGTGTGTCTGGTTTGTCTATTTCTATGTTTGGCCTGATATGGTTCTCAATCAGAGGCAGGTGTTAGTCATTGTCTCTGATTGGGAACCATATTTAGGTAGCCTGTTTTGTGTTAGGTTTTGTGGGTGATTGTTCCTGTCTCTGTGTTTGCACCAGGTTTTCGCACGTTTATTGTTTTTGTTAGTTTATTCATGTATAGTGTCTTTATAAATTAAACATGAATAACCACCACGCTACATTTTGGTCCGCCTCTCTTTCACCAGAAGAAAACCGTTACATTAGTATTGTGGAGTAACAACAATGTTGTTGATCCATCCTCAGTTTTCTCCTATTACAGCCATTAAAAACTCTGTAACTGTTTTAAAGTCACCATTGGCCTCAAGGTCAGCTTTACGACTGATGTTGGCTACATATTGGTGATGCCTAAGTTAAAATTAAACCATACAGGCACCATTTCACACCTGTTTCCTTGCTCGGTCACTAAATCAAATCATCAAATCAAATTGTATTGGTCACATACATATGGTTAGAAGAGGTTATTGTGAGTAATGCGAAATGCTTGTGCGTCTAGATCCGAAAGTGTAGCAATATCTATGTAATCTAACAATGCCACAACAACTACCGAATACACACAAATCTAAGTAAAGGAATGGAATAAGAATATATACATATAAATATATTGACGAGCAATGACAGAGCGGCATAGATAAGATGCAATAGATGGTATAAAATACAGTATATACATGTGAGATGAGTAATGCAAGATAAGTAAACATTATTAAAGTAGCATTATTAAAGTGGCCAATGATTCCAAGTCTGTATGTAAGCAGCAGCTTCTCTGTGTTAGTGATGGCTGTTTAACTGTCTGATGGCCTTGAGATAGAAGCTGCTTTTCAGTCTTTCGATCCCAGCTTTGATGCACCTGTACTGACCTCGCCTTCTGGATGGTAGTGGGGTGAACAGGCAGTGACTCAGGTGGTTGTTGTCCTTGATGATCTTTTTGGCCTTCTTGTGACATCGGGTGCTGTAGGTGTCCTGGAGGGAAGTCAGTTTTCCCCCGGTGATGCATTGTGCAGATCGCACCACCCTCTGGAGAGTATTGCGGTTGTGGGCGGTGCAGTTGCCATACCAGGCAGTGATACAGCCCGACAGGATGATCTCAATTGTGCATCTGTAAATGTTTGAGGGTTTTAGGTGACAAGCCAAAATTCTTCAGCCTTCTGAGGTTTAAGAGACACTGTTGTGCGGGTGCACCATTTCAGTTCGTCTGTGATGTGTACCCTTCTCCACTGCTGTCGTGTCGATGTGGATAGTGGGGTGCTCCCTCTGCTGTTTCCTGAAGTCCACGATCATCTCCTTTGTTTTGTTGATGTTAAGAGAGAGGTTGTTTTTCTGACACCACACTCTGAGTGCCCTCACTTCCTCCCTGTAGGCTCTCATCACTCTTGGTAATCAAGCCTACTACTGTTGTGTTGTCTGCAAACCTGATGATTCAGTTGGAGGCGTGTCTATGGCCACGCAGTCATGGGTGGGCAGGGAGTACAGGAGGGGGCTGAGCATGCACCCGTGTGCGGTCCTAGTGTTGAGGATCAGTGAAGTGGAGATGTTGTTTCCTTCCTTTACTACCTGGGGTTGGCCCGTCAGGAAGTCCAGGACACAATTGCAAAGGGCGGGGTTGAGACCCAGGGCGTCAAGCTTGATGATGAGCTTGGAGGGTACTATGGAATTGAACGCTGAGCTATAGTCAATGAACAGCATTCTTACACAGGTATTCCTCTTATCCAGATGGGATAGGGCAGTGTGCAGTTCGATGGCGATTGCATCGTCTGTGGACCTATTGGATCGGTAAGCAATTTGATGTGGGTCTAGTGCAGGCCTGGGCAACTCCAGTCCTCGGGTGTCACACTTTTGCCCCAGCCCCAGCTAACACACCTGACTCCAATAATCAACTAATCATGATCTTCAGTTAAAAATGCAAATTGCCCAGGCCTGGTCTATGGTGACAGGTAAGGTGAAGGTGATATGATACTTGACTAGTCTCTCAAAACACTTCATGATGACGGAAGTGAGTGCTACGGGGCGAGTCACTAGAGGTACGGTATGTCTTCATCTCAGAACTGACATTTCAGTCACATCCTCTACCTTCAACATGTCACTGCTATGCCTCAGAGGCTCGTGCACGTCCATGTGTCACCTGCTTTTAGAAAATATGATTCCCCAGAAAATATTCCTGGGGAAAAGAGGCCGGCCTCATTGTCCTGAGCCCCACGTCCTACATCCTTGTACTGGTGACATAATAGAAGCGGACACAGGTGTCAAAGACGAGGCCTAGAGCCATTTTATTTAACACAAACCCCTGACGTCTGAGGCCCAGGCAATCCCGCTAGAGAAGGTCTACTTAGCAAAAGTGAGCAATGCTCCGGGCTCCAGTGCATACTATGACCACCACAGAGCCTGGAATAAGGGAAGGTGCCCCTCTGCACAAAATCGCCTTGAGTACTACTTGTACATTGACCAAAATAAAACTTCCTGGTTTAAAGTAAAAGTTTCTGGTTCAACTTAACTACAAGGTAAGAGTCATATAATATGCATGAGTAACTATAGTACTGTATATGTGCTTTAGATAATGTTAACCCTATCATCACAGGTAACATATCATCAACATCACAATAATAGGATCTCAAACTAAGTCTCTGCCCCTAGTTCCCCATCAAACATGACTATGTATAACACATTTGATTTGACCAAATCAGTCCCAATTAAACAGCTTGAAATGCAACATACAAAGAGAATGTTCCTCTTGGTGTGAGGTACTGTACACAGGAGAGAGAACCATACATCAAAGAGCAGGAACGTCATGTAATGCTGAGTGCTGAGTACAGTGAGGAGCTGTTGTCTTACTGTGTCTCTTGTGAAGTCCCTGCACACCCAGGAGGATCACGTGCCCCCATTTCCCCTCTGGCACACAAACAGGTTTAAAGAGCTCTCCCACTTACCTAGAACAAGGAAAAGGTAGAACAACATAAATGATGCTGCACTGAAACAGTGAATATTTTTTGTAAAAAAAAATCTGAAATGAGCTTGTCACGCAATAGGTACACCGGAGGCGATTCATAAATTTATAATGTGAAACACTAGGAACTGTTAATGTTGTCACTGTACTACATAAGGACTAAAACCTTAAAGCAAGGATTTAATCTGAACATCAACCTGAAATCTGTGTTTTGGTTGTAAATTGTAAAGTACATCAGAATGCTATATACAGTTGATATTACAGTAGAACACACAAGAAAATAACATGGTATACAATTAGTACTTAAAAGGCAATTGAACAATTGGAGTAGGTCTGTTAATGAGTAGATATAAGAAAGAAAGAGAAACACCATTTTGTATGACCTATCTTATTTAAAAAGATACATTTACTTGCATACAGATTTCGTAAATATGCACATTCAATGACTTACAAAACTTGCATATTTCAAGTTCAACGATTTACAAAACAGTGTGACATTGAGGCATTCAACCTTTGCTGCTTCAGTGAAAGGCAAAGAATACATGCCACTGTGGTTCTCAACAGCTGTTTGTCAAGCACGTTGACAAAAGACAGAAAAAAGACTTCATATTTCATCAGAGATTGCCAAACCCCCCCCCCCCAATCTCTTAACCTTACAACCTAAAATCAGTCAGCCCAATATAAAGTCAGCCCTATACACAGTACAGCAGTAGCACCATTGAAGGTGTAACCTTTACACAGATAAAGTAGGAGAGCAAAGGTATCAGTCATTTACAAAAAGCTTTTGTCAATCGAGTGACCCCGAGTCCCCAATTTAGCGTCACATGTAAGCAGAAGTGTGGAGGGGCTTAATAATTCCCAAGAGCCTCAGAGGAGGGTGTAAAACCTTTAAAAAAACATATTCAGGCACAAACGCTGTTATTCTAGTAGAGATTAGATCAAATCAAATCAAATTTATTTGTCACATACACATGGTTAGCAGATGTTAATGCGAGTGTAGCGAAATGCTTGTGCTTCTAGTTCCGACAATGCAGTAATAACGAACAAGTAATCTAACTAACAATTCCCAAAAAAACGACTGTCTTATACACAGTGTAAGGGGATAAAGAATATGTACATAAGGATATATGAATGAGTGATGGTACAGAGCAGCATAGGCAAGATACAGTAGATGATATCGAGTACAGTATATACATATGAGATGAGTATGTAAACCAAGTGGCATAGTTAAAGTGGCTAGTGATACATGTATTACATAAGGATGCAGTCGATGATATAGAGTACAGTATCTACGTATGCATATGAGATGAATAATGTAGGGTAAGTAACATTATATAAGGTAACATTGTTTAAAGTGGCTAGTGATATATTTAAATCATTTCCCATCAATTCCCATGATTAAAGTGGCTGGAGTAGAGTCAGTGTCATTGACAGTGTGTTGGCAGTAGCCACTCAATGTTAGTGGTGGCTGTTTAACAGTCTGATGGCCTTGAGATAGACGCTGTTTTTCAGTCTCTCGGTCCCAGCTTTGATGCACCTGTACTGACCTCGCCTTCTGGATGACAGCGGGGTGAACAGGCAGTGGCTCGGGTGGTTGATGTCCTTGATGATCTTTATGGCCTTCCTGTAGCATCGGGTGGTGTAGGTGTCCTGGAGGGCAGGTAGTTTGCCCCCGGTGATGTGTTGTGCAGACCTCACTACCCTCTGGAGAGCCTTACGGTTGAGGGCGGTGCAGTTGCCATACCAGGCGGTGATACAGCCCGCCAGGATGCTCTCGATTGTGCATCTGTAGAAGTTTGTGAGTGCTTTTGGTGACAAGCCAAATTTCTTCAGCCTCCTGAGGTTGAAGAGGCGCTGCTGCGCCTTCCTCACGATGCTGTCTGTGTGAGTGGACCAATTCAGTTTGTCTGTGATGTGTATGCCGAGGAACTTAAAACTTGCTACCCTCTCCACTACTGTTCCATCGATGTGGATGGGGGGGTGTTCCCTCTGCTGTTTCCTGAAGTCCACAATCATCTCCTTAGTTTTGTTGACGTTGAGTGTGAGATTATTTTCCTGACACCACACTCCGAGGGCCCTCACCTCCTCCCTGTAGGCTGTCTCGTCATTGTTGGTAATCAAGCCTACCACTGTTGTGTCGTCCGCAAACTTGATGATTGAGTTGGAGGCGTGCGTGGCCACGCAGAAGTGGGTGAACAGGGAGTACAGGAGAGGGCTCAGAACGCACCCTTGTGGGGCCCCAGTGTTGAGGATCAGCGGGGAGGAGATGTTGTTGCCTACCCTCACCACCTGGGGGCGGCCCGTCAGGAAGTCCAGTACCCAGTTGCACAGGGCAGGGTCGAGACCCAGGGTCTCGAGCTTGATGACGAGCTTGGAGGGTACTATGGTGTTGAATGCCGAGCTGTAGTCGATGAACAGCATTCTCACATAGGTATTCCTCTTGTCCAGATGGGTTAGGGCAGTGTGCAGTGTGGTTGAGATTGCATCGTCTGTGGACCTATTTGGGCGGTAAGCAAATTGGAGTGGGTCAAGGGTGTCAGGTAGGGTGGAGGTGATATGGTCCTTGACTAGTCTCTCAAAGCACTTCATGATGACGGATGTGAGTGCTACGGGGCGGTAGTCGTTTAGCTCAGTTACCTTAGCTTTCTTGGGAACAGGAACAATGGTGGCTCTCTTGAAGCATGTGGGAACAGCAGACTGGTATAGGGATTGGTTGAATATGTCCGTAAACACACCGGCCAGCTGGTCTGCGCATGCTCTGAGGGCGCGGCTGGGGATGCCGTCTGGGCCTGCAGCCTTGCGAGGGTTAACACGTCTAAATGTCTTACTCACTTCGGCTGCAGTGAAGGAGAGACCGCATGTTTTCGTTGCAGGCCATGTCAGTGGCACTGTATTGTCCTCAAAGCGGGCAAAAAAGTTATTTAGTCTGCCTGGGAGCAAGACATCCTGGTCCGTGACTGGGCTGGGTTTCTTCCTGTAGTCCGTGATTGACTGTAGACCCTGCCACATGCCTCTTGTGTCTGAGCCGTTGAATTGAGATTCTACTTTGTCTCTGTACTGGCGCTTAGCTTGTTTGATAGCCTTGCGGAGGGAATAGCTGCACTGTTTGTATTCAGTCATGTTACCAGACACCTTGCCCTGATTAAAAGCAGTGGTTCGCGCCTTCAGTTCCACACGAATGCTGCCATCAATCCACGGTTTCTGGTTAGGGAATGTTTTAATCGTTGCTATGGGAACGACATCTTCAACGCACGTTCTAATGAACTCGCACACCGAATCAGCGTATTCGTCAATGTTGTTGTCTGACGCAATACGAAACATCTCCCAGTCCGCGTGATGGAAGCAGTCTTGGAGTGTGGAGTCAGCTTGGTCGGACCAGCGTTGGACAGACCTCAGCGTGGGAGCTTCTTGTTTTAGTTTCTGTCTGTAGGCAGGGATCAACAAAATGGAGTCTTGGTCAGCTTTTCCGAAAGGGTGGCGGGGCAGGGCCTTATATGCGTCGCGGAAGTTAGAGTAACAATGATCCAGGGTCTTTCCACCCCTGGTTGCGCAATCGATATGCTGATAAAATTTAGGGAGTCTTGTTTTCAGATTAGCCTTGTTAAAATCCCCAGCTACAATGAATGCAGCCTCCGGATAAATCGTTTCCAGTTTGCAGAGAGTTAAATAAAGTTCGTTCAGAGCCATCGATGTGTCTGCTTGGGGGGGATATGTACGGCTGTGATTATAATCGAAGAGAATTCTCTTGGTAGATAATGCGGTCTACATTTGATTGTGAGGAATTCTACATCAGGTGAACAGAAGGATTTGAGTTCCTGTATGTTTCTTTCATCACACCATGTCACGTTGGCCATAAGGCATACGCCCCCGCCCCTCTTCTTACCAGAAAGATGTTCGTTTCTGTCGGCGAGATGCGTGGAGAAACCCGCTGGCTGCACCGCTTCGGATTGCGTCTCTCCAGTTAGCCATGTTTCCGTGAAGCAGAGAACGTTACAGTCTCTGATGTCCCTCTGGAATGCTACCCTTGCTCGGATTTCATCAACCTTGTTGTCAAGAGACTGGACATTGGCAAGAAGAATGCTAGGGAGTGGTGCACGATGTGCCCGTCTCCGGAGTCTGACCAGAAGACCGCTTCGTTTCCCTCTTTTTCTGAGTCGTTTTTTTGGGTCGCTGCATGGGAACCATCCCGTGGCACTGGTTGTAAGGCAGAACACAGGATCCGCATCGCGAAAAACATATTCTTGGTCGTACTGATGGTGAGTTGACGCTGATCTTATATTCAGTAGTTCTTCTCGGCTGTATGTGATGAAACCTAAGATGACCTGGGGTACTAGTGTAAGAAATAACATGTAAAAAAACAAAAAACTGCATAGTTTCCTAGGAACGCGAAGCGAGGCGGCCATCTCTGTCGGCGCCGGAAGTATGTGCCGGTATCGAAAAGCTTTCTCACGAATAATGTGAAAAGCCCACAATGTAATCTATTAAAAGGGTTAACCCTGGGGACGTTGGCATCAAAGTGTTCATACAGTGGACAATAACCAAAAGTGTTCAACATATAACACACATACACACACTTATAGTGTAACTACACTAACAAAGGTTTGTAGAACACATGCTGTTCCAAACTCAACCCCAAATATAGAGGGAGATGTGCCAGATAGAGGGAGATGAAAAATGCCAGACAAACACAATGTAACAGAAAGGGAAGCATAGCATAATTGTTTTTGAAACCGAAACCTGTTGAAATATAAACAAGACTATTGTCTAAACACATTGAGCGAGCTCTTTCAAAAAGGTATGCCTCTATACGGTATGTGAGCGACATAATCTACATTAATAAGAGAGCTGGAGCATCCCCTATCCATTTCAAGTAGGGCTGTCCCCGACTTTAAAAAAAACTCTTGGTCGACCGAGGGTTGTTTGTTCTTTCGACCAATCGATTGGTTTAAATTTTACAATGCGTATTTTTCCATATATAGACACACCCTATGTTTGGATAAAATCAACGATATGTAGGCTACTGAGCTTGTCTGGTGCTTTAAGCACTGCGATTAAAAATGAAGACGCAAATTACTAAAGAGGGAGCAAGAGATCAATATAGCCTAACCAGAAGAAAAAAAACTGATCCTGACTCCTCCTTCCATTGCCCACTGCTGCTGTCCTTCGCAGATTCTGCCATTACGCTCCCAAAGCTGCCGGTATAGGCTGCACCAGCGGTCGGTAACCTTTTCTATTTGGAGTGCCAAGTTATCGTACCATTTCTACTGATTTGTGTGCCAGTTATGATTTTCATATGCACATTTTTGTAGAAGAGTTTAATTTGATTTATAATAAAGTCTTCATATCTTAAAATCAGTGGCGTGTTGAATAAAAATTCTATCTAAATGAAAATGATAGAAATCTAAAAGTAACTTCTATTGCCATTGCCAATATGTAAAAATAGCCTACATAAAGACAACAAATAACATTGCAGCCTGCAGGTAGAAAATATCCTGATAAAAATAAATACCCTATACATCACATTGGCTATGCATGGCCTGTCTGCGGGGAACTTGAAACATTGTATCAATGGTTAACATGGCCCCAAGCTGGTACTAGCAAACATACATTGTATAATATATTCTGGGCCCTCAAGAGTTTCCAGCTCCAGTGAGCTCCAGAAAGACACAGCTGTAGGCTATTTGTGCAACAGATAAGAAGTAATCAGGTAGGCATATTTTAGGAGGTTTCCACCGAACCAGAGCATGACATTTTTTTCCCTTTCATGCTGAGTAGTTATTAAATGGAGAGAACAGGAAAGATTTTCCAAATAGGCTTTGTTGAGGAACTGTTCTTATTCTCAATGGATGTAAAAACAGACTTTGTTAACTTGCTGTTTCAGGCAAATAGAAGCTCCACAGTGATGGTGAGTTAAGACAATCAGAAATAGTATCAAAAATAACTAAGTCTGCACTAATAAGTACACGATCGTATAAGAGTTTCTGCTTTGAAGGAAAATGTTAACTATAAAATGACTAGACAGAAAGCTGCAGACCCTATGGACTCTCAGGCTCCCATGGACTCTCAGGGTCCCATGGACTCTCAGGGTCCCATGGACTCTCATATCTTGTGGGTGAGGCGGAGGTGGTGGATAGGTTACCCCAGGAAGATGATAGTATCAAATTGACATTTTTATAGGCCTACATTTGCATGCAGGCCAGGTAGCCTAACCCTACTTCTATGGGTAATCATGTGTGTGTGTCCTTACTCAAGATTGACAGGAACACTCCAAACAAAATATGTTTCATAAATTGACAACTTGTAAATGGAATTAAATACACCAGAACTTTTTTCCTCACAAGTGTAGCCAAGGTTTTCCGCTTTGCAAACAACGTGTCCACTCCTACAATGACAGCGGTAAGCCTGTAATAATTGTATATTGAATACATTAACAGAAATTAACATAACCAAACAAACATTGTATATTAGAAATGAAGGGAATTAACGGCAGGCTAAATGTACTACTGGTGATAGTGGTGTGCCATCCAGAGGCTTCCGCAATGGATTAGTCCACTCAGAAAGGCTTGAATCAGATAGGTATCTCGTGTGGCAAAAAAATGTATATATTTTCATATACTTGCCACTGCTCGACTAAAAAAAACAGCCTATCGACCAAACAATCGACCAGTCGACTAAATTTAATTTCAAGCCATTACATTATTCAAACCCAGAGTTGATACTTTTGCAATCTTAGGCAGAAATCTATTGTTTCCAGAAGGCATTTTTATTTTGGACCTTCATTTGAATTTCAAATGACTTTGGCTGGCAGGTATCCTGGACATTTTCTCTCATTCCCCTTCCATTTTCATCTATGCATTGTCAGAAAGAGGGTTGACGTACTGACTGCTAAGTAGGAACAGACACAGGAGCCAAATGTAAATGAGCTCGCCGGGAACAAATTGACTGGAGTGACTATATCCCAACTGCATTCTTTCACAACATGACTACAGATCCATTTCTGCTGACAGAAATATATAACTAAGTCTCTGTAAATGAAATGCATAATCGAGTGGCAGAACAAACCCTTCTATTTGAAATGTTCTATTTGTGTATCACACTTTAATATTCCATTAGGATCTGTGATTCTCTATGACACCACAACAATGACAACCTGGAAGCGATGCATTTGGCGGCTTATTATCCACCTATCAAGACAGCAAAAGCGTTCCATAGCAATTTCAAGTAATAACAGAAAATGATAACAGAAAATGGCATAAAAGTACCCAAACAAAAGCATATTTGTTTGTTATGTACCTTAGGGACCATGCTACAAAAATACTTCAACTTACATGTGAGAGAGTTATTTAGCACTATGTCATATTCAGTACAATCTAGACAGCAAACAAGACCTTTCAAAGAAGTTGTTAAGAATGTGTCAATGGAAATATAGAGGATAACATCATATGGATTCTGGGCCCTGCCCAAGCCAGCCATCTGCAGTAAGTGCTATATGCAGTAAACCACAGCTATCTGATCTGAGATCGCCAACCTTGCTCTCACTGAATACAGAATTAGCAAAAATTATAGAAATCTGTCTGAAATATATTTTCTTGCCTAAAGGTGGTAGTGATGATGATCACTGAGAATTTGAGTGCCCAGCTTGCCTCTGCTTCCCTTGCATCATTAGGACTGCATTATTAGTAAAACTCAACTATGCAATATGCCATCCACTCCAATGAGCATAACCATTTGCTGACACACAATTCCTTTAGCAGATGAGTCATGAACCGCCCAAATCAAACTCCTCAGCAGTTTCCAAATAAGACAGTAAAATGCAATTTTTCTGCCCACTCACTGCAGCAATTACATGGAAAGCGGTCCCTGAAATGTAGACGGTCTGCTTGGATTCTAGAGGAGTCCAAGGCCATTGAATGTTAGCGTTCAAATTAGGATTTTTTTTAAAAATACACTCACCTGACAGTTTGTTATGTACACCACCCCATTTACGCAAATGGATCTCTCCTACAGACAGTCAGTCATGTGGCCGTGGCTTGCTATATAAAGCAGGCAGACAGGCATCAAGGCATTCAGTTACTGTGCTACTCAATGTTAGAAATGGGCAAAACGAGTGACCTAAGCAACTTTAAATGTGGTATGATCGTCGGAGCCAGGCTCGCCAGATCCAGTATCCCAGAAACAGCCACACTCCTGGGCTTTTCACACACGAGAGTGTCTCGGGCTTACAGAGAATGGGACGACACAGAAAAAACATCCAGTCAACGGTACATCAGTGGTGTACAGAACAGCATCTCAGAACACACAACTCGTTGATCCTTGCCACGAATGGGCTATTGCAGCTGGCAACCACACCAGTTTCCACTCCTATCAGTTAGAAGAAGTGGCTCCAACACTGTGATAATTGAGGAGTGGAAAAACATCACCTGGAATATGACAGCAAGTTCAGTTAACTTGAGTTGCCTGCGTAGTCCCCAGACCTCAACCCAATAAAGCATCTTTGGGATGAGATGGAATGGGCTGTTCGCAGCTTGAATGTACAGCTGTCCAATCTACAGCAACTGTGTGATGCCATCGCGTTTACCATGGACCAACATCCCTGTGGAACGTTTCCGACACTTTGTAGAGTCCCCCGAATAACTAAAGGCTGTTTTGGATGCAGAGAGGGATCCGACCCGGTGTGTGTGAACTGTCCGGTGAGTGTATATGGTACATGTATACCAACTTGAGACTTTCTGATAAATTCTGACATTCTAGATTGATAGGACGAAATATACAGTACCAGTCAAAAGTTTGGAGACACTACTACATTTTTCTTTGTTTGACTATTTTCTACATTGTAGAATAAGACATCAAAACTATGGAATAACATATCTGGAATCATGTAGTAACCAAAAAAGTGTTAAACAAATCTAAATAAATCCTTGATGACAGCTTTGCACACTCTTGGCATTCTCTCAACCAGCTTAACCTGGAATGCTTTTCAAACAGTCTTGAAGGAGTTCCCACATATGCTGTTGGCTGCTTTTTGTTCACTCTGCAGTCCAACTCATCCCAAACCATCTCAATTGGTTTGAGGTTGGGTAATTGTGAAGGCCAGGTCATATGATGCAGCACTCCATCACTCTCCTTCTTGGTCAAATAGCCCTTACACAGCCTGGACGTGTGTTTTGGGTCCTTGTCCTGTTGAAAAACAAATTAAAGTCCCACTAAGCCCAAACCAGATTGGATGGCGTATCGCTGCAGAATACTGTGGTAGCCATGCTGGTTAAGTGTGCCTTGAATTCTAATTAAATCAAGGACAGAGTCACCGGCAAAGCACCCCCATCACACCTCCTCCATGCTTCACGGTGGGAATGACACATGCGGAGATCATTCACCTACTCCGCGTCACACAAAGACACATCGGTTGGAACCAAAAGTATTAAAGGACCAAAGGACAGATTTCCACCGGTCTAATGTCCATTGTTCATGTTTTTTGGCCCAAGCAAGTCTCTTTTTCTTATTGGTGTAATTCAGTCATGGTTTCTTTGCAGCAATTCAACCATGAAGGCCTGATTCTTGCAAAGCTCTCATCAAGGCAAAGGGTGGCTACTAAAATAAAGAAAAACCCTGGAATGAGTAGGTGTGTCCAAACTTTTGATTGGCACTGTACATTTCCCTGTTTTTAAATGATGATACTGAATGTAACGTTTTTGTTTGATCTGATGGAAGTAAGTCAGTAAATAAGTATTTTGGCATTGTGCACTTTACTTTAAAGTTGTATTTTATTTAATTGGGCAGGTGATTTTGAGTGAGCACATGCCAACAACTAGAGAGGATTAAGATAGCATAGATTTGGTGGTAAAGCTTGCTGATGATAATGCTTGAGAGTGTTCCCAGCAGAGTATGTGAGCGGAGCTGGAGCAGAGCAGGGAGCGGAGCATGGGGTGAGTTTCCCAAAGGCTGGAAGGTGGCCTTCTCGCCCGCTCAAATTTCACTCCAGTAGTGCTCCAGTAGCGCTCACTTCATAAGTTCAGGGCATGCCCGGGCCAGCATGCATTTGCAGACTACTTGTGTGCTGCTATAGCCCATTGCTTTAGATACTGTCATCTAGTATGCTAAATATTTTCATAATGTCACACCTGCTCCCGCTCTTCCCCCCTTGCGCTCTCGCCTGAGGGCGCCAGGCTCCCCAGCGTTGGGCACTCCTGCCATCATCATTACGCACACCTGCCTTCCCCCCGTCACGCGCATCAGCGATTATCGGACTCACCTGTCATTTCCTTGCCTATATCTGTCTGGTTCCCCGCTCTGTTCCCTGCTTCTGCATTAATTGTCGTTTGTTGTTAGTTCACCCGTGTGCTGACACTGTTCCTGTCTTGTTCCCTGTCTGTTCCATATTAAATGCTGACTCCCCATACCTGCTTCTCTACTCCAGCGTCAGTCCTTACAAATAAAGAAACTGATAAAAAACACGAGTGAAAAAGGGGTTACCTACAAAGATGAGGATGACCAAGAGGAAGAGAGGGAGTGCAGTGATGTAGTGTCCACAACTAAAGAATCATTGTGGAATCTGAAAAGACAGGTATCATGAAAACATGATGGTGTACTTACTACGTGCACATGCTAACAGAAAGGAATGAGGTGGGTAGATAGCTAAGTGTGTCATTGTAGCAAAGTGTTTATAAACTAAACATCAGTTGTCTTAAAAGTTTAGTTCATTTTCATTCTATTACTGTAGTCCATCTATACAAAAGGCTATCATTGATTTTGGCCCAATAGGCAGGGCATATTAACTCTTGCAAGAAGCTATCCATTTTGACAGTGTTATTTTACCAAGGCAGCAGCTACTCTTCCTGGGGTCTGGCAAAATTATGGCAGTTATACAATTTTAAAAACATTACAATTACATTACAGAATTCACAACACACTTAGTGTGTGCCCCAGGCCCATACTCCACTACCACACATCTACAATGCAAAGTCCATGTGTACATTGAGTATGTTATCATGTGTGTGTATGCACGTGTCTGTGCCTATGTTTGTGTTACTTCACAGTCCCCGCTGTTCCATAAGGTGTATTTTTACCTGCTTTTTAAATCTGATTCTACTGCTTGCATCAGTGACCTGATGTGGAATAGAGTTCCATGTAGTCATGGCTCTATGTAGTACTGTGCGCCTCCCATCGTCTGTTATGGGCTTGGGGACTGTGATGAGACCTCTGGTGGCATGTCTTGTGGGGTATGCATGGGTGTCCGAGTATTTTAAACAGACAGCTCGGTACCTTCAGCTTGTCAACACTTCTTACAAAAACAAGTAATGAGGAATTCAATCTCTCCTCCACTTTGAGCCAGGAGAGATTGACATGCATGTCATTAATGTTAGCTCTCTGTGTACTTTTAAGGGCCAGCCATGCTGCCCTGTTCTGAGCCAACTGCAAAAGTCCCTCTGTGGCACCTGACCACACGACTGTAGTCCAGGTGCGACAAAACCAGGGCCTGTAGGACTGCCTTGTTGATAGTGTTGTTAAGAAGGCAGAGTAATGCTTTATTATGGACAGACTTCTCCCCATCTTAGCTACTGTTGAATCAATATGTTTTGACCATGACAGTTTACAATCCAGGGTTACTCCAAGCAGTTTAGTCACATCAACTTGTTCAATTTCCACATTAATCATTACGAGATGTAGTTGAGGTTTAGGGTTTAGTACATGATTTGTCCCAAATACAATGCTTTAAGTTTTTTTCCAATATTTAGAACTTACTTATTCCTTGCAACCCATTCAGAAACTAACTGCAGGTCTTTGTTAAATGTTGCAGTCATTTCAGTCGCTGTAGTAGCTGACGTTATATAGTGTTGAGTCATCCGCATAACATAGACACACTGGCCTTACTCAAAGCCAGTGGCATGACATTAGTAAAGATTGAAAAAAGCAAGGGGCCTAAACAGCTATCCTGGGGAATTCCTGCTTCTACCTGGATTATGTTTGAGAGGCTTCCATTAAAGAACACCCTCTGTGTTCTGTTAGACAAGTAACTCTTTATCCACATTATAGCAGGGGGTGTAAAGCCAAAACACATACGTTTTTCCAGCAGCAGACTATGATCGATAATGTCAAAAGCTGCACTGAAGTCTAACAAGACAGACCCCACAATACTTTTATCATCAATTTCTCTCAGCCAATCATCAGTAATTTGTGTAAGCGCCGTGCTTGTTGAGTGTTCTTCCCTATATGAAAGTCTGTTGTCAATTTGTTTTTACTGTAAAACATTTTCCAGAAGATTACTAAGGGTTGGTAACAAGCTGATTGGTCGCTATTTGAGCCAGTAAAGGGGGCTTTACTATTCTTGGGTAGCGGAATGACTTTAGCTTCCCTCCAGGCCTGAGGGACTTTCTAGTAGGCTTAAATTGAAGATGTGGCAATATCGTCCGATATTACACTCAGTCATTTTCCATCCAGATTGTAAGACCCTGGTGGCTTGTCATTGTTGATAGACAACAATATATTTTTAACCTCTTTTACACTGACTTTATGGAATTCAATAGTACAATTCTTGTCTTTTATAATTTGGTTAGATATACTTGAATGTGTAGTGTCAGCGTTTGTTGATGGCATGTCATCTCTAAGTTTAATTTATTTTTCATTGGCAAGATAAACAAAGTAGTTTGCAATATCAGTGGGTTTTGTGATAATGAATCATCTGATTCAATGAATGATGGAGCCGAGTTGACTTTTTATTCCAAAAATGTAATTTAAGGTGTTCCAAACTTTTTACAATTTATCTTTGTTTCATAGTATAGTTTCTTTAAAATTGTATTAAGCTTAGTCACACAATTTCTTAATTTGCAGTACATTTGTGTCACGCCCTGGCCATAAAGAGGCTCTCTCTATTTTGGTTAGGCCAGGGTGTGACTAGGGTGGGCATTTTTTTTTCTATGTTTTTTTTTCTTCGGTTCTCAATCAGGGATAGCTGTCTATCGTTGTCTCTGATTGGGAACCATACTTAGGTAGCTCTTGCCCACATGGGTTTTGTGGGTAGTTGTTTTCTGCATTGTTAGTTTCCTTACAGAACTGTTTGTTTTCCTCTTTGTGATTTTTTGTTCTAGTGTTCTGATTTTAATAAAATATCATGAACACATCTCACGCTGCGCTTTGGTCCAGTCATTCACAGGAAGAGGATCGTTACAGTTTGCCAATCAGTTGGGCTGCCAGAGTTATTTTCCATACCTTTTGCCTCATCCCTCTCAACCATACAATTGTTCAATTTCTCAATTAATCCAAGGGGATTTAATAGTTTTTACAATCATTTTCTTAGTGGATGCGTGCCTATTAGTAACTGGAATAAGCAATTTCATAAATGTGTCAAATGCAGTGTCTGGTTGTTCCTCATTACACTCCACAGACCAGCAAATATTCTTTACATCATCAATATATGAATCACTTTTCACACCCTGATCTGTTTCACCTGTTATTGTCTCCACCTCCTCCAGGTGTTGCTTGTTTTCACCAGTGTATTTATCCCTGTGTTTCCTGTCACTTTGTGCCAGTTCGTCTTGTAAGTTAAGTCAACTAGCGTTTTCTCCCGTACTCCTGCCTTTGCTATTCTCCTTTTTCTAGTCATCCCAGTTTTGAACCTTGCCTGTTCTGGTCTCTGTACCCGCCTGCCTGACCATTCTGCCTGCCTTGACCTCAAGCCTGTCTGCACCTCCTGGACTCTGAACTGGTTTTGACCTTTTGCCTGTCCATAACCATTCTCTTGCGTACTCCTTTTTGGATTATTAAACATCTTAAACTCCAACCATCTGCCTCTCGCCTTGTGTCATCATATCACCACAAATCTTCTTATACATGATATTAGGCCCTGTGCGTCTCGGTGAGGGGTGTAGGAGTCAGGCGCAGGAGAGCAGGGATGTCTGGGAAGCGTGTTTACTAATATAGTCCACCAATACAAAAATGGCACAGATGAAAATCCCAAAACTACGCTCTGGAACACTCAGAAACTCGTGCAAACGCACGGAGGAACAAACACCGTTCCAACACTTTACATACACGTGCCTAATAGTGAAAACAACAAACATCAAATACAATCGAGCGCAATACACACAAGTCTAATCCCGCATGAACTAAGACAGGCAACAGGTACCCTATATACACACAGGAATAAACGCAAATGAAAACAGGTGTGAAAAGAATCACAGACAAAACAAACAGAAAAGGAAAAAGGGATCGGTGGCGGCTTGTAAACCGGGCGACGCCGACCGCCAAGCGCCGCAGGAACAGGGAGAGGAGTTACCTTTGGTAGAAGTCGTGACAGGCTCAGCCTTTGGAACTTTGGTTTTCCTATCTATGGCTATTCGATTGTGATCACTACATCCTATGGATGTGGATACTGCTTTAAAGCAAATTTCTGCAGCATTAGTAAAGATGTGATCAATAGATGTTGATTTAATTCCTGGGCTGTTTGTAAATACCCTGGTAGGTTACTGACAACCTTAACCAGGTTGCAGCAATGGTTACATTTTTGAAGTTTTTTTCTTGAGTGGGCAGCTTGATATTTAAAATCACCCAGAAAATATACTTCTCGGTTGATATCACATACAGTATAGCCCTGCTTATATGGGTTTGAGGCCTTTTTCTTATGCTCCGAGTCAAAGATTCTGAAATGTGCTGGAAAATAAAGCTGCTCAATGACCGAAAATAATCGTTTTTTAATGAGACAGGCATGCGATTTAAACAAATGTAATAGAATTTGAATGAATATTCTTCAAATATGTTTTCAAATTCATTGCTCACCTCACCAAGGATTATTGCGTCTCCGATACTGTGGGGGAGGTGGATTTCTAATCGCTCTGTCACACTTCATTTAGCCTATTAATTAACAACTACTTTCTATACTGGACTGGAAACCAAATGAAGCATTTACGTTGGCTCATTTAGGGGTTTTGCCTATGCGAAGGAAGAAAACTGCTCGATAGCTATTTATTTGATTTCTCCCAACCAAATAAATAATTATGTCAATTATCCATTCAATGAACCAAGAAAATCCTAAATACTCTTTTAGATGAATCATAATGGTTTCCCAGTACAACATGACAGTTTCAATACACATTGATATAATATTAATGTATATATTTGTGTATACAGGGCTCATCTGTAATAAAGTTTAAATAAATCAAATATATTCGCCTGACCATTGTTGTGGAAAAACGGTTGAGGACTGAGATGGGAATGTAGAATACATCTAGGTGTGCAGACCAGCATTTCACAAGACAAGAGCTCACCGTGCATTTCCTAAACAATATTGTTGTACATCCACAGGCTTTGGGGTACTTGAAGGGATGTGGAAAAATGCAACACTTAGATTAGACTAACTAATTTAATAATCTAGCTACAGTGGCAAGAAAAAGTATATGAACCCTTTGGAAATACCTGGATTTCTGCATAAATTGGTCATACAATTTGATCTTCATCTAGGTCACAACAATAGACAAACACAGTC
The DNA here is from genome assembly GCF_002021735.2 of Oncorhynchus kisutch. Classification (NCBI taxonomy): domain Eukaryota; kingdom Metazoa; phylum Chordata; class Actinopteri; order Salmoniformes; family Salmonidae; genus Oncorhynchus; species Oncorhynchus kisutch. Next base: position 38,148,852 of record NC_034191.2, read on the forward strand.
TGCTTAAACTAATAACACACAAACAATTATACGTGTTCATGTCTTTATTGAACACACCATGTAAACATAAAAAGTATGGACCCTTGGATTTGATAACTGGTTGACACTCCTTTGGCAGCAATAACCTCAACCAAACGTTTTCTGTAGTTTTAGATCAGACCTGCACAAGGGTCAGGAGGAATTTTGGACCATTCCTCTTTACAAAACTGTTTCAGTTCAGCAATATTCTTGGGATGTCTGGTGTGAACTGCTCTCTTGAGGTCATGCCACAGCATCTCAATTGGGTTGAAGTCAGGACTATTATCTTCTGTTGAAGCCATTCTGTTATTGACTTAGTTCTGTGTTTTGGGTCGTTGTCCTGTTGCATCACCCAACTTCTGTTGAGCTTCAATTTGCGGACAGATAGCCTTACATTCTCCTGCAAAATGTCTTGATAAACTTGGGAATTCATTTTTCCATCGACGATAGCAAGCTGTCCAGGCCCTGAGGCAGCCCCAAACCATGATGCTCCCTCCACCATACTTTACAGTCGGGATGAGGTTTTGATGTTGGTGTGCTGTGTCTTTTTTTTCTCCACACATAGTGGTGTGTATTTCTCCCAAACAACTCAACTGTAGTTTCATCTGTCCACAGAATATTTTGGAACATCCAGGTGCACTTTTGAAAACTTCAGACGTGCAGCAATGTTTTTTTGGACAGCAGTGGCTTCTTCTGTGGTGTCCTCCCATGAACACCATTCTTGTTTAGTGTTTTACTTATCGTAGACTCATCAACAGAGATGTTAGCATGTTCCAGAGATTTCTGTAAGTCTTTAGCTGACACTCTAGGATTCTTCTTAACCTCATTGAGCATTCTGCACTGTGCTCTTGCAGTCATCTTTGCAGGACAGCCACTCCTAGAGAGTAGCAACGGTGCTGAACTTTCTCCATTTATAGACAATTTGTCTTACCGTGGACTGATGAACATCAAAGCGTTTAGAGATACCCTTTCCAGCTTTATGCAAGTAAACCATTCTTAATCTTAGGTCTTCTGAGATCTCTTTTGTTCGAGGCATGGCTCACATAAGGCAATGTTTCTTGTGAATAGAAAACTCAAATTTTGTGAGTGTTTTTTATAGGGCAAGGCAGCTCTAACCAACATCTCCAATCTGGTCTCATTGATTGGACAACAGGTTAGCTGACTCCTGACTCCAATTAGCTTTTGGAGAAGTCATTAGCCTAGGGGTTCACATACTTTTTCCAAACTACACTGTGAATGTTTAAATTATGTATTCAATATAGACAACAAAAATAAAATAATTAGTGTGTTATTAGTTTAAGCACACTATGTTTGTCTATTGTTGTGACTTATATGAAGATCAGATAAAATTTGCTGAGCAATTTATGCAGAAATCCAGGTAATTTCAAAAGGGTTCACACACTTTTTTTTTGCCACTGTATATTCAATGACCAACAAAGTTCAAAATAGATTCTCTCTTTCTTCTTTGGCCAATAGAATACCTCCCTTAGAGACATCATATTACAGTGGCTTGCGAAAGAATAAACCCCCTTTGATATTTTTCCTATTTTGTTGCCTTACAACTTGGAATTAAAATAGATTTGTTGGGGGATTGTATAAATTGATTTACACAACATGCCTACCACTTTGAAGATGCAAGAAATAAGACCCAAAAAAATAACTTGAGCGTGCATAATTATTCACCCCCCAAAGTCAATACTGTGTAGAGCCACATTTTGCAGCATCTACAGCTGCAAGTCTCTTGGGCTAAGTCTCTATAAGTTTGGAACATGTAGCCACTCCAGCTCCTTCAAGTTAGATGGGTTCCGCTGATGTACAGTAACCTTTAAGTCATACCACAGATTTTCAATTGGATTGAGGTCTGGGCTTTGACTAGACCATTCCAAGACATTTAAAAGTTTCCCCTTAAACTACTCAAGTGTTGCTTTAGCAGTATACTTAGGGTCATTGTCCTGCTGGAAGGTGAACCCTCCTTACCAGTCTCAAATCTCTGGAAGACTGAAACAGGTTTCCCTCAAGAATTTCCCTGTATTTAGTGCCATCCAACATACCTTCAATTCTGACAAATTTTCCAGTACCTGCCGATGAATAACATCCCCACAACATGATGCTGCCACCACCATGCTTCACTGTGGGGAGGGTGTTCTCGGGGTGATGAGAGGTGTTGGGTTTGTGCCAGATAGTGTTTTCCTTGATGGCCAAAAAGCTCAATTTTAGTTTCATCTGACCAGATTACCTTCTTCCATATGTTTGAGGAGTCTCCCACATGCCCTTTGGTGAACACCAAACATGTTTGCTTATTTTTTTCTTTAAGCAATGGCTTTTTTCTGGTCACTCTTCCGTAAAGCCCAGCTGTGTGGAGTGTACGGCTTAAAGTGGTCCTATGGACAGATACTCCAATCTCTGCTGTGGAGCTTTGCAACTCCTCCAGGGTTATCTTGTCTCTTTGTTGCTTCTCTGATTAATGCCCTCCTTGCCTGGTCCGTGGGTTTTGGTGGATGGCCCTCAGTTGGCAGGTTTGTTGTGGTGCCATATTCTTTCCATTGTTTAATAATGGATTTAATGGTGCTCCGTGGGATGTTCAAAGTTTCAGATTTTTTAAAACTAGCCCAACCCTGATCTGTACTTCTCCACAACTTTGTCCCTGACCTGTTTGGAGAGCTCCTTGGACTTTATGGTACAGCTTGCTTGGTGGTACCCCTTGCTTAGTGGTGTTGCAGACTCTGAGGCCTTTCAGAACAGGTGTATATATACTGAGATCATGTGACAGATCATGTGACATTTAGATTGCACACTGGTGGACTTTATTTAACTGATTATGTGACTTCTGAAGGTAATTGGTTGCACCAGATCTTATTTAGGGGCTTCATAGCAAAGGGGGTGAATACACTTTTCAGTTTTATATTTTTTGAAACAAGTTATTTTTTCACTTCACCAATTTGGACAATTTTGTGTATGTCCATTACATGAAATCCAATAAAAAAATCCATTCAAATTACAGGTTGTAATGCAACAAAATAGGAAGAACGCCAAGAGGAATACTTTTGCAAGGCACTGTATTTCACATGCCATCAAGTACAGTGCCTTGCGAAAGTATTCGGCCCCCTTGAACTTTGCGACCTTTTGCCACATTTCAGGCTTCAAACATAAAGATATAAAACTGTATTTGTTTGTGAAGAATCAACAACAAGTGGGACACAATCATGAAGTGGAACGACATTTATTGGATATTTCAAACCTTTTTAACAAATCAAAAACTGAAAAATTGGGCGTGCAAAATTATTCAGCCCCCTTAAGTTAATACTTTGTAGCGCCACCTTTTGCTGCGATTACAGCTGTAAGTCGCTTGGGGTATGTCTCTATCAGTTTTGCACATCGAGAGACTGAAATTTTTTCCCATTCCTCCTTGCAAAACAGCTCGAGCTCAGTGAGGTTGGATGGAGAGCATTTGTGAACAGCAGTTTTCAGTTCTTTCCACAGATTCTCGATTGGATTCAGGTCTGGACTTTGACTTGGCCATTCTAACACCTGGATATGTTTATTTTTGAACCATTCCATTGTAGATTTTGCTTTATGTTTTGGATCATTGTCTTGTTGGAAGACAAATCTCCGTCCCAGTCTCAGGTCTTTTGCAGACTCCATCAGGTTTTCTTCCAGAATGGTCCTGTATTTGGCTCCATCCATCTTCCCATCAATTTTAACCATCTTCCCTGTCCCTGCTGAAGAAAAGCAGGCCCAAACCATGATGATGCCACCACCATGTTTGACAGTGGGGATGGTGTATTCAGGGTGATGAGCTGTGTTGCTTTTACGCCAAACATAACGTTTTGCATTGTTGCCAAAAAGTTCAATTTTGGTTTCATCTGACCAGAGCACCTTCTTCCACATGTTTGGTGTGTCTCCCAGGTGGCTTGTGGCAAACTTTAAACAACACATTTTATGGATATCTTTAAGAAATGGCTTTCTTCTTGCCACTCTTCCATAAAGGCCAGATTTGTGCAATATACGACTGATTGTTGTCCTATGGACAGAGTCTCCCACCTCAGCTGTAGATCTCTGCAGTTCATCCAGAGTGATCATGGGCCTCTTGGCTGCATCTCTGATCAGTCTTCTCCTTGTATGAGCTGAAAGTTTAGAGGGACGCCCTGCCTGGTGTGTTCCTTGTTCTTCATGATGCTCTCTGCGCTTTTAACGGACCTCTGAGACTATCACAGTGCAGGTGCATTTATACGGAGACTTGATTACACACAGGTGGATTGTATTTATCATCATTAGTCATTTAGGTCAACATTGGATCATTCAGAGATCCTCACTGAACTTCTGGAGAGAGTTGTCTACACTGAAAGTAAAGGGGCTGAATAATTTTGCACGCCCAATTTTTCAGTTTTTGATTTGTTAAAAAAGTTTGAAATATCCAATAAATGCCATTCCACTTCATGATTGTGTCCCACTTGTTGTTGATTCTTCACAAAAAAATACAGTTTTATATCTTTATGTTTGAAGCCTGAAATGTGGCAAAAGGTCGCAAAGTTCAAGGGGGCCGAATACTTTCGCAAGGCACTGTATCAGTGCTACAGAATCCCAGCATCCCTTGCCAAAGCCAAAAAAGCTAACTTGACAAGTGTGTGGTCAGGTCTAAGCCAACATTAGTACAATGTATGCCGGCTATGGTAAGAGGACTCTGGCAGAAGAAAACGCTGTTGAATGTTTCTCCAAACATGACTGAGCAATGCAGCCAATCTCAGAGATATTTTTATCAAATCAAATGACATTTTATTTGTCACATGCTCCGAATAGAACAGATGTAGACCTTACCGTGAAATGCTTACTTACAAGCCCTTAACCAACAATTTAATTCAAGAAATAGAGTTAAGAAAATATTTACTAAGTAAAAGAAAGTAAAATATTTCATAAAAAGTAACGTAGCAATACCGAGGCTATATACAGGGGGTACCGAGTCAATGTGCGGGGATACAGGTTGGTCGAGGTAATTTCTACATGAAAGCAGGGGTAAAGTGACTATGCATAGATAATAAAAAGCGAGTAGCAGCAGTGTAAAAACAAATAGTCCTGAGCTACAGTAGCCCAGGCAGCAGCAGGGAAGAGAGACCGCTCCATCTCCATTCCTTTTTCATCATCAGACATTTCTATTTTCTATTCCAGGAGGGCCTCCTTAGTGCGTCGGGCCAGGGACCGGTGACAAAGCTAGGAATCAATGGACAGGGGCTTCCTTTCTCTCTGTAAATGCCAAATCACCGCGGCTGAGCCGGAGAGGCTATTGTGTATTGAGTGGGCAGGCACTATTTACAGTCAGACTGAGACAAGACGAAATGTAGAGATGGAGAATACAGAAGGCTCTTACGAGGCTGGGGGACAATTATTCAAAGGCTTGTCAAAACGACTAACCGCTACATGCAACAAATGTGTTTACTCATGTGCCGTATGAGTTGCATTGTGGCCTAAGTTATTACACCCTTGCATTTCTCCCTGTCCTTTGTTTTCCAAACCATTGATCCCCACTGTGAAATATATCCAAAGACACAGCCAATTCCACTGAAAGGTAAGATACTATCAGGGTTTTGTTATTTAAAATCTTGACTGTTTTGAACACAGACTCATCTCTGGTGGCTCTAATGATTTAGGCATGCTCTTTCTTTTGTTTACATATGCATGCACTTGGATAAACTCCTGAGGCTCAGAAAATAAGCCAATCTACTGCTTCAAGCCCTATGACTTGTTTTATTAGATCTTCGCTAAATAAACAACCTTATCCATCAGTAAGAGGTGTAAAAAGAAATTCTGCATGTCTGTCTACAAATAACTCCCGCTTAACAAACAATATATTGTTTCTAAGACAATGAGAGAAGTAAAGCAACACAGAGATAGTAGAAAACAACTCACCCTGAGTTTATATTGAACAAAGAAAGAACAAGGACATGCCATACGTGTTAGAAAAAGATCAGCACAAAAGCAGAGGAACTTTTCAAAAGGCTTAGCATTTGTCAACCTTGAGAGGCTGACAGGGATACTTCAGGATATTGGCAAAGACTAGTGGATACCATTTTTATGTCTCTGCGTGCAGTTTGAAGGAAGTTTCTAACTAGCGTTAGCACAAAGACTGGGAGTCTATGGTAACTCCTAGCATGCTAGTAGATACCATAGATTTCCAGTCAATGCGCTAAGGCTAGTTACCATTGGCTCGCAAAACTATATACCTCTAACTTCCTTCATACTGGATGTAGAGACATAACAATGGTATCCATGAGTTTCTGACTTTTGGGAAGTAGATAAAGGGCTTCATTGCCAAAATCCCAAAGTATCCCTTTAATGAAAAATTTTGACCTGAATCACCTTACATACCCCTGGAGAGTAGTTGTAAAGCATATGTCAAACTCATTCCACGGAAGGCCTTGTGTCTGCAGGTTTTTGTTCCACCCTTGTACTTGATTGATTAATTAAGATCACTAATTAGTAAGGAACTCCCCCCACATGGTTGTCTTGGTCTGAATTGAAAGGAAAAAACAAAAAACCTGCCGACACCCCTGTTGTGAAGCATTTATAGATTTAAACAAGATTAAGCAATATCTTTAAGACAATAATAGCTATTAAAGACTAATATTAGCTCTGAATTGAGATATTCATATGGACACAGATACTAGACAGCATATCTACAGTTTATTAGGTACACCCATCTAGTACCGGGTCGGACCCCCCTTCGCCTCTAAAACAGCCTGAATTCTTAGGGCAAGGTGTGGCATTCAAAAGTTGCTCAGTTGGTATCAAGGGACCTAACCCAGAGGCAGGATGGGGCCATGGACTCATGCTGCTTAGTCCAATTCCTGTTTCTGCCATCAGCATGATGTAAAAGGAACCACGATTCGTCAGACCAGGCAATGTTTTTCCACTCCTCAATTGTCCAGTGTTGGTGATCCCTCACCCACTGGAGCCGCTTTTTCTTGTTTTTAGCTGATAGGAGTGGAACCCGGTGTGGTCGACTGCTGCAATAGCCCATCCATGACAAGGAACGATGAGTTGTGCATTCTGAGATGCCGTTCTGCACACCACTATTGTACTGCACCGTCATTTGCCTGTTTGTGGCCCACCTGTTAGCTTGCATGATTCTTGCCGTTCTCCTTCAATCTCTCTCATCAACAAGCTGTTCTTGCCCACAGGACTGGCTCTGACTGGATGTTTTTGTTTATTGCACCATTCTCTGTAAACCCTAGATGCCAGACGTTTCTAAAATACTGTAACCGGTGCGCCTGGCTGCTTAGGTCACTTGATTTTCCCATTCTAACATTCAATCGAACAGTAACTGGATGCCTGTCTACCTGCTTTATATAGGAAGCTACAGCCACATGACCTACTGTCTATAGGAGCGAATCATTTTTGAGAACATGGTGGTGTACCTAATAAACTGACCACTTAGTGTATAACAGATACAACATCAGGGTAAATCTTGGTAGTTTGGATAAATAAATAAAACATATTAAATTGTGATTCACATTTTCAAACAGTCCATTTAGATTTTCCAACGGGGCTATACATTTGGGTGATGTTTTTTTCTCGCCTGAGTAGCTTCATTTCACTGCCAAAAATAAAATTAAACCAGTTAGTGTTCAGCGAAATAACAACACAAAGTCAAATACAGGCAGGATATGTTCTGAAACTATTACTGCTTTGCATACAAGCCAGTGAATTCTATGCGTTACAGCTGGATGAGTCACCCGACAAGGCGGGCCTGGCACAGCTCCTGGTATATGTCCGTTACGTTTATGGGGGTCAATTAAGGAAGACATCCTCTTCTGGAAACGAGGACAACAGGAAATGATGTTTTTAAAGTACTGAACAGCTTTGTGACGTCCATCAGCTTTGCAGTATTTAGTTTTTTTATGTAGTATTTCTTACATTGTTAGCCCAGTAAATCTTAAGTGTTATTACATACAGCCGGGAAGAGTTATTGGATATCAGAGAGACGTCAACTTACCAGCACTACGACCAGGAATTTTACAAGCATTTCGCTACACTCACAATAAAATCTGCGAACCATGTGACCAATAAAATGTTGATTTGATTTGAAATGGACTTTGGTGGTCAAGATGTGTTGGTATCTGTACTGATGGCGCAAAAGCCATGGCAGGGAGACATAGTGGAGTGGTAACGCGCATGCAAGCAGTTGCTCCCGATGCCAATTGGGTACACTGCAGCATCCACCGAGAGGCTCTTGCTGCCAAGGGAATACCTGACAGCTTGAATGATGTTTTGGACACTACAGTGAAAATGGTTAACTTTGTTAAAGCAACGTGCCTGAACTCTCTTGTATTTTCTGCATTATGCAACAATATTTTACAATATTTCATCCAATGGACTCCCATTCAGAGCGACACACAGAAGCATCCAGGGTCAATGCCCTGCTCAAGTGCACGTTGACAGATCTCCCACCAGGCCAAAAGACGTGAACCCGAAAGCTCCAAGATCCCCCCCACAGTTCCCCAACAGCTAACCTGTCTGCCTGTGATCATGGTTGCCCTGACATTACTATCTACATTGACACCCTCTGAGCATTGGGAGATTAATGACCACATTATTGGCATTCATTTTGACACTACTCTCTATAAACAATTTTGACATTTAGTGGCGCACAAGACCCTGTGAATCCCTACATTTTTGCCATAAAGATTAAAGGACACACACCAAAAATTTACGAATAGGATAATCTGGGGTAAACTCTGCAATTGTAGTGAAAAATACAACTGCCAGCTTGACAGGATTTCAAAAGGAATCATCACCTGCGCTGGTAAAGCTGTTCTTCTGTGTGTTTCCTGACTGACTGGTGTCATGGGACCAAAGATGACATGGCTTACATGGCTGCTCAACTAGAAATGAGGCCCGCTCAGTCACCCATGCGATCCCGAGTTTGGCAGCTGACACATTTGTACTTCCCTGTGAGTTGCTGAGCAAGACAGCATTCGCCCAGGATGTGTTCATCAGGGAGCCTGGGAAGTGTGTAGTTCATGATTTGGACAAAAGGCAAGGGGACAGAGCCCTTACATAAAGCTTTGTGGCCCAGAACAGAGAACACAGAGAGATCAGGAATATTTAATAACGTTGTACAATTTTCTGGTTTAATAATTATTGATTACACACTCCCATAGCCTGGACGGCTGGCTAAAAGGGTTGACTTGTATTTCACAAGATTAAATTAAAAGGCTCACACAAAAGGAAGCCGCCTCATCCAGAACTCGGGAAAATTGAGGCAGTCAAGGAAACATGGAGCCAAACAAATCTGTTATGTTAATGTAAATCTGTCGTTGATGTCCCAACAGTGAAAGGCTTTTGAAGATGTGTTGACACCACAATCAGTTGGGCAATTAAAGACTAAATAATTGCTGATTTATGCATGCACGTTTGGGGACCCTATTAAAAGTGTTGGTGAATAAATTATTCGCAACTTCACCAATGCTATTAAAAGCTGGCTCATTTATTGCAGGCAGGCGAGGTTGGTCAACAGTCCTGGATGTTGGGTTGACCAACACACTAGCCTACAGAATGTTTTATTCTCTTATTCATTTGCCATGCTACTCTGCATTGCCGTGGACTAACCATACACATTTTTACAGAAAGCTTGAATAAACCTTATTTTCTTGGCATCAGCCCCATTGCCTGGAAATATGTCTCCCAAAGTATTTGTGTTCATATACGACATGAAATGTGTGTTGCCAACAGACAGATGCACTATTTTTACTGGCTTTATTACAACCATTCAGTCCGCTGCTGTATATCCTTATGTAATTACTGCACTTTAACGTTAATTTTCTATAGAAAGTGAACAAATGTTATTTTGTCATGGTTTTGCCAGGCAGACCTGACGCTGGAACTTCAACTCATCTACCCCATGGAGATTAGCACGGCCCATTCTAGGACTATTGTAATCGGTTTGCCATACAGGCTCTTTATCATGCCGTAGGAGAGTATTAACACCTGTGCAGTGTAGTCTGGGCCTCAGCCCCTGTACCAACCCAGCTCCACTTTAATTCACGCCTCATGGGGGCGAAACTAATGAAGAGGGAGAAAATGCAAAAGAAAGGCTGCACACTGTTAAGGCAAGCTGAACGGTTCAGGTGAATTCATCAACCCACCACTATACTGGACACAGAGCTGCTAGTGCGGAGCGTTGAAGTGCTGATTTGAACTGCTCACATGCACTTTGTAATTATCTTAGTAGAGAGCCTTGATAGCAGGTTAGGTTGGGAATAAATTATAGTGTTTCCTGCGTCATTATTATAACTATTTTATAGTTATATCATTATTATAACTATTGAAAGTTGGAGCAGTAGTTAGTAGCAAGATTTAGTTATAAAAAAAATCTGGTAAATTCATTATATACTTTCTGTACAAAACATTAACCTCTACGGGATGGGTGTCCCTAAACCGCGCTAATGTGACTAAAATGGCGACGTATACAACAGCCAACTTTCTGGGACATAGACATGACTTACATGGCAAAAATCTTAAATTCCTGATAATGTAACTGCATTGTCCAATTAACAGTAGCTATTACAGTGAAAAAATACCATTCTATTGTTTGAGGAGAGTGCACAACAACAAAAAACCTTTATCACGGCAACTGGTTTGGTACATTCACCTCTGAAGGTAAATAATGTACTTACATTCAGTAATCTTGCTCTGATTTGTCATCCTGAGGGTCCCAAAGATAAAATGTAGCACAGTTGTATTTGATACAATCCATTTTTATGTTCAAATGTAGGAACTGGGGTCTACAGTTTGACCCCATTGCTGTCTCTGGCTCCACACCCACCCAGGCCGGCCGTCTAGATGTGTGAAAGTTAGTGTTTAAGCTAATGATCTATCATGTATGAAATTCATGGGAGTGTGTAAGCTTAAATGTTTTATTAAAATAGCATGTTTGCATGTTCTCTATTGTTATGTACTTGCAAATGTATCAATTGACCAATTCAGCACATTTGGGCAAACTCCTGTCAGACTTGATAAAAAATATTGTGCAGTAATGTAATTCTTCACTGGATCCGTCTGAAACTTTGCATACACACGCCTGCCATCTGGTGGCCCAAATCTGAATTACACATATACTCCTATTTGAAAGTAAAGCCTTTCTCTTGCATTTCAACGATGAAAAAAATAAATGTATATATGCATGTTTTTTTGTTTGAATTCCCTTTTACCCGATCTAATGTTATATTCCCCTACATTAATTTCACATTTCCACAAACTTCAAAGTGTTTCCTTTTACATGGTATCAAGAATATGCATATCTTTGCCTCAGGCCCTGAGCTAAAGGCAGGTAGATTTGGGTATGTAATTTCAGGTGAAAATTGAAAAGAAAAAGGGTACAATCCTTAAGAGGTTTTTAAGGACACCTTCCTAATATTGAGTTGCACACCCCTCCCCCCTTTGCCCTCAGAACAGCCTCAATTTGTCAGGGAATGGACTCCACAAGGTGTTGAAAGTGATCCAAAGGGATGCTGTCCCATGTTGACTCTAATTCTTCCCACAGTTGTGTCAAGTTGGCTGGATGTCCTTTGGGTGGTGGACCACCAGAAAACTGTGTGTATCGGTACACACTGCAGTGTTGCAGCTCTTAAAACAAACCAGATGCCAGGCACCTACTACCACAACCCGTTCAAAGGCACTTCAATTTTTGTCTTGCCTGTTCACCCTTTGAATGGCACACATGCCCATGTCTCAATTGTCTCAGGGCTTGAAAATCCTTCTTTAACCGGTCTCCTCCCCTTCATCTACACTGATTGAAGTGGATTTAACAACTGACATCAATAAGGGATCGTAGCTTTCAGCTGGATTCACCTGGTCAGCCTATATAATGGAAAGAGCCGGTGTCCGTAATGTTTTGTACACGGTTAGAACCTTTCACTTGGTGATACTACAAGGGTGACATATTCAACTATTACAATGCACACCAAAAGTAGGCTTCCTCACTTGCATCTTAGGTGAAATTAACCACTGCAAGCTTGAATTTTAATTGCCTTTGTGTCAATTGTATACGTGACACAAATAAGCGAAAACATTAAGAGATAAAGAAACACCATAAGAGAATGCAGACTTATTTTCCAACAATGAACTCAGAGACTGTGGGACTCAATGAAAGCATCCACCAACATGAGTATCACTAACATGCCAGCAGATACGACAGCTGCCACTGAAAATGTTGCAGATGACTGTGAAGTTAGACTGGAAACTGATCCGAAAGAATGAATTAAAGTTCTTAAGTATAGAGGCCAGTGCACAGAACTAGAATGAGGAGATTGTATTTATATGGTCCAGCAGCCCTGATGACCTGTGGTGCCTTATGTTCCAGATGAATCTTTACATACTGTACTGTCTAATCCCTATGGAAAAGGTCATCATTACACTGGTTCCTGAAAAACTTAGCCCAACAGATAAGTTGCTATGTAGACCTGTTGCAATGACTTCTATAGTTATGACCGCCTTGTCTTAGAAAGATTGTGATGAGTAATTTCTTCAGACGTATACAACTTGCTGAACCCTTTCCAATGAACTTACAAATGAAGACACCGTAAAGATGATACACTGTTTGGTTTAATAAGACCTAAAATGGCCCATCTGATACAGACAGCCATGAAAATGATGGGTGATAGAAAGCTTTTCTTACAGGTAACATTTCAGGCTGTTCCAAAAATATATATTGCTTACCCCTCCCATTCAGGGGACTTGATTCTGAATACTAGCTTCCACACTTAGGTAAGCACAGCCCCAATTTATATATATATATATATATATATATATATATATATATATATATATATGTGTGTGTGTGTGTTTTAAATTAACCCCTTATTGTCTGAGAACACACTCTCATTTACAGCAATGACCTGGAGAATAGTTACAGCAGATGAATGAGCCAATTGGAAGCTGGGGATGATTAGGTAACCATGACAGTATGAGGACCAGATTGGGAATTTATCCAGGACACCAGGGTTAACATCCCTACTCTAACAATTAGGCACCATGGGATCTTCAGTGACCACAGAGAGTCAGAACACCCATTTGACTTCCTATTTGAAAGTCAGCACCATACACAGGGCAAATGTCCCCAATCCCTGCCCTGGGGCACTGAGATATTTTTTTAGACTAGAGGACAGAATGCCTCCTACTGTCCATCCAACACCAGTTGCATCATCTGGTCTCCCATCCAGGGACCAACCAGGACCAACCCTGCTGAGCATCATAGGCAAGCCAACAGTGAGCTGCAGGGTGGTATGCTGCTGGCTATAAAGAGCTTGAACAGAAACACACAGTTTTCAACTTTTCTCAATCAAAAATATTAATGCGAATACGATAAATATACCAACAAGCTCCTGATTCACAGACTGTATTACAGTGTCTATGCTGTACATTCAGTGCCTTGCAAAATAATTCATCCCCCATGGCGTTTTTCCTATTTTGTTGCATCACCAAAAGTCATGTGGGAGACTCCCCAAACATATGAAGGAAGGTACTCTGGTCAGATGAGACTAAAACGGAGCTTTTTGGCCATCAATGAAAGCGCTATGTCTGGCGCTAACCCAATAACTCTCATCACCCCGGAAACACCCTCCCCACAGTGAAGCATGGTGGTGGCAGCATCATGGTGTGGGGATGTTTTTCATCGTCAGGGACTGGGAAACTGGTCAGAATTGAAGGAATGATGGATGGCGCTAAATATGGGGAAATTCTTGAGGGGAACCTGTTTCAGTCTTCCAGAGATTTGAGACTGGGACAGAGGTTCACCTTCTAGCAGGACAATGACCCTAAGCATACTGCTAAAGCAACACTCGAGTTGTTTAAGGGGAAAAAGCCCAGACCTCAATCCAATTGAGAATCTGTGGTATGCCATAAAAATTGCTGTACACCAGCGGAACCCATCCAACTTCAAGGAGCTGGAGCAGTTTTGCCTTGAAGAATGGGCAAAATCCCAGTGGCTAGATGTTCCAAGCTTATAAAGACATACCCCAGGAGACTTGCAGCTGTAATTGCTGCAAAAGGTGGCTCTTCAAAGTTTTGACTTGGGGGGCTGAATAGTTATGTGAGCTCAAGTTCATTTCTTTTTGTCTTATTCCTTGTTTGCTTAAAAATGTATATATTGTGTAAATCAAATGACACAAACCCCCCCCCCCCCCAAATCCATTCTAATTCCAGGCTGTAAGGCAACAAAATATGAAAAATGCCAAGGGGAGTGAATACTTTCGCAAGCCACTGTATTAGTGAGTAAAATGTACATTTAAGTTATTAATCATATAGCAGCCTAGTATGTAGGCCTACAATACCATTTTGTCCTCAGAGGCATTCCTGTTAATATCAACTTATCTTACCTTACCTCACAACGGCACTACAGATAGCAGTGCCGTTAGCAGTGCCTAATACACTTTCATTTAAGTGTATTAGGATCATCAATATGCTGCTGCGATGGACTAAAAGCAGACCATGAGATGTATTAGCATAACCCTCGTCCCCTGCCTGGTAATTTATGTGCCTATGAAATTAGACAGCTCCAGCGCCAGGTTCTGAGTTAAATTTGTTATTGTATCTCTCTGCAGTTTATCTCAGATGATAGATGAATGCACGTCTTCATTATTTCCTTCAGGCTCACAATCAAGTTGTCCAGTTTTGTCAAGGCTTTCCTCCTGTACTCTGATTGTCCTTTGTAAGCGAACTTGTTGAAAGGAGAAAAGAAAGATGAGAAACCCTCCTGGTAATTAGCTAGCATAGAAAGGGTTCGAGACGGATGGGGGAGAGATCATGTTTGTGGAGGACTCCCTTGGATGTGTGCATTTGAAAAAAAAATGCTGATCTTCTCCATGCATAGGATGAAACTTCCTTGCCAGTTGCCATACAAAGATTATCTGGAGACAACAAAGATAAATGAACTCAGCGCTCTTTAACGACTTACTACTTTTCATTTCACTTCTTCTTTGTAATGAAAACATGTTGGAAAAAAACTTACATTTCATCCACAATGTTTTTAGGATTACACAAATTAATATCTCAAAGTATACCCAGGGACATTTGTTTATAATCCATCAGTGACAAAGATATAATTGGATTATAATGGTGGAATTTATTTGCATATCTTACTCAATTATTAATGTCTATATGTGATGACATGAAGTTAATCTTGGAAACAAATAATGTAAGTACTTTACAATCCAAAGACTGCGGTTTTATGTTCACTCTCGTCTTACAAGTCATTCACACTTGCACAGCAAATCAATTAAATCTGTCTATGACTTTACCTTCAATAGAAGCAAGACACAGACAAGCAAATACCCTGGAAGAATATGACCTCACGTTTCTATTCTCTGCAATGAACAAAACAAGCTAAGCAAGACAAGCTGGCATGTGACAAACAGTGAACTGTCTTGGTAACAAATGTATCTGTGGATGAGGTCAGAGACTTCAAGAGAACATGAGATTTATGATCCTTTGGATACTGTACCGTGAGTTCTCGTAAACAAAATAAACAGCTAATATCTTCCGATGACAAGCATTCCCATAACACGATGCTGCCACCACAATACCCAAAAAAACAGAGGGTTTCACTCTGTTGTGCTCCACTGGATTTGACCCAACCCTGTCGTTTTTGATTTAGGCCAGAAATGTAACTTACAGTGCCTTCGGAAAGTATTCAGACCCCTTGACTTTTTCCATATTTTGTTACGTTACAGCAATATTCTAAAATTGATTAAATACATGTTTTTCCTCAGTAATCAACACACAATACTCAATAATGACAAAGTGCAAACAGGTTTTAAAAAATGTATAAAAAAAAACAACAGAAATACCTTATTTACATAAGTATTCAGACCCTTTGCTTACAGACTGAAAATTGAGCTCTGGTGCATCCTATTTCCATTAAGCATCCTTGAGTTGTTTCTACAACTTCATTGGAGTCCACCTGCGGTAAATTCAATTGATTGGACATGATTTGGAAAGGCACACCTGTCTATATTAGGTCCCATAGTTGACAGTCAATGTCAGAGCAAAAACCAAACCAGAAGGTCGAAGGAATTGTCCATAGAGCTCCGAGACAGGATTGCATTGAGGCACAGATCTGGGGAAGGGTACCAAATATGTTCTGCTTGGAACCACCAAGACTCTTCCAGTTTGGCAGGCCGCCCAGCCAAACTGAGCAATCGGGGGAGAAGGGCCTTGGCCAGGGAGGTGACCAAGAACCTGATGTTCATTCTGACAGAGCTCTAGAGTTCCTCTGTGGAGATGTGACAACCTTCCAGAAGGACAACCATCTCTGCAGCACTCCAGCAATCAGGCCTTTATGGTAGAGTGGCCAGACGGAAGCCAAAGTATTTGCCAAAACACTCTCAGACAATGAGACACAAGAATATCTGGTCTGATAAAACCAAGATTGAACTCTTTGGCCTGAATGCCACTTGTCACATATGGAGAAAACCTGGCACCATCCCTACAGTGAAGCATGGTTGTGGCAGCATCATGCTGTAGGGATGTTTATCAGCGGCAGGGACTGGGAGACTAGTCAGGGAAAGATGAACGGCGGAAATTACAGAGAGATCCTTGATGAAAACCTGCTCCAGAGTGCTCAGGACCTCAGACTGGTTCAAAGGCTCCCCTTCCAACAGGACAACGACCCTAAGCACACAGCCAAGACAATGCAGGAGTGGCTGTGCAGCAACGCTCTCCATCCAACCTGACAGAGCTTGAGAGGATCTGCAGAGAGGAATGGGAGAAACTCCCCAAATACAGGTATACAAGCATGTAGCATCATTCTCAAGAAGACTTGAGACGCTACCAAATGTGATTTGCAACAATGTCTAAAAAACTGTTTTTGCTTTGTCATTATGGGGTATTCGGTATAGATTGATGAGGGGGAAAAAATAATTTCATCTACTTTAGAACAAGGCAGTAACGTAAACAAAATGAGGAAAAAGTCAAGGGGTCTGAATACTTTCCGATTGCACTGTATATTCCAAGTTGTCTTGCAGTATTACTTAACAGCCTCGTTGCTAACATAATGGATGATTTGAAGTGGATGTTTTAAACACAGGCTTCTGTCTTATCACTGTCATACAGACCAGTAATATGGAGGGAATGCAATGTTGTTGATCCTTTTGAATGTTCAATTATTGAGGTGGCAGCATCACGTTATGGGTATGCTTGTCACCGGCAGTGACTAGGGAGTTTGTTAGGATCAAAATAAATATGTAAGGAGCAAAGCCCAAGCAAAGTGTTTGAGGAAAACCCACCTCAGTCATCTGAAAACCTAACCTTGTGATGAGGTTTTATTTTTTCGGTGGGACAATTACAAAATTTGCATGCAAAAGACACACCAGAATGGCTTTCCAAGAGGTGTTGAGTGTTCCTGAGTGGTCTCGTCTCAGTCCTGACCTAAATATCTGTAAAATACCAGACGCAGACATTTGAATAATGGATAACTGAAAGGAGATGAAAGCTTCTTACTGGGAATTACTAACCAGTAATATTAGTAATAACATTACAAACACATAATGTGGTATCCATGAGGTATTAGGCTATGGCATCATATAGCAATATACAGTTTGTACCTCACAAGTCTGTATTACCATGACGGTGCATCAAATACATCTAATACACACTGCAATTAACTTCTGTTTACTTTGAAGTTATTCAAGCATATAGATATGCGCAGAAATGGTTTGAATATACTGTACCAAAATGAAATAATCATGGGTGAAAACAATGTCATGCTGAAACATCTTCCTGAAATGATTTGTGGTCCATGCTACATTTTGTCATCAGCAGATGGGCCAAAGCTGGACTTTAAATGAATTGAGTGGTCTAGTCTCAGTCCTGACCTAAATCTGCTTTAAAAGTCCATTAATGATCCCCAACTAAATTTACTGAGCCTGAGCAATTTTTACAAAAATGTTGCATAAGAGTTGTGCAAACTGCAAAGTTGGTAGAATGTTAATGAAAATGATGGCTGCCAAAGATGCTTGCACCTAGTATTTAGTCAGGGGAGTGAAGACTTATCCAATTATGATATTTCTATTTGATTCATTTCCCTTAATTTTAACAATTTTCTATGGTGTCTAGACTTTCTATAGGCAGTCTATCGGCAGTGAGATTCATGCTTTATAGAGATATAACAGGTAGTCACTGTATAATGTGCCAAGGAAAGCTCCGTTTTGAAGCATACAATGTGTTCTGTTACAGTTTGGCTCTGGCAAACTTTCTTGGACCAGCTGTTAGGGGCAATTGATTTGAGTTGAAGGCTGGGCTGAACCCTTCGTCTTATGCAAGTCAACCTTTTCTAAAGGAATGTTAATGACAAAGTAATAGTAATTATGAAGAAAGGGGGGAGAAATAAGAAACAACACAAATCCTCAAATAGAAGACAACACTGTATTTTCAAAAATGTATTTGATTAAAAAACTAAGAACATTGTGATGATCCGCATTGCAAAGTGCTCATAATCAGAGCTCAACATTAAAAACAACATATTTCAAAACGAAAAGTTCATCTTATTGTTCTTTTTAAGATTCAATTATACAGTGGATAAAAAAATACTGCTGTGGTGCTGCAAGATTAACAAACACGCATTATAACCTGGGGGGATTAGAGCCCTGAATGCTGATTGGCTGACATATGTGGTATACCACGGGTATGACAAAACATTTATTTTTACTGCTCTAATTACATTGATAACCAGTTTATAATAGCAATAAGGCACCTCTGGGGTCAAATACCATATACCACACCCCCTCGTGCCTTATTGCTTAAGTATATCATAGGAGGTATAGAAATGTCATTGCAAAAATCACAATGGGCAAAAAGTACATGTTAATTATATCATTGCACTAGTCGGGAGACAGTGCTCTGATTAATATGCCAGTGAGAGAGAGCTACAGAAGCTAATCAAGTCTCCAAGGTCTCATAATCTCCTTGGATGCCCTTACAGTCAGTGCTAATCTAAAACAGTATATTCTGAACACCATACAAAAACACTGACTCCCCTATACTGCATGCCGATACCTAAATACCAGACGCACACAATTGAATAATGGATAAAAAGAAGATTAAGACTTATTACTGGTAATTACTTATCAGTAATACTAGTAATAACATTAAACACATCATGTTGTATCCATGAGGTATTAAGTTATGGTATAGTATAACCGATATACAGTTTGTACCTTGCAAGTCTGTATTACCATGAGGGTGTATCAAATGCATCTTATACACACTGCAATTAACTTCTGCTTACCTTGAGGTTATTCAAGCATATGTATATGTGCAAAATATACTGTACCTAAATGAAATAATAATGGGTTAAAACGATGCCATGCTGAATCATCATCCTGTAGACCTGTAAGGATGTGTGGTCCATGCTAATTTTGTCATCAGGGGACATATTAAAGATAAACCAGTTGGAGCTTTGGAGTGAGGAGACGGACTCAAGCTGTACTTTAAATTAATTCACTATGCTAATTTAGGCCCTCTATTCCCAGAGACGAAGCCCCAATGTAGGTGTTCTGTGGCAGGCAGGCTTAATGGCTTTGTCATTGCAGCTGGGGATTGGGGACATTATTTCCAGCATCACAAACTTCTGTGAAGTGCGTCACCTGACCAAAGAAGACAGAGCAGCCACACAAAGACACTATGTCAAGCACCATTATCTTTGCCCAACAATGTGCAGGCCTGTTAGTGAGAGGATGGACTTTGATTGTCTGTGTGTGGCATTCCTTTTTGGAGACATATCTCACTATCAAAACCCAGAACTACCTTCTGTTAGCCAGCTTGGTGGGTATACAGCATCCATATTAGGAAGTCTTAGCCAGCTTGGTGGGTATACAGCATCCATATTAGGAAGTCTTAGCCAGCTTGGTGGGTATACAGCATCCATATTAGGAAGTCTTAGCCAGCTTGGTGGGTATACAGCATCCATATTAGGAAGTCTTAGCCAGCTTGATGGGTATACAGCATCCATATTAGGAAGTCTTAGCCAGCTTGATGGGTATACAGCATCCATATTAGGAAGTCTTAGCCAGCTTGGTGGGTATACAGCATCCATATTAGGAAGTCTTAGCCAGCTTGGTGGGTATACAGCATCCATATTAGGAAGTCTTAGCCAGCTTGGTGGGTATACAGCATCCATATTAGGAAGTCTTAGCCAGCTTGATGGGTATTTCTATTTTTATTTTACCTTTATTTAACTATGCAAGTCAGTTAAGAACAAATTCTTATTTACAATGACGGCCTAGGAACAGTGGGTTAACTGCCTGTTCAGGGGCAGGTATACAGGTATGCAGGTATACAGCATCCATATTAGGAAGTCTTAGCCAGCTTGGTGGGTATACAGCATCCATATTAGGAAGTCTTAGCCAGCTTGGTGGGTATACAGCATCCATATTAGGAAGTCTTAGCCAGCTTGATGAGTATACAGCATCCATATTAAGACGTCTTAGCCAGCTTGGTGGGTATACAGCATCCATATTAAGACGTCTTAGCCAGCTTGGTGGGTATACAGCATCCATATTAGGAAGTCTTAGCCAGCTTGGTGGGTATACAGCATCCATATTAGGAAGTCTTAGCCAGCTTGGTGGGTATACAGCATCCATATTAGGAAGTCTTAGCCAGCATCCATATTAAGACGTCTTAGCCAGCTTTATGGGTATACAGCATCCATATTAGGAAGTCTTAGCCAGCTTGGTGGGTATACAGCATCCATATTAGGAAGTCTTAGCCAGCTTGGTGGGTATACAGCATCCATATTAGGAAGTCTTAGCCAGCTTGGTGGGTATACAGCATCCATATTAGGAAGTCTTAGCCAGCATCCATATTAAGACGTCTTAGCCAGCTTTATGGGTATACAGCATCCATATTAAGATGTCTTAGCCAGCTTGATGGGTATACAGCATCCATATTAGGAAGTCTTAGCCAATTTGGTGGGTATACAGCATCCAAATTAGGAAGTCTTAGCCAGCAGAAAGAGTGAAATCGGATCCTGTCCATGCATAAATACTTTTAAGTACACCTCTGTCATTTTCACTCTCCAAACATCTAGAAGAGCCCCCCATGCGCTCACACACACACACACACACACACACACACGTTCTCCCTAAATTCCATGGAGAGATAGAGCACTGTGAGTCAGGAGTAAAACGGACGGGTGAGTGGCAGGCCGTGGACTGACAGGTAATATGTGATTCTATGAAGTGTCCGGGAGCGCTGTGATGGAGTATCCATCATTGGAAGGAGGACTATTGATCGGAAGCACATATTTAGTTCCAGCCAGTGCCGAGATGAAGCTACCCTGTATGGCAGTGATGGATAAGGTAATCACCTATACCGGCCTCGCACTCTCTGGATGTGTCTGAAATGACTCCCTATTCCCTATGAAGTGCACAAATTATGACCAGACTTCTACGGCCCCTGGTGAAAAGTAGTGCAGTATAAGGAATAGCGTGTCTTTTAATACAAACCTTCTCTCTCCTCGCTGCTTCAGGGGCTTCTCCCTTCACATTTGCCATCAGCAATCCCAAATACCAACTCCCACTTTCATTCCATTGGCCCAGAATGATCAACCACACACGCTCTGAAGCGCTTCCTGCAGTAGCCCCACCGGGTGACTTTTCATCAAACAGCCATTATCGGGTCCGTTCCAATAATTTAACAACTCGAACTTAACAAAGCACGGCAATTATTCTGCTGCGATTGAATAACTGACCATTAACATTTGAGAGCATTCCCAACATTCATAGAAATGGATATTGTCATGTTTGGTGTGTGAGAGAGCAGCATGGAACCAATGCACCGTCATGAAACTTCTGTGAATCTACCTAGATGAATACTTATGTAACCTATTGAGATGATTAAAAACACCCCTCTGTGTTATTCATTGAATTTCAGATGGAACAATAGCTGGGAGGAATAGAACGCTTCATCATTTAATTGGGCCTATAACATCCCTAATACATCACTCTTAACTGCAGGACGCAGCAGTGGTCCTCCCAAGTCTACTTAGAGCATGACTGCCCTGCTAGAGGAGAGGAGGACCAGGTGTGGGGTAACATGTCCACCCATTTCCTATTGAACTGGTCACAACTGCTTTTCTTATGCAAGACGAGTCAGATACTGGATGCTTTCATTATGCACAGACTATTGGTCCTACTATACGAGGAGAGGTAGTCCTCATGTCGACAGTCTGTCGAGGGAATGTTAGCCTTATTATGAGACAAACTTCATCCCACAAAGCAGGAATAAACTGGCACCGAAGAGCACCACTCCCTTTAGGAAAATTATTTCAAGTCGTATTTGTCATTGGGGAGTTCCTTAATTAAAACACATTACTTCAGGGACAATGCATTGTTTTTCATTACCAAGAAAACTAGCCCAGTCAACAATACACAACATATCCATCACCAACAGGTTTCCCTCCCCTAACACATTTTTTACTTCAACTTCTGAAAGACAGTAAGCCGGCAGTATCTGCCAAAGATGAGAGTTGTATGTTGTTATAGTCAAAACGAGGGTGTTTGCTACAGCTCCCCTGCTGTGAGGACCTGTCAGAGAACACAAAAACACAAAGGCCGTCTGGCATCTCCCCTGCTGGTCCTGCTATCGTGACATTTTCTCTCCTGAGCAGATGGTACAGCACAAGGAAGTGAGGAGAAACAGAGGCCTTCAAAAAGTATCATCTGAGGTAAAGGAAAGTAAACACAAATTACAATATTGACACCTCTGTCTTTCTGTATTCCTGAAATATGGTGCACTAATAATGATAACATTGACAATACTCTACAGGCTATACCCTAATTGCACGTGGTCATTTTCAGGCAACTGTGCCAACAAGCATTTGTTACACGCCACTCCACACAACTACAAGCCTTAATGCTCAGTGGTCTGCTTTAGTGCCATTTAATACAGAGCACTAGTGCAGAGATATTGACCACAAAACCATTACTTGGAATTTCACATGAACAAGAACATCTCAAAGATGATTGAAAGTGCTCTAAAAACCAGATCAATAGATGCGTAAGAAAATGTATTTTTTACACTAGTTCACCCTGTTTGAGGCGAATCAAAAATGAGTCAAATCAAACAAGACATATTTCTTAAGGGAAATATAGGAAACCGTTTCATGTCCTTAAATAGTAAGATCCAGTTCTAACCAGTCAGCCCTTCTCTCAGCACTGACTCTCTAACATGCCTTTTCCAGATGGACTATCCAACCCTGCACACCTAATAATACTGAAGTCCGTCTAGATACCCAGGACAAGAGTAGAGCTGTTTGAAAGCCGAGGACAGCAGATCCTCCTTCTGCTCGTAATTAGGAGAATTGGACCACCGTCTGAAAGAGAGGCCATAGCTCGGCTCCAAACTGCACGGCTGCTGCCATAGAGACCGGTGCACTATGAAGAAGAAAGTCCACTTCAGTATGCAACTATTTGATATGGCAACGGTGGAGGGGGTTTGACTGTAGTTCTGTTCCTGATCAACTTGGTGTTGGTCCTCATAGCCTAGATTCCATGTTCAACATAGTATTGTAACAAATATAATAGAATACACAGTAGAATAAATCATATATTGAGGAGTGATGTCACGGGCTGGTTCCAAGAACTGATTATGGATACCGACAAGTCCTCTCTGTTAGGGGTCTTACAGAGGAATACGCTACATTAGGAAAGTCAATGGGTTGTTTGTTGACATAATGTCCTTCCTAATACCAAGCTACAAATGACTGTTCATTTTGCTGTTCTGTTTGCATATCTCTAGTCGGTAGGTCTTTGTCTCAGTACAGCACATGGTTAGATAATGACAAGTCCCTTTGAAAGTGCATTTCATAATACTGTGTCTAAGCTACATTACTCCTCTTCAACTTAGCTTCAGGCTACTGAGGCCCCATTTGATCTAAGAAATGCAAAAAAATTACAGAAACAAACATTTATTTTTCCAAAGAAAAATCCCGTAAAATAGGAGTCATTAGAAGGGGGGGTTTGACCCCCTCAACATAGACTGCAGAACACAGACGACAATTGGAAGCAAATGCCTTGCATAATTCCTGCATTAATTCAGATCACACTGGCAACAATTATTTTCCATGATGGAGGCAACTATTGCAATTTGGGCTGGAGAGGCTATTTTTGAAATAAATCACACTTTGCCCATTCAACTGAATGTGATGGACAAAAGGAGAGTAGAGTTTGAAAAATGACAATGTGTCCTCTGGAAAGACAGCTATGAGACCGGGTATGTTGTCAGGAGGTCAACTCCTGGGAAGAAACATTCAGTGTCACGATGCGAGGGGCAGGGTCCATCCACTGTGTGTGTACGTGTGAGATGCACTCTGTGTTTGTCAGAACTAGACATGTGGGCTAAAGGAAGCTTGACCTCAACACAGAAGAGTCAGAAAATCACTTCAGAATGGGTCATAGCAGAGCAGGTAAGATTTTTGCTCATAGCACGCAGCGTACAGTAGCAAATGTGTTTTTTCGCACATTTCAGAAACAAATTAATGGTGTATTATGCTTTAAAATGAATTAGAAGTTAAAAACGACAAATTGACCTTGCGAGAACAGAAATGTGATTTGGAATAGTGGGCTACTGTATTATGTGAGAATGCTGGGTGCATCATAAAAGAAAATACAAAACATGAATACGTTTTTGTAGGGAACATTACGCAAATGCATTTGAATAAAACAAGCAGGAGGTATAATCGCTGAATAGATTCTTGGCCATTATGTCTCTTTCCGGTAGAGTACGTAGAGTACCTTTTTAATGGTAGAGTACCTACCTTTCTTTTACTACACAGAAATATTTCCTAAAGGCAATTTCGGCCATATCCCCATCTGAAGAGCCAAAGAGCTATCTTCGCTAGTCAGATGGCCATTTACCATAACTCGACTGACTCCCACGACGAATTCACATTTGCATTAGTTGAGGTTATAAAAGGACTACAAACTGAACAACTAATGTATTTTTCTGTGTTACCAGACAGTTTGGTTATCTTTTCATTTTTTGCTCACTAGAGCCTGAGGCCATCTTAGTGTCTCAGGCCTTTTTTAATGGACCATTTTTAGCCTATACTGTACTGCAACTGAAAGAGATGTGTCTTTCTGTACCGTTTTTCTAGGTGTGAAGTAGAGTCGGACCAAAATGCAGCGTGTAGATTGCGATCCATGTTTAATAAACAAACGTAAATCACGAATCAATACAAACACTACAAAAACAAAGAACGTAACGAAAACCGAAACAGCCCTATCTGGTGCAAACACAGAGACAGGAACAATCACCCACAAACACACAGTGAAACCCAGGCTACCTAAATATGGTTCCCAATCAGAGACAATGACTAACACCTGCCTCTGATTGAGAACCATATCAGGCCAGAAATAGACAAACTAGACATGAAACATAGAATGCCCACTCAGCTCACACCCGGACCAACCAAAACATAGAAATATACAAAGTAAACTATGGTCAGGGTGTGACACTTTCTCATCTACAAATGTATGGTTTATGATACTATTAAATGGTATTGTATCAAATCATTAAACTGCAAATGTACTGCATGCCAAAATGCACCCTGGCCTTTTAAGAAAGCAGTGCGACTCTTCATTCGTGTTCTTTAAACACGTAAAGGATTACTACGGACAAGAGTTTCTGAAACCAGCAAAGCTGTAGTTTGAAATCAGTGCTGTGAAAATATCTCTGTCCCTAGCGTTACAATGATCGCACTTTACACCCCAGAGCTTCTGTTGCAGATCCTATTGTAGATAGAAAGTGCATGAAATATGTTTTCTGCTCTACATACAAATGACCTCTATCGAGCATATTGATTGGGGACGTCTACAAGATAAATGTTTGCACGAGGCGCTTCTAATTGTTGAAAACGGTGCTTGATTTCTTTATTCACCACATTGGCAAATACTTTCCCAACAGGAATGATGCCGTGCATATAAACTAAAATAGGGATTTCATGCATGTCAGTTACCTTACATTATGCTAACAAAAGGTTATAGACCCATGGAAAAAAAGCATAGTAATGAATGTGTTACTTTAGACACACTGTGAAGTAAGGAATTAATTATATTCTGGGGGTTTTCAATTATAAAGAGACATCTTTGGTCAATCTAAATCGTTCTGGTTAGAAAAGGGCTAACGAGTACTGTAATTAGAGATTACATCTCCGCCACTTTTTATGAAACTAATTAAGTTAGCATGCTGATGTGATGATCATGTATGAACTGAACAATTTTCAGATGAGCAGATGCATGGTTTGCATTCCACAACAATAATCAATGGTGGTACAATTTAGGCTTGACGCATGAGACACAAACACCCGGGTCTGGAACCGGGGATAACAAGACTTCTTTACAAAGCCAGAGAGTACACCATCGCTTCCCAAACCACTTAATCACATAAACTCATTTATTTATAAGGGCAATCATTTCAAGAAAGAATAATACACCATAATTACATTTGAGGGGCCATGGAAGTATATTAAAATACAGATGCGTCCCGTATAAATGCAAATGAAGATACATAATTCCGCTTGAGTAGATTGAAAAAATAATTTCCCTTTGTGAATAAGAGGATGAGAGCCGGCGATGGTCGGCGATATTGGAGAGGTCCTATCTGTGTAATGAAGAGACGTGTGGTAGTGATTCATCAAATGAGATGGGCAACATGATTATGTCGGCTCTAAAGGAATACAAATAAGTAATGAACGCTAGGCTAAAGGGCCAAAAGGCCACATGTTTCAGTGATTACTATAAACATGACAGTGCAGAGCCATCTAACTGCATTAAATACAGATTGAGCTTCCTCAGGTTACGATTCATTTGGCGATCCCAAAATATACACACTAAATATAGGCTACACATTAGTACCCTCCTAGAGTTTACCTTACACAACACTTATCAAGGCTGTTTTGAGTTTTATGTCTTTCAAAAGTTGTATTACAACACCTAATACATTAGCAGTCCATGCTGGGCAATTTTAGCATCTTTAAGTAGCCCTAGCTCTGACATCTCCAAGTTGGAGAATTAACTTCAGGAGCGTCAAGGAGATGCACATGTGTTGGTTCCACCCACGTTCACCTGAAAAAGCAGTTGCAAGCCAAAGGCAGCTTGTTACAAACAATTGTCTTCTACCTCCCAGCCCAAGCCAGCAGATTGGGAAAGACTCAGAGCTGTAGTGTTACTCAAGTCTTGTAAATTAGCTGTGGGTTTCAGGCAGGCACCACTCTCTCCCTGCTCATCGGCACTGCCTGCAACAATTAATCACTAAGATTTGACTTCCCCGAACAAGAGCATAACTTCTAATGTGGGCTCCCGATTCAGCGAGAGGTAGAGGGGGGTTATTAAGATTCTCTCAATTAAAACTATTACAATCAAATTAAAGCGCTGCTCATATGAGATCCCTTTCCTTTTTCATGTAGGAGATTTACCATGCGGTGTAATTTGACGGGACATTAATAAGCTTGGTGAATACATATGTGGAGGTTCCTTAGAGGAGGAAGGGAGGTCCATACTCCTCAGTGAATTTTTAAAACTTTTTACCCCTTTTTCTCCCCAATTTCGTGATATCCAATTGGTAGTTACCCATTGCTGCAACTCCCGTACGGACTCGGGAGAGGCGAAGGTCGAGAGCCATGCATACTCCGAAACTCAACCCTGCCAAGCCTCACTGCTTCTTGACACACTGCTCGCTTAACCCAGAAGCCAGCCGCACCAATGTGTCGGAGAAAACACTGTGCACCTAGCGACCGTGTCAGCGTGTATGTGCCGGCCCACCACAGAAGTCGCTAGAGCTCAATGGGACAAGGACATCCCAGCCGGCCAAACTCTCACCTAACCCGGACGACGCTAGGCCAAATGTGTCTCCTGGTTGCAGCCGGCTGCGACAGAGCCCAGGATCGAACCCGGGTCTGTAGTGACGCCTCAGGCACTGCGATGAAGTGCTTTTTCTGCCTCAGTGAATTTCATAAAAATAGTTTAACATTAAAATCATTTTTTATAACTATACAAAATAACTATACAAAATCTTTTTTAAAACAAACTGTTTTGCAATGAAGGTCAACAGTAGCCTCGAAAGCACTCTGTAGGGTAGCACCATGGTGTAGCTGGAGGACAGCTAGCTTCCATCCTCCTCTGGGTACATTGACTTCAACACAAAACCCAGGAGACTCATGGTTCTCACCCCCTTCCATAAATTTACGCAGTAATTATGACAACTTCCAGGGTACTTCCTCTAACCTATCCGATCTCTTTCAGCATGAGCTAACATGTTGTCCACCCAATCAAAGGATCAGAGAATGAATCTAGTACTGAACGCATAAGCTAGCTAGCACTACAGTGCATAACACGTGTCGAGTAGTTGAATCAAAGAGAGAGAAAGACAACACTTGAACATGTTTGAACAAATTCATTTCTTAAAAAATTGAGGAGCAAGAGAGAGAGGTAGCTATATTTCATTTTTTTCTAATTTTTTCCACTTACTTTGCTAGCAAATGCAGCCTAGCTAGTTTAGCCCACTCAAACTCCCAGCTCAAAGAGAGGGATGCTTTGATAGCTAGTTGGCCATGACATCCATCACGGGGGTTCTTCCAAGTCAAGGTAAGCTTTTGGTTTTACTAATTTATTGCCATAGGTGGGTCTAACTGCTAAACTGCTTACTGACTGTACACTGTTCTGCATGATTGTAGCAGGTTTACTAATGAGTCATATCTATTAAATATGATGTTACTTTAGCTATACTAAACAGAAATGTAAAACGCAACCATTTCTTGCAGTTCATATAAGGAAATCAGTCAATTGAAATAAATTCATTAGGCCCTAATCTTTGGAATTCATGACTGGGCAGGGGTGCAGCCATGGGTGGTACTTAGAGGCCATAGGCCCACCAGCTGGAAAACCATACTCAGCGAATCAGAATGTTTTTTTTCTACACAAAATGGATTTATTACAGACAGAAATACTCCTCAGATAATTCTTGCAAATTAAAAACAATTCTAAACTGAAATATTCCATTTGAAATATGAAATATTCCATTTGCATAAGAATTAAGACTGAGTAAAGACTCAGTACTTTGTTGAAGAACCTTTGGCAGTGATTACAAGTCTTCTTGGTATGACACTATAAGCTTGGCACACCTGTATTTGGGGAGTTTCTCCCATTCTTCTCTGCAGATCCTCTACAAACCTATTTTGGCTTTGTCACTGTGGGCTATTGCGTGTAAAAACGATTGAATCAATTTCAGAATAAGGCTGTAGTGTAACAAAATGTGGAAAAAGAGAATGGGTCTGAACACTTACAGAAGGCACTGTATACAGTATCTAATGGTAATGAGTAGCAATAATAAGGACTTTACTAACACAAGCTGATCTTCCTTTTATCACAAATAACATATGCCGCGAAAAGAATAGGCATTTCTTTGCTTCATTGTACATGGCGCCTAATCAGAATGTTTTATTACGATGGGAATGGAAAAGACAAATGTGCACCAATGTTCATTTATTAATTATCTAACAGTGATCCCATTTAGGTGAATCTGAGTGTCAAATCAGCCATGTCATTTCCATTGGGACTTGGCTTTGTCATGTTTTATGCACTTGGTGAACATTATGGGTTTGGCTTTGTAGACTGTGTGGAATTTCTTAACTGTGGAAGGAAGTACAGTATGACTGTTCAATGCAGAGCTGTCAGTGCATTATGGTACCCAAATAGGGAAATAATCTTATTACCTCACAATTCAACAGAAAAATATCAGTCAAAAGGCAAAACCAAAACCTGCTCTCAACCAAACCATTGAGGCCAATATCAAAGCACTGTCTTGGGTGAATACAGATGGAATGCACGGTAATAATGATGCATCTTAGACACATTCCCATTTCCTAATCCCATGTTGCGCTACATAGCACACCATGTCCTTGATTTCTGTGACTGTGTTCCCCAGCAGGATGAGGCTGTGTGGAGGAGGATGGAGGAGAGGAGCCCTTTCGGCCTGTAGCTGTCACCTGTGAGCTGCTGAGAGATGGCTGTCACTCTGTTCGTCACACAGACCTGCACCCAAGTGCTGGCATTGGGGACAGTTAGCGGGTAACTGGGGCTGTCCCTATCTCCCCGTTTAAAAGAAGCCTTCCTGTCACTCTGGGATGACATCACAGTCTCCACAGGGACTTCCTGGTCCTGTAGAAATAACCAACTTTATTATCCCCCAAGTCCTGGCAATAGATGAAGAATCCTACACATCTCCACGGCTGCCATTACGCTCCAACATTATTCATGTTATTTTATTATAGATTAAAAGAAGGAAATAAATAGAGAACTAGTGGATTGATGAATGTATTCTACTTGATGCATTCCTTACACCATCTAATTATTGTGCCTTCACAATAGCATGGTTCTTTTGAATGAACTTTTCTAGTCACAGTTTATTTCATATTGCAGGTCAAAACAGTATCAACAAGAACAATATCAACACTAACCATGCTTAACAACACCTATAGGGTTTAGACCAGCAGGCTAACACTGTTGTCTTGAGGTGCACCAAACACCCAGGTTTGATACCCAGTTGTTTACATTGGTGCCAGGACTCAAATGACACAGCGGATGTTGATCTTCTGCTGAGATTACCGTGTAGGAGGAGGTCAAAGGATTCACGGCTTTAACTTGTTGGGACGGACACCTGATCGGTTATAGGTCCAGAGAATACTGCAGGCCTATGTATGAACTAATTTGTGATTTATATTTGGTTAACTAAAGTACAACTTAGAAATGTGTTCTAAAGGCCTACCTGCTGAAACAAGCAGAATTAGCCTTTCCTTGAGGGAGGCAAAAACTTTCCACAAGCAAAGTACTTAGGCAGGCCTACACCTACAAGTTAATATGTTGGTCAAGGAAACAACAGACATTCTGTGGCAGCAGACACATCCTCTCCTCTCTGAGCCATTTAGTTTGAATACCTCAAGTCTCCTCTGCTACACAAATGTACTGGCTGTAGAGCTAGGGAATGACAAGCAGTCTGTTAGTATGCCTGTCTCCAACCCAGCAAGGACATACCGTGAGGAAGAAAGGCAGTTTTGGACAAAGTACTTGTTCAGCTTAATCCCCCCACTCTCTTAATGCCAAGTTCCCAGCATGCAATTATGTCCTTGCTCACCACTAGAACACAGCTAGTTGTGGGGCCAAGATGGTTAGAAGACTGGCTCTGCTTTCCAGGGACTGGGCCACAGTCACTGATGGTCATGGCTAATTGTTACTCACAACGTGTGGTGGAGCTTTATCGTGGTGGGAACACATCAATGTACATTTAAATTGTTTAGAAACCCTGACCTCAATAGAGACTGTTGTCATAGGGAGTATGTGGTATGCAGTGAGGAGAGAAATATGAATGAAATAAATATTGGTGGATGTTGAAAGATCGTGTTTGCTACCTCGCCCTTGAATCTGTGACCGTGAAATACTATAACGACGCACGCTATAAGAATTCATCAGCTGTTCCATGAATGTAACAGCATCAGTATAACAAAGCTCAGTGACCTGTACTCAAACAGAAAGGCATAGGATTTGCTATTTTCAGCTGATAAACTTCACAATGAAAACAGTTCAAAACCTTTTTAAACAGTACCCTTTTTTCCTGCCAGGATTTCTTCATGGTATGAATTCCAGACTGTCCATTTCATTTCAACATTCTGTACAATGGCTTTAAACTCACACTGACAGAATAGAAAGAGTTTGATTTTGGTCATGTGGAGATTTGGGAATTTTTCAGGCATATGGTCACCTTCAGAGTGCATGGGAGATGTCACTAGAGATTGGCATCCTGCTGTAGTGTCTCAGTGACCTAGAAAACAAAAGCTGCTGTAACAGCTGCCAAGAGGCCAAACAGAAAAGTTTCCTTCAGAAAAAGGAGAAGCCATGTTGTGTCCTCAAGTTATCATTCATTAAATGCTCTTGTATTTCCCCTGGTACAATGAATGAAGAGTATTTCAGAGAAATGTAATATTCTTATTGTTGTTATTATATGTAATATTATTATAGTTGTTATTATATGTAATATTCTTATTGTTGTTATTATATGTAATATTCTTATTGTTGTTATTATATGTAATATTCTTATTGTTGTTATTATATGTAATATTCTTATTGTTGTTATTATATGTAA
Source organism: Oncorhynchus kisutch (assembly GCF_002021735.2). Taxonomy (NCBI): domain Eukaryota; kingdom Metazoa; phylum Chordata; class Actinopteri; order Salmoniformes; family Salmonidae; genus Oncorhynchus; species Oncorhynchus kisutch. Next base: position 38,181,051 of record NC_034191.2, read on the forward strand.
TATTCTTATTGTTGTTATTATATGTAATATTCTTATTGTTGTTATTATATGTAATATTATTATTGTTGTTATTATATGTAATATTATTATTGTTGTTATTATATGTAATATTATTATTGTTGTTATTATATGTAATATTATTATTGTTGTTATTATATGTAATATTATTATTGTTGTTATTATATGTAATATTATTATTTGAATTAGTTGTATGCCCAGTCATTCCTCAGCAGCTAGTCTAACTAATTAAAAATAAAAATATAGCTAACTAATGAAAAAACAGATAATTCTATCCTCTGCAAAATTGGAGGCTAATTAAAAACAGTGGATAGAATTTAGTCATATGAAATATATACAACCAAGCAGTTAGCCTAGTGATTTACAACGTTGGGCCTGTAACTGAAAAGTCACTGGTTCGAAGCCCTAAGCCCACCAGGTGAAAAATCTGTTGATGTGCCCTTGAGCAAAGCACTTAACCCTAGTTGCTCCTTCCTGTAAGTCACTCTGGATAAGAGTGTCTGCTAAATGAGGAAAAGCCAAACGCTGCAGGATGGTTATAATGCTGGCAGAATATACCCACTGCTTAAAGTGTATTGTGAAAAGTGCAACTTTAAAAACATCAGTATTAATTCTGGATATAGTACCAAAAGTAAACAGGCTTATGTCAGAGTGAGTAACACTCTACACTTTCCCCAATACATATATTTTTTGTTGCTAAGTAGCCATGATTGGTAACATTAGCTAGTGCCAGTTAGATAATAGCTTGTTCCCTATCTGAGTACTTCTCCAAACGGTGAGCGAGCAACTTAGTGAAACCTTAAAACAGCTATTATTTTTATAGAACTATACTGAATATATTCACGTCACCAAATAATTGATTAAAACACTGTTTTGCAATGAACCTCAACAGTACTCAGTAACCTCAACATGGTTGAAAGGATCAGAGAACAAATCTAGTACTGAAAGCATAAGCCACAGCTAGCTACTGTAGCAGTGCAGTGCATAAATTGTGGTGAGTAGTTGACACAGAGAGAGAAAGAAAATAGTTGAAAAGTTTTGAATAAATACATTTCTTCAAAAATGAAGGAGAAACAAGAGAGAGCTAACGTTAGCTAACAAACTTTTGTATACCGCACTGTTCCGTACAATTGATCTTATTTTAGCTCCCCAAAAAACGTAATACTTCCAGGTCAACTGTAATACGAATACCATTGAAAAGCACAATTTCTCCCCTTTCTAGCAAAAACGACACAGAATGTGTTGCATAATGCAACGTACGTTACGTACGTTACGTCATGACATGGCACAATTTAAAGTACAGCGCCAGAGGGGTCAGTTTTTTAAAACTTTTCTCGGGCCATTACCATGTCAATTAACACTTGTATAGAAATGTAGTTCACACCCCGGATTTTGATGCCAACACAGTCGCTACAGTCCCATAAGCACATTTGTACGTAATGGAGTTAGTCACCGTTTGCTATATTTCTTAGTATTTTTTTCACTTATTTAACTAGCTAGCTAGTTTAGACAACTACAACACCTGGCTCAAAACAGAGATGCTATGTTAGCTAGCTAGCTATGGCTATCCAATATTGGAACTCTTGCAAGTGAAGTTAAGCTTTTGGTTTGATTAATTTATTGCCACCGGGCTCGCCTGTGTAACTGCTAAACTACTTGTTGACTGTACACTGTACTGCATGATTGTAGCAGGTTTACTAATGAGTAAGTTCTATTAGCTATGTTGACTATGAAGTTTGATAATATGGTGACAACGATCTAGGCTGTGTGTAGCGGTTTGCGGTTATGATATAAAGGTTTGGCTTGGAAAGTTTTTTTTCGCCTGGTCACAGACTGCTGGTGTGTTGTGGAATTAAGTCCAAAAGCGAAGGGAAAAGGTGAGAAAGGGGTAGAGCGCATAGATGCGAAAAGGAATTACAACGAGAAAGTGATCATGCTGTTTGTATGCGGCTGCTATGAAAGTGAACTGTGTTCGCATGTGATCAGGGTGTATTCATTCCGCTGATTCTGTTGAAAAGAAATTCTTAAATGGAATCAAACGGAGAGAAAAGGGGATAAACATACCTGAATTTGTCCAACAAACTCTCATTTGCAACTGTTGTACTAATGATTACACCCTAGATTAGCTAGATGCAGGCAAGAGTGTGCAAGGCGGTATGGAATGTGTCAGTCTGTCACCTGTATTACAGAAAATTCTTGACCTGTGCACCTGCATTGTAAACTTTCATTCATAGGCTAGGTTGCAGCAACCTCATGATGGGTATAGGGGAAATCTGAGTATCATGTAGTGGCCTAAACTGGTTGAATGGAATATGAATGACTGTCATCCAACATGCTGTAATAGAAATAAGGCCATGCTCATCAAATTAAACGGCACTGCTGTCCATCCTCTCCACACACGTGTGAAAGCTTTTTCCAAGCATCCAGTAATCACATCTTTCCTATATTTTGAAAGGTGTTCCCATCACTTAAAACAAAACACACAAATATTTAGACAAAGATTTCACACAATCTAGGTTAATAAGTGGAAAGAACCCGACAACTGAGTTCCCTACCAAAATAAATTAGGACGCATGCAGTATAGCACTGAAAGGTGTCGTAGAAGCTGACAAAAGCTTTGTTTGCCAGTTTTTTTGGGAAAATGTCTGCTTTGGTATCACATTTGTCATGGCCAATTTCTGGAGTAATTACATGGCTACTTATTCTAATGTGTTTCATAAAAGTATTAAAAATATAGTCCCTGTAAAATGAAATACCAGGCTAATATGAATGTGAAATTGAAGCCCATGAAGCCACAACTGATAAGAAATGTCTCAATTAAAGTGACACCTATATTTGTGACATCTACAGAATATGCAATTCAGTGCGACAATAATGTGGCAACTGTTGATAATGAATGTGTCAATGACATAAAAACCTCATGAGTGAATCGAGGAGAACTCAGTTTATTTCTGAACACACCAAATAAAATGTTTCATACAAACTGCATGAGGCCTTCCAGGAAGAAGCACTGGAGATGTACAAAACAAAATGCGGCTGGCAAAAAAAAACACTTCAGTCTTACTAACCACGTCACCGGTAATCATGTTAGCTCCAGAGTCTGCTTGACTCCTCTGACTTTACTGAGTTCCGCTGTCAAGGCGAGGCACACTGGGCCAAGAACTAAGGATTAAACCACAGTACAGAAGCTCACAAGGCTGTGTCACACAAATACAGGACTAAATAGAAAGGGAAAGCATCTGACCCCGCCTACACCAGTAAAATGACATTATGTCCCTTCATGTGATCGGATGAAGGTCAGAAAGTGAGGTCGGAGGTATCTGGTCGAGTGTCTGCCTGTGATTGGCTGCGGATTACCACCTCCGGAGGCAGTTGAGGAACCAATTGCAATATCAGTTGTTAAATGCAACATAACATTTGCATAGTGATGGATCAGCATGTACGGAAAAAGTAAGAAAAAACATGGCTACCAAGGTTAAAAATGGGAGCCATGACACAGCAAAATTAAGACGTTGAGACATCTGTTTTACATCTTGTGTGAAATGACTTCAACGTATAGAGGTTGTTGGTGGTGCTGAGTAAGTAGAATTAAACGATGGGATTTTGAGTCAGCTAGGACGTTTTTGTGCATATCCACCCCATATCCAAGCAATGCTGTAGGTGGCTAAATGTACTGTAACAGGAGAGCGTAAATTGGCACAGCACTGTGGTAGACTGCACTGGGTCCAGTACTGTAGAATGTAATGGATCCTACACCCAGTCTTGGGGGACAACATGGCCCAACAGAACACAGACATGTTTTCCCTTGAGGAGCCACAACACTTATTGATGTATATATCTACCATAGAGTTTTGGCTTTGAGGAAACAGTTCTGAAAAGTATAGCTCCAGGCATAGTGTTTCAGGGATTGAATACATATACTGGAATTAGTTATGGCAAGTTGTGATGTGAGCCCATTGAACTTACATAATTCATAGTATTACATACTGTAACTTCGGTCAAGAAAGGAGCAGAACTATTCCCATGGCTAACAACAATATGCTCCCCTATGGAGGCTAACACATATCCTAATTGACTGTATTTTCTCCTGATACTGCTAAAGAAAAGCAATATTCAGACAATAGGCCTACAATGCCCCTTTGCGGAGAAATTAGGGTGGAATGCAGCCCGGGGTTTTGCCTTGAGGCCACACTAGTAATTAGAGAGAACTAAACAACATGTTTATCGGGTTCCCCAATTATTCTAGATAGCAGAAACAAGAGAAAGGGAGGGAGGGAGGGGTGTGTGTGTGTGTGTTCGTGTGTGTGTGTCCGTGTGTGTGTCCGTGTGTGTGTTCGTGTGTGTGTTTGTCCGTGTCCATGTGTGTCCGTGTGTGTGTGTGTGTGTGTGTGTGTGTGTGTGTTCCCGTTGAAGCAGCTTGAGTGCAAGTCCATTTCTCCCCAACAGATTTTCAAGATAATAGCCTATCCTATCGAAGTTTCCATGTTTTGTCTCTTTTTCAGTTCCATTCTGAAAAGTTAATACAATTCGAGCCAAGGCAAATCCCAGTATTGAGATTCTGTTTATGCTTGATAGTTATACATAATTTAAAATCTGAAAATTACAACGTGCCATAAAGTCATCTTCTTCTTCAAGTATACTACAGTAAAGACAAGTTATTCTGACTCCAAAAAACAAAACGACTCTCATATCTCTAAATGCCTTGTGGGCAGCAGACTCTGTAGGCTAAATATTCCGGAAATCGCCTTTGCTTCAATAATACCAGGCATGTGTCAGCACTGTAGCTATGAGGCCACCTATACCTATTGTCACACCTGCACTATTCATTGAGCCTAGCATAAGCCTGTCTCTTTGTTAAACTTTAAAGTAATGCTGTGCACTGTGCCTGGATAGGTAAAACACATCAGGACGCAGCTCTCACTCAGCCATTATGAGACATTAGGATGATTTTAAATGTGACGCTCACTCACATCCTCTATTCTATTCTCTACAGAGGAAGCTCCGAAATAGAGGGAACATCATCTGAAAGCTGTGTGAAACTGCAAATCTATCACTGCCTTAACCCCTGGCAGTTATCGTCCCCCCCGGGTGCTTACTGCATATCAAACATAAATAAAGTGAAAGAGTGTCATGCTGGTGTCAATGATTCGGGAGACAGGCACAGGAATGCGTAATAGGGTTTTTATTAAGCCCAAATTACGGTGTGCCGTGTAATGGCATGGGGACGAAGACCAAACAAACACTATACAAAAACACAGGGTTGAAACCCAAACAAAAGAGCGAAGAGTACCTCAAATAAATAACACACACGCACAATGATTACACACGGGACGAGACCTGGAATCATCTGCACAATCCACAATGGCTCCAGGTAGTCATACGATATTGTTAGAAATGAGAATGCTGTAACACACACTGATCAAAATGCCTTTGACAACAGCAAGCGAGAGATCTTATCATCAGGTGTAATTTACAGGGCGTCACCCAAATTACCGGGAACAACCTTTCCTGCTTTACTACGGGATCCTGACCGATCAAAGTGATCACTGAGGAGGCTGACGGTGCCAGGTGCCGTTGATGTAAATCACGAGTAACATTCTCTGAAATACATTTCACAGACAGAGAGAAAATAACTAAGATGTAAATCTGCCTACTACTACAAACTGTGTCTGTTTGTGAGCCTGCATGTCATCAATTAATGGGGCGGCAGGGTAGCCTGGTTAGAGCGTTGGACTAGTAACCGGAAGGTTGCAAGTTCAAACCCCCGAGCTGACAAGGTACAAATCTGTCGTTCTGCACCTGAACAGGCAGTTAACCCACTGTTCCTAGGCCGTCATTGAAAATAAAAATGTGTTCTTAACTAACTTGCCTAGTTAAATAAAGGTAAAATAAATGGCAGTAGCCATGATTGTCCTCACAATGAAATTACAGTATCTCCATCTCTTCAGGATCAGTGACTATCAGGAGCCTAGCCTGTGTGGGTCGACCAGGCCCCATACTGCACCGCTGCAGCCCCCCTCATCTCTTCTGACAAAGTCATTATGATCCTTTATGGTGGATCGTAGGCGCAGGCAGCCAACCGCAGCACATCTGAATACTGATGCAAAGGAGACTTTTGCCACGACTAATCATAATTTAGGCCAAGTTCCCCACTTTTAGTCAGGTTGGCCTCTACCATGATAATTATTAACCACATTCTTTAAAGGGTTTTTAAACCCCCATGATACTGTACCTGCCACGTATGCCATGAGTCATGTGTACTACAGATGTCAGTGCTGCCTGGAAAAAAACTACACGTCTATTGATCAGTTTTGCATATACTTATAAATGTTTGCATAACTATGCATTAAGTGAGTACTGCCATTTACAGAAAAAGCAGATGTTGTATACACTGGGAAAATAACATACTGTATGCTAGGGCTGGGCGATATGGCAAATAAATTATCACAATATATATATTTTGATTCGATAACGATAATTATCATGATATTAATCAAATCATGTTTAAAAGGTGCATATCTGCTTCAGACTCAAGCCTGTGTCACATCCTGACCTTAGTTCCTTTTTTATGTCTCTATTTTAGTTCGGTCAGGGCGTGAGTTGGGGTGGGCATTCTATGTTTATGTTCTATGTTTTGTATTTCTGCTTTTGGCCTGGTATGGTTCCCAATCAGTGGCAGCTGTCAATCGTTGTCTCTGATTGAGAACCATACTTAGGTAGCCTGTGTTCCCACTATGATTTGTGGGTAGTTGTTTTCTGTCTCGGTCTCTGTACCAGACAGGACTGTTTCGTTTGTTCCGTTTTGTTCTAGTGTTCAGTGTAAAAGATCATGTACACGTACCACGCTGCACCTTGGGCCTCTCCTTCTTCCACCTACGAGAATCATTACAGCCTGCCTGAACAAACCAAAGGCTTTAATGTTTATTTATTGTCAGAAGTAGAACTCACAAATAACATTTTAACTCCACTTTTTTTAAAACTGTAAACCCTTACAGTCATGAGCAAGAAGTCATGAGCAAGAAAAAAAAATTAAAATAATATAGTGCAAGTCAATATGCATTATAACTGTTAGCCTAATGGCACATCACAGTTGCATTTGGGGTAGTGTTGTCTTACAAGTTACAAGCAAGAAAGACAAGTCTGTCTACTGTCTCTAGCTTTAATGATAATTATCACAATTTTAATCAAGTAATGTTTAAAAGGGTCATTTCTGCTTCAGACTCAAGCCTGCCTGAATAAACCGAAGGCTTTAATGTTTCTTATTTATTGTCAGAAGTAGAAGAACTCACAAATAACATTAACTCAACTTTTTTTTTAAACTATAAACCTTTTTCCAGTTATGAACAAGAAATTTAAAAAAACATATGTCAAGTCAATATGCATTATAAATGTTAGCCTAATGGCACATCACAGTTGAAGTTGAGGTAGTTGTTGTCTTTCAAGCAAGAAAGTCAAGTCTGTCTACGGTCTCTGGCTTTAAAGCTGCACATATGGCAGGTCACCATGTTGGCACCTTGGCTGAAAACACGCTCTGAGGGGGAGCTGGTCGCAGGAATGCACAGGTAGCGCTTTGCCACGTGGCTGACAGGTGGCTGACTTCGGGAAAGTGTTTTTGGTGTATGTTCCACCAGTCCAGTGGATTGGTTTCACTGTCAGCATCAGGAGACTGAAGGTAGCAGCTGAGTTCCTTTTCTACCAGCTAGATTTCAGTAAGACCTGTGGTGGTAGAGCATGGCTTTTTGCCCAGTGACTTTCTCTTTTTAGCTGGCAGTTGTGGTGAAGCAGCAGCAGCATCTCCCTGTGCTGGGCTTGGGTTTTCATGTCCCTCATTGACCATCTCTGAGACAGCTCTTGCTTTTATGTGGCCCATCTTCTCCTCTTTGATGTAATGTGTTTTAGACCGAGGGTCGACCAACGAGGCCAGGAGGTCATCTGTGGCTAGGTCATCATATTTCTCATTCAGATAGTCCATGACTATCGTTTTGATGGTTTGGGTGAGCTCTGTTTCACCATCATCAGGATTCATGACCTCTGTATTGAACAGGTGTAGTACTGGCTTCAGGTAAGACACACTGATATAAGACTCACCAGACAGAGCATCTGTGAATTCTAGGAGTGGGGTCCATATTGACTAGCATCACCACCCTGGAGGGTTCCGACCTAGAATATGTGGACATCTATAAGTACCTAGGTGTCTGGCTAGACTGTAAACTCTCCTTCCAGACTCAAATCAAACATCTCCAATCTAAAATCAAATCTAGAGTCGGCTTTCTATTCTGCAACAAAGCCTCCTTCACTCACGCCGCCAAACTTACCCTAGTAAAACTGACTATCCTACCGATCCTCGACTTTGGCGATGTCATCTACAAAATAGCTTCCAACACTCTACTCAGCAAACTGGATGCAGTTTATCACGGTGCCATCCGTTTTGTTACTAAAGCACCTTATACCACCCACCACTGCGACCTGTATGCTCTAGTCGGCTGGCCCTCGCTACATATTCATCGCCAGAGCTTTACCAAGTCCATGCCATGTAAAGTTGTAATTTGTAATTATTCGCCTACCTCCTCATGCCTTTTGCACACAATGTATATAGACTCTTTTTTTCTACTGTGTTATTGACTTGTTAATAGTTTACTCCATGTGTAACTCTGTGTTGTCTGTTCAAACTGCTATGCTTTATCTTGGCCAGGTCGCAGTTGCAAATGAGAACTTGTTCTCAACAAGCCTACCTGGTTAAATAAAGGTGAAATATAAAATTAAAATAAAAAAAATATCTGGTTGATGGACTCAAGAACATCTATATCTGTATAGGTGGGAGTTAAGTGCCGGGTCTTCTGGTCACTGGACATGACCTGTGAAATGTCTTTCTCCTGCTCCAGGACTCTTTGCACCATCTTTTGACGTGATCCCCAGCTGGTAGGCTGCTCTGTCACCAACTTGTGCTGGGGTAAGTTGTGTTCTTTTTGAGCAACTGCCAGGTCTCTCTTCTTTATCCACGGATAGGAAAAGGCACCTACCACTTAATAACACTCCAATTGCTCGATCCACCTGTTTGTCTCTACCCACTCTCTCTAAGAGAACCTTTAGTGACACCCCATCCCGTGAACGGGACCATTGTCATCATCTGACACTAATTAGCATAACGCAACAGACATAAATATTCCTAGAAAATACTCCTATTCATGAAAATCACAAATGAAATATATTGAGACACAGCTTAGCCTTTTGTTAATCACCCTGTCATCTCAGATTTTCAAAATATGCTTTACAGCCAAAGCTAGACAAGCATTTGTGTAAGTTTATCAATAGCCTAGCATAGCATTTTGTCCAGCTAGCAGCAGGTAACTTGGTCACGGAAATCAGAAAAGCAATCAAATTAAATCGTTTACCTTTGATGAGCTTCGGATGTTTTCACTCACGAGACTCCCAGTTAGATAGCAAATGTTCCTTTTTTCCAAAAATATTATTTTTGTAAGGCGAAATAGTTCCGTTTGTTCTTCACCTTTGGCTGAGAAATCGCCCGGAAATTGCAGTCACGAAAACGGTGAGAAATATTCCAAATTAGCTCCATAATATCGACAGAAACATGGCAAACGTTGTTTATAATCAAACCTCAAGGTGTTTTTCAAATATCTATTCCATAATATATCCATCGGGACAAATAGTTTTTCAGTAGGACCGATTGGAGTAATGGCTACCTCTGTATTTTACGCGAGAATCTCTCTGGGAGCCATCAGGTGACCACTTGCGCAATGTAGCCGCCTACGGGTATTCTTCAACATAAATGCGTAAAACTACGTCACAATGCTGTAGACACCTTCGGGAATACGGAGAAAGAGTAATCTGGTTGATAGCCCATTCACTGCTCAATAGGGATGCATTGGAACGCAGCGCTTTCAAAACATGAGGCACTTCCGGATTGGATTTTTCTCCGGCTTTCGCCTGCAACATCAGTTCTGTTATACTCACAGACAATATTTTTACAGTTTTGGAAACTTTAGAGTGTTTTCTATCCTAAGCGGTCAATTATATGCATATTCTAGCATCTTGTCCTGACAAAATATCCTGTTTACTGCGGGAACATTATTTTCTCCAAAAATGAAAATACTGCCCCCTAGTCACAAAAGGCTACGAGAAATCATGAGATTTTAATCAAATGTTAAAATCACAATAACCGCTTTAGTTATGTACAAATGTAATATTTAACATAATCAGTTGATGAAACAAAATGCACATTTAGTTTAATCTAACCAATCACTTCAATATACACAATGACAAGGTTACTTACCAATGGCCAAGTGCAGACAGTGTCCGAAACATTGCAGTCGGGTCCATTTGTTGATTTGAGCGGCCTTCACCACGTTCGCACCACTATCCGTAATGCAGACCTGTCTGTCTTGACTGAGTCCCCAGGAGGCGAGAGTGTCAATAAGCCCCTCTGCTATAGCCTCACCCGTGTGGTCGTCAGGAAAGTATGATGTTTGAAGGTATTCACTTCGAAGATTCCACTCTTAGTCAATATAGTGGATAGTGAGGCTATATAAGGCTCTGACGTGCGATTAGACCACAGATCGGTAGTAGTAGCAAAATACGTAAAATCTGTCTTGAGCTGTTCCTTAACCTTTTCTCTACACTTGGCGTAGAGTTTGGGCAGTGCAGTGTGAGAGAAATGTTTGCTGGCCAGGGAGCACGTACCTGGGGTCAATTAAATTGATTAGCCCCTTGAAACCTTCCTTTTTAACTGTGCTAATTGGTATGATGTCCTTAGCAACGCATAATAGCATTTGTGATGTCTTTGTGTCTTTTCGATGTTTGCTTGAACGCTGTCAGTGTTCGCTGCTTTGGGCGAACATCCCTAGAAAGGCTGGTGCTTGAGGGGCGCAAAAAATGATTTTGCTTCAGATGGTGAAAAAGTTTTGTCTTATTACCAGACATGGTAGCCACCTGTCTACGGCACAATTTGCACTCAACATTGCTCTGCTCTTTGTCAAAAGACATCACTCCAGGTGCTAAGTGTTTTTTAGTGGGTGTATACCTCTCCACGTGCATATTGTCACTTCTCCACATGTTCCTCACAGAGGTGAAATGGACTACTGTACCTAATCATTCTATATCGACATTATCGAAAATGACTATCTCGTTATTGAGGGAAGTAATTACCTCGATCATTATTGATATTGATTTATCGCCCAGCCTTCCTGAATGCCTAGTATTGATCTGATTTAAAATAGTACCCCTTTTATGAGTCACTAAATACATTTTCCTTACATTTGCAGTAATTTGTATAGGTTTCAGCACCATGCTGACCTGGCAGGTCTAATGGAATTACCAGTCTCCATAAGTTGTCCATTTTAGGACTTCCTTCCTAAAGGGACTCCATTAGTTCAAATCTTCAGGTTACATCGTCAGAGCAACAAATACAGTAAGAGGTATCTGCAACAATATGGTCTATTTCTTCCCTGGTGGATTGCAGTGTGCAATCATTTAAAAAAACTGAATGGGCATGCTGAAAGGGCTTTATGAATTCATATACAAACACTGACAGTTGCTTCTGAGATTTATCCAACTTAGTGTAGAACATGAGAACACATCCATATATTATCTACCTCATTTTCACACTAACCTTTGGTCATGGAATTGTTTGTTCTAATAAGGTTAGGCCTAAGAGGCATCACAGTTCCTCTGTCGGTTTAGGCTTACAATACCGGTGAATACGAAAACAATGAACTCTTATGGGACAGTGCCTCCCGACCGCTCCGGTCTCAGCCTCCAGTATTTATGCTGCAATAGTTTGTGTCGGTGGGCTAGGGTCAGTCTGTTATATCTACACAGCACTGTGACATCGGCTGATGTAAAAAAGGGCTTTATAAATACATTTGATTGATTGACAGGTTTTGGGTTTATTCACAAACTACAGCACTGGAAAAAGCTGGTGAGCAATCACTGTCGGGTCAAGAAGGTGGTATGATGCCATGTCCAAGATACAAATCCTGCAGCTTAAATGTGCCGACAGTCAACAACTCATGCGTTTACATTTCCTTTAAAATGCATTTCATTAAGTCTGCTTCCATACAAGGGGAGAAAAACAAAACAATACATAATTTTAGTCAATTGGAGGTGTACCTGTGGATGTATTTCAAGGCCTACCTTCAAACTCAGTGCCTCTTTGCTTGACATCATGAGAAAATCAAAAGAAATCAGCCAAGACCTCAGAAAACAAATTGTAGACTTCCGCAAGTCTGGTTCATCCTTGGGAGCAATTTCCAAACGCCTGAAGGTACCACGTTTATCTGTACAAACAATAGTACGCAAGTATAAACACCATGGGACCACGCAGCCATCATACCGCTCAGGAAGGAGATGCGTTCTGTCTCCTAGAGATTAACTTACTTTGGTGTGAAAAGTGCAAATCAATCCCCAAACAACCGCAAAGGACCCTGTGAAGATGCTAGAGGATACAGGTACAAAGTATCTATCTCCACAGTAAAACGAGTCCTATATCGACATAACCTGAAAGGCCGCTCAGCAAGGAAGAAGCCACTGCTCCAAAACCGCCACAAAATAAGCCAGACTACGATTTGCAACTGCACATGGGGACAAAGATCGTACTTTTTGGAGAAATGTCCTCTAGTCTGATGAAACAAAAATAGAACTGTTTGGCCATAATGACCATTAGGAAAAGGGGAGGCTTGCAACCCGAAGAACACCCTCCCAACCATGAAGCACGGGGGTGGCAGCATCATGATGTGGGGGTGCTTTGCTGCAGGAGGGAGTGGTGCACTTCACAAAATAGATAGCATCATGAGAGATGAAAATTATGTGGATATATTGAAGCAACATCTCAAGACATCAGTCAGGAAGTTAAAGGTTGGTTACAAATGGGTCTTCCAAATGGACACTGACCCCAAGCATACTTCCAAAGTTGTGGCAAAATGGCTTGAGGAAAACAGAATCAAGGTATTGGAGTGGCCATCACAAAGCCCTGACCTCAATTCTATAGGAAATGTGTGGGCAGAACTGAAAAAGCGGGTGCGAGCAAGGAGGCCTACAAACCTGACTCAGTTACATCAGCTCTGTCAGGAGAAATGGGCCAAAATTCACCCAACTTATTGTGGGAAGCTTGTGGAAGGCTACCTGAAACGTTTGACCCAAGTTATAGGCAATGCTACCAAATACAAATTGAGTGTATGTAAACTTCTGACCCTTTCAGAATGTGATGAAAGAAGTAAAAGCTGAAATAAATCACTCTGCTATTATTCTGACATTTCACATTCTTAAAATAAAGTGGTGAACCTAACTGACCTAAGACAGGGAATTTTTACTAGGATTAAATGTCCTGAATTGTGAAAAACTGAGTTTTGGCTGAGGTGTATGTAAACTTCCGACTTCAAATGTTTATGCTTTTATTAAAAAGTTAAAATGAATTGCTTTTAGTTTACAAAATAATCAACGTCTCCTTGAGCAAAGACAAATATAGAATAGAATGAATTAATGACAGAGGATCAACCTCCTTTCAAATTAGTGAAATTGTTCTCAAAATACAATTGATGTACAGTGCATTCGTAAAGTATTCAGACCCCTTGGCTTTCTCCTCATTTTGTTACATTACAGCCTATGTTACATTAAAGCAATGCCTTATTTACATAAGTATTCAGACTCGAAATTGAGCTCAGTGCATCTTATTTCCTATTGATCCTCCATGATTGGAGTCCACCTGTGGTAAATTCAATTGATTGGACATGATTTGAAAGGCACACAACTGTCTATATAAGGTCCCACAGTTGACAGTGCATGTCAGAGCAAAAACCAAGCCATGAGGTTGAAGGAATTGTCCGTAGAGCTCCGAGACAGGATTGTGTCGAAGCACAGATCTGGGCAAGGGTACCAAAACATTTCTGTAGCATTGAAGGTCCCCAAGAACATAGTGGCCTCCATCATTCTTAAATGGAAAAAGTTTTGAACCACTAAGACTTTTTTTAGAGCTGGTTGCCCAGCCAAACTGAACAATCGGGGGAGAAGGGCCTTGATCAGGGAGGTGACCAAGAATCCGATGGTCTCTCTGACAGAGCTCCAGAGTTCCGCTGTGGAGATGGGAGAACCTTGCACAAGGACAACCATCTCGGCAGCACTCCACCAATCAGGTCTTTATGGTCGAGTGGCCAGACGGAAGCCAGTTCTTAGTAAAAAAACACATGACAGCCCAATTGGAGTTTGCCAAGAGGCACCTAAAGGACTGTCAGACCATGAGAAACAAGATTCACTGGTCTGATGAAACCAAGATTGAACTCTTTGGCCTGAATGCCAAGCGTCTCGTCTGGAAGAAACCTGGCACCATCCCTACAGTGAAGCATGGTGGTGGCAGCATCATGCTGTGGGGATGTTTTTCAATGGGAAGTACTGGGAGACTAGTCAGGATCGAGGGAAAGATGAATGGCGCAAAGTACCGAGAGCTCCTTGAAGTAAACCTGCTCCAGAGCACTTAGGACCTCAGACTGGGGCAAAGGTTCACCCTCCAACAGGACAACAACCCAAAGCACACAGCCAAGACAACACAGGAGTGGCTTCGGGACAAGTCTCTGAATGTCCTTGAGTGGCCCAGCCAGAGCCCGGACTTTAACGCGATCGAACATCCCTGGAGAGACGTGAAAATAGCTGTGCAGCGACGCTCCCCATCCAGCCTGACACAGCTTGAGAGGATCTGCAGAGGAGAATTGGAGAAACTCCCCAAATACAGGTGTGCCAAGCTTGTATTGTCATAGCCAAGAAGACTCGTGGCTGTAATCGCTTTCAAAGGTATTTCAACAAATTACTTCGCAAAGGGTCTGAATTGTGTGGGTAGATTGATGAGGGGGAAAAATGATTTAATCAATTTTAGAATAAGGCTGCATGTAACGAAACAAAATGTGGAAAAAGTCACGGGGTGTGAATACTGAATGCACTGTATATAAATGATTTAACATTAGCATGAAATACAGAAGAAGATTTAAAAAAGTTTGTTCATATTATTAAAACCTCCTGAAAAGCATTAACAGTTCACCATGGAACCATGGGAGAGTACCCGCCATAGGATGGGGAAAAGAGCAATGTTGTTTGACTTGTGCTGTTGTTTTGAAGGCCCAAAGGTCAACAACAAATTTTGACTCTTATCATTATGAAGCCTTCCTCAAAATATCACACTTATCAAGAGATGAAAATTGCACGTATTACTCAATTCTGCTTGGACCCCTCTCTCGTAAAGTTAATTGTAATAAAGTTACAAAATTGTTGGTTTAAAAATGCATTTTGTTTTGTGTGTCTCTCAGTTTGTGTGGAGCTGTTTAAATGTCTGTGTTGTTCAGCCATGCATTATGCATTGCAATATGTTAAAGGTCAAATTCCTTACGCCTCAAATATTTCAACATATTAAGGGCAGAGGAAGCATGGGCGCGGCATGTGGGGACCTAACTTAAATCTACATAATACATGTTGGAGACGTTATGGACATTGAGTATAAAGTAAGAACCGAGCAAATTACTTGTGACTCGAGAAACACCTGGAGCATATGCATGGTGAGCGGTATGGACCAGCTGCCAATATGCAAATGTGTGTTAATCAAGTAAGCACACATTGATACCAATTCAACTGACAAATTATGGACATTACCTTAAGAGATGGCTGATTACATATAGTGACATTAAATTATGCAGACAATGCAAATAACATACAAAACAGACTGAAGTCTTAAAGTAAAGACCTACTTTGCTTTCCCATGCAGTAGAAAATACTCATATCTACTCAGACAGGGTTTTAGTCTGTTTATAAGATGCTGTGGATTTCCTAGTTAGTGGGTAGGTGGCCGTATAAGGGAGAAGGTGATGATAAAGAGCTGTGCTTTCTGAACCTGGCATCAGCACACAGTCATGTTTCCTCTTGGCTATTCTCAAACAGCCCTCAGTACTAAGGCCTTGTGGGAACATCTCCCCTCAGACTGTGTGTGGTGGAAACTTTACTCTGGGATATGTTGCTCTTAAACACAGCCAACAAGAAATGTCCCAGGAGGGTTAGATTACAGCGTCTCAACACTAAAATAGGTGGAAACAAAGTTGTCGCCATTATGAAAGAGTGAGTGATTTATTGTCCCCCAAACAGGCAGTTTTATCACAGCAATACATACACATTTGTATTTTCACCTAGGGCCTATAAATGTGGTTCCCCTTTTATAGACGATAACATTGGAGTAACCTAAGCATGTATTCATATGACACAACAACCAACCACACAGCGTTCACAAGGTTGAGCCCATACTTCAATCTCCACAAATGGATGAGTGAGATGTATCTTTATAGATGGAGGAGCGGGTATAGCGGTGGGACAATCGGTTGGTTTAATGTCAACATTGACTGGGAGAACTCAATTTCATGTCTGGATTATAAAATGGCTATAATTTGCTCATGGTGTCATAAATCTAAGTTGCTATGATTTTAACTAATTAGTTTAATGTCTGAGTCAGCAGCTCTGGTAGAAAAACAGAAGGGAAATGAACAAAGAAAATCATTATGTTATTCCATCTGAGATTTCAACCCTGTTAGACATTAACAATGCTGTTGTGAGAGAAAGAATCAAGTACTGCAGACGATTTCAACCAGTTACAGAATGAATAATGGTTTATAGATACGTTTTCGACAGTGATTAATAGACTAGACTGTAGATGCACTTAGTTCCAGGCACACAGGTATTACTGTAATCGTGGTCAGTCTGTTGCTCAGGCCTTATGTTTTGCTGTGGTTCAGACTACACAGAGATCCAGGCTACCCAACTCATCTCAGAGTACCCACCCAACACATGGAATATTCAAATCCAGCAGCCCATTTAGAAAATCCTTTATTTAAAATGCATCCACAACTGAACTGGAGGTTACACTAGAGAGCAGGCCGGGGAGGTTCCGTAAAAACTCCATAACATTTAGCTATTAGCAGCGAGAGGCAGAGGAGGGGGTATAAGTGGGTGTGACTGACTGATTGAATGGCATTTGATGTGGCAGATGTGTGCTGTAGGGGGATTTCACCTCTCACACAGCCACTGCATAACATGTCTAAAAACCTAATGTAAAGTAGATCTATGTGAAAGGCCATACCTATTCACCGATTAAATCCTGGGCGGGACAGCACGAAATGAGACGCAGAGAAAAATAACAAAAAATGTAATGGGAGTTCATCTTTCAACTCTCCCCGGGACCATACAAACAAAGGCCCAGGTAATGGCTATCCTAACAAAAAAAAAAACGGTTCGTACCACACGCCAATCCAACAGCTTGAGCCTATAACTGGGAATCCAACTGTCTTGGAATTCGCCATAGTCTCCGGCTCATAATCACTGCCCTCTGCCCCTTAAGAGAGCACAAACAATCATCAGTCAATTAGCCTCAGGTGAGCTCATCAGTAGTGGCTGTACTGCGGCCCACATCCAGGAGAGGGTGCAGTCGGACCCCTTGATCCAGCTGATCCCTCACTTTACAAACCTAATGTAGTGCATGAGGCCTCTGTTGCTCTGGAATATAATTTAGATCCGCTACATGTCTCGTCAAGTGTCAGAAGAGATTGGCATGAGTCATTACGTTACATTAGACACCGTCAGAGACGACCACTGAGAGGGATTGGAAAACCAAAAAGATTTGCTCGCCGCACATGCTCTGTCATCCCTCCTGGACAGGTGAGGGGTGAACATTTTCCTAATACGGATTCAGTACACCTGCTTGTCTACATTAATAGAGCTAAAACCCTGACGATCGATAGACATAACCACAGTCAGGAGTGTGGCCAGTCAGCCAGCCAGATGACCTTGGTTCATTGGTAGAGTGAGTGAGTTGGTGTGTAAGCAGGCAGTAGCACCACACTGTCGAAAGCATGACCACCCTTATCAACCTGGACGGACATGACTGTGGAACGTAGGCAATGTTAACACTATGAATGACAGGAAAGGTGACAGACAACATTGTCAAAGAGTCATTGTAAAACATGTCCATACACACAACTTCCCTTTGGCACATGTACTTGTTCATTGTCGATATGGTGTAAGGAAAGGTGACACAGGCATTCCCAGAGGACCATTGTAAAACATGTCCACAGATAGAAACATGTTCTGCCCTGAAGGGGGGGGGGGGGGGATCAGTAAGGGCTAGCTAACTTCAAGACCATGGACAGCGGTCGCTAAGTTGTTGACTCATCTACCTGCCGTAGAATAGACAGCCAGGCCCCCTGTGACACACACAGAGGTTAATCCATAGCTGCCAGTCACAAGGGATTTCCTATTCTAAGGGGACATCTTTAGAGCAACACATGTAATCTAAATGAGAGGAGCAACTTTTTCACAAAAGAGACTTGTCACATGGTTATAGTTTGTTTGTAGTCAAGTAGCCTTGTTGACATCCTGCCCTGCTTTACAAGCATGTGTTTTTGATATTTTGTGGCAAAATGCATTAATGATAAATGTAAAAACTTGGGTGATAAATGCCTCCTGCATTAATATGCTGGTATCCTCCAAAATAAAGGAAACACTTGAGTAAATGAAGGATACAAAATATATTGAAAGCAGGTGCTTCCACACAGGTGTGGTTCCTGAGTTAATTAAACAATTAATGTTCCATCATGCTTAGGGTCATGTATAAAATGCCCAGTTGCCCATTATTTTGGCTACCATGGCTAAAACCCCGTATCGCAAGAATCTAGAGTGTTTTTTTATGAACATTTATGTCTGCTTGTGTGTGTGTGTGTGTGTGTGTCTGTCTGTCACCAGATCTCAACTCATTTTGAACTCTTATGGGAGATTCTGGAGCGACGCCTGATACAGTGTTTTCACCAAATGATGGAATTTCTCATGGAAGCCTCCAGTAGAGTTCCAGACACTTGTAGAATCTATGGCAAGGCACATTGAAGCTGTTAAGCCGCCTCAACGCTCTATTAAGACACTTTATGTTGGGGTGAATAGTTGTGGACTCTCAAGTTCAGTTTTTTGGCCTTTTTTCTTGTTTGTTTCACAATAAAAAAATGTTCTGCAAATCAAATGATACAACCCCCACCCCAAAAAATCTATTTTAATTCTAGGCTGTAAGGCAACAAAATAGGAAAGGGGGGTGAATACTTTCGCAAGCAACTGTAGCAGTGTTGCCCCCACTGAATCTCTATTTTGAGTAAGATGCTGTTTGTTAAGAACTGAACACAGTAACTGTGTGTGTGTGTGTGTGTGTGTCTTGCCAGCGGCGGTGTGGAATGGGGTGAGTGATCAGAAGGCTGCTGATTGCAGGCCCAGGTGGGACCCTGCTGTTGTGGCCAGGAGCAAGGTACTCACCGTAATTGCTTTGGTAAATATAAATTCCTAATTTATACATAAGCTGTAGAATGAAGGCGCCCTAGGTAAGGGCTTCTGCTCTGCCAATACGGAATCAAAGGGATAGAAAAAAACCTACAAAAAGTCTTAAAATCACTTTAACCCCAAAACACATCAAACTAACAAGGACATCCCAGGTGGCACAGTGGTTAAGGGTGCTGTACTGCAGCGCCAGCTGTGCCACCAGAGACTCTGGGTTCGCGCCCAGGCTCTGTCGTAACCGGCCGCGACCGGCAGGTCCGTGGGGCGACACACAATTGGCTTAGCGTAGTCCAGGTTAGGGAGGGTTTGGCCGGTAGGGATATCCTTGTCTCGTTGCCTGCACGGTGTTTCCTCCGACACAGTGGTGCGGCTGGCTTCCGGGTTGGATGCGTGCCGTGTTAAGAAGCAGTGCGGCTTGGTTGGGTTGTGTTTCGGAGGACGCATGACTTTCAACCTTCGTCTCTACGGGAGTTGTAGCGACGAGACAAGATAGTAGCTACTAACAATTGGATACCACGACATTGGGGGTAAAATTAAAAATTAAATAGTAGCTTAACTAAGTAGGGTGTTGCACCCTCGAACACGACTCAGTGAAAGTTTTAATCAGTGCCATACTCCAGAAATCCACATTCACACTCATTATTTCTAATGGTAGTACAGAGAAAAGTAGGTCCTTGCTACTGTATCATTAAAGGTCCTTTCTGACCTTAATGTGACAGGTTTAATGTGAGAGGGAGAATCTCCAGGCACCAAATGGTGAGGCATAAAATTTTGCACTTTGCAGTGAAATAAAAACAATGCAATGGAGGTCTAAACCTACAATTTGTAAGTGCACAATAGCAATCTGGGGCTAATTCTTGCCTACGGGCTGGAAGACCAAGGCTGAAGATCTGCAAGGGGCATTGAACTGTTGCTACACTGGTGTCAGAAGTGGGATGGTACTTCCTTACATAGGAACAGAGCGAGGCTGGGCGCGAAAAAAACATTTAGAAAAGCTATACTGTAATGTTCCACTCTTATGATCTTCCATTACATGCAGCTCATATTTGTTATCTAACCAAGACAAAAGGCAATTATCTGAGTAAAATAATCAGGACCCCATACTGTTGTGCTAGATTACTCTGAATAAACAACAAATTAACTTGAAAGACCTCATCTTTTCATAGTTTAGTGGTAGGAAAGTATGAAGCGAGCACACAGTGCAAACTTATTTCACAGAGGAGCTGATACAGAGCTTAGTCACGTTTAAAAGGTTGAGGCACAGACAATTAAACAAATATTATGTGATATCATGCTACCTTACTGTCAGAGAAAGCTACACCCAAGCCAACATCCACAGGGCACATCAGGTCAACTCACTCCCACACATACAGATTCCTACAAAGCTCATTTTATCCCACAGCATCCTACGTTATACCGTTTACTGACACCGGCCATATTCAACGGGTGTTTAGTGATCCTAAATTCATCAATTATTCTGCGCTCTGGCACACTCAGACGCGAGCGCTCTGAAATCGGAGTAATAGATTACAAATGCACCCAATACTAGGATACTCATTATCAATAGTGCTGATCCCAGTGTTACTATAGATACTGTACCTGTGCAACAATAGCACCTATTCCAATTTGTAGGACTGCCACAGAGTCAGAAGGATACAACGCCACGTCTCTCCACTCGTAATTAAACATCTTGATCTTATAAATAGTTTGGGTCAGGGTTTTTCCTGACTAAGTGGCCAGACCAGGAAAAACTCTGGGCCCCAAGTATAAGCTACAACTAGTCCCATCATACAGTCAGTAAGCTACTGGTCCTATCAAGTCTTGGATAAAACTGAACTCCTGGCACTATCTATTTGTGGGTAGTACTGTTACATAAAACTAAATGTTTTACATACTCTAGTCATACAAGGAATTTGCGGCTCTCTCTGTGGACGCTGTTGTGCTTACAGGACGTTATATTTGAAATTGAGGAATTAAGCCTCCAGATAGGATTAAAACTGTTGCCCTCCATGTCCACATTTACTGTCATGCATTTATGGTAATGGTGACAGTGGCTGCAATCCCACAGATTGTGTCTGACACACACACACACACATGCAGCTGAGGAAATCGTTTTTTTATAGGCAGTATACCTGTCACAAGTCATACTATTTTCTTATGTTGACAACACTACAGTATGTGTATTTATATACTGCATCAGTACTATTATCAAGGCAGAAGGCGAGACTCAGATGTAGACACAGGAGGCAGATGGTTGGAGTCTTACAATGTTTAATAATCCAAAGGAGTAGACAAGAGAATGGTCGTGGACAGGCAAAAAGGTCAAAACCAGATCAGAGTCCAGGAGGTACAGAGTGGCAGCTCGTGGTCAAGGAAGGTGGAAAAGGAGAATAGCAAAAGGAGTATGGGAAAAACTACGCTGGTTGACCTGACTAAACATACAAGACGAGCTGGCATAGGGAGCCAGGAAACACAGGGATAAATACACTGGGGAAAATAAGTGACACCTGGAGGGGGCGGAGGCAATCACAGGAACAGGTGAAACAGATCAGGGCGTGACAACTATAAAGCGTTTTCTCTGCCTCACATAACTCCAACCAGTCTTGATATAACACACCCACTTAATATGACCTCCACACAATATCTGTCCATTGACAGTAATAGAAAGCTCTGACACATTATGCCATCCATTGTGTGGCAGGCCCTTTCAGCCAGTTGATTGGCGCTATCCGATCTTCCCATATTTCCCTTTAGAAATGCAATCATGTGCGCTAAGCATGCTAACTGGGGATAGCTAATGAGGATCTGTATGCTGAGGCAGAGGCACACGCCCAGCCACACCTGCCACATCTCAGCTGCTCCATCATATTGATTTACCATACACCATTTCAACAGGAAGACGCTTCCATTCCCTAACATCGTAATTTCACCATGGGTATATTATTCAAATGATCCACTCTCCCGGAGACAAACACATTTAACAGGAGGGGCCCACGGTTCAACTTGACAAGGTGCTTTTACATAATGCTATTGAGAAACAATGATTTCCTGTCAGCCACGAAGGGGATTAGGTAAATATGACATGAATATCTCAAAAGTATTGATATTGTAATAATTACCAGTCATTATTCAAGCCATAATCGACAACATTGTCCTTCTCCAAAAACCACAGTTTTCAGTACCACTGTCACTCTGTATTATCTACAGAGCAGGATGTGTTTGTCTTTTCAAGTTCTTCACCTCTGCCAGGTGCTGCATTTTACTACAGAGGCATTTCTTTGTGTGCCTCTGTATACAGTATATAGATATTATCACGCTGTGTTTTAAAATCTAAGGGAGTTTACACAACCTAACCCAAGGTTATAGGGCTGGGATAATGAACAAACAGCAGCACTATCAGAAAGTGTGTCTGCTTCTCTGCCTGTTTGTATCTGACACTACATTCCGATAAACCAGGAGGGATATTTGAACAGATCTCCAGTACTGTAGCTTTGTGTGGGTAAAATCACCGGGAAAGACAAGCCAGGAAGAAAAGCCACGACACAACCTGTGTGTTGTGACAATGGCATTGTTTGCTTTATAAGCAGTTTGTTCACATGTCTTGACACTGTGATATATAGGCCTAAGGCAGAGACAATAATAAGATTCAACCACACATTTGTTTCATCACAAAACCGGAGAGCGACCGTTGTCCACTTAAGTCCACAAAACTTCTAGCATGTAACAAACAGTTACATGACCTACAGCATGGTCAATCAAGTTAATGTTTCCTACATTTTCGGACAACTAAACAACTATTGATTTAGAACCACAGAGAGTTCAAACAGGCGCTGCCTCCACTATTCCAGCACCATTTCAACATGTCATCACCTATGCTTAGGCTAATACAGTGACAACTAAAATATACGGTATCAAAAATGATTTAGTCCAATCAACAGAAGCTAAATACGATGTGGTTGTCCATGTTAGTGATTTCTGTGTGTTTGTGTGCGTGCAGGTAGGAAAACATGTTGACTCACCCTACTTGTAGAGAAACGCCGATGCCATCCTCCTCTTTCATGTTGCCTAAATGGTCTATAAACGCTATCATGATACAGTACACACTTTACTTGTTGTTGTCCTAGGCTACCTGGCTAAAATGCTAGGCCAGCTACTACCTCTAGCTACATATTGAACTTCCATCGTCTCAGTCCAGGGGCACCAGATATGATTTTATGGTTGGATCAGAATTGCCGATATAATCATTGGCCAGTACGGAGAATTAAGTAAAACCACAAGCCCAAATCCCTTTCTCCATCCATGGCTAATTTAGGAAAGGGACAACTTTAGCTAGCTTGCTACCGGAAGACAACAACACAACGAGAAACACGATGGACAGATATCTGCACAGGAGTAAGCCATCTCTAGACATGTTACATCAGTGAAGTAGTAGGGGGAAAAAAATAGGTGGGAAAAAACGCTGGTGTGTGTTTGTGGTGAATAAAGGGGCGTAAACAGAGTTTACATGTGTTTACCCTCCAATACACCCCTGGTGGTGATACAGTCGTTTCACTGAGAATGGTAATATGTGATTATAGTAACATACTGTAGGTAAAATGTCACCGTAAGTGACTTATATAATAATATATGCAGTTAAGCAGACACTTTTATTCAAAGCGACATAGAGTCATCCATGCATACATTTTACATCTGGGTGGTCCTGGTAATCACACCCACTATCCTGGCGTGGTAAGCAACATATTCTACCAACTGAGCTACAGAATACCATTTATAAAGAACATTTTACTGTAACCGTAACTAATATCTTGGCCAGGTCGCAATTGTAAATGAGAACTTGTTCTCAACTTGCCTACCTGGTTAAATAAAGGTCAAATAAATAAATAAATATGTCAGCTTAGGTGATTATGTTATTGGTTAACAGAAAAAAGTTGCCAAGTAATGATGTAACCAACTGTCTGCAAAGCTTGAGACATAATCATTTGTTTTCCCTAAAGCCTTTTTAAATCATAATCAATGAAGAGCTATATCCAGTGAACAGCGACCAGAATTTGGAATATAATATAATTGAAATATAATCCTCACTATATTTGGAGCCACATGAAGAATGTGACATTGAAAGTGCCAGAGAGCCACCCAGCCAACAACTTCAGTGAAATGTAATGCCACTTGAAATGTCAGATTTTCTCTCTGCATTTCCCGTAAGCTTTGAACATTGCAAGAAATGATCCGTATCAATATTAAGGCTGGGCCCAATTATTCTACTGGTGTAAAGCCAAATCTAAACTGGCTTCCAATGACTGTTTTGGGGTGTGCCAGAACCATTCACAGTGTAGCTCACTCAGTTTAGCTCAACGCTGATTGGCTATTATTTTTTTTAACAGGGAGGCAAAATTCTCGGTGGCTTCCCTTGTATTCAATGCTACTGGCGGCAACACTCATGTTATTTTTGACCAGACAGCATCAGATAGATGGGCTTCATTACAGAGGGGCGCTGTTTCACTTGCTCTGATTCTTTTTCATTGTCATTTTTTGGGGGAAGCCTAGCTTCCCTTGGCATCAATGAATACATGCCATTGCAGATGTCACAAAAAAATGTACTGTTCTGTAGATAGAAGGAAGTTTACATGTTACTACAAGATGAGGCAGTGCCACTTTTTAATCTAGGAATGTTGCAGCCCTCCCCCCTTGACCTCGTCTCCTCTATGAGCATGGTGTAATGTAGGGGTGCCAAACTCATTCCATGGAGGGCCTAGTGTCTGCTGTTTTTTTTGTTTTTTTTTCCTTTCAATTAAGTTAAGACCTAGACAACCAGGTGAGAGGAATTTGTTACTAATTAGTGACCTTAAATCAATCAAGTACAAGGGAGGAGTGAACACCAGCAGACACACGGAGCTCTGTGAAATGAGTTTAACACATGGTTTAATGGTTGCAAATGTCTCCTTTCAATATGTTTCGGCAACAAAACAGGATTAAACATTGTCGTTATCTTAGCTAGAGTACTCATATTAGCAGGGGAAATCGAATGAAGGTGTAACACGTTATTAAATGTTTTTTTTGTTATCACTCCTTCACATCAACTCCAAAGTGTGGCGTCTATCACAGCCCCACATTGAAAATCCTCAATTCAATGACATATGTGAGTCAGTTAATAGCGTCACTTTAATGTCCGTTTACCTTTATCACTCTGATTGTGTGTAGTCATTACCTCTGATTTGAAGATCACTGCTAATCCTGGGAAACTATTATGAGAACACAAATAGTGTTTCATCCAAAGGAACTTTTCATCTGCCATAAATTAGTGTGTTGACTTTCTTGATGTTTATTAGCAGACATCTATTGCCGCTCACTTCTGATCTCAGGCTGTGTTGATCTCATTTAGAGAATGAAAAGAGAACATCAACACGGCAAAACAGAAAACTACACAGACGGTCATTCTCAGAGGACATGAAAGGCAGATATCTGCACAGGAGTAAGCCATCTCTAGACATGTTACATCAGTGAAGTAGTGGGGGAAAAATAGGTGGGAAAAAACACTGGTGTGTGTTTGTGGTGAATAAAGGGGCGTAAACAGAGTTTACATGTGTTTACCCTCCAATACACCCCTGGTGGTGATACAGTCATTTCACTGAGAATGGTAATATGTGATTATAGTAACATACTGTAGGTAAAATGTCACCGTAAGTGATTTATATAATAATATAAGCAGACACTTTTATCCAAAGCGACATAGAGTCATCCATGCATACATTTTACATCTGGGTGGTCCTGGTAATCACACCCACTAACCTGGCGTGGTAAGCAACATATTCTACCAACTGAGCTACAGAAGACCATTTCTAAAGAACATTTTACTGTAACTGTAACTAATATGTCAGCTTAGGTGATTATGTTAGTGGTAAATAGAAAAAAGTTGCCAAGTAATGATGTAACCAACTGTCTGCAAAGCTTGAGACATAATCATTTGTTTTCCCTAAAGCCTCTTTAAATCATAATCAATGAAGAGCTATATCCAGTGAACAGCGACCAGAATTTGGAATATAATATAATTGAAATATAATCCTCACTATATTTGGAGCCACATGAAGAATGTGTCGTTGAAAGTGCCAGAGAGCCAACCAGCCAACAACTTCAGTGAAATGTAATGCCACTTGAAATGTCAGTTCTTCTCTGCATTTCCGGTAAGCTTTGAACATTGCAAGAAATGATCCGTATCAATATTAGGGATGACCCCTATTTGCCAACTGGTCAATTTTTTGGTCGACAGGCTGTTGGTCGACCAAGATTTTTCAGTAGCAAATATAAATATATATATATTTATTTTTTATGGCACACGAGACGCCTTATTCTGTCTTATTATGTCTTATTTGTGGCCATCTCAGTGAACTAATCCATTGCAGAGGCTGAGACTAATTCATTGCGGAAGCAGCAGTAATGGCATAGCCCCCAAAAAAGAGGAGTCTGGAATACACTCTCTCCAGAATAGACTCTCTCCTAACAATTTGTGCACATTTGTTATTTCATAACCTCATTGTGTGAATTGTTTGCATTTGATTGTTAGTCTCTATCTATCCCCCAATACATTGGGTACCAGTCAAACGTTTGGAATGAGTAGGTGTGTCCAGGGTATTCCTCTATTTTCACTGTTTTCTACATTGACATCAACACTTTGAAATAACACATATGGAATCATGTAGTAACCAAAAAGTGTTCATCAAATCTAAATGTATGTTTTATTTTGGATTCTTCAAAGTAGCCACCATTTGCCTTGTTGACAACTTTGAGTAAAGATCTGAAAACAAGCTTTTGTTAATGTTGTGGTGGATTGACAAAGCTTTGGGAAAGTAATACAAAATAAATAACTATATGGTAGCCTATATTCTAATCCTTTTCAGTATTAGATTAAATACTACACTTTTGCTTCATATTATTGGTACAAGGGTAACTCCATAATCACTTAAATGTACACAGTTTTTGGGGAAGTTGGTCATGGTGTCAGGGGAGTGTTTGTGACAACAAACCCCCAGATACAAATCAACAGAGCTTGACAGTTTGTTGTCAGGAGCATTTACATAACATTAAGACTGCAGCATGAGGCAACAACAAGGAAAAGCAGGCATCATTAAGTACTTTGACAGCATGCATCTGTGATGATGTGCCACGCAGTCTTGCAAGAGGCTGGCGAACACACCCGTCTATTATCTGTCACCACGTCATTGCCTCGCTCCCATCGATCAGACCCTCCCCTCTTTTGTGTGTGTGTGGCCTCAATGGATGGGAGGGAAAGTAACCAGCTCTCCAGCGAGCCACTCCTTCCTTTCTTGAGTCCCCATCCCAGCGGAGGCCCATATCTCAGATGTCTGTCACATTGAAAATTCTCCACCTCGGCATCAACTGATCATCCTGTCTACCTCAAACGTGCTGTGACGTGGTGAGGTTGGGCCCAGGTGCAGAGAAGAGACCAGACAAGGAATCAGTGGTTAAAGATAAACATAATACTTTACTGAGAAACGGTAGCCGCAGGATCACAGTACACTTGGGGGGAAAAAACAACAAACACTAAGTCTTGCAACCTCACTCAGGAACCAACCACACACAGTAAGCAATTCAAGCTTCTGCAAAGGACAACCGAAAACACACCTCTTTTAACAGGGAAATCATACACATCTGAATGTCGTTAATGTCTCTAGGACACTCTCTGCCGCCCTCTGGTGACAAGTGGAACCATGACACTAGCCTGGGACTGAAGCACACATTATACAGTCATGGGCAAAAGTTTTGAGAAAGACACAAATATAAATTTTCACAAAGTCTGCTGCCTCAGTTTGTATTATGGCAATTTGCATATACTCCAGAATGTTATGAAGATGAAATGCAATTAATTGCAAAGCCCTGTCACAAAAGGACCAGCTGACATCATGTCAGTGATTCTCTCATTAACACAGGTGTGAGTGTTGACTAGGACAAGGCTGGAGATCACTCTGTCACGCTGATTGAGTTCGAAAAACAGGCTGGAAGCTTCAAAAAGAGGGTGGTGCTTGGAATCATTGTTCTTCCTCTGTCAATCATGGTTACCTGCAAGGAAACACCAGCCGTCATCATTGCTTTGCACAAAAAGGGCTTCACAGGCAAGGATATTGCTGCCAGTAAGATTGCACCTAAATCAACCATTTATCGGATCATCAAGAACTTCAAGGAGAGCGGTTCAATTGTTGTGAAGAAGGCTTCAGGGCGCCCAAGAAAGTCCAGCAATGTAACGGACGTCTTCGGGAGAAAGAGAGGAGGACCAAAGCGCAGCGTGGTAAGTGTTCATGATGATTTGAATTAAAGAAAGCACTGAACACTGAATCAAAACAATAAACGATGACGTGAATTTACAAAACCGAAACAGTACCGTGTGGCCCAAACACTCACACGGAAACAAACACCCACAAAACAAAAGTGAAACCCAGGCTACATAAGTATGATTCCCAATCAGGGACAACAATTGACAGCTGTCTCTGATTGAGAACCATACTAGGCCGAACTCAAAAACCAACATAGAAAAACAAAGACTGCCCACCCCAACTCATGCCCTAACCATACTAAAACACAGACAAAAACAAAGGAACTAAGGTCAGAACGTGACAAGCAAACACCCGGACCGTCTCCTAAAGTTGATTCAGCTGCGGGATCGGGGCACCACCAGTACAGAGCATGCTCAGGAATGACAGCAGGCAGGTGTGAGTGCATCTGCACGCACAATGAGGCGAAGACTTTCGGAAGATGGCCTGGTGTCAAGAAGGGCAGCAAAGAAGCCACTTCTCTCCAGGAAAAACATCAGGGACAGACTGATATTCTGCAAAAGGGATCGGGATTGGACTGCTGAGGACTGGGGTAAAGTCATTTTCTCTGATGAATCCCATTTCCGATTGTTTGTGGCATCCGGAAAAAACTTGTACAGGGAAGACAAGGTGAGCGCTACCATCAGTCCTGTGTCATGCCAACAGTAAAGCATCCTAAGACCATTCATGTGTGGGGCTGCTTCTCAGCCAAGGGAGTGGGCTCACTCACAATTTTGCCTAAGAACACAGCCATGAATAAAGAATGGTACCAACACATCCTCTGAGAGCAAATTCTCCCAACCATCCAGGAACAGTTTGGTGACAAACAATGCCTTTTCCAGCATGATGGAGCACCTTGCCATAAGGCAAAAGTGATAACTAAGTGGCTCGGGGGAACAAAACATCGATATTTTGGGTCCAAGGCCAGGAAACTCCATAGACCTTATTCCCATTGAGAACTTGTGGTCAATCCTCAAGAGGAAGGTGAAAAAAAAAAAAATTCTGACAAACTCCAAGCATTGATTATGCAAGAACGGGCTGCCATCAGTCAGGATGTGGCCCAGAAGTTCATTGACAGCATGCCAGGGCAGATTTCAGAGGTCTTGAAAAAGAAGGCTCAACACTGCAAATATTGACTCTTTACATCAACTTAATGTAATTGTCAATAAAAGCCTTTGACATCTATGAAATGCTTGTAATTATACTTCAGTATTCCATGATAACATTTGACAAAAATATCTAAAGACACTGAAGCAGCTAACTTTGTGGAAATTAATATTTGTGTCATTCTCAAAACTTTTGGCCACGACTGTAGACACTATATTTTGCATAGGTAATTAGAAAAATTCCAAATACAGATTTCTATTTATTACAATGACTCTCAAAGACAGAGTGTGACATATAGGCACTAGATATAGGAAAATTCACAATAGACTAACTCCTCTCTAACAGCAAACCAATACTGTCCCTGCAGGGGCTCCTCCTCTTCCATTCGGGCTATAAACAGACCCAATCTTAAACTGACCAGAGCAAATGTGTCAGAGTTACCGCAGGAGTTCCAAGGACAGAGCGGTGCAGCTTTGCCACAGTGTTGTGTGTCTCCTGGTTAAAGGGATTCTGCTCCCCATTGCTTTGCTTTCACACAATAGAAGGCCAGCACTACAGGGGACCCCAAGCGCTGGGCCGAGCCAAGGACGTTTGCGCAGTAAAAGTAAACAACTGCACCATCCCACAGATTGAGATGCCTTCCATTTCTGGCATCATGTGGCTGTGTAATCAATGCTTGGCAAAGTCCCCCCATCCCGCTCCTCCGTCCCCCCTTCCAATGTGTGTGGTGGGCCACTTTACCTGCCAAGAATGTAATCTTTCCTCTGTTTTGCATAAAGCCAGTGTGGCTCTCGTCAATGCGATGGACACATGCCAGGGAACACCTCTTGTCGTTGATCACAGATGTCCACTCGCAGATTTCGATTGGATTCTGAATGCACTGAGATGCCAAACTGGGACGAGAAGCTCCAAAACCACTCACTCCAAATAAACAATCAGCCACAAATGGGACAGAGAGACTAGGACTAAATAAAATAGCGCTGGAATCAAGATGAAAGTCATCCATCCCAATTTAACACTTTACATTAGTAAGACCTATGGGACCACACAAAACACAAACCTGTAGATGAACATATTTTGGGCTATGATGCCACAAAAAGGGGGTACTGTAGGTTAGATTGGGTAACTACACCCTCTGACAACAGGATCCAATACTGCAGTATTTTTGAATCATTGATCATCCTGATTGATGACAGCATTCTCATGTTAAAGCAGATTGACTGGTGACTGTCATCACTGTTTGCAGCCATATTCATAATCTGATAATGTACCATTTCAAATCTCTACAGTCAAATGATTGCTTCCCAGAAAACATTATGCTAATCTGACTGTTAATTGACAAAATCCTGTTTAATGACCATGGAGTCGCATTAGTTCCCGATTCTCATGCTGATTAACATTTCAAAGCC
Organism: Oncorhynchus kisutch; assembly: GCF_002021735.2. Lineage (NCBI taxonomy): Eukaryota > Metazoa > Chordata > Actinopteri > Salmoniformes > Salmonidae > Oncorhynchus > Oncorhynchus kisutch. The sequence goes on from NC_034191.2 coordinate 38,212,252, forward strand.
CAGGGTTTGTTAGTGTCACATAGGGAGGCTGCTTTTAAGAGTTCCCCATTAACAAGTCAGTCAATTATTCAAGACTACAATCATGCTGGCTAACGGTAAACAAATACAATGATTTCTGGAAATGTAACGGGTGTCTGCCAAAACTCAAACTTTAATATGATGAAAAGAATATGAGCAAAGACTTAAGTTTGATCGCCAAGACAAGCTAGACCAGCCAGAGGACTGTGTTTGATGTGGGAAAGATAGATCTTTTCTATTTCTCTGGACATATTCGGTACAGGGACAAGTCAAATTACCCCCAAGAGAGTCTTTAGAAAATGCTTTGCGTTATGTGATATGAATTTACCCCTTAAATAATGTTAGATAAATGGTTTGACTGACAAACAGAACAAAAATGTCATGGCTGGTGCTCAAATGAATGACCGCCAATGTGCAAAGCTTGTCTTTGACCGAACCATATGGGCTCATGGTAAAAGCCAAGCACATCATAGTAGAAACTATGGCTGTCTCAAAACGATACTACATTAGCTGTCAAAAACCTTGCTTCTTCTATCCTTGTTCCTCAATTCCTCTCAAAGTTCATTTGAAATTGAGAAAACAAAAGGTGGAGGGCAAGGACTTGACGGCTAATAGCGCTTTCAGACAAAGACTATGTAGTCTATTGTAATGTCTGTAATGTCTGCTTTGTTGCACTCTCTACCTGTCTGGAAATTAAACAAGTCAAAAAAAACTTCTTCAACCAGTCTGTTTAAATGTTCAAATACAACTTTCCTATTGCGAAGCAAGCATATTTGAAATTTTGTTGCCAGGCTTCAAGTGCCAGGCTTCGATTGTTTTTCAATGTCAGTGCCTCTAGTAATAAAACCCCAACCACTCTGGGGTAAGATGCTTATATATTTTGAGAACGAGGGCTTGGAGTATTCAAGCTGCTCATCGAGGCACTGGAAAGCAGTATCACATTTACAGGAAGAACAGGACCAGTGAATGTGTCTCATAACAACTGTCCCTACATGAGGTGGAAGCCTCATTTAGATTGTTGTGATAACTGGGGGAGGAAGAAAACTGGGCTGCTTCTTTATTTTGCATGTGGTTCCAAATGCATTTTCAAGTTTCGCTTTTTCTTTTCCCAGGCTCATTTTAGCTCCTGGAGGAGGTATGCTCGGCACAATGTCATCCAAGCTCACCCAGACTTCCATCACAAACCAATTAAGAATTCCTCCCCTGTTCCCGCTGCCAGCTCTTTGCTCCCACTCCCAGCTCCCTGTAGGAATGAGAAGGAGCAGGAGCAGACCCGAAGCAGTCATGCCTGGGAAATATAATAAACCTCAAATGTGTTATTAGTGGCTGTCATAATGAAGAAATTAAGAACGTCAGACCGCCGAACCCAATGACACAACAGACTGGCGGAGCAGTTCTTAACAGGATCACCGTGTCAGCATACTGATTAAGAAAGAAAGAGAGAGAGATGAACACCCCATCATTCTTGTCAGAAGAAGAATGTCTTTCCTTCAGCGCCCAAACAATAGTACTCTACAAAATGTTTTTATGCACTTGTTATACAGCAATAAAGCTCATAGATTCTCAGACGTACTGCTCTGTTGCCAGGTTACCTCATATTGTGCTACTTTGATAAACTAACCTGTTTGGAAGACAGAAGAGATCTACAGTCATACCTTCTGGATATTACTGTTGCTGAAGGAGCAGCTAATGATATCCCATCTGTGTGTTGATGTAGCGCACACACACACACACACAAACACACACACAATTAGCTGATCTCACAAAGGGATCAAGGGAAGATTAATTACTATTATTAATAACGTCATTACAGTCATTGATAACGTATCAATTATCCCCTGAGCAAGAAAGAAAGAGTTATGATCCGAATGAATTGCCATTACAGGTGCTGTGTAGTACCTAGAGATATCTGAGCAATGATAATTATGTTCCCCTGTGTGAAACTCTATATTGTTAATAGTCCAGGTAGGCCTCTGAGTTAGAGCACTCAGTAAACAGCAGAGATAAATATCTTCTTAACTCAGACGTTATTCTATGATCAGACGTGTACAGGTACTGACGTTTAGACGTCACATGACTTCTTTCTGAGAGATCCATTTTTAATGTCTCACTAGCATTCAATGTGGGGACCAGATTACCACAGCTCAGGTCCCTTTACAATGGCAGGCACTGTTCTTTACGCAATAGTCATCTAATTCCAGTAGTGCATTGGGATTTGGTGATTCATTATCGGACTGGTAACAAGATCAAGTTTGAGGAAAACAGAGCTTACAACCATTTTCCTACGACTGAACTCAAAACGGAGAAGTTACTAATGAAAATTAAAAAGTGTAATTTCCTTTAATTAAATCTGAACTCTCCGGAGGATAGGGTTGGCACTCCGATGAACAAGGAAATAGAAAACACTCCCTGCTATACGCATGTCAAATCAACATGCTGTCTGGCTGGTGGAAAGACTGGAAACGAAAACTAAAAGCCTCAGGTTCATAACAACTCTCTAAAGCTCAGAGTCTAAATATTGCAAACACTCACCAAGACAGCACTGTCAGTGGTTGTTTCTTATAGTCTATAACGAGGGAAACCGTGGACTGAAACGGATACATTCTTACATTTATGAAGCCAATCTTAATTAGGGAGCTTTGGGAAAACAGTTACGGGTCTGGATTCTAGAGGAGAAGGATGGCAGTGGATACTAAAGAGAACATAAGACAAATTGCTTCCCTGCAAGGTTCACCACACCCTAAAATGTCTTGAGACATTTTGTATGGTTAATAATCTAGAGATTAATAACAATTATTAGCTGACATTACTCAGCCACATGTGGATAAAATCCCTTTAGGGTACCAGAATCAATTCCAGTTTGAATGATCACCCCTTATCGCATTGACAAATATATCACTGTCTTCTGGGAATGCTGGAGATGTGCGCATCTGCCAGTAAAGCCAAGATGAAACCAGAAGGCTTGGAACACAAGTTATGGAGCCAAGGAAGTGTTTGTCAAACACTATAAAGAGACAAAATGGAATATGTGGTCGGGAAACAAACAGTGTTTTAAGTCCTCCATTGAAAGAGTGTTTTGATATCTTAACGTTGTAAAAACTACACTCTGGTAGTGAGCTGGAACCTGACAGATGAAACAGGTTTCCGACCCTATTCTGGAGTCACTGAAGCACACTATTAAGTATGCCAGGTGTTATAGAAAGGACTGGTAAAAAAAAGGCTGAGAGAAAGATTCGTATTAGCACAGGTACCAAACAGAAGCATATGTCCCTTAACATGTCCTTTCTCCTGATGAAACCTAAGTGCCTGTAAGACACACCAACAACATCCTCACCCAGCCAGACAGCAAACAGCTGGGAAGAAATGTACTTAGCATTGGGTTGATGAAAAATGCAGAGGCGTGGCTGAGTAGGCCGGTTATAGAGGTCAGGAATCAGGAACAGACGGGCTTGTTCAAGACAGGCACAGGAGTATTGCTGTCTTCATTACAACAGTGGTACATTACTTCTATACAAGCAAGAGGAAGATGAAAGGAAGAAAAACCTCTTTAGTTGGACTTCAAGATGAGATTCAGAAGCAGAGAGAGTTTTGTCAGGGACTGGAAGGCAGAGGAATACTAATACTAATAAGTCTCATTTCATCTTCATTGCGTTATTGGAAGACTTTCTCTAAACATAAGTAGTATAGTATTTATCTGCCGAATTCCAACATTGTGTATGAAGATAAATTGATTCGATTTTTGCATGGGGTATATTTTGCGTTCCCTCTACGCATTCGTACAGCTTCTCCATGCTCCTATGTCAGCAGTGATGAATACAGCATGTCAGGTTGCCCTGATAGAACAAACAGATCAAAAATGAAATATGTGGATTTCAACTGCACGATAGTTGTAGCGATTATGATTCTCACTGGAAGAGGGGTGTTCTACACTGGGTTTCTGTAGAAGCACTTTGTGACAACTGCCGCTGTAAAAAGGGCTTTATGAATAAAGTGCGATTGATTGATTGTTCCATAGAGACACAGCTAGAGATCTTACTATTGAGAGATAGAATAGAAGAAGACACAAGGTGCAATTTCTAAACTTGGTTGTGCAGAAGCAGTTTTCCTGTCGTGATATTAAATCATTGACATTCACTCAATTAGTCCATGTCAGTTTCATTTACCAACCTAAACTTGTAGTAATCATGGCCCGAATTACTGACCGGACACGCAGGGCACGTACCGAGGGGCCCCGACCTCCAGGGGGCCCCCATTGATTTTGTTAGCCCCCCTCACTCAGATATCATATTAAAATGGCATAACTTGTGGCAAAATGTGTAGAATTGCAGGAGATTAGCTTTTAAAACTGCAAAAATATCCTGGCTACGGCCCTTGTGAATTCACAGTGAGTCTTAAGTGTTATATGCTTTCACTTTGTGAAGGAAATGTCAGCTACATTCAGCGTACTAACAATAAAATGTGATAGTAATAGACCTAAATACAGTCAACAACACTGCCCTATATGCCAAAGGTCAGGGGTATATAGCCTCAGTATAAAGTGGTTTTCCTCTTCAAAGTGCACAGATTCTTCTCCTGTGCCCACCTAGCCTGCACTCTGGAAAACCAACAACCCCACTGAGCACATCAAGGTCTTGTAGTGCTAACCTGGAGGGATGAGGAGAGAAGCCCCTCCAACACACACCATGCTTACGGATAGCGATCCATGTTTCACACCAAAGTACCGGAGGATCACGGGCACCAGAAGCCTTGTACAGGGAACACAGAGCTACCGTAATTGCTGGACTATTAAGCGCACCTGAATATAAACCGCACCCACTGAATTATAAAAAAATATGTATTTTGTACATAAATACGCCGCACATGTCTATAAGCCGCAGGTGCCTACCGGTACATTGAAACAAATTAACTTGGTCACTATCTTCCTCCTCCTGTGCACTGAAACCACTGAAGTCATCTCCTTCGGTGTCGTAGATGAATAGCCTCAGAATTGCTTCATCTGATGTTGGATCGTTTTCATTGTCGCTCTCGTCACTTTCATCCAGAGGCAAATACCCCGCTGAGCTCATGCTGCCCCTTCAACACGCAGCAGTCCAGCCTTTCGAAACCCGTTGATGATAGTGGATTTTTTGACAATGCTCCACGCTGTCAGGACCCACTGGCAGACTTGACCATAAGTTGCTTTTCGCATGCAGCCCATTTTAGTGAAGGATTTCTCCCCACTTGTCATCCAATACTCCCACTGAACAAGGAGCGCCACCTTAAATGCACGATTTACACTGATGTCGAGTGGCTGCAAATACTTTGGGCCATCTGCTTTTCTTCCCTCTGAAAGCCTTTGTTGTCTTTTTGCACTGAGTCAGTTCCTCACTCTGCTGTTTCCAACATCTTATCATCGACTCATTAAGGCCAAGCTCCCGTGCAGCAGCTCTCTTTCCTTTTCCAACAGCCAGATCGATCGCCTTCAACTTGAAAGCTGCATCATATGCATTTCTCTGTGTCTTTGCCATGATGAGGGCGACAAAATTACTACCGTAATCAGAATGATGGGAAGTTTTTACGTCACATTATGTGATGGTGCTCAGTTTTTTGGCGGCATGAATCTTGTGAAAGCGGGAAAAATCCATAAATTAGCCGCGTCATTGTATAAACCGCGAGGTTCAAAGCGTGGGAATAAAGTAGCGGCTTATAGTCCAGCAATTACGGTAATTGCAATTTTCCTGGTATGGGGCTCTGAGTAGTGAAGCGTTGCAGACATTAAAGAGGACGAAAGCGAGGTGGCACAGGGTAGTATAAAGGTGTATTGCTGTGGTTCCACTCTATTGTGATTTATTCCAGACCCAACTCAGAACCTGTCTCTGCTTCCCTCTCTCCCTTCCTGTGGCCACAGCACAGTATTTACATAATTCACAACCCAGCACATCCTGCCTACAACCAACCACAGAGACATGGTTGGAATACTGGAAGACCTAACAAAACACACTGGAGTCAATTCAGTCGGATCAGTTTAAATAGAGGGAGTCTGTGGACACCACAGTGGGGAAGAAAATCACTAGTCCCCAAAGAGAGATCATCGTGGACTCCATTGAAAGGCCCAGCGAGAGAGTGCATCAATACAAATTCTCCAATTTAATTAATTAATCGGACTGTTTAGCTCAATCTTTCCAATTCATTTGTGAATGAGTGTGTATTCCCTATGCGCCTGACATTCTGAATGAGGTTTATTTCATGGGTATTGGGTAATGTTTCTTAGTTCTCCGTCCAAGGTTTTTTTGGGGACAGCCCTAGAGTCTATTCCAAACAGATTTTATTTAAGGATCATTCTCTTGTTTCCGGGGTCATGGCACTATTTTCCTTCAACTAAGCATATTTCAAAATCGTGTTCCTCCCAGGGGCCTAGTGTGCATTGATCACCACATGAAAGGCAATTATTTGTATTACTGGAAAAAGATGAAGAAATCAATTAAATTCTATTCACAGCTATCCTAATTAATTTCTGCTATGCCATTTATTTTCCTCAGAAAAGATTAACAGCATCTACACCATTAAACAACTCTGTATCTCAAGGTTCCTAATACTTTCCATCAGAAAATTATGAACCAAAAAAGAAAGAAAGACAATGCATGGCACAAGGCCAAACTGTTATTTTCTTCCTATTTTTCAACATAAGGGAACAATACACTATTGTATAGTATTGTATTAGCTATGACAGCCCCAAACAGGTCATGTGCTATATGAAGCAGCCATACTAAAAACTGGACTTTCTCCTGACTACGATAGTAATCTATGGTGCAGTTTCATCACTAGTTAACCGTGTTGGCTGCACTGCACTCAGAAGGGGCTCCATCTCCACAGAGATATGAACCATGGGCATTTAGAGCAGCATCTTTCCCTGCCTACCCCAATTCATTAAACAAATGAGCATTATTTTAATAGACTAATAAGGGTAATTGAAAGTTAGATGAAGAGGAAAAGTGGGCCAGCGAGGTGGGCCCGACGTGGTCAACACCACCGACCTATGACACCGCCCCCAAGGCATGAGACATGGCCAGACTGGTTAAGCATACAGGGTTCTGTTGGAGATCAATGTCAAAATGCTGCTGTGTCTCTCCTGCTGTGGTTAAATGTAGACAGACCTAGTGAGGGCTCTACGCTAACGCTAAATAGAATTACAAGTCGCACAGCAAAATATATCGACAGATATGCGAGACCTCACGTGACAGCCCCTGGCGGTTGCTTATAACATACATTCTGCTGTCATGATAAGGCTGAATCATGCATTGCATTTCATAGAGAATATATTACACATTTAATGTCACAAGTTAGTGCAAGCCCCTAATGTTATTGACCTGGAGGTTGTGGGTTAATTTGAAGCCATTTCCTAATTAAGCCCCATTGACTTAACCGCACACACAACTCCTTTTAGAATCAGACAATTAAACAAATGACTTCAATAGTCATGTCACACGGCAACTATTTACCGAATCAGTCTGCACAGGGGTCATTGGGTACATGGTCACCATCAGAAACACCCAAAAGAACACAACTTCTTGGCAACAGCATACAAAAGAAGTTGGACTGAGAGCCACAAGGTAGTAGGTTCAAATCCTGTGCAGGCCAACAATCAAATGTTCTACATTAGTGTTAATAGTGGGATGCTGCCATGAGTCTATCAGAGATGTGCTGTGGAACTGTGGAAAGAGAGGGATGACATACTAGTGGACATTACCTTAGTACAACCCCAGATATCTGTTCAATGGAGGCCTATTGGTGTTATGTGTAGATGTTGTATTGCACATACCGTCACAAGAAGCTGTCTGAAACTAGGAAGGGATGGGCCTGGTTGATCCTTATATGGGAGATGGAAAGCTACTGAAAGTGGGTTGGAGGGCCAGTAGGGTAAACTCTTCCCTCTGGTCTAAAGGAGACCCAAATGCCCCAGGGCAGTGATTGGGGTGAGGTCACTTCCTTCAAATGGTTCCATCCCTCGAATGAGACATAGCACCCAAGATCTGACTCTGTGAAAATAGGGGTCCTGGCTTAATTCCCAATACCATCAAACTATTTGGGGATGAATGAACCAGCTCCCATTCATTCATTCAACCCCTCTAACGTCCTTTGCCCTGCAACTCTTCCCCAGGGTCATTGTTATAGCCTAAATGCATTCTCAGTCAACTCACCTTGTAAAATAAAGCTTGAATCAATGAATATTAGACATTTTTATGTATCATTATTTATGTTATTGTATCAATTAAAGTCACTTGACAATTCACCACCTTGCAACTTCAACCAAACTTGTCACCTGTCTGACACTTGAGTTACAGTGAGGTCTCCCTACAAAGTAGAATGTTCAGTAGGCTACAGTGACAGATGAGGCCATCAGTTCTACAACCACAAAAGGGGGCACAAAAAAAATATAGCAACAGGATTCAAATTCAGCAGAGACATCGCAGACATGTCACTTAAGAAATCATTTAAAAACTTGTGGCTTGAGCAATTTCCCATATACACTCGCCACTGAATGAGTCACCCCCCCCCCCACTCACTTTGAATCGTATTGGTGTCATCTTCAGGTACTTTCAATGTCTCCCCCTCTGCGTGTGTGTAAGTGTAGCCTAGTTCTCCATGTGTGCATAACTACACAGTGTGTCAAGAGAGCAATAAATAGGCAAGGGTGAAAGTCATAAATACGGGGGATAAACAATAAGTAGTAGAAGACACCAGATGTAGCCGATCAGAGCTTCAAAAGCAGAAGCCCAGCAGGCGTAAGAACACAAAAGGGATTCCTCTGTAACTCCAAACTGAAGAGTCATGTGACTGGTAATCTAAAGCAACATAATTATATTTTAAATGAACTAGAATGGAACCTGTACCTTGAAATCCAAAGGAGAAAAAGAACCCAGGTATCCAAATTGTGTGTATCCAGAAAGAATTCATGTTGTCCTCATCAGCTTCAAAACCTCTCCTGACAGTCAGATAGGTCTCTAGCAATAATGTTGTGAGCAGGCAGTATCGTGTTTCGGTAGAAAGGATGCTCAGAGGGCGTACAGCTCCAATGCTATGTTCTAATGCTGCAGAGCACTATACATCTCAAGTGATTGAGCGCTAAATGAGTCCTTTTTGCAATCACAAATAGTGGTGCGCTTCAGATCTTGCCTCTCCTGGTCGTCACTGCCGCCTAGTGGTTAAGCAAGTACCTACAAAAATGGACATCGTTTACTGATTATTGATATTGATGACGATATGCAGTGGCGACCCGTCATTCAGAGCAGGGCAGTTTTGAGAGCCACACTATTAAGTAAAAAAAGCATACTTTTTGGGGGGGGTGGGCTTGCCTGTTTTGCTTGTTATTTTGGCATTAGTACGTGTAACATATCAGTTTGAAAACAATGTTGAAAAAAAAATGTAATTGAGTTAAAGCGGCATACAAACATGGTCTCTTTTTTGCTTTCTTGAGTAAGGCAGCTCCAAAATGCAGGTGTTTCAGCCTAGCTCAGTGCTTTCTGTGGTGGTGGGGCTAGCCAGCAGAAAATACAGAGCGTCGCGCCTGATTGGCTCGGTTTTCTGTCACTCATGGGACAGTACGTCATCAGCAATTCTAAGGTTAGAGTTTGAAAATTTTTGCCATAGAGCCATAGAGTTGTGTTAGAAGTGCCCATCCAAGAAGGCTCAAGGTCATTGGCCACAGATAGAATGACATCAAAACACGCTATATCTATAGTAGCTTTGATTGGACTGATGTCAATATCTTACTTTCTAAATCTTAGCTAGCAGTCATCATCAGTTGTCATCAAGTTGACAATCTACTGGCAAATCCTCATTAATCCTTGTCATATGAAGAGAAATAATGAAGAGAAATTATAAATGAAACGTATTGGTGCTCATCGGCCATTGCACATAAAGATTACACAACACGTTGGAAATTGCAAATTCAACAATGAGTCATTTGGAAGGAATCAGTGGCTAACTGCAAGCGCTGCAAAGAAACCACTAACGTTAGCCTGCTATTCAATGGAGTGGCAGTGTTTTCCCACCATAAATCCAATGACAGACTTTGATTACAAAGTTTGATGACAAAGGACCGCTGCGCCACCTTGAATCCAAAAATGTATTGTATGCTGCTGCATAAATTCTGTAATATGCCAGGGTTAAAATGTATACCGTAGCTAAGAAAGTAATACTAAGTGTATGTTGTGTAGTAAGCTGTTAGTAGCCCATTTGCCTCACCCTAATCATTTGGTCTATTTTCACCAACGCGATATTCACCAACGTACTGGCCCGATGTGTGCTTGTTTGGCTACTTTTTTGTTGTACAGCTTTAACAGTGCTACTGATAGTAGTGGTGGTACTTGGCTTGCACGTGCAAAATCAGCACACACAACATTCTATAATATAATTGTGTTATTTGACGTGTCAAATTAAAAGCGTCAAATAGTGTCACATGATGTGTATTTTCTTTGACACGCAAAGACAGATGCCGGACTTCAATGTTCCTCACCCTAATAATTTGGTCTATTTTCACCTCTTAATTTCGCCCAACTGTTCTAACTGGGTGGTGCACAAATAGCCTATAACCTGTTATAGAGGAATGTTATCATCAAATATTGTAAGAGCTTTCATTGTCTGTTTATATTCCCCATTTATTTATCCTACGGTTCTGACGTATACAGGGAGTACACTGTAAGAACGGCCCATGTTCTGAACTCTGTCGCTGTACATTTCAAAAGTGCTGAACAAATTGTTATATTAACTACATCCGTCGTCGCCTGCTCATTAATCTCTTAATTGAAATTACACATCGCCTCTCATCTGCTTTTTATCCCCTTACACCATAGTTTGTACATCTCAATTGTCAGTAGAAACCAAAAGCAAATCTGCCATATAAGCTATGTTTTTATGTGTAGTGGCTTTGCTGGAATGCATCCCACATTATTTATTTTTTTTGCCCACCAAGATTTACATGCTAAAATTGGCACTGACGATATGGACTCCTGCTGCACGGAGGAGTAACTGGTCAGCCAGCCTATGTTCCAACTGTGTTCATTGTGCAATTGAATTGGTATTTCAGCAACGCTTTATGGATCGAAAGTCACAGGCATGCCTGTCATCTAGAAGAGCATTCTGAAACATTGCATAACATCTGACATGACCTGTTGAACACATTTTTAATTTAAATTAACTTTTAATCCACAATTTCGTGATATCCAATTGGTAGTTTCACGCCGCACTGCTTCTTGACACACTGCTCGCTTAACCTGGAAGCCAGCCGCACCAATGTGTCGGAGGAAACACTGTACAACTGGCAACTGTGACAGGGTGCATGCGACCGGCCCGCCACAGGTGTCGCTAGAGCGCGATGGGACAAGGACATCCCTCCCCTAACCCAGACGATGCTGTGCGCCTTCTCTTGGGTCTCCCGGTCGCGCCGGCTGCAACACAGCCCGGGGTCAGACACCTCAAGCACTGCGATGCAGACCACATTTGATTAATGATTTCACATCTGACATATTCTAATGAATGTGTGCCTCGGTGTCTAGATCCATGTACACTCTTCCATGATCTATTTTCCCCTCTTAACACCACTTTAGCTACTCCAGCCATAACGTCCAGGTCTCTCTGATGCATAGGCTACTACAAAACCAAGAAAATAAATCCGGACAAATGCACAAATGCACAGTTATTTCAATAACTTAATACAGATTGATTCTCTCATTGCATGTGATATACAATCTGTGATAATACCATTATTTCCAAAATAAAGTCCTACAACACACCTACTATGAACCCTTCAACAGCCACACAGCAGTCCTCAAGAGAGGAATGACCTTTGTCTACCCTCTGTAAACCAACGACAAAGGTCCTCTGTACCGCATGAGTTGTGTCCCTACCAGAGGTGAAACTTGGCGGAGGACAGGAGAGGAGGAAAGCAGCTCAGAAATCTGTGGAATCCCAATAGTGATATTTGGTTAGAGACCTTCTTCATTCATCCTGCAGGCAAGGTGAGTGCGGGCCGTTTGTAAAGACACGAGACCAATCAAAGTCCAGGGGACCTTACTCACTAGAAAATGGCCTGTGAGAGAGGACAGGCAGGGAGTGGCAGAGGTAGAGAGGCGCGTTTTCCCCATTAATGTGCTCTATTCCTCTCTCTCTACTGCCAGCCAAACACTGTCCTCTCAACTACCGTTATACATGTCCACGACTGACTGCAAGGATAATCCAGACGAATCCTGCATATTCATTCAGCGTGGCAACCCTGTCTTTGTTTGTAATCAAGCATTGTTTTTTTCTTCCTGAATCTTACTGGATTTTATTGTGATGGCAATGAAAGCAGATGCTGCCTGAACGTGCCGTTGTATTCCCTCTTCTACATCGGTTTCCTCTTGTCAACCCTGGTGAGCTAAATGACTGGTGTTGCTGAATTCAATTATGCTCAGATCCTAGTCATTTGTTAAGTATGAATGCCAAAGACATTACAGCTTCAATAATTGAAAAGAAAAACAAAAGTGGCTCAGGACGATGTCTGGATGTGATGCGTAACACCTTATTGAATATTGTTCTCTACCTGTTATACACCACCATGTGAACCACAAGCTTTTCATGATGCATGTTCTGCTAGAGAATCATTGAGATCCCTGCAGTGTAGCATGCAAAGCCAAACAGTATCCCATTAGAATTGATTTAAGAGCAGCATGTAAGAGCAACGGGCCAAGGACTGCTGTCAATTGTCATAATGTTTTCTCAGTTGTCAGTAGAAATAATTTATTTCAACAACACCTCTCATGTGTAGACTCTCTCTATGACACACATGGATTGTCATTTCATTGGGATATTTAATTGAAGACATGCAGGTCACAATGAATAACCATGAGGCCACCACAGCTCGCTTGCTCGACCCAAACATGCCACGTGACAAAATGTGAAATGTGTGAAATAGTGTGTTAGTTACTCATGGGAATGCCTGTTATCTGTGTGTAACTTCATACTTCCATTAATTTGTATGGGCTACCTTCAGACGAGTCCTGTGACACTTGTGGGGGTTGTAGAGAAAAACGGAGAAAACCATTGTGTTCGTGAGAGTCTAGTTTGTATTAGTTTGTAGCCCACACGGTTCTGATGCTACAGGCATCAGCGTTACCGACTTCGACACCTTCCACCTCAGGTGTGGAAGGCCGACATAGGCGGATGTGGTAAATTGAGACGCAGCCCATGCAAAAAGTTAGCCATTAAGGAAAAACACATTAACGTGGAGTCAGTCGAGCACTACATGTTAGTCCAGAGTAGATCGATAGCCTTGATGAACTCTGAGTTGAGTATTCAGTGCTTTTTGAAAGACAGATGGAAAAATAAGCCACTGGATTTCTGCACATTGAAAGCACATTCCTTCTGTCAGAACTAGTGGCACTAAACATAAAAGGCTACTGTGATCAGGCTAAAACTTTCCCACAGACACCCCTTCAGAGAGCAATGAGGAAGAGACACATGTAAGTCGTCTGAGGCTCTTTCAAAGACACTTTGTTCTTCCTAGGACTGGGGTAGTGTTTCTGACAGGCCTGTAATCCTCCTACTATTAATCTTTGGAAGGTTGCAAGTAAATTAAAATGAGAAGTAGGCACATGGTTATGGCGTTGAACTGAGCGGCTGTGTTTTTAGTGCTCTTCTGCCAACTTCGGGTAAACTTCTTTTAAATTATTTTAATCTCTTATTTTAAATCTTCATAACAAGAACAGCAATTTTCATGGACCAATTTCAGGTGGATCTATATCCATTGTGAATCAACATAAACATAGTCCTCCTAAAACAAGAAGAACATCTCGTATCAACAACGTGGTCCAAGCTAGGCCAGTTAGCCCCGCTAATTCAGCCAGCTCTACTAACCCAGTTAGCCCTGCAAGCTCAGCTAGCTCCTCACACCACGAGTCTGACATGGCAACCAACGATGTCGACAACCTAAACCAGAACCAAGGGGTTTTGGACGCAATCTCTGCCATGAGTGCGGATATTTCTGTCAAACTCGAAGGTGTCCTAACAGGGATTAGTGAGTTTAAACGTGACGTTCAAGCCTACTCCACACGCTTGGACGAAGCAGAGGAACGCATTAGCATGGTGGAAGATACTGTCGTCACTGTCAAAACAACGACCGAAAAGTTGGAAAATTGGTGGCGACCTTATTTCAAAACTATGCTCCCTCGAGAACCCCCACATGAGGTCTAATTTGAGACCGGTTAATCTACCCGAAAAAGTGAAAAATGGTGATGCAGTTGCATATCCGGACCCCCTGTGCATTGAATGAGCCCATCGGCTTCCGGCTCCTCTAGGCCCGAAAAACCAGCCCTCTTCTCGAGTCCTTATCCTGAAGTTTCTCAACTTTCAAGACAAAATCCGAGTGATACGGAAAGCCAGGGCCAAGGGCAAGGTGATGTATGAGGACCAAGAGATCATGTTCTTCCCTGATCAGATCTGCGGACCTGCACCAAAAAAGAAAAGGCTATGATGGGGTAAAATTCCAGCACATGTCCCTCAACATTGCCTTTGGAGTAACCTTCCCAGATAAACTTTGTCTGACTTACAATGGACAGTCACACGAGTTTGAATCTCCCTCTAAAGCCGAGGCGTTCATCCGTGGCATACAACGTGAATCTTTTTCCTAGTCATGTTGCCGCTCTGGACTACGGAGAATTAAACCACCTTGGATTATGTGACTGTTGGCAAGCTAACTAACATTAGCTAATTTATTAGCTGCTACTGTAATACTGCAACTAGCATAACAATTAAGTGAATAATATGGCAAGCTAGCCCACTCAAAGTTTCCTTATATTATTTATCTTCCATTGGATTACATAAAATGTAATAAAATGCCGGCAGAGATCTTTAGCTTCATGTCAACGGACTCGAAATGGCTAATGTTACCTCACTTGTTTAGCCAGTGAGCCAGTCTTAACACAGCGGGACCTTATTCATTCATCCTGCACCACCGAGAAGTATCGGGACTACTTTATATGAAGACTTAAGTTTCGGTTATATCCTTGGACTAAAATGAAAAGCCTGACATCATGTGCAAAGGGCCTTTGGGTAACGTAGCACATATTCAATTATCACTTTTACTCACGTAGCCTGTTCATTTTTGAACTTTGATACTTTTTGGGGTTTATAAACTTATCATGGTATACTACATTAACGCTATATGTATGGGCCATTTTGTTTCTCGGTAGCTACTAGCAACAGACCCTGTGTTGTGGATAATCTACAACTATTTTGGACTGTCCATACTGTAACGTTAGTCTCAGACTTCACTAACTAGCGTTACTGTTTTAGATTAAGCTATTATTTGCTACTTTTCAAATTAATACTATGTGATATTTCACATATCATCTTGCTAGATGTGCTTTTTGTTGTGATATTTCACATAACATCTTGCAAGATATGCCTTTTGTTTTGT
This sequence comes from Oncorhynchus kisutch, assembly GCF_002021735.2. Lineage (NCBI taxonomy): Eukaryota > Metazoa > Chordata > Actinopteri > Salmoniformes > Salmonidae > Oncorhynchus > Oncorhynchus kisutch. The sequence goes on from NC_034191.2 coordinate 38,227,703, forward strand.
TCGTGAGGATTAATAGCCGAAAGAAGGCAGGGGACACTTTGTTTTGTTTAGTGTCGCTTAGGTTAGACTGCTCTCTTTACACCTCAAAGGCTGCAAAGAAATTAATCAGGCTGAAACAGTCCTTCCTGGCGTATTAAGAAGTTAAATTCAGACAGAGCCATTAATGAAATATATCATTTACAAGGAGAATTATCAATGGATCCTGTAGAAATAAACCAAACATTTGCTTTCTACTCCAACATACTTTACAACTCTGAATCTCCAAATAACTTAACTGATCAGATATCATTTTTGGATGGTCTTGAATTTACCTCTATTTCAGAAAACACAACATTGGATCTGGATAAGGAATTGAATGGTGTTGAAATATCTGATGCTATTTTCAATATGAAGGGAGGTAAAGCGGCAGGTCCAGATGGGCTCCCAATAGATATTTATTAGATATTTAAGGACAAACTTCTAGGTCCACTTTTGGATATGTATGCTGAATCCTTTCAGAAAGGTTGTTTCCCCTCCTCTCTAAGAAGTGCTTTAATCACTCTTATTCCGAAGCCTGATAAATCAACAACAAAATGTGAACGTTACAGACCAATTTCTCTTCTGAACTCCGACTCAAAAAATATTGATAAAGCCTTAGCCAGGAAATTGGCTAGAGTGCTCCCATATCTAATACACAAAGACCAAAATGGCTTTGTGAAAAAACATCAAGGTTGTCACAATGTGAGGAGAGTACTAAACATGCGTGCACATGCGTGAAGGGTCCCTTGATACCTGCCATACTCTCACTTGATGCAGAGAAGGCATTCGATAGATTTGAGTGGTCTTGTTTATTTGAAGTGGTTAAGAGATTTGGGTTTGGGAACTACTTTTGTAAATGGATTAAGATATTATATACCGACCCCACAGCAGAAGTTGCAACTAACAACTTGATTTCACAACCTTTTAAGCTTTTTCGGGGCACGAGACAAGGATGTCTGGCTAGTCCAGGATTCTTTCTTTTAGCTATAGAACCCTTTGCCATTGCAGTAAGGGCCCACCTGTCAATTCGTGGATTTAAAACATCAGATTTTTAACATTGAGTGCCCTGTATGCCGATGATACCTTCTTATTCCTAACATATCTAAAGAATTCTATCTCTTCCCTCTCCAATTTTAATGAATAACTTGGTCAGTTTTCTGGGTTTAAAATGAATAAAAGCAAATCTTCCAACCTTTTTCTCAACAAGCAAGAGAGACTGACTCCAGTTATACAGCTTCCATTTGTGAATACAGAACAAGATTCCACATATATTGGTATTGAAATCACACCAGAAATGAGCTCCTTGAGTTCAACAAATTATGAACCCATGGTAACAAGTGTAACAGAATCCATCAACAGATGGACATCATTGCCTATATCTATTATTGGTAGAATAAATATAATTAAGATGAATATTCTGCCCAAATGTCTTTATCTATTTCAATCAATTAATCTGTCTCCACCACCTTTAGTTTTTCCCAAAGATCAGAAAGATACTCTCAAATTATATGGAGCAACAGAAAAAAATCTAAGCCTTGGTTATCTTCTTTATTTGCCAAATGAAAGAGGGGGGTTGCAACTTCCAAACCTACAGTTGTATTACTGAGCTGCACAAATTAGGGCTGCAATGTTTAGGTTCTCCAAGAAACTATGCTTAACCTGGCTGCAGACTGAAATGCTGTGCACAAAAGGCTTAACATTGGATGGATATTTGTACTCTGCTCCATTTAAGAAAACTAAAGAAGAATACTATAATACAATAACAATTTCACACCTGGTAAAGACAACTTGGGGTTTAAGGAATGGAAAAAGGGCTCATATCGTTTGAAGAACTAAAGGGAAGATTTAGTTTACCACTAAAGCATTTTTTCTAATACTTACAATTGAGAAGCTTTATTTTTTCCAGTCTAAAACAATCTGCCCTACAACCTCCTTTGACCACTTTAGAAACACTCTCTGTTACTATGTTTTATGGGCAGTGGTTGGCGACCTGTCATTCAAGCCAGGTGGGCCCATACATTTGTAGTTTTTTGGGGGGTGGGGGGTTGCCTGTTTTGCATGTTATTTTGACTTTAATACGTGTCACATATCAGTTTGCAAACAATGTAAAGAAAATAATAATAATGAAAATAATGATTGAGCTAATAAAGCTGCATACAAACTTGGTCTCTTTTAGTTTTTTTTGAGTAAGCAGTTCCAAAATGCAGGTGTGGTGGGGCAGCCAGTGGAAAATACGGAGTGTAGGGGTTGGTAATGTTCTATAGTTGTGCCGTGATTGGCTCAGTGTTCTGTCACTCATGCGGATACTACGTCACTGCCAAATCTAAGGGTAGAGCTCGACAAGTCCATCCCCTTGGGTACTGCCATAGAGTTACATTAGAAGTGCACATCCAAGAAGGCTCAAGGTCATTGGCCACAGATAAAATTGTCAAATCATGTTATATCTACAGTAGCTTTGATTGACTGATCATGTCAACATCATACTTTCAAAATCTTAGCTAGCAGTCATTATCATGAATCAAGTTGACAATCTACCGGCAAATCATTTTTAGTCCTTGTCATATGAGGATAAATAATGAAGAGAAATTATAGATAAAACGTATCGGTGCTCATCGGCCATTGTACATAACATTACACAAGTTGGAAATCGCAAATTCAACAATGAGTGGTTTGGAAGGAATCAGTGGCTAACTGCAAGCATTGCAAAGCAATCACTAGCCTGATATTCAGTGGAGTGGGTGTGTGGTCCCAATGATGGGTTTAAGGTTATCTTTTCCCTTCTTAAAAGGATAAACATTCAACATTGGCCATGCTGTATATATAGCATGATTTCTGCCCCGCTCAAAACAACTGTTAACTCGGAACAGGCTAATCTGACTTCAATAAGTTCAAGACAACTGGGAACTCTGGAAAAAAATGGGATAATATGATTTGAATGGTCATTCAACTCGAAAGTCGGGAAATCAGGCCTCTTTCTAGACCTACCACCTGAAGACCACTAACGTTATCATGATTCACCCTTGTTTTTTTCAGAGTTCCCAGCCTGTTGCCCCTTCTTCGTAATTCATAATTATTGGTAATCAGCCCTACTACTGTTGTGTCATCCGCAAACTTGATGATTGAGTTTGAGGTGTGCGTGGCCACGCACTCATGGGTGAACAGGGAGTACAGGAGGAGGCTGAGCACACACCCTTGTGGGGCCCCTGTGTTGAGGATTAGTGAAGTGGAGGTGTTGTTTCCTACCTTCACCACCTGGGAGCGGCCCGTCAGGAAGTCTAGGACCCAGTTGCATAGGGCGGGGTTCAGAACCAGGGCCCCGAGCTTAATGATGAGCTTGGAGGGTACTATGGTGTTGAATGCTGAGCTATAGTCAATGAACAGCATAAGGCAGTGCGGTGGCAATTGCATCGTATGTGGATCTATTGGGGCGGTAATGACATTGAAGTTGGAAAGGGAAAGGGGGATACCTAGTCAGTTGTACAACTGAATGCCCTCAACTGAAATGTGTTTAACCCTCTCTGAATCAGAGAGGTGCGGGGGCCTGCCTTAATCGACATCCAAGTCTTTGGCGCCCAGTGGGTCTAGGGTGTCAGATAAGGTAGAGGTGATATGATCCTTGACTAGACTCTCAAAGCACTTCATGATGACAGAAGTGAGTTCCACAGGGCGATTGTAATATAGTTTAGATACCTTTTCTTTCTTGGGTACATGAACAATTGTGGACATCTTGAAGCATGTGGGGATAGCAGACCGGGATAGGGAGCGATTGAATATGTCCGTAAACACTCCAGCCAGCTGGTCTGTGCATGCTCTGAGGACGCGGCCAGGAATGCCATCTGGGCCTGCAGCCTTGCAAGGGTTAACATACTTAAATGTCTTACTCACGTCGGCCAAGGAGAATGAGAGCCCACAGTCCTTGGTAACTGGCTGTGTCGGTGGCACTGTGTTTTCCTCAAAGCGGGGAAAAAAAGGTATTTGGCTTATCCAGAAGCAAGACGTTGTTGGTGTCTGTGACATGGCTGGTTTTCCCTTTGTAGTCCGTGATTGTCTGTAGGCCCCATCACATGTCTGAGCCATTGAATTTGGACTCCACTTTCTCTCTGTACTGACATTTTGCCTTTTGATTGCCTGACGGAGGGAATAACTTACAGTTTACAGTTTTGCGCGAATGCTGCCATCTATCAACTGTTTCTTGTTTGGGTAGGTTTTAATCGTCACAGTGGGTACATCTCCTATACATTTTCTGATAAACTCAGTTACCGTATCCATTTATTCATCAATATTATTCTCAGAGGCTACCCGGAACATATCCCAGTCTGCGTGATCAAAACATTCTTGGAGCATGGATTCCGATGGATCAGAGAGAAAATAAAATGGTTGATCTCTGTCTATTACAAGCTAGATGTTCAATTGCTCGCCACTGGAAGTATGTCAGTTCCCCCTCACTTGGTCATTGGTTCAACTTATGACTGAGATCCCGTTAACGGGATTGATATGACAACAGCCAGGGAAAGTGCAGGGCGCCAAATTCAAACAACAGAAATCTCACAATTACAATTCCTCAAACATACGAGTATCTTATACAATTTTAAAGGTAATCTTGATGTTAATCTCACCACCGTGTCCGATTTCAAATAGGCTTTACAGCGAAAGCACCACAAATGATTGTTAGGTCAGAGCCAAGTCACAGAAAAACACAGCCATTTTTCCAGCCAGAGTGGAGTCACAAAAATCAGAAATAGAGATAGAATGAATCACTAACCTTTGATGATCTTCATCAGATGACACTCATAGGACTTCATGTTACACAATACATGTATGTTTTGTTCGATAAAGTTCATATTTATATAAAAATATCCCAGTATACACTGGATCGTTATGTTCAGTAGTTCCAAAAACATCCGGGGATTGTACAGAGAGCCACATCAATTTACAGAAATACTCATTATAAATGTTGATGAAAATACAAGTGTTATACATGGAACTATAGATAAACATCTCCTTAATGCAACCGCTGTATTCAGATTTAAAAAAAAGCTTAATGGAAAAAGCAAACCATGCAATAATCTGAGTACGGCGCTCAGAGACCCAACAAGCCAAAAAGATATCCGCCATATTGTGCAGTCAACAGAAGTCAGAAATAACATTATAAATATTCACTTACCTTTGATGATCTTCATTGGAATGCAATCCCAGGAATCCCAGTTCCACAATAAATGTTTGATTTGTTCGATAATGTCCATCATTTATGTCCAAATAGCTACTTTTGTTAGCATGTTTTGTAAACAAATCCAAAGTCACGATGCGCGTTCACTAGGAGCAGATGAAATGTCAAAATGTTCCGTTACAGTCCGTAGAAACATGTATAGAATCAATCTTCAGGATGTTGTTAACATAAATCTTCAATAATGTCCCAACCTTGAGAATTCCTTTATCTGTAGAAAAGCAATGGAATGCGAGCTACCTCATCTGAATGCGCATGACCAGCTCGTGGCACTCTGCAAGACCACTGATTCAAGGAGCCCTTATGAGTTGAAAATCAACCAACCTCAGATTTCCCACGTCCTGGTTGGATTTTTTCTCAGGTTTTTGCCTGCCAAATGAGTTCTGTTATACTCACAGACATCATTCAAACTGTTTTAGAACCTTCAGAGTGTTTTCTATCCATATATACTAATAAAATGCATATATTAGCAACTGGGACAGAGGAGCAGGCAGTTTACTCTGGGCACCTTATTCATCCAAGCTACTCAATACTACCCCTGGCCATAAGATGTTAAAATAATTAACATCAAGCCTGGCTCTTGGAAAAACTTATGTAGTGAAAAAGGAAGCCCCATAGTTTCATGATATTTGGGATGTGTTTTGTGAGTTTTTGCATGCCGGTGAAAATGTAGTAGCATTGGAACTGTAAATAAACTCAGCAAAAAAAGAAACTGCGCTTATTTTCAGCAAATTTAACATGTGTAAATGTGTGTATGAACATAACAAGATTCAACAACTGAGTCATAAACTGAACAAGTTCCACAGACATGTGACAAACAGAAATGGAATAATGTGACCCTGAACAAAGGGGGGATCAAAATCAAAAGTCATAATCCGGTGTGGCCACCAGCTGCATTAAGTACTGCAGTGCATCTCCTCCTCATGGACTGCACCAGATTTGCTGTGAGATGTTATCCCACTCTTCCACCAAGGCACCTGCAAGTACCCGGACATTTCTGGGGGGGAATGGCCCTAGCCCTCACCCTCCGATCCAACAGGTCCCAGACATGCTCAATGGGATTGAGATCCGGGCTCTTTGTTGGCAATGGCAAAACACTGACATTCCTGTCTTGCAGGAAATCATGCAGAGAACGAGCAGTATGGCTGGTGACATTGTCATGCTGGAGGGTCATGTCAGGATGAGCCTGCAGGAAGGGTACCACATGAGGGAAGAGGATGTCTTCCCTGTAATGCACATCGTTGAGATTGACGGACCCTCCACCTTCAAATCGATTCCACTTCAAAGTACAGGCTTCGGTGTAATGCTCATTCCTTCGACGATAAACGCGAATCCGACTATCACCCCTGGTGAGACAAAACCGAGACTTGTCAGTGAAGAGCACTTTTTGCCAGTCCTGTCTCATGCCTCTGACGGTGGGTTTGTGCCCATAGGCGATATTGTTGCCAATGATGTCTGGTGTGGACCTGCCTTACAACAGGCCTACAAGCCCTCAGTCCAGCCCCTCTCAGCCTATTGCAGACAGTGAGCACTGATAGAGGGATTGTGCGTTGGTGTAACTCGGGCAGTTGTTGTTGCCATCCTGTACCTGTCCCGCAGGTGTGATGTTCAGATGTACCGATCCTGTGCAGGTGTTGTTACACGTGGTCTGCCACTGCGAGGACAATCAGCTGTCCGTCCTGTCTCCCTGTAGCACTGTCTTAAAAAACCTCGAGGACATGGGATCCTCTACAGGAACTCCACCCCCACGTTCAGCAGAAACGGTCGCGCAGGGAATGCAAAAATATTCTTAGAAATAGTTAACCTCCACACAAGTCCAATACCTCAAATGAAAGATAAACACCTTGTTCATCTACCCAGCATGTCAGATTCTTAAAATGTTTTACGGAGAAAACACAACATATATTTATGTTAGATCACCACCAAAACAAAGAAAAAACGTAGCCATTTTGTACAGCAAAAGATAAAATGACAAAAGCAGGATTAAAAAAATAATCATTCACTAACCTCTTGAAAATCTTCATCAGATGACAGTCATATGACATGTTACACAGTACATTTATGTTTTGTTCGATAATATGCATTTTATATCCATAAATCTCGGTTTACATTGACGCCATGTTCAGAAAATTCTCCAAAATATCCGGAGGAATTATAGAAAGCTACGCCAGATAACAGAAATACTCATCATAAACTTTGACTAAAGATACATGTTCTACATATAATTAAAAAGATACACTGGTTCTTAATGCAACCGCTGTGTCACATTTTTTTTTACGTTACGGAAAAAGCCTAACATTGCAATAATCTGAGACGGCGCACAGACGTAACAATATTTCTCCGCCATGTTGGAGTCAACAGAAATACAAAATTACAACATAAATATTCCCTTACCTTTGATGATCTTCCATCAGAATGTAGTGCAAGGAGTCCTAGTTCAACAATAAATCGTTTTGTTTCATAATGTTCAATTCTAGTGTCCAAGTAGCAGCATTTGCTACCACTTTCAGCTCAAATGCCCAAAAAATGACTTCTGGTCCAGGATAACTTTGCTTCAAAACGTCCAAATTACATATTACAGGTTGACCAAACTGGTCAAATCAATCTTCAGGATGTTATAATCATATAGATCCAATAGCATTCCAACCGGACCATTCATTTTCATCTGGGGCTGATTGGAACAGCCGAAGCACTCAAACGCAAGCGCGCCTCAAAAAATGGAAATCGCTTGCGACACTTACTACTTTCCTTCCTATTAGGTCAAAGTTAACAGCAAATGCTCCATTACACTTTCTACTGAATGAGGACATCTAGTGGAAGACATAGGAAGTGTTTCCAGATCCATAACTTGTTGGGAAGGGAGGGGGCGATGACGTCAAAGTTGCCAACTTTCAGGATTCCAAAACTAGTTTGGAAGATTGCCTGCCCTGTGAGTTCTGTTATACTCACAGACATAATTCAAACGGTTTTAGAAACTTCAGAGTGTTTTCTATCCAATAATAATAATACTATGCATATATTAGCAATTTAGGACAGATTTTGATGCAGTTCACTATGGGCACGCAATTCATCCAAAGGGGAAATACTGCCCCCTATACCTTAAGAAGTTTAAGCGTCTCACAGTACGGACATTGCAATTTATTGCCATGGCCACATCTGTAGTTCTCATGCCTCCTTGCAGCATGCCTAAGGTACATTCACGCAGATGAGCAGGGACCATGGGCATTTTTCTTTTTGTGTTTTTCAGAGTCAGTAGAAAGGCTTCTTTAGTGTCCTAAGTTTTCATAACTGTGACCTTAATTGCCTACCGTCTGTAAGCTGTTAGTGTCTTAACGACCGTTCTACAGGTGCATGTTCATTAATTGTTTATGGTTCATTGAACAAGCATGAGAAACAGTGTTTAAACCCTTTACAACGAAGATCTGTGAAGTAATTTGGATTTTTACAAATTATCTTTGAAAGACAGGGTCCTGAAAAAGGGACATTTCTTTTTTTGCTGAGTTTATGTATATTCCATTTTTTACGTGAATATTGGCCATAGTCAAAGTGTGAACTGCATTATCTGTGACTGCATATTATACCATTTTTTTATTAGGATTTCTTTATTTTTCTGTGAATGTTTGGTTGTTAAGTGTTTGTCTATCTTTGTGTTGGGGGATATAATGTGTGATATAATAAGAGAAGTTACTGTAAAGAAGTAACATCCAGGATGTCTCTAGCCTGTTGGAGTTTTGCTACTTTTGCTCCTGAATATGTTTGCTCTGTAGATCACCTTTGTGTGTGTGAGTGTGAGGGGTTGTGAGTGGTTGTGTGTGTGTGTGTGTGTGTGTTCTTTTTGGCCAACACTTGTTATGAACTCTAACTGTGACCAGGCAAATGGCACCCAGGGGCCAGGGCATCCATATTGTTCGGTAGTACAATTGTAGTGTGATACATTAGTGAATTATTGCATACAGTACCCATAGAAAATCTAAATCCATCCAATTATCCAATTGAAACAAATACACACCACATTTGAATGATCAAATGCTCAAATGTTGAAAAGTTTTCCTCTCATGAGGTCTTAGGTAGGAAGTAGGCCTAGCAGACATCGGCTTCATTTTCCACATTTCACAAAAGCTGTCTTTTAAATTCTCTATGACATCTGATCAATAATCCGTATCTGAAACCATTAAAACCATCCAACTGTCTTAAAACCAGTAAATATTAGGCCAGGATCCTGAAATGTGGCACAATGACAAAATGTGACTTTGTATGTGAGCAAAAATGTACAACATTTAATAAAATCCCCATCTGGAATGTCATTTTAGGTGAGAATTTTTGTGGGGCAGATCTTACTCTAACTCATGAATCCCTCTGGGATTACGTTGGGCTTTGAGATAAAAAAAAAAACAGTTATGACATACAGAAAATAATTCAAAGTTTAGAAATACAATCAAGGACGTTCACTCTACATACAGACCATGTTTCCGTGTAAATGTGCCAATTTAATTATTCAAGCCTAACAAGTGTTAGTCAGTCTGCTGTGACTGTGAGCGTACACAAATGTAACCAATTTGCTGTGGTTCCAAGACACAGAGGGAGTTTGCTGTGCAAATAAGGCAGTATGGAAAAGCACAATGTGCCTTATCTAAATCAATAATCTGCTCTTTTCCACTGAGTTATGGCGGCAGACTGGGTTGATGCGGAAAGCTGGTCATTAGAGAGAAAATCATTGAACCAAATGACTGCTAAACTCACTTCTTACAGTGGGAGATGGGGAGGAGGACCGGGGAGTTGGAACCACATGTTTATAGAAAAATGATCTCTGTTTGTGCTGAGATGTACAGGAAAATTTGGTACAAACGTACAAGAATGTTTTGCGGTTCAAAAGAATCCCAGTTTACCATGACGAGGTGATGAGAGAGTACAGTTTACAGAACACATCAAAACAAGGATCTAAAAATACCTCATGTATTATGAATTTTGTATATTGCCAAGAAGATGCAAGATTTACATGACCAAAGAAATGCCACGTTTCTCTTTGAGGCAGAACATAGATTCAAAGAACACGTCTTGTGAATTAAATGTAAATGATGCCTGGCCTGGCATATACAGTATGCTTTCATGAACAATTCATGAGTCGACTTGGTATCTGATTGAGAGAGCATATGCATGCAATGTAAGACAATGTTCAGGTTATCTTGACGTACACAATGACGAGATACTCCACATAGGGCTGTGGAATGGGAGCGGTATCACATTCTCTGAGCCACCTGGGTACCATCCAATGATACGACCTTTAATCACATTGTAAGACCTGCTGTAAGACCTCAACAACATCTCATTGCACCAAAGGTCTACAGTGGGTATAGAAAGTCACCACCCTCTTTCAAAATGTTAACCTTTTCTTGCCTTACAGCCTGAAATGAAAACACATAAAAGCAGACTTTTTCCGGCTGTATTTACACACAGTAACCCACAATATCCAAGTGAAAATAAACTGAAAAAAACCACTGAAAATGTATTAAAATTACAACAGTAAAATACCCAATTTGGATAAGTGAACACCCCCCTGGGGTAATATATGGTGGATCCACCTTTCGCTTGAATTACAGCCATGGGTCTCTTTGAAAACATGTTCACGTTGAAACGTGAACCGTCTTCGCATTTTCAACTTCCCGGCAGAGGCCTGCAGGTTATCCTCAAGAATTCTATCCTCACAGGATGCTGCCACCCAACGTGCTTTACTGTAGGCATCATGTTCTTTGGGTGGAAAGATGTACTGGGTTGTCGCCAGACATATGGTTTTGCGTTCATGACAAAAAGTTCAATTTTGTGCGTTTTGGCAAAGCTCAAAAGAGACTTGATGTTTTTTCTTGCCACCCTTCCATAGAGGCCAGATATGTGGTGCGCTTGTGATATTGTGGTCACATGCACACATTGACCAGTCTTTGCCATAAAGGCCTGAAGCTCCTTCAAAGTCACCATTGGCTTCTTGGAAGATTCTCTGATCAGTCTCCTCCTTGCCCGGTCATCCAGTTTGGAGGGAAGGCCTGATCTATGCAGGTTCTGGGTGGTGCCATACACCTTCCACTTCTTAATAATGGTCTTAACCTTATTCTGAACTAATCAAAGTCACTACAATTGATGACAGTTGGAAGCCAATTATATGTGATATGTTATCTGGAAGGTGATTGGTTATACCTCAGCAAGTTTGCAATTGCAATTCTAAGAGGGAGTGTTCACTTATCCAAATAGGGTATTTTACTGTTTTACTTTTAATTAATTTTCAGTTGTTTTTTTCTCTCACTTGAATATTGTGGGTTACTGAGTGTAAATAAAGCCAGGAAAAAAAATCTAATTGAATGTGTTTTCATTTCAGGCTGGTAGGCAACAAAAGGTTAACATTTTGAAAGCGGGAGGTGACTTTCTATACCAACTGTACATGTATAATACATAATACATTACAGGACCTGTTAAATATTATTTTGTAATGGCTCCTTATAACTGCCTTTATAAAAAACAAATGCCTTAAACACACATTTACCATAAAGATATTGGCATCTACTGTAGATCAAAAGCAACAGTATATGCTCAGTGTAAAACACATCAATCATAACAGACATGTGGATGGGTTTGATACTAGTAAAAAAAAGGCAGCTGTAGCGATGACATGTGACATGTGAAAAGTTCTTTGAGTCTGAATTCCTACATTCTAGCAGCCATACCACAGCAAATTCTACGTGTGATGTGTAGCATATTTTTCTCTAGTCATTTCTCTCTAGCCACGGTTCTTCAAGTCTGAAGTCCTACATTCTGGCAAACAGGCACCCATAGATGTTACCATAGCAATGCCATGTGCGATGTGTAGCATGTTTTTCTCTAATAATTTCACACTAGCTAACATTGTGTCTGTAGCCTATAGCCATGTTTTGTCAAAACCCTCATTCCCATTCTTTTGAAACCCTTTTGAGCTAATTATGTTTAAATCCGCCATTAGACAAAGCTTTTGTAACAGAAAACATTTGTATTTCCGTGAAACGATACAGTTTGGAGATGCATTTGACTGTGAGAGTGGGATGCATTTGGACAGATAATTCGTCATGACCACTTTAGTTTCTTCCATATTGTGCCTCAGCTCCTCATTAGAGAGAGTAAGAGAGCGCGAGTGAGAGAGTGCGAGTGAGAGAGTGCGAGTGAGAGAGACAGTGTGAGAGAGAGAGACAGTGTGAGAGAGAGAGACACAGAGAGAGAAGAGAGAGCGAGCGAGAGAAGTAAGAGAGAGAGATGCATGCTAGCCCACATTCTGAACTGCTGTGTCTCCAGATCAGTCATGCTCGTGCTGGAGACACACAGCTCTGATTCTGTCATGTCTTATGGAGGATGTTTCCTTTGTAACCTCGTATGGAGTGTCCTGAGACAGGGGTGTTTTTCCTTAGTGCTCCTAAATTTGTGCCTATTGTGATACAGTAGTAAATAGAGGCACTATGGATATTAAAGTATATCAGTTGCCAGTGGCTATCAGGGTTAACCTATCTTGATCTGCAGAGGATGGTAGACAATAATTGTATCATAATTATCCCTCTGCGATCACAAGTAACAATTATTGAATCAGGTTACAAAGGGAGCAGAAGAAGAAGTCCAGTCCGGTTGTGAGCTTAGCCATATATCCATTTTATAGCCCATAGGTGTTTTCCTCTTTGCTAATACATGAAAAGTATAGCATCGACAGTTCTGAATTTGTAATCTTATTGCCGTAATTTGTAACAATTAAATTAGACTAGTTGTGTTGTTATATTTTATAAAAATGTACATTTTAAAAAGAAAATAGACAATGGATGATGTAATTACAAAATCAAGAATCTCCTTTCCATGTATTCCTTATATAAGACAACTGCAATTATCTGGCTAAGATAACAACCAGTGAAGGACTTCCTCTTCTGCTCCCTATGCTATTGAACATTTATGATAGTTTAGTCTGGTGTATTTCACCACTATAAACAGTCTCTCCTTGAACCACTGCTAGGCACCACCTTAGTCCAGATTCTGTATATGTAGAGGGTGTCGATCAACATGCAGAGAAGTCAAGCTGTCTGTTCAGCACCACCAGAAGAAAAAGGCTAGTGAAGTCAGGACCCTGGACAGCTCTCAAGCAGCCTTGCCCTTACCCCAGAGCCTTTGCTCGTCATATTCCCCAGCCAAGAGGGATTACACAATCATTTACGTGTCGCAAGGCAAAGTGGAAGATAAGTTTTGAGTTCTAACAAGCAAACCTTAGAGAATACCTCACATATACAGTGGATTCGGAATGTATTCAGACCCCTTCCCCTTTTCCTCATTTTGTTACTTTGCAGCCTTATTCTAAAATGGATTACATACATTTTTTCCTCATCAATCCACACACAATATCCCATAATGATAAAGCAAAACAAGTTTTTAGACATTTTTGCAAATGTATAAAATAAAATAAACTGACATTACATTGACATAAGAATTCAGACCCTTTACTCAGTACCTTGTTGAAGCATCTTTTGCAGCTCTTACAGACTCGAGTATTCTTGGGTATGATTATTGAAGCTTGGCACACCTGTATTTTGGGAGTTTCTCCCATTCGTCGAGCTCTGTCAGGTTGGATGGGGAGCGTCACTGCACAGCTATTTTCAAGTCTCTCCGGAGATGTTCGATCGGGTTTAAGTCTGGGCTCTTGCTCGGTCATTCAAGGACATTCAGAGACTTGTCCCGAAGCCACACCTGCGTTTTCTTAGCTGTGTGCTTAGGGTCGTTGTCCTGTTGAAAGGTTTTCATCAAGGATCTCTCTGTACTTTGCTTCGTTCATCTTTCCCTCAATCCTGACTAGTCTCCCAGTCCCTACCGCTGAAAAACATCCCTACAACATGCTTCACCGTAGTGATGGTGCCAGGTTTCTTCCAGATGTGACATTTGGCATTCAGGCCAAAGAGATCTTGGTTTCATCAGACCAAAGAACCTTATTTCTCATGGTCAGAGTCCTTTAGGTGCCATTTGGCAAACTTCAAACGGGCTGTCACGTGCCTTTTACTGAGGAGTGGCTTCTTTCTGGCCACTCAACCATAAAGGCCTGATTGGTGGAGTGCTGCAGAGATTGTTGTCCTTCTGGAAGGTTCTCCCATCTCCACAGAGAAACTCTGGAGCTCTTTCAGAGTGACCATGAGCACTTCTCCCCAGATTGCTCAGTTTGGCCGGGTGGCCAGCTCTAGGATGAGTCTAGGTGGTTCCAAACTTCTTCCATATTAGAATGATGGAGGCCACTGTGTTCTTGGGGACCTTCAATGCTGCAGAAATGTTTTGGTACCCTTCCCCAGATGTGTGCCTCGACACAATCCTGTCTCGGAGCTCTACGGGCAATTCCTTCGACCTCATGGTTTGGTTTTTGCTCTGACATGCACTGTCAACTGTGGGACCTTTCCAAATCAATTGAATTTACCACAGGTGGACTCCAGTCAAGTTGTAGAAACATCTCAAGCATGATCAATGGAAACATGATGAACCTGAGCTCAATTTTGAGTCTCATAGCAAAAGGTCTGAATATTTATGTAAATAAGCTATTTCTGTTTTCTGAAAACCTGTAATTATGGGGTATTGTGTGTAGGCTGATGAGGAAAAACATTCATTTAATCCAGTTTAGAATAGGGCTGTAAAGTAAAAATAATAGAAAAAGGGAAAAGGTCTGAATACTTTCTGAATGCAATGTATGCTCAAAGTTAAAAGTCTCATTGTTAGAAACATTGTTCCCCCCATTAAAACGGTTGTCCTCGCTGTATCTAACCATTGCCCCATCCAGTTTAATGTTTTGCAGTGTCTAGTTGCTTTAGTCTAAAGTATGAGCCCTGTAAGGTGCATAGCCAGTTGTGAAACATACTCGACTTTTAGCAACACAAATTTCCATCAAGGCAATTGATCAACAACCTTACTGTATCTCAGCCAATCAACTTAAGCTGCTGTAAACAAGCACAATTTACATGGAAATAGAGGGCATCACATCCCTCAATCCGTTGTGTTATTCATTGAGGTGAAAGATAGAGGGAACATTATTAGAAGTCTCCCCCTGTAACAGCACCGCTTACACCTTTTTCCTCACTGACAGATAAAGTGCTGTTGCCTGTACATTGATAAGGTGTCAGAAAGGATCAGCTCATAGCCATTTTATTCAATCATCCCATTGTCCTTGTTCTCTGCCAGGAAGGAAGTCAATGGCTTCTGAAATGAACCTCTAAAAGGAAGAGTGCATCCTGTGATTTGTCAGATTGAGACTTCCCATTTATAACAGCTATACGGAATATCAACTCAAAGGAAAAGAAGATCGTGGGTGTAATATGAAATGTAATTCAATAATGTGCATAACCATATTTCATAAGGAAGGTAGATAATATTTCCAGGCTCAATTTCCACACTCACTATAATATAAATTAGGGTTATTTAAAAAATGTAATAGCCATTCCTGAAAAGGTATACTGAGGATAGGAATGGTTTCCATTTCAAAACGATGTCATTTTACTTTATTAACATTGTATAGCTAACATGGCATTATTCATTTTTGGGGTTCATTGCAATCGCTCTCTATCAGTAGAAAATCACAAGATTCTGGGACAGTTTGTGCACATGACTGAAACCGCATCTCAGGAATTGCCAGCTAAGAACTAAAATGAATCCTATTTCATTTTTGCAGATGTGCGATTGAGACCAATGCTGGGAAAATGCATGACTGCTCAACAGGAGAAGCATACAAATTAAAAAAACAAGCTATAGCTCTAATTATATTGGAACTAGGGAGCCCAGCCTGAAGAGGAACACTCAGACCTGGCAGAGGGAAAAGATAGAGACTGAGAAGGAAGAGACTTGCATCTTTAGATCTATCTTATTTTTGAAAAGACAAATAATTTTTTTCTTCTCGTCTAAAAATAATAATAATAATGTCTGTTGGCTAAAACAGTGAGCAACATAGCAAAAAAAGCATTGGCATTTAAGAACAAAAAGCACAGAGGGAGAGTCGTTTCAATCATAATTGTTTTTTTATTTTCACAATTCATTCTCTATACTTGGTTCATCAAAAGATATTACTTCAGCTATTTTGTCTGTACAAAGTGCATGGCAGCATCCATATATGAAACACAAACACACTGACTGTGGCACAATATATTGTTCAATGGTAGGTTTCAATCATAAACCATCATCTGGATCCACAAAAACATCATAAAAAATCCTTGAGTGTCATTGTATGTTTGTGACCAGTGTCAGTCAATGACAATGCTTATAATTGCAGCTTTTCATAACGACCACGTCACAGAGACCTTCCATTATCGTCTGTCAGTCAGATGAAGACTCCTAAGTGCTTTAGTGTTTTTCTAATCCGTATTTAACCATCATAGACATCTGTGTCTAAAGAAATACAAATTGAAATCTCGTCGCCGGGAGAGGAAAAGGATAGAGAAAAGTAACAGTCAGATTTGACATAATCAGTAGAGACATGATTTTTTCAAATATGCTTTGTTTTCTCATCGTTTAGTATTTCGAGGTCAGCTCACCTGAAATATTAGACAACCCAGAAAAGTAGTTGTGGGGGATCATGGGAGGATGTAAATGATCCGCCCACGCATTCTCAAACAAAATCAAGATTTAATCTTAATCTAAGCAAACAAACACCCAGGTGTTCCTTCTACCAATCTTTTAAAATAGACTAGTACGCAAAAGCAAAAACCTCTCTCTATTCTTTGCTCTGGTAACCTCTCATCATGACCTCCAGCTGGCTGTGAAAGCAAGCCAATGTTTTTCAATCACTGTTTCCTGATATAGAGATATATTGAATATTGGATGTGGATATGAATATAATGTTACCTACATGAGGATCCAAGTTATATAAAGATATTATACAGATCTCCTCTATACAATCCTGCCTTCATGTGGTACACGGGTGTAGTGTATATAGGGCTTACCATTGAAGCAAAGAAACAAGGTGAACACAAACAGGAAATGAATTCCACTGGAGTGTCTCCCATACAACCAGGAGACGGCATTATCCCACACCGATGTTGGACTGATTGGAAGAGTCGGTCACATTGGGCCTGTAAAGAAGTCAGTCCAATGAATGAAGACATGGGTCATTGGCCTGGCCCAAATCACCTCTCTAAAACTGAGATTAAGCTCTCAGCTTAAGGTGATCGACTTGATAGGTAGATAGAGATAGGCAGATGTACCTGTTCTGGTTGTGGCTGTGACTGAGAACTTTCCCACAGAGTTAGATTCTAGCTCTATCAAAGACATGATTTCCCTCCAGGTCAGTCAGGGGTTGAAGGTAATCAAGTAGACTTCTTTAAGAAGTCAATGTAAGGTATCATTATGTTCCTCAGGGGGGAAAGCTTCTCAACATCAATTGTGTACCCTCTCTATATCTGTCTGTCACAGCTGAATGTGCCGTTTTATACTGGCACGGTGTGGACAATTCAAATGAATGATTCAATAAGTATTACAAGTATAATAGTTGACTATTTCTGATGAAAAGGTGGTGCTAAAAAAAATACTCAATGTAGTCTGTTGTTTTTACTTTGAAAAGTAAAGACCTTGGTGTGTCTGGACTCTAAACAAACCGTTCGGGAATCATGCTGATTTCTGTCTGATGCATTGAATATGAAAGCTGTTAAATTCAGCAATTTACAGCAGCAACATGCCTGCCCCTCAGTGATAAACAACAATAAAAGAAATTGAGAGCATCCTGTCGGGCTGTATCACCGCCTGGTACGGCAACTGCTCCGCCCACAACCGTAAGGCATTCCAGAGGGTAGTGAGGTCTGCACAACGCATCACCGGAGGCAAACTACCTGCCCTCGAGGACACCTACACCACCCGATGTCACAGGAAGGCCATAAAGATCATCAAGGACAACAACCACCCGAGCCACTGCCTGTTCACCCCGCTATCATCCAGAAGGCGAGGTCAGTACATGTGCATCAAAGCAGGGACCGAGAGACTGAAAAACAGCTTCTATCTCAAGGCCATCAGACTTGTTAAACAGCCACCACTAGCATTGAGTGGCTGCTGCCAACATACTGACTCAACTCCAGCGACTTTAATAATGGAAAAATGTATGTAAAAATGTATCACTAGCCACTTTAAACAATGCCACTTAATATAATGTTTCCATACCCTACATTACTCATCTCATATGTATATACTGTACTCTATACCATCTACTGCATCTTGCCTATGCCATTCTGTACCATCACTCATTCATATATTCTTATGTACATATTCTTTATCCCTTTACACTTGTGTGTATAAGGTAGTTGTTGTGAAATTGTTAGGTTAGATTACTCGTTGGTTGTTACTGCATTGTCGGAACTAGAATCACAAGCATTTCGCTACACTCTCATTAACATCTGCTAACCATGTGTATGTGACAAATAAAATTAGACTTGATTTGATAAACACTGAACCTCAGACAGGATCTGTAAGATTGTACTTGATAAGACTTTGTACAGGGTGTCACACGGTGATCTGTTTCACCTGTCTTTGTGATTGTCTCCACCCCCCTCCAGATGTCGCCCAGCTTCCCCATTATCCCCTGTGTATTTATACCTGTGCTCTCTGTTTGTCTGTTGCCAGTTCAAGTCAACCTGCGTTTTGTCTCAACTCATGCTTTTTCCAGTCTCTCTTTTCTTGCCCTCCTGGTTTTTGACCCTTGCCTGTCCTGACTCCGAGCCTGCCTGCCTTTCCACTCTGCCTGCCCCTGACCCTTAGCCTGCCTGCCGACCTGTACCTTGCCCCCCTCTGTATTACCAACCTTTGCCTTATCCTGAGCCTGCCTGCCGCCCGGTACCGTTGCCCCACCTCTGGTTTACTGACCACTGCCTGCCTTGACCTGTCTATTGCCTCCCCCCGTTGGAATATTAAACTATTGTTATTTCGATGTGGTTTGCATCTGGGTCTTACCTTTATACCTGATACAGGGATTCTCATCCAGAACACTATAATCGTCTTATGCACACTTAATTTAACGAGCATACCTCAAACAATATGACATAAAGCTTCACTAATATAGCCTCGCATTTGGAGAGTTTATTTCTATATAAATTATGAAACAATCCATATTCATGAAAAATGTATAGATGATTATATTATGTAGTGTTCTTTCTTGGAAAACTACCAAACAGAAATGCAGTCTCATCTCGTAAGTTTGGAGGGAAAGTTTAATTCAAAGCAAGACTCAAGGTAGTGAATCATAGCAAATACTGGGCTAAACATCTCAACAACACTGACAAATGTTACATGGCCCATTTCTCTTTTAATATACAATCAAGTGGAATTTTGTCTATTTGCAATTTTCTCTACTTCCTTTCCACTCGCTAGGAAGGAAAAGGACACTGAGGATGCTTTCATCGTCTTACAGTACTTGGAGGACTTGACATTGACAAATATCAAAGGCTAAATGAATTAAACATTCAAATATAGAAAAAGCAAAGAGACAAACATGAAATAAGCTGATTATTAAGCTGATTTGAATATGATTTGCATAGCATAAGTCTTCATTAGAATATGAGTGTGGACTTCTATGACATTGAGCTTGAACAGCCTTATCCAGTCACCACCCTGTTCATCTCAAGCGAGCTCAATGGGGCAGCTTAGTTAATGTTCCACACACAAACACACTCGCATCAGCACACAAAAGCATAATCACACACACACACACACACACACACACACACACACACACACACACACATGCGCAACTGCACACACACACACTACATCACAGGCTACCATAATTAGCTCCCCTCTCTAAGTGGCCTCAGGATGTGTTTTTCTTTTATCCACCAACACACACTATGAATAATGGAAATGAAAAGAAATGTAATAAATGGACATATATTGATACTTTACTTGAGTTATGATGAATAGATGTGAGAAAGAACCTAAAAAAAACAAAAACATACTGGTAACGTAGGCAAAGGAAATTAGCTAACAGTTACCACAACGTTAAAGAGTACACCCACATGCTGTATGATATATTTGTAAAAAGATTCATGAGAGAAACACGTTAGGGAGAAAAGCAATGGGTAGGGGGTGGACTGTATTTCATGATACAATGAAAGCAAATGGAAACTCAGGATTGCTATGTGGGAGATGAAGTGGCCAAACTGTTTGACCCAGCAGCTGTGATTTTGTTTTTGACTGGAGTTTCACTTGAGATTCCTCTGAGGGAAGTGGGGAATGGATTACAGGGGCATGGATAGGGTGGGACCCAGGGCAGATTGACTATAGCTATAGGTCACGTCCAAAGGCGAAGAGGTGAGCAGACTAAAAGTCTATGGGCAGACATGGTCAACTGTGTTTTCCTCCATAGCTTCAATGATTTAACCCTTTCACAATGTTAACTGTCAAGATAGAACCCTACTAGAACCCTACCCTACCCTAACCCTCACTTTGAATTATTTCAGTTCTCTTAGACAGATAAAAGTCAACTTAACTTCCTCATTACAGATTGCTGTAAAATGTAATAAACCATATCAACCATTTGATCTGTTCCAGGACTTTGCCCTCATTCAGATATAGGGAAACGTGCCATTTCAGATGCAGCCAGTGTTTCTTAAGTCACTCTGCAGCGGTAGATATATGATGAATTATTGAGTCACTAGTCTTTACGTAATGGTCATCTGCATTGGAAATCTCTGAAGAGCAACAATAGAATTATTCCAAAGATCCTTGTTGTACAGTGTTGTACAGAGGCAATCTCTCCAAAACTACTGACTTGGTCATACCTGCGCCGAAATTGTTCATCCCATCTAATTTTACTCCATTCCATTTCATCTCAGACTTCAGATGGACTTTCTTGACCTCTGCTCTCAGGTTAACAATCTGCTCAAACCTCTCTGCCTGAGCCCCTTTGTACACAAGTGGAACCTGGGGACAACAACAGTGACATCGTCTGGTGGCCAAAAAACAGTCGTAAATATTCACAACTGTTTCTAGTCTCACTACATCCACAGTAGTGTTATGACTGATACTTGTTTCAAGGACTTCAGCTCATTCTGAATGCACAAAGGTAGTTTGACACAGAGTTGAAATCGTCAGACTGAATTTCTGAAGCGGATAAACGAATGCAGCAGCTACTGTAAGCACTGTTATTGTAAGGCCGTGGGATACCAGAGTGTCTTGGAATGATGATTAATCAGCATCTTTAGTTAAGTGTTGTCATTGTTAGGCCTACCCACTTGTTTAAAGGCTACAATATTGTAATCAATATTATTATTCCTTTCTAGTTTTTATGTTTATGCTAAATTAGAGCAATCACTGTGTAACAACGGGCACCCTTGTCGAGTCATAATTTAATAATAGTGTGGTTGCCTGCTCTAATGGTGAGAGCTTGTAAATGACGCAATGAAGCTGTTGTTCAACTGCCTCAAGAGTTATTTAAGTACAGTCCTCCGTGTACCTTTTAGTGGAATCCAACCCTGCCTGACAAAGCAATCACTAAAAGTCTGCAATCCAATATCAAACACCTCCATTGTGTTTCAGGGTGTCGCAATCAGTCAAGATTTCCAATTAGATATTTTATGACATATGTGTTATCAATGTGCTCAGCTGGTCTGCAAGCTCCTTACTAATTTCATCCTGCATTATGCAGCGCTTTCTTTAAAAACCCTGTTCCCCGAACGCCGATGATGTGGATTTCGATTAAGGCAGTTCACCCGCACCTCTCTGATTCAGAGGGGTTGGGTTTAATGCGGAAGACACATTTCAGTTGAATGAATTCAGTTGTACAACTGACTAAGTATGCCCCTTTCCCTTCCTTTCCCTTTCCCAAAGAAATCTGATCCCTCAAGTGAAAAGGTACTACTTATACTAGTGGTGGATTCTCTGATCCACCTCTACGCAGATGACACAATTCTGTATACTTCTGGCCCTTCTTTGGACACTGTTAACTAACCTCCAGACGAGCTTCCATGCCATACAACTCTCCTTCCGTGGCCTCCAATTGCTCTTAAATGCAAGTAAAACTAAATGCAGGCTCTTCAACCGATCGCTGCCCACACCTGCCCGCCCGCCCAGCATCACTACTCTGGACAGTTCTGACTTAGAATATGTGGACAACTACAAATACCTAAGTGTCTGGTAGACTGTAAAATCTCCTTCCAGACTCACATTAAGCATCTCCAATCCAAAATTAAATCTAGAATCAGCTCCCTCTGTCACGTGTCAAATATTTCTCTATTTGGTTAGGTCGGGGTGTGATTTGGGTGTGCATTCTAGTTTTTCTATTTCTTTGTTGGCCATGTATGGTTCCCAATCAGAGGCAGCTGTCTATCGTAGTCTCTGATTAGGGATCATACTTAGGCAGCCTTTTTTCCACCTTTTTTAGTTTGTGTGATCTTTTTTGTGTTTTTGTGTAGTGCCTGTGAGCACTCTAGTTGTTACGTCTAGTTTACTGTTTATTGTTTTTGTTGGTGAGTTTCATTTTAATAAACATGTGGAACTCTATGCACGCTGCGCCTTGGTCCGCTCATTTCAACGAACGTGACATCCTATTTCTAAACAAAGCATCCTTCACTCATGCTGCCAAACATACCCTCGTAAAACTGACCATCCTACCAATCCTTGACTTTGACGATGTCATTTACAAAATAGCCCCCAACACTCTACTCAACAAATTGCATGCAGTCTATCACAGTGCCATCTGTTTTGTCACCAAAGTCCCATATACTAACCACCACTCTCGTTGGCTGGCCCTCGCTTCATACTCGTTGCCAAACACACTGGCTCCAGGTCATCTACAAGTCTCTGATAGGTAAAGTCCCCCATTATCTCAGCTCTCTAGCAGGTTTGCACACACCTCATTTGCACACACTGTATATAGATTTTCTTCAGCTGTATTATTGACTGTATGTTTTGTTTATTCCATGTGTAACTCTGTGTTGTTGTATGTGTCTAACTGCTTGCTTTATTCTTGGCCAGGTCGCAGTTGTAAATGAGAACTTGTTCTCAACTTGCCTACCTGGCTAAATATAAAATACTGAATAATAATCATATGAACTGTAACTAAAATCCATTAAATTGTTGCATGTTGTGTTTAGATTTTTTCAGATATAAGTTTCTAATTATGTCAGAAAGTCACTTTTATTGCAAGTTAAAGCATACTGTTAGTTAGCTAGCAAATGTTAGCTTGCTAGCTAATGTTACGTGTATGATCTATCATTTGCATTGCTAGTTGTAGCCTAATGTTAGCTAGCTAACATTTAACCTAGTTTGTTAGCTTTAGCTACCTGCAGATTCATACAACAGTTATGACAATGTTTGTATTGGTAGTAGTATGAGTTGGGATTATCCCGGTTCATTGATTAGCTAGCTAGCTACCTGGCTATCTGCATGTCAAAACAAAAAAGACTTCACTTCGACCAGATTATTACAATACCCATCAAATTAGCCAGGTGTGTCTGGGGGTGATTACGGCAATCTATTGTATTTCATGAGCATGTGTACATGTCAATATTGACCCATCCACTCAGCTAGATGTGGCTGGGGGTGGTTATAGTATTTCCTTCACATGACCCATCAATCGGGTAACTAACAATGACAAAATATTTCTACCTGGACACTTTCTGTTTTTGATATTGCTACTATGCAAGTAACCACTTCACTGTACCGTTTACACCTTCTGTATCCTGTGCGTGTGACAAATAAACTTTTAGTTGATATAGTGTGTGTTTACCACATGGCATCACATGTCGATCCTTAAAGAGATGGGTGGGGCTAAGGCTTAAGAGGATGTGAATGATGCTGAATGGGTGTAAAGAAGAGCTCTCCAGTAGCTGTTCCAAAACATTCAATGGCCATTTTCTCAAAAGTGGGGTTATAAGTTTATCAACTTTCAAAGCAGAATTACTTTCCCATTGTTCTTCAACTACAGTGTATGATATATCATTTCTAGGTAAGAGTCTCTACTTCTATCCAATGTAAAAAAAAAAACACGATGTCAAATTTTGCTACATAAGACCGAATTGAGACTGTCGGTCACATACAGTGCCTTCGGAAAGTATTCAGACCCCTTGACTTTTCCATATTTGATTGCGTTACAGCCTTATTCTAAAATGTATAAAAAAACAAATTCTCATCAATCTACACACAATATCCCATAATGACAAAGCAAAAACAGGTTTGTAGACATTTTTAGTAATTTATTAACCTTTTGACACGCATGTTCTAAATATGAATAAAGGCCCTTACAGCTTGAGTTCTTTTTGCACGTGGTACCATAATTCTATGCTGCTGTTCTAGATTTTGATTGTTGCATTTTTTTATGCTATTCTCTACACCCCTCATTGTTTCAGTACCGCAATGTCTGCTTCATATGAGGCTTTATAAAACATTCTTCCCATAGTAGTAGCAGTGAGATTCTATAGTATTATTGATAATTGTATAATTATTATTATCTGAAGGTGGCTTTCATATTAGTCAGTCTGAGGGGTTGTGCGTGTGCGATAGGGCAGGAAACCTGAGGCACTAAATCTGGTGTATTTGATACAATAGTGACATACAAAGAGTGGGAGCGGGGTATGAGCATATATTACATTTGCCGACCATGGCTAAGGTTGGCATCGTAAATACTTTTTCTTCATTTTTAAAAATTAACTTAATTTATTCTCCCCTGGAAAAACATGGCTACAGAGGTGGCTACATTTAATCACCGTGTTAACATATTATCACCACTGGACATGTAGCCTAAAGTTGCCTGCCTCGTCACCAAGCGAGGAAGATATATTATGGCATGGATAGGTTTTAGCCTGGTCGAGGCGGAGGATAATGAGTACAGCGTGGTGGACAAAGTCATGTGAGCAACAAAAGTGAGGTAGTTTGTGCAGGCGATCAGATTGAATGGTGTGTGGGTGTAATCAGCTATATTGTATGCAGAGACCGTGGCATGAGTGAAACGAGGTTGTAGATATTATGGGATATCGTAAACTATGGAGCTAGACAGGATTATCTAGGTTTATGCTTTGGCGCCATCTACGGGCTGAATGTTACATGGGTGGACCAGCTATCGCTCTCCTTCCAAAACGAGATTATATTTGTATAAACTTTAAGTATTACTAACCATACCGTATATTCCTATGAAAAGTCAGTGTACTGTAACAACTCAATTCGTGCTTTTCCGTCTAAAGTAGTCTACAGATTAGGTTAAAGGTTGAAATAATCAGATAATTTTTTCCCTAGCCAACAACCATTTTGCCAAATGGCCAAATGATAAAACAGAATTGCAACAATGCATTACAAATCAAGGAATAAACAAAAATTGATCACATACTTTTCTTGTTCTGTTTTATTTCAGAAATGGAGCCCAGGAGTGAAACAAAGTAAATAAACATATGTAACATTTCCATCTTTTTTGTACATTTTTTTAAAAGAACATTTCTCCAATCCTGCCTCGCCCACTATGCATCAGTGGGTGAGGCAGGGTAGCCTAGTGGTTAGAGCGGTGGACAAGTTCAAATCCCCGAGCTGACAAGGTTCAAATCTGTCGTTCTACCCCTGAACAAGCAGTTAACCCACTGGTCCTAGGCCATCATTGAAAATAAGAATTTGTTCTTAACTGACTTGCCTAGTTAAATAAAGGTTTTTTTAAAATAAAGAAAAACACATCAAGTCATACATTTCAATACAATTGTTGATTACATACTTTTCTTGTTCTGTTTAATTTCAGAAATAGAATGCAGGAGTCAAACAAAGTATTTAATTTCAGGCAAGCATGTGTTACATATATGTTTTGGGGAGAACATTTCCCCAATCACCCCCATCAAACACCTCAAGTCATACATTTCAATACACTTTACAATTATATATTTTTGAAGTATCAGCATAAAGCAACGAATGTATCAGCCACTATAAGCCTACTTTCAATTTAGTAGTGCTTCAGAGTGTGATACTCACCAAAGTAAGGAACTGCAGACAAGGCTGTGTCACATGGTGTACTTGGTCAATTGCCTTTGTTTCTGTCCTCGGGTAGATTGTAGACAGACCTTGCAATAGCTCCTTGTGCTTTTTCCTTGCAGGGTGGTCTGAGGGACATCACTTGGAAAGTGGAGTCCAGTGAGGCTTAGAGGTTTGTACGAGGCAGGCCGGCCCCCAGCAGACGGACAATGAGGAGTGTGGTGGTCCTCAAGGAGCCTGCCGCATCAGATTTATCCTGTATTGCTGGGACAAGATCACCTGTCCTGTGACCTGCCGGTGGACAATGTGGTCATTAAGGAGAGCTATATATCTTGTACCTTTTAAGGGACTTTCTGGCACACTCAACAAAATGGTTCTGCATGTGCACTTTGTCAACTGCTCCCATCGTCTTGTTGTGCTCCAAGACACAGTCTCTCTTCATTTTCCTCTCTCTGGTGACATAGTCCAGATTTCCTGTGTCCGATATTTTGGAGGTGTGCACAGTGGACAGAACATGGGTTTGTCGTGCCATTTTACTGCCATTACCTCCCTGTTTGTTTGGAACTCCACCTCCCCCTTGCTCATTTTGTTTTTGAATATTGGCATCCCCTTCCTATTTGATCTCACTGTGCCATGGGCCCCTGTGTTCTCCCTCATAAGGTTCTGGAAAAGGGTAGGGCTACTGTACCAGCTGTCCACAAACACAGTGTGCCCCTTTCTGAGGTAAGCCTGCAGAATGGGGATCACCACTGATCCAGATATGCCAAGACCCTCAAAAAGCCTTATATCTGTGGTGGCGCCTGTGTATATGATCAGGTCCTGTACATATCCTGTCAGACAGTCACATAAAACAAAAGAACCTGACTCCAAATCTGTGGCGCATTGATGGGATGTATTGGCGGAATTACAAGCCTTCCTTTCCAAGCCATGAGAGACTCATCAGTCCTTGTGAGAAACAAACACTCTTCCAAATGCCCTGGTGAAGATGCCCAGGACATTACCGAATTCTGTTGGCAGTGGCGTTGTTCACAAAGTGGAGCGCTCTCAACAAGACAAGGAAGCCGTCCTGGGAGAAAAAAGGTTGGGGGGAAAAAGGGTCTGCAGCATTGGGTCAGTGGACCAGTAGTCCCTCACAGAGCCCTTCTTCACAAGGAAGGTACACATTTCACCGATGGTATGTGTTCACCCATTTTGAGAGCTTCCCTTTTACACCAGGGGCAGTCTTTTCTTTCATTTCAAGAGAATACCTGCAAACAAATATGCATATTTAGTAGGCTTAAGGCATTCTGAATTTTGATACATTTGAAGAGAGCCTTGGATTTTTCTGAAATATGATAATGGACATACCTGTTAGTTTCCTACACCACACTCTCCATCAATTCTTTATCAAGGAAAGTTTAAAACAGGCAGGGGGCTTTGTATACCAGACAGGCTGTAATTGAAGTCTATCTCTGATGGTGTGTGAAGTGACAGGATCTCCAGCAACTGGGACCATCCTCTTCATCTTCAAACTCTTCTCCCTCACAGCCTACAAGATTGACAGGGATCTTCATTGCCTGTGAGGTTGGGGTGGGCACCATATTCCTCAAGCTCATAGTCCAGAAGGTTGGGGGGCAGATATTCCTCAGGACTATCTGATTGATCCGACTCACTCTCATACACAGATTGTTCATCAGAATGACTTAATATTTCTCGCATCTCCTCATCAGTGAGGCGTTTCCTATTGAAATCGGACATTATATCTATACTCAATGACTATCAGTGTCTGCCAAGAGTTACGTTTTTCTGTCAGGACTGACTTAGATTATAACTATGGTTACTCTGGGCTGCTAGCTAAGATCCCCATTTCAGGGGTTTTATTTTGAATCTCCTGTGTTTGCCCCCCCCCCCCCAATTCGCATTACAGCTACACTAGGCAGTAGGCCTGTATTTGGGTGATTATCTGTGAGGTGATATCATTTTATTTGCAGATATGTATCTGTTGGTCACAGATACCTTTAAAAAAAACTCACAATGGGCCTCAGGATCTCGTCACAGTATTTTTGGGCATTCAAATTGTCATCAATAAAATGTGACTGACCGGCTCAAATCGGTGTTATGTAGAATAACTTTTTTTTTTTTTACATGGGATGAAAGTAGAGACTCAGAGCTACAAAATGGAAAATCATACACTACAGCAGAGGGACAATGGGAAAGTAATTCTGCTTTGAAAGTTGACAAACTTGAAAACTCACTTTGAATGTTTAGGCTGTTATGTTATCCTGAGCATTGGTGAGTGTGACTGTGCTGTCAGATTGTCAATTTCGCTCTCAGAGCGCGCTCTGGCCGATGAGTAGGGTTGATCCAAACGTTCTGACCTCACAACGGCAGTCAAGTACCAAAGCTAACTGTCTAACATTGGCTAGCTACTTCCAGACACAAATGAGAAAACACCCATACCCATGGTTAGGCTGTTTTCATGTCATCCAGAGTGTTGGTGACTAACTGTGCTGGTGGCAACAATTGAATTACGCTTTTTTTTTTACTGACACTGGCCATATTCAACAGGTGTCGGGTATTCGGAAATTCATCAGTTATTCTGCGCTCTGGCACACTTAGACTCGAGTGCTCTGAAATCGGAGTAGATGGCCAGACAGAATTTACGAATGCACACGAAATCGAAATGGTTACCTGCATAGTGAAGACTTTTGTTAAGACATGTAGCTAGCTAACCAACCAGGTTCAATGTTATCTAGGTAACATTAGGCAATAGCTAGCCAAGCAAATCTCTGAGATACGAATAATAAGATCAAACACGCAATGTTAGGTAGGGAGCCAGCCAGCTAATGTTAGCTAGCTACCTAACAGTACACTTTAACTTGAAATGAAACCACTTCGTGTCAAAATTAGAAACGTGTAATATCTGAAAATGTAGCTAGCTAGACTATCTTACCTGTATACATCGTTCATGGATGGACGTGTGCGTCTCCTGTCGGATGCCATGATTGCCCTTAGTTTGAAGATGTAAACCGGAGACAGGTGTTGTCTCCATCTCCTTAGCTATCACACACAAAATCAATCCAGAAAGTGGAAAGCAACACTTATGAAGTTTTACTACACAATACATTTTTTTTAAAGCAGTGTTAGACAGCATTACCTAGACATACTGACCAGCTCAAATAGACAGAGGTGTGCTATATGGTAGACCAATACAAACTCAACTCTCGGGAATATCCAGCCAACTCATGATCCCAGCCAATCATGGGTAGCGGGAAGGTTCCCCCCTCTTTTTCTATGGCTAAACCAACTAGGCTCGTAATTTAACAATTCTATTCATATTTACAGATGGCATACAAGTTTGTTGTTCAAGCACATGAAAGTAAACATGTTTGTGAAGGCATTTCTGCCAAAATACGCATTTTGTTAAAAATAATAAATTACGTTCAAACGGCTCTCCTGTGAAGTAGTGACCCGCGACATATGCATAGTTTCCTGAAACAGGTCACAAATACAATTGCAAACCGCTCGTTCCCACGATGTCATACACGTGGTCTGCGGTTGTGAGGTCAGTTGGATGTACTGCCAAATTCTCTAGGTGGCTTATGGTAGAGAAATGAACATTAAATTCTCTGGCAACAGCTCTGGTGGTCATTCCTGGAGCCAGCATGCCAATTGTATGCTCCCTCAAAATGTGAGACATCTATGGCATTGTGTTGTGTGACAAAACTGCATATTTAAGAGTGGCCATTTATTGTCCCCAGCACAAGGTGCACCAGTATGTGATTGTACGCATCAAAGGGTTAATAATAAAAAATATAAAAAAATATAATAAGTAAATATATAGGGGCCTCCCGAGCCAACGCGTTACTGCTTTTAATTTCACCTCGTTGAGGAGACAAACTGAATAATCACGAGCAGGGTAATGTTAAGATGGCGCTGGAGAAGAAAGTTGACGTTTTACGTGTTCCTATCCGATTGTTTTTTTGTTCATTTCTTTGCGTTGTTTGTAACTTATTTTGTACATAATGTTGCTACTACAATCTCTTATGACTGAAAATAACTTCTGGACATCAGAACTGAGATTACTCACCACGATCTGGCAGAATATTTTTTTTCCTTTAACGAGTCTGACGAGCCTGACGTGAATGACATACTTCTTTCCGGGGAACAGGCCTAGATCCCCATCATTTTCCTGAAGATACGGTGTAGAAAAAGGGGCCGGAGGGCGGGCAGCCTTCTGAGAATTTGTAGGCGATTGAATAAACACCCACTGCCTTCCATTCTGCTAGCAAACGTGCAATCTGTGAAAAATGTAATCGATGACCTATGCAGAAGACTAAACTACCAACAGAACATTCAAAACTGTAATATCTTATGCTTCACGGATCGTGGCTGAACGACAACATTATCAACATACAGCTGCCTTGTTATACGCTGTATCGGCAGGATGGAACAGCGGCATCTTGTAAGACAAAGGACGGCGGTATATGTATTTTTGTAAATAACAGCTGGTGCACGATATCTAAGGAAGTCTTGAGGTTAAGCTCGCCTGAGGTAGAGTATCTCATGATAAGCTGTAGACCACACTACCTACCTTGAGAGGTTTAATCTGTATTTTCCGTAGCTGTCTACATACCACCACAGACTGAGGCTGGCACTAAGACCACACTCAATGAGCTGTTATCCGCAATAAGCAAACAGGAAAACGCTCACCCAGAGGCGGCGCTCCAAGTGACCGGGGACTTTAACTGAAACTTAAATCAGTCTTGCCAAATTTATATGAGCATATTCAAATGTGCAACCAGAGGGAAAAAAACTCTGGACCACCTTTACTCCACACACAGAGACGCATACAAAGCTCTCCCTTGCCCTCCATTTGGCAAATCTGACCATAATTCTATCCTCCTGATTCCAGCTTACAAGCAAAAATTAAAGCAGGAAGCACCAGTGACTCGATCAATAAAAAGTGGTCAGATGAAGCAAATGCTAAGCTATAGGACTGTTTTGCCAGCACAGACTGGAATTAGTTCTGGGATTCCTCCAATGGCATTGAGGAGTACACCACATCAGTCATTGGTTTCATCAATAAGTGCATCGATGACGTCGTCCCCACAGTAACTATGCACATACCCCAACCAGAAGCCATGGATTACAGGCAACATCCACACTGAGCTACAGGGAAGAGCTGCCGCTTTCAAGGCTTGGGACTCTAACGCGGAAGCTTATAAGAAATCCCGCTATGCCCTGAACTATCAAACAGGCAAAGTGTCAATACAAGACTAAGATTGAATCATACTACACCGGCTCTGACGCTCGTCGGATGTTGCAGGGCTTGCAGACTACAAAACCATTACAGACTATAAAGAGAAGCACAATCGAGAGCTGCCCAGTGACACGAGCCTAGCGGACGAGCTAAATAATTCTATGCTCGCTTCGAGGCAAATAATACTGAAACATGCATGAGAGCACCAGCTTTTCCGGAAGACTGTATAATCACTCTCTCCACAGCCGATGTGAGTAAGACCTTTAAACAGGTCAACATTCACAAGGCCGCAGGGCTGATTACCAGGACGTGTACTCTGATCATGCGCTGACCAACTGGCAAGTGTCTTCATTGACATTTTCAACCTGTCCCTGTCCAAGTCTATAATATCAACATGTTTTACGCAGACCACCATAGTCCCTGTGTCCAAGAACACTAAGGTAGCAGGCCGAAATGACTACCAACCCGTCGGACTCAGGTCTGTAGCCATGAAGTGCTTTGAAAGGCTGGGCATGGCTCACATTAACACCATTATCCCAGAAACCGTAGATCCACTCCAATTTGCATACTTCCCAAACAGATCCACAGATGATGCAATCTCTATCGCACTCCACACTGCCCTTTCCCACCTGGACAAAAGGAACACCTATGTGAGAATGCTATTCATTGACTACAGCTCAGCGTTCAACACCATAGTGCTACCTGTCCCAGACCTGCTGTTTTCAACTCTCTAGAGACAGCAGGAGCGGTAGAGATACTCTGAATGATTGGCTATGAAAAGCCAACTGACATTTACTTCTGAGTTGCTGACCTGTTGCACCCTCGACAACCACTGTGATTATTATTATTTGACCCTGCTGGTCATCTATGAACATCTGAACATCTTCGCCATGTTCTTTTATAATCTCCACCTGGCACAACCAGAAGAGGACTGGCCACCCCTCATAGCCTGGTTTCTCTCTAGGTGTCTTCCTAGGTTCTGGCCTTTCTAGGGAGTTTTTCCTAGCCACCGTGCTTCTACACCTGCATTGCTTGCTGTTTGTGGTTTTAGGCGTTTAGGTGTTTCTGTACAGACCTTTGTGACATCAGCTGATGTAAGAAGGGCTTTATAAATAAATTTGATTGATTGATAGTGCCCTCAAAGCTCATCAGTAAGTTAAGGACCCTGGGACAAAACACCTGGATCCTGGACTTCCTAATGGGCCGCCCCCAGGTGGTAAGGGTAGGTGACAACACATCTGTCACGCTGATCTTCAACACAGGGGTCCCTCAGGGGTGCATGCTCAGTCCCCTCCTCTACTCCCTGTTCACTCATGACTGCACGGCCAGGCACGACTCCAACACTATCATTAAGTTAGCCGATGACACAACAGTGGTAGGCCTGATCACCGACAACGATGAGACAGCCTATAGGAAGGAGGTCAGAGACCTGGCCATGTGGTGCTTGGACAACAACCTCTCCCTCAACGTGATCAAGACAAAGGAGATGATTGTAGACTACAGGAAAAAGAGGACCGAGCACTCATCAACGGGGCTGTACGGGGCTGTAGTGGAGCAGGTTGAGAGCTTCAAGTT
This sequence comes from Oncorhynchus kisutch, assembly GCF_002021735.2. Classification (NCBI taxonomy): domain Eukaryota; kingdom Metazoa; phylum Chordata; class Actinopteri; order Salmoniformes; family Salmonidae; genus Oncorhynchus; species Oncorhynchus kisutch. The sequence continues at coordinate 38,260,696 of NC_034191.2, forward strand.
CCTTGGTGTCCACATCACCAACAAACTAACATGGTCCATGCACACCAAGACAGTGTGGAGAGGACAGGACAAAACCTATTCCCCCTCAGGAGACTGAAAAGATTTGGCATGGGTCCTCAAATCCTCAAAATGTTCTACAGCTGCGCTATCGAGAGCACTGGTTGCATCACTGCCTGGTATGGCAACTGTTCGGCCTCCGACCACAAGGCACTACCGAGGGTAGTGCGTATGGCCCAGTACATCACTGGGGCCAAGTTTCCTGCCATCCAGGACCTCTATACCAGGCGGTGTCAGATGAAGGACCTAAAAATTGTAAAAGACTCCAGCCACCCAAGTCATAGACTGTTCTCTCTGCTACCGCACGCCAAGTGGAACCGGAGCGCCAAGTTTAGGTCCAAGAGGCTTCTAAACAGCTTATACCCCCAAGCCATAATACTCCTGAACATCTAATCAAATGGCTACCCAGACAATTTGCAATGTGTGTGTGTGTGTGTAGGTGCATTTGTGTGTGTGTGTGTGTGTGTGTGTGTGTGTGTAGGGGTGTGTGTGTGCATCCACATACAGCATGTGTTTGAGTTCGTAAGGATGTAAACACATGCTCCTGTCAATGACAAGGTTGATTCTTTGTGTTGATGCTAGCTGTGTGTTTATCACAGTCACCCTTATTGATGCAGGCAGGCCGTGTCATTGGGAACATCAAGCGCCCATTGTGATTTTCTGAAACGTGCCCGCTTTGACCACACACAGAGGGAATGGCACCCGCCACCGCTGAGCATGTCTCTTCTGCCCGTGTCAACAGTCATGCCTGGGCACCGTCCGAAGTACTAATTGCCTGTCTCTCTCCTGGAAGACTCCTGGTTAAGACAGATAGCCCTTAATATCCTCCCTGGGATCCTGACAGGTTTGTTTGAGGTCTCCTCTCAGTAAACAAAAGTGTCAAGGCTAACCGATGGGGATAGATCCCAGAGTGACAGATGTTTGGGGCTTTTTTGTGTTTGCCAGTGAGTACAGGGGAGATTGTGTGAGCATCCATGTGTTTGGGTCATGGCAGTGTACATGAGAGAAGGCATAGATCTGAAAGGATGTTTGTGTATGTATAGGTTGTTCAATTATGGGAGATACTGAGAGTACAAAAGTGTTAATGTGTGTGTGTTTCCACGCAGCCGCATACATATGTGAATGTATGAAAAACGATACTCATGTCAGTGTCCCCTGAGGTGGCTGGCCCACATATCAGCCTCTCTGGGATCCACACACAGACGCGCGCTAGCGTTAATTAGCAGGCTGTGTATGGGGACTGTAATTGGGGATGGCACTTGTCAACAGGTTTACTCTGGAGACTGTCGTGTCCCTCAGCTGCTCTGCCATGATTACCAGCCCCTGCACCAGCACCTTTCTTCGTTCACCTTCAACATCTCCTGGCTGAACTTGTTCTCCGCTCTCCTGCTGTTTATTCTCAGGCTCTGTAAAGTCGGACAGGAGTCGACCTTCCTTCAATCAGTATGCCGACTAACAGCCTATTAATATGGAAGCTTATGTAAATGACAGACCGGGACCGACCCTGTTGTCAAATATTAGTTGTCATACGTCTTCATTAAATTTGTCACTGTGTATTCTGTGTCGTCGTATATGGTGTTTGTTTTTCTCTTGATGACGGGAATACTTTTGGTTGTTGTCAGTAATCAATTGGCAGAGCACTCCATAAATCCTCATTCCAGAAGGAGTATCGCAATTATTCTGAAGTTAATTAGCTTTGGTTCACCACACAATGGGAAGCCAATATTTTCTATTATGTGTGTGGACTCTCAGAGGCATTTTGAGGTTTACCAATTCTGCAACGTGTGAGTACTTCTAAGTCAATACTAATCATGTGTCTATAGTATTTCATTTTGAGATGCTGGGAGGTGGGGACAACGATCATTGGCTGCTTCTATCAGAATAAGAGAATATTGAATTAGTTAAGGACTCATTCACCAATACATTTCAAGTTGCGGATGGCGTGTCCAGACACGATTGTATGGCTCGTTTTTTACTGAGATCCCTTTTCATGTTCATCCTAACTCTGGTTCGACTTTCTCTAAACATCCACTACAAACTTAAGCTAACATTAGCCACTGCTTTATAAACATCAATGGGAGTGATAGGGAAAGGGGGATACCTAGACAGTTGTACAACTGAATGCCTTCCACTGAAATGTGTCTTCCGAATCAGAGAGGTGCGGGGGGCTGCCTTAATCGACATCCACGTCTTCATGGAACAGTGGGTTAACTAACTGCCTTGCTCAGGGGCAGAACAACAGATTTTTACCTTCTCAGCTCGGGGATTCGATCCAGCAACCTTTCGGTTACTGGCCCAGTGCTCTAAGCATGTGTGCAATTGTGCATTTTATGGACAAATCAAATTAAATTAACTGCCTATTTTGTCTGATGTTATTTGGAAAATCATACATGCCCCTATTAATTTGTGGTTGCTATCTAGTGGTGCCTAAAGTTAGCTAAAGTTTGTAGTGGTTGTTTAATAAAGAATACCTAACCATGGATGAATTTTGTCTTGCTCCATAGACTTCTTTCATGGTGAGGAACCATCTAACATCAAGTTGTAAAATCCTGAACTTCCCCTTTACAGAGCGTCATGCTGAGACATGTAAGCTAAGCCTTTTAAGGTCTCACATACTGTACATGGGACATACACATTTCAAAGCACTTGCACACCATTGTCTGATGTCATGGACGCCTGCAATTTAACACTTATTGATTAAAGAAGTCTGCCTTCAGGAGGAGGAAGGGGAAAAGCAGAAGGAGGGGGAGGAGAGGAGGAGTAGGATGAGGAGAAGGGAAGGAGGAGGACAGGGGGGCGAGGGAGGGGGTAGGAGGAGGACAGGAGGAGGGGTGGGGAAGGAGGAGGAGGAGGTGGGAGGATGACAGGAGGAGGGGGAGGACAGGAGGAGGGGGAGGGGAGGAGGACAGGTAGATGAGGAGGGAAGGAGGAAAAGGAGAGAATAGGGGGAGAAAAGTAGAGAAGAGGAGGGGATGGGAGGAGGAGGAGAAAGGGTAGGTGGAGGAGGACAGGAGGACAGGAGGGGAGGAGGGATGGGAGGAGAGGAGGAGGAATGACTGATACCAGCAGTGAATCTATTTAGTTATTAATGGAGCACTCTCAACAATCATTCTCATGATAGCACATTGGTAGTAGTCAATGACAAATATTAAAGTTGGGCTTGGTTAAAACCCTGGATGGGAGAGCGAAGGCATACTGTAGTTGTCGATATGTCAACTGTCCAGTAGAAGTTTCTGCCCAGCCTTAACCATGGAAACTCATGCCTTTTAAATTAACATTTATATACATATATTGTAGTATTTTTCTTACACAGTCAGGGTTGTTTGTATGCGCTGACATGGTCCATGCATGGCAAGTTTAAATGTCACTTTGGCAGTCCACCAACCCATGCCTCAGCACTGTTCAGGTTATGGTAAGAAGCACTTCTTTCAACTGAAAAAAGGCCCATTTTCTCTAGTCGGTGACCATAGTCGGTAACCACCTTTCAAAGTGTGTTGCAGTATGGGAATGAAAATGGTCCGACTGCATGAACTTGTGATCAAAGGTCACGCAGTTTTTGATGAAGTCGCCTCAAGTCGCTGTAGTAGGCTGGACAATAGAACGAGTCAAAATTCACCCAAGGCTGAAAAATGGCAAAAGAACGTTGGCTAAGCTGGAACACTAGTGCGAGCCCATAGAAAATGTATTGAATCGAATGTTTCGCAGAGACTCTTCTAGCTGGAGAGGCGCATAGAATTCCATTTCGCCTAAATGGCACCAAAAAATGTATCCCTTTTTATTTTACCACTACAATCTGTTCTTAGGATGAAACTGAAAAATAACAAGTCGGTTACAAAGTAAACATCCGCACCTCGATGGAGCCAAGTGTGCTTATGTAGGCATAACGAGGAAGTAGGAAAAAATGGCAACTTCTGACTATTATTGGTCTAGCGTTCTTTTGACAACGGAATACACTACCGAGCCTTACATAATTAAAAAGAAGAGATTATCCTGATTAAATGGTGTCCGACTTGAAAAAAATCGAAATATACACATTGCGAGATATTTGGCAAAATACACCAGCATGCCTCTACATAGGAAAACAATCGGGGGAGCTCAGCGTTCCAAGGGCAAAAGGTATTTCGGGGCTAGCGTTTGATGACAACGGAATACACTGCACAGCCTTACATAATTAGAAAGAGGAGAATCTCATGATTAAAATGGTGTCCAATTTTTAAACATCTAAATATACACATTGCGAGATATTTGGCAAAAAAGACAGACATAACTATATTTCCTTATAGGAAACAATGGGACAACCTCAGAGTTCCATGAGTAATTTCTTGTTGTTGTTTACATTTGAACTATCAGCATCATGGGCAGGTCTCATTGCCAACAATAGCAAAGCAGGCATTGTGACGTAGAACAATAGGCTGGGAATAGAACATTCGGGAAGGCGAGTTGGTGCCATGGTGCTCAATAGAACTAATAGTAGCTGGCAGGGTGAAAAATGCCCTAAAATAAGGCCTGTTGTTTCGTGATTATTTCAAAACTACGGCAAGCAGCTGGGACATATTGTAATATTATGAAAATGGGCTCCACGGCAGATGCTATGAACTGGTTTTTATCAGAAAAAAAGCATTGTTAAAAATATATAATGTGTCCAGCCTTGCTGTAGTTGCTTCACACCAACTGCACCATGCAGCCATCACTGGCATTGTGGGAGGCACTATTTGTCAACCAATCAACTTTGCCGCAATTCTAAAGCTAAAGGATGAGTGATTTTTGAGGCAGTTTCTAACCAATTAATTGTTCACACATTATGTTTCAGTTTGTGAGTGTGTGAAAGGGGTTTATAACATTTAATTTCGACATTTAAAAGAAAATATTTTTAGAAACAATAGCAGCTATGAGGACACTGCCATGTTGATCTCAGAATTGCTGTTGGAAAACCACCAGTGTCCGACTTTCGGCTGTCACAGATGCACCTCTCACGACTTCACTCGCCTACTTTCTTCTACAGTCGCCTTTGTTATCCTTACTGCTCGAACACACCCATTTATTCTAAATCCAACATTCACAAACACAAAGCAGCCATCTTGCTAGGAGCCATGCCCATGATTGCTCAATCTATAACTCCTGTGTGCTCCACTTCCTGTTTCACTTCCTGACTTTCACAGGAAGTTACAGGCAGACACACTTTTTCCAGTATGCTGCATCCTGTAGGATGCGATGTGGGGTGTGAGGGTATGCTAATTAATTAGATCAATGCAAGCTAAACTACTAGCTAACTTACATGTGTACTATCTTAATTGAACTGCTTCTCTTCTAGTTTTTATGAGAAGCATTATTAAGGTAATAAAAATTGTCTGCATAATCAAATAACATTCAGCTCAGACACCAATACGTACCACACAAGACTTGCAACAAAGGGTCTCTTCACAGTCCTCAAGTCTTAAACGAACTCACAGCAACGTGGCAAATGTACAACATATCAACAATTCCCTCTGGGCAAGTCTGTTTAAGGTGAGGCACCACAGACTGAAATAACATTTTTGCATCTACTTATCAATTTTGAGATTCTTGGGTATTTTGGTCCCCTTAATATCAGTTCTTTCAAAAGTTTTTTTTGTTTATTATAGCCTAAGTTTCATGAATTTTAACCTCACTCAAATTGTCATAAATCCCTAATTTCAAAGCTCACTACATTTAATCATACATAATTGAAAAGCCCATTTCAATTACAAACTGAACTATATTTTTGCAACTTACTTTGAATAGAGGGTGATTTGGTTCAAATAGGAGTTTGGTATTCTGTATTCAGGGTACTTGTTAACTGCCATTCCTCAACAGTCAGACTCTTCCCACAGGCAATTTATTTCTCAGCTTTAGAATAATCTGCATTCACCAAACATTGTGTGGTTATCCTTAGATATATTCTATTCTCCAGACTTTCCCAGATAGAATTGTTAACATGTTGTACATTTTTATTATAGATAACATTTTCTTGTGGCAAAAATGCATTTTCCGTAAATGTATTTTGAATTTTCCAGATAGAAAGATTTTAAAAGTATTTATCCCCAATCTGTTCTCGACGAGCCTGGTCCAGGAGTGTCTTAACAAAACTAAACCACATTTTTAGGCTGACTTCATCCAGAAAAAGTGATTTGTGCAGTATGCAAATATGCACATATTTAATGAGATATGGCTTAATTTGCATATTTAAATCAGATATTTCAGAACAATTTTAATACATAAAAAGCATTACATTTGTGTCCACATTCAACTAGTTAAAGTTCATTGTGATATGATTCAGGGAAGAAAACAATTACCTATGAGGTTCTGGTACCTGGCCTTAAAATTCATTTTCAACTAATCTGGTGTTAGAACATACAGATGTTTCACCTTTTGTCTCACCATTATCATTTCTAAAGCCAGAAGATCTTGTTAATAACTATTTTGTTTATGCATCTTGGCTTGTTATTAGTCCTCATTATGGAAGGCTGATTCATGGCAATATGAAACAATACTGACTCATCAACAGGTCAGCTGCTGCATTTGAAATCAGTTATTCATTTATTATTGGGCTTTAAAGCTTCTGGAGCAGACGGTGGATAATGAAGCACCTCTCCTTGGCACTCATGTTTTCCAGTAGCTAGCTGAGATCAAGCCAGAGCAGACCACTGTGAGTTGTGATGTATTCAAATGTCACAGATGAGTAGAAACCCACAGACACCTTGAATAGCTATTAGAATAGATTTGAGACATACAAGTAGACCTTCAATACAAAGCTGGGATGAGCTGCTGTCCATTTATGAATCAACTTCCCATTTATGAACATGCCTCAAGACAGGACTTTATAAATTATAAAATTACACCAAATGGACAATATTGCCACTCCTATTTGTCATATATTCAATTTAAACCTACTAGAAAGTGTGTGCCCTCAGTCCTGGAGGGAAGCAAAAGTCATCCTGCTAACCAAGAATAGTAAAGCCCCTTTACTGGCTCCAATAGCCGACCAATTAGCCTGTTACCAACCCTTAGTAAACTTTTGGGGAAAATTGTGTTTGACCAGATACAATGCTATTTTACAGTAAACAAATTGACACCAGATTTTCAGCACGTTTATAGGGAAGGACATTCAACAAGCACAGCACTTGTCTGATGATTGGCTGAGAGGAATTGATGATGAAAAGATTGTGGTGTCTGTTTTGTTAGACTTCAGTGTGGCTTTGAAATTATCGATCACAGTCTGCTGCTGGAAAAACGTGTGTGTTATGGCTTTACACCCCCTGCCATATTGTTGATAAAGAGTTACCTGTCAGAGGGTGTTCTTTAATGGAATCCTCTCCAACATAAAATCAGGAATTCCCCAGGGCAGCAGTTTAGGCCCCTTACTGTTTTCTATCTTTACTAACGACATGCCACTGGCTTTGAGTAAAGCTGGTGTGTCAATGTATGCGGTTAGTTTCAGAATGCAGTTAGTTTCAGAATGGGTGGCAAGGAGTAAGTTAGTCCTAAATATTTCAAACTAACAGCATTGCATTTGGGACTAAACCCTAAACCTCAACTAAATCTTGTATTGAATCATTTGTAAATTGAGCAAGTTGAGGTGACTAAACTGCTTGGAGTAACCCTGGATTGTAAACTGTAATGGTCAAAACATATTGATACAACAGTTGCTAAGATGGGGAGAGTCTGTCCATAATAAAGTGCTGCTCTGCCTTCATAACAACACTATCAACAAGGCAGGTCCTACAGGCCCTAGTTTTGTCACACCTGGACTACTGTTCAGTCGTGTGGTCAGGTGCCACAAAGAATGACTTAGAAAAATTATAATTGGCTCAGAACAGGTCAGAATGGCTGGCCCTTAAAAGTGCACAGGGAGGTAACATTAATGATATGCATGTCAATCTCTTATGCCTCAAAGTAGAAGAGAGATTTAATTCATGTAAGAAGGGTTGTCAAACTGAATGTACTGAGCTGTCTGTTTAAACTACTAGCACACAGCTCGGACACCCATGCATACCCAACAAGTCCAGAACAGACTATGGGAGGCGCACAGTACTGCATAGAGCCATGATTACATGGAACTCTATTCCACATCAGGTAACTGATGCAAGCAGTATAATCAGATAAAAAAAACAGGTACAAATACATATTTTGGAACAGCGGGACTGTGAAAGATACACACAAAAGGTACAAACACACGCACTCTACACACATGTACATTGTGGTATTGTTGTATGGTGGTAATATACATTTTGTATTGTAGATATGTAGTGGTGTAATAATGTTATATGATGTCCTGTATTACCTTTTGTTTTATATGTAATGTGTTTGGTCCCCCAAAAATACAAATTTAGTTCTTCACTGTGGCCCCTTGCAACACTCACAGGTTGTTCAACTGATGTACAATGCATTTGACACAATGGTGCCAAAATGCATTGTACATCAGTGGTAAAACTTGAGTGTGTACGGGCCTTATGCTGGGATGCTTGTGCGGTTGGATGACGTAACATTCATTTGTATGTCTGCATTATAGGAACATTGTTTGGCTGCCTAACTCGGAGTAGAAACCTAGAAACCCCACTGGGCATTAAAATCAATCACAAGTTTCCAAATCAAAAACATGAAACATCATTACTTTTCCTCCGCCTTGAAAAATATGTATATCTGACTCCCAACCGTCTCCTGCTCGTTAACGTACAATCAAATCATTGAAAAATCAAGGTTTTGTTTGTTGTCAATGTCATTGTTCATGTTTTGTACCCAGTTTGTTTTGAGAGAGGTGTTCATGGGCCTGACATTTTAAAAACAGCCAGAAGACAGGTTCTCTTTTATCTCACTGACTTGCACCTGCTGTAATGGTGATGATTTTTTACTCTCGACATATCATCCACCTCAAGCGAGAGCTCGCTGGAAAACTTCATGGTTGTTGCTTTCTTTTCAACCCCACTTTTTAGTTTGTTTCCTCATCTTTCAAAGTAGTGTAAAATCCTTGTGTAAAATCCAACAAATATATTTATTTGTTTAAAGATGGCTGTGTTCAAATTACTGTTTCAAATGAAAGGTTTTAGATTGGAGGTGCATGATCTCATGTAAACAATACTTGTGAATTGATATTAAATCACTTTATTGACTGTGTCAGTCTAAGACTTATAAGGCAACATAAAATGCTTTACCTCAAGGCCCTAAAAGTAGGTTTCAGCTGCCTTTGGTTTGACATGGGCTTTTAGTCTCCTGTCGAGCTGATGGATCTCTTCATCATTGTAATTCTGGAATTTGATTTAAATACTGCGTATGTGAAATACATTGCTAATATAGCAACCTCATCAATAAACACAAAAGTCATGTTTAAATTGTATCACAAAGGTTAAACAAATGTGCTGTAGAATAACTACGGACTAGGAACTCTTAGAGCCTGAGAAATACATGACCTAGAATCATACTTATACATTCAGCATATGTGTTGACCCCGAATGACTGTGGAAGTTCCAGTTTGGGTTGCAACACTTATTCTATCTCGTCCATAAAGCATTCCTTTGTCTATTTTCCGTGACGCTACCCTGTGTGCTCGGTCACATGGTCCCCAGTCCATTTGATTGATTAATGTTTTGCTCTTGTTATACTTGGACACTTTGCCTCTGGTCTCAGCAACGGTCCCATGCAGCAGCTCCAACAGCTAGACAGTTTCACACAGCTCTCCAGGCTCAGTCAATGCCCCAATACACAGAGAGCACTATTAGGCAGCCATTTCTGCTCCCTGTTTCAAGTTAAGTCACAGAGTTGTGTTTCCTGTCACCGAGCTTTAGACTATAGGGATTTGTCTGCTCTTCTCCCATCTGGAATGAAAAGCAATCAGGCTAAGGGGAAGAAATAAGCCAGAGAGAGAGGGAGAATTACAAGAGTTAGTTCAAGAAGATTAATTATAAAGCGCTCTTTCTGCTCCACTGGTTTTTCAATACAGAATAGTGTTACATTACATTAAAAAAATAATAATAATAATAATTAACTTTAAAAATTGAACCTTTATTTAACTAGGCAAGTCAGTTAAGAACAAATTCTTATTTACAATGACGGGCTACCCCGGCCAAACCCGGACGACGCTGGGTCAATTGTGCGCCGCCCTATGGGACTCCCAATCATGGCCGGATGTGATGCAGCCTGGATTCCATATTTATAGAGCAGGCACAAGGTAATGAAGAGTTGAACAATTGTGAGTTAAATAAGAGTAGGCTGTGATGTCTCTCACAGTGTTGTACCTTGTATCCAGGATACTTGGAATGCATATATTGAATAATGTATATAAAACAGTTGTTCTCTCAATGCTGCCTTCAAAGAAAACCATTGTGTCCGGATTCAAGAAGGTGGAAGTTGGACACTAGTTCCTACTTCACAGTAGGGCCGTTTGAAATATATATTATTATTTTTGTTGTTGCAGAAATGCCTTCATGAACATGTGAACTTTCATGTGCCTTAATAACAAACTGGTATGTGATCTGTAAATAAAAGGAGAAAGCACTTCGCTATAGGGAGAAAGACAGGATCCTTCCACGCTTCCTTTTCAGCTCATTTATCACCTGATTTACTTAACAAAGGGCACATCTCAATATGCGGTGCAGGTATGTCACGACATTGTACAAGTCAGGGGTGGGCCTTTCCTCATCTGTTCTCTATTGCTCCTCTATTGTTCATCAAGCAATGGGGGAGGCCGATGACATCACAAATCCCCATCAGACCAAGTCATTGAATGCCATACTTCTTGAAGTTTGCAGTTCTGTCTAAAAACACAATTTTATTCAAGACATATTTGTATACCCTTTAGTGTGTGAACTTTACTGTATTTATACATGGGATATCGCTTTTCAACAGTAAGATTTTTTTTAAATTGCTGGAGAACGTTTTTAAAGAGATGGTTGGTGATATGGCTTAAGAGGGGGTCAATGAATATGAACTTTCATAGCAGCATAACAGCTCTGAGTCTGTACTTTTATAAACTAAAGAACAGTTTTTTACAAAAATGACAATAAGTCTACGATCTTGTAACCAGCCACATTTGTATAAAACATTATATTATTACATATTATGATACGCCAGCTGGCACTTATACTGAAGAAATATATACACTGCTCAAAAAAATAAAGGGAACACTTAAACAGCACAATGTAACTCCAAGTCCATCACACTTCTGTGAAATCAAACTGTCCACTTACGAAGCAACACCGATTGACAATACTTTTTACATGCTGTTGTGCAAACGGAATTGACAACAGGTGGAAATTATAGGCAATTAGCAAGACACCCCCAATAAAGGAGTGGTTCTGCAGGTGGGGACCACAGACCACTTCTCAGTTCCTATGCTTCCTGGCTGATGTTTTGGTCACTTTTGAATGCTTGCGGTGCTTTCACTCTAGTGGTAGCATGAGACGGAGTCTACAACCCACACAAGTGGCTCAGGTAGTGCAGCTCATCCAGGATGGAACATCAATGCGAGCTGTGGCAAGAAGGTTTGCTGTGTCTGTCAGCGTAGTGTCCAGAGCATGGAGGCGCTACCAGGAGACAGGCCAGTACATCAGGAGACGTGGAGGAGGCCGTAGGAGGGCAACAACCCAGCAGCAGGACCGCTACCTCCGCCTTTGTGCAAGGAGGAGAAGGAGGAGCACTGCCAGAGCCCTGCAAAATGACCTCCAGCAGGCCACAAATGTGCATGTGTCTGCTCAAACGGTCAGAAACAGACTCCATGAGGGTGGTATGAGGGCCCGACGTCCACAGGTGGGGGTTGTGCTTACAGCCCAACACCGTGCAGGACGTTTGGCATTTGACAGATAACACTAAGAATGGCAAATTCGCCACTGGCGCCCTGTGCTCTTCACAGATGAAAGCAGGTTCACACTGAGCACGTGACAGAGTCTGGAGACGCCGTGGAGAACGTTCTGCTGCCTGCAACATCCTCCAGCATGACTGGTTTGGCGGTGGGTCAGTCATGGTGTGGGGTGGCATTTCTTTGGGGGGCCGCACAGCCCTCCATGTGCTCGCCAGAGGTAGCCTGACTGCCATTAGGTACCGAGATGAGATCCTCAGACCCCTTGTGAGACCATATGCTGGTGCGGTTGGCCCTGGGTTCCTCCTAATGCAAGACAATGCTAGACCTCATGTGGCTGGAGTGTGTCAGCAGTTCCTGCCCGTTCCCCAGATCTGAATCCAATTGAGCACATCTGGGACATCATGTCTCGCTCCATCCACCAACCACAGACTGTCCAGGAGTTGGCGGTTGCTTTAGTCCAGGTCTGGGAGGAGATCCCTCCGGAGACCATCCGCCACCTCATCAGGAGCATGCCCAGGCATTGTAGGGAGGTCATACAAGCATGTGGAGGCCACACACACTACTGAGCCTCATTTTGACTTGTTTTAAGGAGATTACATCAAAGTTGGATCAGCCTGTAGTGTGGTTTTCCACTTAAATTTTGAGTGTGACTCCAAATCCAGACCTCCATGGGTTGATAAATTTGATTTCCATTGATCATTTTTGTGTGGTTTTGTTGTCAGCACATTCAACTATGTCAAGAAAAAAACATTTAATAAGAATATTTCATTCATTCAGATCTAGGATGTGTTATTTTAGTGTTCCCTTAATTTTTTTGAGCAGTGTATATATATATATATATATATTTAACACTTTGTATATCTACCTCACTGTTTAATGTATGTGGGTTGCACCGTGGGTTGATGAGGTATTCAGAGAGTGCATTCTTATATGGCAATTTCATTTAGAGGCCAATTATTTTGCCCCTGCATCACCAAGCACCGGGTAGCAGTCTTCCTCTGCATCCCCAAGTTATGAATAACAAAGGCCTAAATAGGGCCATAGTAGACAGCCAGCCAGCCAGGAGAATAAAAATGAAACCCTAGCTCTGGGAGGCTATTATGTTTTCTGTAGATACACAGCTGCTGCTAGCAGAAATTCGGATTTGGGCATGTAATGGATGTTCAAGTGCTTTCCTGAGAGAACCAGTGTGCATTCAAATTGAAACGCGAGGCCCTTTGATGGTTTCAATTTGCGCAATCCTGGTTACCCATTTTACCCCTTGTCCCTGGTTACCCATTTGTCTTTGAGATCATGTGATGGATGAAGATGGGGTGTGTTGCTTTGGCTGTAGTGTTTTGGGAACGTTGTAATGATCCACTAATTACTTTACTTTAGGCATATTTTGACTTCCCACATGGCAATGCACAGTATTACAGTATAATGCATATGTCCATTGAAGAGAAAGTTATTCTAATGTTATTCAAGAATGTTGAAAGTTATACTGGAATTAACATTTGGGAGAACAGATAAAAGAGAGTTTTCCAGTTGTTCAAATTCAGCCAATGCTATACAATGCCCTCAGAATGGATGACATTTACATTCAACCCAAATCAAATGTAAACACTTAGCTTTCCCCCAGGAGAAAGAAATCAAATCAATAGGTGTTACGGCCATCGTCGGTGGAAGAAGGTGAGGACCAAGGTGCAGCGTGGTAAGTGTTCATGATTTTTAATATAATCAAAACTGAACACTAAACAAAATAACAACTAGGAAGAACGAACAAACGAAACAGTCCTGTCTAGTGAATGACACACAAAACAGAAAATAAACACCCACGAAACACAGTTGGAAAAAGGCTACCTAAGTATGATTCTCAATCAGAGACAACTAACGACACCTGCCTCTGATTGAGAACCATACCAGGTCAAACTCAAAAACCAACCTAGAAAAACAAACAGACTGCCCACCCCAACTCACGCCCTGACCATACTAAAACAAAGACAAAACAAAGGAACTAAGGTCAGAACGTGACAATAGGGCCTTTAGAGTTTTGAGAATGTCGTCTAAACGTTCATTCAACATTAGGAAAGGTTATAGATCAACATTGAAAAGCAAAACATATTTTGTGCCTTCTATCTATAAAGTCTGTCTGTCGTTCACTTGTAAATCTTGAGCTCTATATTTAAATATGATATGATACACTGTGAGAAAAGGTTGGATTACGAGTCCAGTCTGACTGAAAAGGCCATAGAAATTTGGTCAAATCCAGCCATTGTATTAAAGCCCAATATCTAATGTCCCATTAGTCTCTTTTAAAGCAGCAGCACATTTATGACATCTAATGTAAAAAGCTGTATGTCCATGGCCATGCTCTGACAGTTTATTAAAGTTAAAAGGTTTTTGCGGTGATCAACAGTGGGAGGTGCTTAAAATATATACTCCAGAATGTCGTTCCTGGCTGTAAAGACATCTATCAGGGGTAAGAAGAAAGAGCAGGGAGACCAAGGAAAAAAACAAAGCCAGAGCCAACCCTTTTAGAGCCATGGTCGAGTATGGAGGTTGACAATATGTAGTGTTAACTATTTTCGATTCCTGCTACCCAAATCCTGGAAAGAAGGTTGTTAACCCCAATACATTGTTTTACCCCATATCCCCCGCTAAAGCCCACACCGCTTGTCTCAAGTACAAATTCACTACTTGAGCGTTATCTCTAAGAATACCAATCTCAATTTCTCTTATCACAACAGAAGAGCAAGTACCTCTGTTACAATCCATTCCTTGTCGGATTCCTTTGGAGGGAGCTAGAAAAACACTAATGATATAGTACATGTGGAGCAGCACCTTGAGAATGATTGTGATTCAAATATGCTAATTAACATTGCAACAATATATGAACAGAGTTGATTACTCAAACTAACTGCAGAGTGTTTAGCTAATCTAAATCCATCAGCAACAACCATTCCAACCCAGAAAGTCCATTCACATCGAATCAGCACATTGGTCCATTTGAATTACCAATTTCACTGTTTAAGAGAATTCACTTACTTATTCAGAATTATTGCAGGTCGAGATACATTTGTAATTATTTGTTGTTTATGATTTAGCTGTTTTTTTGTCCAAACGGCTCATATTGGATGGTGACAAAATTGTCTTCCTTTTGGAAGAGCAGCTTTGCAGAGGAGGAAATAGCTTACCTCTCAAAGAAGTTTGGATGGGCATGGATCAGTGAGTTGCCTCTGTCTCCAAATGGGTAGTTGATGTATTGCATTTCAAATCAAATCGTATTTGTCACATGCTTCGTAAACAACAGGTTTAAGGGAAATGCTTAGTTTACGGGTCCTTTTCCAAAAAATGCAGAGTTAAAGATTACAAATAAATTAAAAACAATAACCAGTGAAAATAACATGGCTATAGGGAGACCAATACAGAATCGATGTGCAGGAGTACGAGTTAAATGAGGTAGCTATGTACATATATGTAGGGTTAAAGTGACAAGGCAACAGGATAGATAAATATACAGTAGTGTATGTGGTGAGTGTGAAAGTGTGTCGAATGAATGGCATTTTATTTTCGTGTCAAATCGCCAATTGGCAACCCATCCCTTATGGGACTAATTGACACAAACAGCCATTACAATTATTCACGATGGTAATTAAATGGATGATTCTTCTGCCGCCGTTCTCTGCATTGCGCATCACATAAAGAGTGAAAAAAATAATAAAAATAATAAGAATAAAATACAGCAATACATAATACTAAATAAGGTTATCCAAACAATAATTACATCCCTAGAGCAATAAAATAATATATAGACATATACATACATACATACATACATACATACATACATACATACATACATACATACATACATACATACATACATACATACATTACACACTGCATATATACACACATACATACATACATACATACATACATACATACATACATACATACATACATACATACATACATACATACATACATACATACATACATACATACATACATACATACATACATACATACATACATACATACATACATACATACATACATACATACATACATACATACATACATAATAAACAGACAAATATATACAGAAAAAAAGAAACAGAAGTCACTTGAACCCAGTCTGACACAAAGAGAAGATTCATATGGGAGACAAGCCTATACACAATCTATATACCGTACACACACACACACACCATTAACCACAGAGGCTAAATATTTGTCATACTTAATTATAGGTAGCCCTTTTCCTTTTATTCCAGGCTTTATCTAAATATTCCACAAAAGGAAATACACAATGGACAAAAAAAACATTTCAATTTCTCCTCATCACTCAGCCACATAATGCCAGAGTATATGTCATGTGCTTTCTGGAATAAGAGCAAGTGTATATTGTGGTAGAAAGGGCCATATCTTCATCAAAGTCACAACAATAGGCAAAGGGTCTGCTTAAACTAATAACACACAAACAAGTATAGGTTTTCATGTCTTTTTGAACACCCAGGGTAAACATTCACAGCGCAGGGTGGGAAAAGTAAGTGAACCCTTGGATTCAATTACGGGTTGACCCTCCTTTGGCAGCAATAACCTCAACCAAACATTTTCTGTAGACCTGCACAAAGGTCAGGAGGAATTTTGGACCATTCCTCTTTACAAAACTGCTTCAGGTCAGCAATATTCTTGGGATGTCTGGTGTGAACTGCTCCCTTGAGGTCATGCCACAGCATCTCAATTGAGTTGAGGTCAGGACTCTCCAGGCCACTCCAGAAGGCTTATTTTCTTTTGCTGAAGCCATTCTGTTGTTGATTTACTTCTGTGTTTTGAGTCAAAGTCCTGTTGCATCACCCAACTTCTGTTGAGCTTCAAATGGCAGACAGATAGCCTTACATTCTCCTGTGAAATGTCTTGATAAACTTGGGAATTCATTTTCCCGTTGATGATAGCAAGCTGTCCAGGCCCTGAGGCAGCAAAGCAGCCCCAAACCATGATATTCCCTCCACCATACTTCACAGTTTAAATGAGGTTTTGATGTTGGTGTGCTGTGCCTTTTTTTCTCCACAACGTGTTGTGTGTTCCTTCCAAACAACTCAACATTTGTTTCAACTGTCCACAGAATATTTAGCCAGTAGAGCTGTGGAACATCCAGGTGCTCTTTTGCAAACTGCAGACGTGCAGCAATGGTGTTTTTGGACTGCAGTGGCTTCTTCTGTGGTGTCCTCCCATGAACACCATTCTTATTTAGTGTTTTACCTATCATAGACTCGTCAACAGAGATGTTAGCATGTTCCAGAGATTTCTGTAAGTCTTCAGCTAAGACTCTAGGATTCTTCTTAACCTCATTGAGCATTCTGCACTCTGCTCTTGCAGTCCTCTTTGCAGGATGGCCACTCTTAGGAAGAATAGTAACAGTGCTGAACTTTCTCCATTTACAGACAATTTGTCTTACCGTGGACTGATGGACATCAAGGCTTTTAGACATACTTAAAAAATATATATTATATACTTTGTTTTTATTGTAGGAACACAAAGAAAGTACAAATAAAGTCAAATAAAATAACACAAAAAAATGATCTGGCAGTTACAGTGCACTTCATACCTTCATCATCATATCATATGATATGTCATACGCTCCGCTCCATGTGGTGTATTTCTTCTACAATGTCTATCCATTGTGTCACTGTGGGAGGGTCTTTTTGTAGCCATTTCCTAGTGATAGATGTTTTACTGGCTGCCAGTAGGACCTTCAAGAGGTACTTTTCTCTATCATGCAAGTTATCAGGTATTCCACCCATGTACAAAGAAATGAATGTTTGTTCTATGTCAAAATCCCATTATTTTTCCAATGTTAGATCTTATTTCTCCCCAGTAAGTTTCGATTGCGGGGCAAGTCCAAAAGATATGAGAGTGGTCCGCCCTCAATAGACCGCATTCTCTCCAACAAGGGTGTAGTGAGCCAGTCTGTTTTGATTTCAGTTGAGGTGTTATGAAGAAACGTATAACATTCTTCCAACATAATTCTCTCCATGACCTTGAGTTGGTGGAGCTTTGTTGAGTCTCTAATATGTTCAACCATGTTTCATCAGTTATTTCAATGTTCAGTTCCTCCTCCCATTTCTTTTTAATATAGTTTGTAGAATGTTTCTTTGAGGATTGAATACCCAAGTAGAGATTTGAAATCGTTTTTTTGTTACTCCCCAAGTATGCGTTAGTGAATACTTGGATTAAGTTTGGAGGTGCTCGAGGGTCAGTCACTTTTATTTCCCTTAAGAAACAGTGTTTAACTTGTAGGTATCTGTAAAAAATCTTGTTTATCCAAGCCATGTTTTTTTACTTAGGTCCTGGGAGTTATCTAGGTTCTCATTCCTTATAATTGTACTGAATGATGTGATGCCTTTCTGCGTCCATTGTTTAAACCTGCTGTCCTGAGTTGCAGGGATGAAGCTGGGGTCGTATGCGGGCCAACTCAGCAGTTTGATCTCTCTGTCTAAATGATTTTGCTTAACTACCCTAAACCATGTCTTCAGAGAGAAATTAATCCACTGATTTTGTCTATTGTATATTTCTTTTACCATGTCCTTATTTCCCAAAACTGACTGTATGGCTTTCTCTGTCAAAGTAGTCTCGATGTCTTTCCATTTGGATTCGTATTCTGAATTGCACCAACACAGAGTTCTCAATTGGGCTGACACATAATAATCTTTTAGGTTTGGTAAGACCATACCCCCACAGTTTTCTGGTAACTGTAATGTTGTATATCTAGTTCTTGATCTCTTACTGTTCCAGATAAACCTTGATATCCGTTTATCCCATTCCCTAAACTGTTTAGGTGGGATTTCTATGGGCAGTGATTGGAACAAATACAGTAACCTTGGCAGGATGTTCATTTTGATTGTTTCAATTCTACTACTAAGATCTAAGGGAAGTGAATTCCACCTGTCATCATATATTTTCTTGTTAATGTGATCGTAATTCATGCAATAGAGTTGGGGTGTATCTTTTGGTAAATTTACTCCCAGGTATTTAAATGAATGAAGAGGTCTAGGTGAAGTTATACCTTCTCTTCAGCTCTTCCTGTGGGGTATAATTAAATACTAGGGCTTGGGTCTTGTGAACGTTAAGCACATACCCTGAATATGTTCCAAATGTTTGTAAAACATCCATCAATCTAGGTACACTTGAGCCTGGGTCTTTAAGGAATAACAGAACGTCATCAGCATACATGCATATCTTATGTTCACTGCCTCTTATTGTTATTCCCTCTAAGGTTGGGTCCTGTCTTATTCCCTGTGCTAATGGTTTGAGGTACAAGGAGAAGAGCATGGGTGAAAGATTACAGCCTTGTCCTGCCCCTCGCTCTAATTTTATCGTTTGTGTTTTAGACATACTTTTGTAACCCTTTCCAGCTTTATGCAAGTCAACAATTCTTAATCTTAAGTCTTCTAAGATCTCGTTTGTTCGAGGCATGGTTCACATCAGGCAATGCTTCTTGTGAATAGCGAACTCACATTTTGAGAGTGTTTTTTATACGGCCAGCTCTAACCAACATCTCTAACCAACATCTCCAATCTCATCTCATTGATTGGATTCCAGGTTAGCTGACTCCTGACTCCAATTAGCTTTTGGAGTAGTCAGTCTAGGGGTTCACATACTTTTCCCAACCTACACTGTGAATTTTTAAATGATGCATTCAATATAGAGAAGAAAAATACAATAATTTGTGTGCTATTATTTTAAGCACACTGTGTTTATCTATTGTTGTGACTTAGATGAAGATCAGATCAAATTGTATGACCAATTTATGCAGAAATCCAGGTAATTCAAAAGGGTTCACATACTTCTTCCTGCCACTGTATAATATCACAACATTTTTCATACCACAAATCAAATGTTGTTTCTTGGCATCTTTGCAGAGTTTCAATGAGTTCCACCAGAGCTCTACATGCCATTTCAGAACATAGAAAGTCATTTGGCACATTTATTTTCTAACATTTAGACCTATGCGGGGTATCTTTTGTCCCGTGTGATGCACAACAGTACCTGTTTGAGAATGTTGTTGGCCAACAGAAAAGATCCTAAATAAAAGAGAATGATCAGAAAGTCTACTTTTTTCTCCAATTAACTCAAAACATCCACATTCTTCAAACATCTGTGTAGGACATAACACCTTAAATTCCAAACAAGTTTCTAGACAGTCGTGGGTAACGGTATAGTCCACCACAGCTTTTGCTTTGCCAGATAAGGATGTAAAGTTATCGCTTATCCTTCCATTAGAGTCCAATAGAGAACCAATCCTTTTGTTCCTCGGTCTTCCTGCGCTTTCATTCAAACCCAACCCCCTTTCTTTGTGTAACCAGCCATCATATCGGTTTCGTCCGCTAGGGACGTTTTATTTTATGACATAATAAGTAATCAATGTGTATATGTAATTGTGTGATTATTTAGATATTTAGTTTTAGTAAATAAATAATTAAACCAAATGTTGAATTTCTGATTCGTGGGTTCGTGAAGATAACCAATAATTTTACAATGTTCAGATGAGACTGAATAAGGGGATGTTTAATAATTGACTGCTATTGATATAAAAGATGACCAGGTCTTTAAGAGTTTATTCGGGAAGACAGCAGCTCTATAAATATTCTACCGTGGTGCGCCGACTTCCTAGTTAATTACATTTACATGGTTAGTTAAATCCGGTAATATTAATTACAGAGAATTGATTTTCTAAAATAGCATGTCATATCGTTTAATCCATAGTAAAGACACAACACTAGCTAATGTTAGCTGGCTGGCTCGCTAGCTAACGTTACGTGTAAGACCTTATTATTCATATTTCAGAGCTATTTGCTTGGCTAGCTGTAGCCTAATATTAGCTAACTAACATTGAACCTGGTTGGCTAGCTACCTGCAGATTCATGAAGGGTTAGTAACACATCATGAGTTGTGATTATGGTTCATTGTTTACCTAGCTCGCAAGCTACATGTCTTAACAAAAGACTCCACTATTCAAGTAACCATCTACTCTGATTTCAGAGCACTCTGTAGGGTAGCACAATAGTGTAGCCGGAGGACAGTTTGTTTCTGTCCTCTACTTGGGGTACATTGACTTTAATTCAAAAACCTAGGAGGTTCATGGTTCTCACCCCCTTCCATAGACTTGCATAGTAATTATGACAACTTCCAGAGGACATCCTCCAACCTATCAGAGCTCTTGCAGCATGTTCACCCAATCAAAGAGAATGAATCTAGTACTGAAAGCATAAGCTACAGCTAGCTAGCACTGCAGTGTATACCATGTGGTGAGTAGTTCACTCAAAGAGAGAGAAATATATAAAAAATGAATAAGCAAGAGAGAGATGGATAGATAGCTATATTTGATTGTATTTTATGTTCACTTTCACTTAGCTAGAAAATGTAGCTAGCTAGTTTAGCATACTCAAACAGAGAAGGATGCTCTGTTAGCTAGCTGGCTATGGCTATTCAACACTGGAACTCTTCCAAGTCAAGGTAAGCTTTTGGTTTTATTAATTTATTGCCTTAGGGGCCCATCGGTGTAACTGCTAAACTGCTTAATGACTGTACACTGTACTACATGATTGTAGCGGGTTTACTAACACATTAGTTCTAGTAGCTACGATGATGTAGGTAGGCTGTGTGTAGCGGTTAGTGATATGAAGGTTTCACTTAGAAAGTTTTTTTTGCCTGGTCACAGACAGCTGATGTGTTGTACACTGAAGTTCACAAGTGAAGGAAAAAGGTGAGAAGAGGAAAGTGCGTAGATGCAAGAAGGAATTCCACAACGAGCAAAATTATCATGCTGTTTGTATGTGGATGCTATGAAATTGAACTGTTTTTACGTGTGATCAGGGCTGTATTCATTCCGTCGATTCTGTTGAAAAAGGAAGTGGAACAAAACAGAGATAAACATACCTGAATTTGTCCAGTAGAAACTATTATTTGCAATTGTTAGACTAATGATTGCACCCTAGATCAGCTAGATGCAGGCAAGAGTGTGCAAGGCAGTATTGAATGTGTCAATGTCTGTCACCTTGATTACTCAAAATTTTCTCTTGACCTGTGCACCTATGTTGTAAACTTTTACTCATAGACTAGGTTGTAGTAACCTCATGATGGGTATAGGGAAAATGTGAGTATCATGTAGTAGCCTAGACCTATCTATATTACATTCAACTGGGAGAATGGAATATAAATGACAGTCATCCAGCATGCTGTAATAGAAATAAGGCCATGCTCATTAAATAAATGATCATCCTCCCTCATCTAAAATGTCACCGACTGACACTGCCCCAGAGTGACCTCCCCGTTCCCTTTGTGCTTTACACACTCTTGTGGGTCAGTGGTTAGGTTTAATAGTGCTCTGCTCCAGCCTCTCCGACCTAATTTGTGTGTGTGTGTGTGTGTGTGTGTGTGTGTGTGTGTGTGTGTGTGTGTGTGTGTGTCGGAGGGTTGGATAACAGCAGAAGACAAATTTCCATCTCGTCTGAACTAATAAAATATATCTTAAAATCTTGTTTTCATTTTCATGTCCAGGGAAACCCAGAATGGTGTGCTCACTATATGATAGGTTAGTGACTCATATTATAAAACATCTACCTGTTACGGAGGTCTGGGAGAAGGACCTACAAAGTGCATGGTTTGAATGGGAATAGATCACGATATAAGGCAAAATATCTGCCTTTTCTAAGAGCCTCGCAATTTGATCACAGTTTTTCTTTTACCCCAGAGCGAAAGTTCAGGATGAAGCTTGTGGATAGTGATTTTTAAAATAAATGCACCCAATCTGAGGTGGGCAATTATATGCATATGTTTTGGAGCTGTGTACTTTCTCTTTGGGTTCATGTTAATATTTGAAATACTATTCTTGGCAGGAGCCTACCTGTTTGTCTATCCCTCCTCCTGCTAGGTTGTAGCCCCAGCGTTTCCTTATCTTATCAAGAGAGGGTCGGATTGTAACAGCAGACAAAAAACAATTCTGAAGAGTTGGTTTGAACCCTTTGCAAATTTTGGTTGCTTATGTACAGTACCTGGACATTGCACAGCTGGAAAGATCCACTGCCAGACTGTTAGCTCACTTGTAAGAGCTAATTTAACAACAGTGTTTGGTCTTGCGGATGGGAGAGAGCATTAACCTGCTCTGTCTTTTTCTGTTTTCCTATGCGGCTCTGGGTTGGTAGCCATTGAGAACGACATTTGAATAGACCGATTGAATTTCGAAATACTGAAACATTTGTTTTTAATCTGTTTTGTTTTTCCTTTTCATTTGTATGGTGTTCTTTTAGTTTTTACATTTTGCTTGTTTTCCCCCTAATAAACTGTATACATTTGTATGTATGTATTGTATTTTGAAACTGTCTAGGACATGCAAGAAGAAAAAAATAAACAACTAATTTCCTATCACTGCTAAACAGAGCAGCCCTCTGCACAAACTAATGAGTTGATTCCTCTCCTTGGAATGAAGGTTGATAGAAACTTTCCCATGCCAAGTGTGGCTTCTATGTCAGGCCTGATTCAAGGCTGGTCATATTGCCAAGCCTGAAAGGCTCCACAGGACCAATGCTGATTTGGTCCCAGTCTCAATATCACTAGTGCCACTGAACACATGACTAGAAAATACCACGGTTCCCAGAGACAGCTCACAAATACAGTATCTACTTTTCTATCTATCAGACAGTGAGTCATGGTAGAGTTTCTGCTTAGGATACAAGAAAGGTAATTTGGAAAAAAATATAAACTATTTCACTGTTTAAATGAAAGTAAATCAATAGGATAATAGTGCTTAACGAAAGTCCTACGTTGGTCAGAGTGATATTCTGTTGTAGGTCCAGACAATTTATGAAAAGGCTTGAAGAAATAAACCCAGTCGCACAGAAGTAAATATACAGTACAAAACAGTAAAATATACAGCTCTAAAAATATGACATCTGTATTTTTAGTTGTAAGACTTTCTGCATATTGGTTGCAGGCATTATACATATACATCTCACATTAGTATGACTAACTAGTATGACTAATTAAAATTAGTAAGCCTGATTTAATGCTAAATATTGCAAAACTGCACCAATAAAGTATCAATATCCTTCACAGTCCCTGATATGAATGGCCCCTGTTGTGACTCTCCATTGTAACGGTCGTCGTATGAAGGAGAAGAGGACCAAGGTGCCGCATGGTATGTGTCCATATCTTTTAATAAAGAACTTGGAACACTGAACAAAAACAATAAACCGACAACCGAAAACAGTTCTGGCTGGTGCAGACACACAACAGAAAACAGAAAATAATCACCCACGAAACACAATATAGAAAACAGGCTACCTAAATATGGTTCTCAATCAGGGACAACGATTGACAGCTGCCTCTGACTGAGAACCATACCAGGCCAAACACAGAAATAGCAAATCATAGAAAAACTAACATAGACAATCCACCCAACTCACGCCCTGACCATACTAAAACAAAGACATAACAAAAGAACTAAGGTCAGAACGTGACATCCATATAAAATACATTGCCACCTTTAGCCCATCTGTAATCAGTGCATCTCTGAGCATATATCTGATCGCAGTGGATTATTGGCTTGGAATTCTGGGAGGGGATGCTGAAATGTCCTCAGGGCAACACTAGCCGAGCCGTATGGAGGATGGAGGAGAAACTCCCCATAATAACCCACTCTGTAGCATTCACTAAAGAAAGAGGAGAGAGAGGAGAGAGTGCAAATTACAACTCCCACAAAATAAATTCACCCATCACTGCCACAGAGAGAAGCAAAATACCACAAAAAACTGTGTCCTGAGACTGTTAAAGAAAGAGAGGGAAGGAAAAGAGAGAGAGAGAAGGAGGGAGAGAAGGGAGGGAGCGGGAGATGTCTCTCAAATTACTGTAAGCCCATTGATGAAGTGTCTCTCTCAAATGCCAAGGTAATTTATTTCATTAGAACATCCTGAGGTACCAGACTACACTTAGCACAAGCTGACATGGTGACATAATCAAGTCATGGCACAGATCCACAACGGAATTGTCACGACTTCCACCAAAGGTGGCTCCCCTGCCTCCCCTTGGTGGTCGTCGTCACTGGTCTACTAGCTGCCACCGATCCCTTTTTCCTTTTCTGTTTGTTATGTCTGTATTGATTTCACCTGTTCCTTGTTTGAGATTTGTTTTAGGGCTATTTAAGCCAGTTAGAACCGCCTGCTTTTGTGCGGGCTTGTTTTCTGTTTGTCTGTGGATGGTTGGGTGTAGTATGTTCTCTGACCTTTTTGGTGTCCTGTTTTGGGTCGGTCATATTTTGTTCGCCTGTTGTGTTGGCGTTGACCACTTACCCGTTTACCGAAATAGTCGGTTTTCTATGAATCCTCTAAGCCCCCACCTTTTATGGAGTCAGCAGGAGCAGCTGCACCCCCTCTCCCATCTATGGAGGATCCTTCACCGAATCGGGTCAGCGATGGATCAGATGATGGAGAGAATGGACCGATGGGAGAGGAGTGGCCTCCCTACCTTGTCTCCAGCTCCTCCTCCTCCTCAACCTACTCCTCCGGCGGCGTCCGGATCCAGCTCTCTTCGTCTCACGCCCCCAAGAGAGTACGATGGAGCGTCAGCTGGGTGCAAGGGGTTCTTGCTCCGGTTAGCTGTACCTGGCTACCGTTCGCTCAACTCCCTCTGGGGAGGAGAGCGTGAGCGTTCTCGTCTCCTGTCTGACGGGTCGAGCCCTGGAGTAGGCTAACGCAGTGTGGAATGGCCCAGACTCAGCAAGAGACCACTACCCAGAGTTCACCTGCCGGTTCCGGGCTGTGTTCAATCACCCACCAGAGGGCCGAGCGGCGGGTGAACGTCTGTTTCACCTTAGACAGGAGACGAGGAGCGCGCAGGACTTTGGGGCCCTGATGGAACACTACCGGTGTAGCCTCTGGGAGGACGTCCGCAGGGAGCTAGCTTAATCCCTATGGAGTTAGGGTGGGCCGCATCGAGGGGAACCAGAGGAGGCTCCTCCTGCACCAGTTGTGGTCGGAGAGGACACACTGCCGATCGTCTGGGAGTCGAGAGGGCAGGCAGAGCACTTCTCGGTCACCCCAGGTGAGTCTGCACCAGACTCACCCAGAGCTCCCTGTTGGTCACATGTTTTTACTAATCTCTTTCCCTGAGTTTTCTCCCTCTCGTGAGCATAAGGCGCTAGTCGATTCAGGCGCAGCTGGGAACTTTATGGATCACGTACCCGCGTTGAGGCTAGGGATTCCGCTGGTGCCTATCAATCAACCCTTCCCCATGCACTCCCTAGATAGCCCGACCGTTAGGGTCAGGGCTGGTCAGGGAGGCCACGGTTCCACTGGGCATGGTAATGCAGGGGGATCATGGGGAGCGGATTAGTCTCTACCTTATTGATTCACCTGCGTTTCCAGTGGTGCTGGGGATTCCCTGGCTGGCTAATCACAATCCTATGATTTTGTGGAAACAGGGGGCTCTCCAGGGGTGGTCAGAGGAGTGTTCGGTTAGATGTAGAGGAGTTTCCATCAGTGCCAGACCAGGTTTTCACTGTGCGCATTCCCTCAGAATATGTCGATTTGGCAATCGACTTCTGTAAGAAAAAGGCGACCCAATTACCACCTCATTGACGAGGGGATTGCGCATAAACCTTCAGGTAAACACTGCACTTCCCAGGGGTCCCATGTACCAGTTGTCACAGGAGGAGACAGTGGCTATGGAGACATATATCACTGAATCTCTGGGACAGGGGTACATTCGGCCCTCCACATCACCCGTCTCCTTGAGTTTCTTTTTAGCGAAGAAAAAGGATGGAGGTCTGCGTCCGTGCATTGATTATAGAGGTCTAAATTCCATCACAGTGGGCTTTACTTACTTGCTACCTCTCATCGCTACGGTGTTAGAATCATTTCACGGAGTGCGGTTTTTCACAAAACTGGACCTCAGGGGCGCATACAATTTGGTGCATATCCGGGAGGGAGATGAGTGGAAGACCGCGTTTAGTACCACATCTGGCCATTATGAGTACCTCGTCATGCCGTATGGGTTGAAGAATGCTCCAGCCTTCTTTCAATCTTTCGTAGACGAGATTCTCAGGGACCTGCACGGGCAGGGTGTGGTGTTGTATATCGATGATATCCTGATCTATTCCGCCCACACGTGTCGTGCATGTGTCTCTGCTGTGCAAAGTACTTGGGCGACTGCTGGAGCATGACCTGTACGTCAAGGCTGAGAAATGTGTGTTCTCCAAACAAGCCGTTTCCTTACTGGGTTATCACATTTCCACCTCTGGGGTGGTGATGGAGTGTGACCGCGTTTCAGCTGTGCATAATTGGCCGACTCCGACAACGGTAAAGGAGGTGCAGCGGCTTTTAGGGTTTGCCAATTACTACCGGAGGTTTATCCTGAGTTTTGGCCAGGTGGCTGCTCCCATTGCCTCACTGCTGAAGGGGGAGCCGGCGCGTTTGCGGTGGTCAGCGAAGGCGGACAGAGACTTTAGTTGTCTGAAGGAGCTGTTCACCGACACTCCCGTGCTGGCTCATCCGGGCCCCTCTTTGGCGTTCATAGTGGAGGTGGACGCATCTGAGGCTGGGGTTGGAGCCGTGCTATAACAGCGCTCGGGCACACCACCGAAGCTCCGCCCCTGCGCTTTCTTTTCGAGGAAGCTCAGTCCGTCGGAGTGAAACTATGACATGGGGGACCGGGAGTTGTTAGCAGTGGTCAAGGCACTGAAGGTGTAGAGACATTGGCTTGAGCACCCTTTCCATTGGAAAGCACCCTTTCCTCATCTGGACTGACCACCGTAATTTGGATTATATCCGGGCAGCGAGGAGACTGAATCTGCTTCAGGCAAGGTGGGCCATGTTTTTCACCAGATTTCAGTTTACCATCTCCTATAGGCCAGGTTCCCTTAATACTAAGGCTGACGCGCTGTCCCGTCTCTGACACCGAGGAGCGGTCCAACGATCCTACTCCCATCCTTCCAGCTTCATGTCTGGTAGCACCGGTGGTATGGGACATCGAGCGGGTGTTACGGTTGGAACCTGCGCCTACTCAGTGTCCAGCGGGTCGTCCGTACGTGCCGCTTGGTGTTCGTGATCAATTGATTCGGTGGGCCCATACGCTACCCTCTTCGGGTCATCCGGGGATTGAGAGGACAGTGCGGGGTCTTAGGGGGAAGTACTGGTGGCCCACTTTAGCTAAGGACATGAGGTTTTATGTCTCCTCCTGTTCGGTGTGCACTCAGAGTAAGGCTCCTAGACACCTGCCTAGAGGGAAGTTACAGCCCTTCCCCGTTCCACAAAGGCCGTGGTCTCATCTGTCAATGGATTTTCTCACGAACTTCCCCCGTCTCAGGGGAACACTACGATCCTGGTCGTTGTGGATCGGTTTTCTGCCATCTCATCCCGTTGTCCGGTCTCCCTACGGCCCTACAGACTGCGGAGGCCCTGTTTACCCACGTCTTCCGGCACTACGGGGTGCCTGAGGGCATCGTTTCTGATCGGGGTCCCCAGTTCACGTCCCGAGTGCGGAGGGCGTTTATGGAGCGTCTGGGGGTCTCGATCAGCCTGAACCTGGGTTTTCACCCCGAGAGTAATGGGCAGGTGGAGAAAGTGAACCAGGATGTGGGCAGGTTTCTGCGGTCGTATTGCCAGGACCGGCCTGGTGAGTGGGCGAGGTACGTCCCATGGGTGGAGGTGGCTCAGAACTCACTCCGCCACTAACATGTCACCTTTCCAGTGCATGTTGGGCTACCAGCCGGTCCTGGCACCGTGGCATCAGAGCCAGACCGGAACTCCTGCAGTGGAGGAGTGGTTGCAGCGCTCAAAGGAGACCTGGAGAGCCGTCCAGGAATCACTCAAGCAAGCTGGTGGGCGGCAGAAGAGGAGCGCTGACTGTCACCTCAGTGAGGCCCCCGTGTTCGCACCAGGGGGACCGGGCCTGGCTCTCGACCCGGAACCTGCCCCTCCGCCTGCCCTGCCGGAGACACACACACACACACACACACACACACACACTCTAATGCCACAGATGAGGCTTATGAACTGTGGTTCTAGCTGTGACTTCACTTTGAGTGCCCTCTGGAGTGCAGTAAGCATGGCGACAGCCTCAATAACGACTTCCATGTGAACAGCATAACACCTGTCACCTCAGATAAACCGCTGCCATAAAGAGTGGGAAGTGCTGATTAAAATTCAGCTATTGTTGGTGTTGATAGTTACTGCTCTGATCTGTCTGGTCCCTGTGACTGGACACTGTAGTCGTCTGTCACTGGCAGCCACAGCTCGGATTAGATGTGTCTTTCCTCTAGTTAACAGTTTGTCCCCATATGAACCTGTTTAATGCAACCCTGGTACTGTGATTTACTGCAAAGTCAATTCACAGTTAAATCCAATGCAGCGGGAGTCAATATAACACAGTACACTGACCAGACGCCTCTTGAACCACAATGTAGGTGGCAAAATGGTAAATAGTGAGAGTAATTACAAAATATTTAATTGGGGTGAACAAAAGGGAAAAGAATGGGCAGAAGCTGTTGTGATTAATGATTGATGAGTTTTTATTTATCTATTGATAAACTGGTCTCAGTTTCTGTTGTAAATATGAAATATATGGAAAATCGGACAGTTTTTTCAAGTTCACCTTTTCAGTTAAGTACAAATTCTTATTTTCAATGACGGCCTAGGAACAGTGGGTTAAATGCCTGTTCAGGGGCAGAACGACAGATTTGTACCTAGTCAGCTGGAGGGTTTGATCTTGCGTCCTTCCGGTTGCTAGTCCAACGCTCTAACCACTAGGCTACCCTGCCGCCCCGAATATTACAGTATGCATGAACATCAACTGTAGTCATGTTTACAACGATAGCAATGAATGAAAAACTCTCTCTCCTCTTGGCATGATAGCGTTGAACTAGCTTTATTTCACAAACGCCATCTATGCAGGATAGGCTCTTTTGAAAACCTACTTACACATGTTTCATAATGTGTCTGAGGGGGTGGAAAACGTCTCCATATCCCTGTGTAAATATCTGGTTTAGTTCTTTATCGGTCTACAGACAGCATTAATGAGCTGTCTGGAGCTATGCTAAACCAAATGAATGGGTTGGCCAGGGTAGGATAGAAGGCTCACTAAAAACACACTGAGCTTATGTATTCTAATACATTTACATGGTAGTTACGGCGTGCCGAAAGGATGCTGCTATGTTAACCATTTCCCAGGAAAGAGGCCATTTGAACTTTGAAATGTTTATGCAGCAGAATGCATAATACTGCTATCTGAAAGATGTTCCATTGTATATCTACGTACACATCCCCATGTCACACTATGCTATGCATAATAGCTACACCAAAACTAGAAATACCTCCTTGTTTTGAAAGAAACTCTAAAACAGCAAAAATATCAAATCATAGCCCCTTTTCTTTTGTGTTCAAATGTGTTTCGATTGGAAATATTCTGTCAGATTCTGTTGTCTACATGCCTTGTCTACAATCAGAGTATAGTTCCTTAGGAGTGGGAGAAAATGTACTGCCACTGAGCCCCTGAGACACTAAGGGTCTCTGGGGAGCAGAGAGGTCTTGTCCAAGTCTTGGAAAGATCTGGTAAGGGGGTGCAGATTGACCAGGTCAAAACGTTATCAATAAGGGGATGGACCTTGAGATCGAAGTCTGTGGAAGCCTGCATTTGAAGAAGCATCACAACTGTTGGGGGATCATATGATGCCATCTGTCTAAAGTAGGAATTTGACAACATGATAATGATGGCAAAGTTGTTTCCTACTACATACTTGCCTATTTTAGCAATGTCATCGTATTTCCAGGACACTATAGTGTATTTTAAACTAAACACTCTTTAGCCTCTGTCCAGAACGACTGAGCTTATCACGACTTTTGGGCACCACTATGGTGCTGCCAGCAGAGGGCCGTTTGAGAACGTTCATAGCCATATCTTGCGCCGGCTTCGCGGTGTCCTGATCAGACAGTCTGGCGTTCAGACCTTCGAGGAAAGGGTCTGAATCTTTAGGTCTGAATCTTTAGGCTAGCCTAGGACTGAACTCGAGGACAGGGATTTCCCCTCTAGCTGGATTTGAAAGAGTGAGTTTGAAGTGTCACAAAGTAAAGGGAGAAGTGAGATGACTCACATACATCACAGGTCTATTTCAGATATGCCTCCAAAATATCAATGTGAGTAACTGCAAAGGATTCTGGGAAGTTTCACTGACAACAAATCAATCCCAATATGGTGGTAGGTAGTAGTCTCGTTGTTGTAGGTCTGTAGTGGTTAAGTGGACCATGCTGTTATAGTGAATATATGTACTAGTCAAAGTATAGGAGATGTTGTAAATGTTACTCAGTAAATGTCAACATAACTAACATCTTGTACATAATTAAAAATAAACTCACAGTCACATTGGAGATCATTTTATAATGTGGACAATCATATTAGGGTGTTCAGTAAATTTCAACATAACTAACTTCTTGTACATATTTCTCATGTTTAAAAACAAACTTTAAGTCACAATGGAGATGAATTTATAATCTTGGACAATAATTCTAGGGTCAGGAATGTTGCAGTTGTCACGGTCGTGTGGAGAGACGGACCAAAGCGCAGCGTGATTGGAGATCCACATCTTTATTTTTAGTAAAATTTTAAACAAACCAAGAAACAAACAATGACCGTGCAGTACTGTAATGCTACATGCACTCACATAAAAACAATATCCCACAAAGCAGGTGGGAGAAAGGGCTTCCTAAATATGATCCGATTACCAGCTGCCTCTAATTGGGAACCATACAACCCAGCCATATAGAAAATCAATGACTAGAACACCCCCCTAGTCACACTCTGACCTACACACCATAGAGAACTGAGGGCTCTCTATGGTCAGGGCGTGACCGCAGTTGTAAGGAATATATAACAATACCTTCACTGTAATGACAATGTACATGCCTATATAATAACCATGTAAATACATGGTGTACGCTTCCCTTAATATAAAGAGGGACTGCAAAATTGTTTCTATTCTGGAGAGTAAAACAGAATGCCAGTTGTTGTACACTCTTTAAAAATAAAATATTTCACTGAGTAAAATATGCATTAACAATGTCTCTCTCTTCTCTGAATACATACATATCTGTGTGCGGGAGTTTTTTTCCTTAACTGACAAGAACATTTCCAATGTCCTGAATCAGCATAACTAAGTGTAATTAACACAAAAATGAATGCTTGGTTAAAAATTAAAGGCTATATCATTTCTTATTATCAGGTGATTTAATGTTAATTTCCTCCATTATAAACGGTCATCTGGCTCCATCTGCTCCACTCCAGTGTTTATCAGTGGTGGAGACGTGGAGCAGTATCATGGTATCAGACAGGTGTGAAGAGAAACAGCAAAAGAAGGGTACATTACTATACCCAAGGTAGGAAGTTACTGCCAACCAATCTGCTTAGCTACACAGCTATGTACCACCCAACCGTCCATATAAGGTAGACACAAGCATACAGTGCATTAGGAAGGTATTCAGACCCCTTTTCCTTTTCCACATTTCCATTTTTTTTAAACATTTACATAAGAATTCAAACCCTTCACTCAGTACTTTGTTTAAAACCTCTTATGGGTCCCTTCACGTGACAATCCCTTTAGCGGGATCGATTGGACAACATCCAGTGAAATAGCAGCGTGTCAAATTCAAACTACAGGAATATCAATATTCAACATTCACGAAAATATATGTGTAATACATCAAAATAAAGCTTAACTTCTTGTTAATCCGATGTTAACAAGAAGATGTTGTTAGTCAGATTTCAAAAAGGCTTTACGGTGAAAGCAGACCATGCGATTATCTGAGGACAGTGCCCCGCATACAAACACATGAAAATCAGATTTCAACCAGCGCAACAAAAGTCAGAAATAGCGATATAATTCATGCCGTACCTTTGAAGATCTTCTTCTGTCAGCACTCCAAAATGTCCCAGAAACTTCACAAATGGTCCTTTTGTTCGATAATATCCTTCTTTATGTCCCAAAAACTTTTATTTATTTGGCACGTTTGATTCAGAAATACACCGGTTTCAACTCGCCCAAAATGCCTACAAAGTATCTAATAAGTTACCTGTAAACTTGGTCCAAACATTTCAAACAACGTTCCTAATCCAACCTCAGGTACCCTAAAACTTAAATAATCGATTAAATTTAAGACGGAATAAACTGTTTCTACTACAGGATAAAAACAACGTGAAGAGCGTTCCAGTTCATGCGCACCAAAACAGTGGAGTCCACCTGGAGTGACACTTACAAAGAACAGCAATACTTCTTAATTTCTCAAAAGAAAAACATCAACCAATTTCTAAAGACTGTTGACATCTAGTGGAAGCCATAGGAACTGCAACGAGGTTCCTCATAAATAGGGCTTTCAATAGAAATCCATTGGGAAACACAATGACCTCCATTTTTTTTCCCCTGGATGGATTGTGCTCGGGGTTTCACCTGCCAAATCAGTTCTGTTATACTCACAGACATTATTATAACGGTTCTAGAAACTTCAGAGTGTTTTCTATCCAAATCTACTAATTATATGCATATCCTAGCTTCAGGGCCTGAGTAGCAGGCAGTTTACTTTGGGCACGCTTTTCATCCGGACGTGAAAATACTGCCCCCTAGCCCAAAGAGCCTAAGCACCTTTGGCAGCGATTACAGCCTTGAGTCTTCTTGAGTATGACACTACAAGCTTGGCACGCCTGTATTTGGGGAGTTACTCCCATTTTTCTCTGCAGATCCTCACAAGCTCTGTCAGGTTGGGTGGGGAGCGTTGCTGCACAACTATTTTCAGGTCTCTCCAGACATGTTAGATCGGGTTGAAGTCCGGCTCTGGCTGGGACACTCAAGGACATTCAGAGACTTGTCCCGAAGCCACACCTGTGTTGTCTTGGCTTTGTGCTTAGGGTTGTTGTCTTGTTGGAAGGTGAACCTTCCCTTCCCTGACTAGCCTCCCTGTCCCTGCCGCTGAAAAATATCCCCACAGCATGATGCTGACACCACCATGCTTCACCGTAGGGATGGTGCCAGGTTTCCTCCAGACGTGACGATTGGCATTCAGGCCAAAGAGTTCAATCTTGGTTTCATCAGACTAGAGAATCTTGTTTCTCATGGTCTGAGAGTCTTTAGGTGCCTTTTACTGAGGAGTGTCTTTGGTCTGTCCAGTGCTGCAGAGATGGTTGTCCTTATGGAAGGTTCTCCCATCTCCACAGAGGAACTCTAGAGCTCTGTCAGAGTGAGCATCGGGTTCTTGGTCGCCTCCCTAACCAAGGCCCTTCTCCGCCAACTGCTCAGTTTGGCCGGGCAGCCAGCTCTAGGAAGAGTCTTGTTGGTTCCAAACGTCTTCCATTTAAGAATGATGGTGGCCACTGTGTTTCCTCTGGGTACTTCAATGCTGTATAATTTTTTTGAACCCTTCCCCAGATCTGTGCCTCGACACAATCCTGTCTCGGAGCTCTACGGACAATACCTTCAACCTCATGGCTTAGTTTTTGCTCTGACATGCACTGTCAACTGTGGGACCTTATATAGACAGATGTGTACCTCTCAAAATCATGTCCAATCTATTGAATTTACCACGAGTGTACTCCAATCAAGTTATGTAAAGATCTGAAGGATGATCAATGAAAACAGAATGGAGCTGAGCTCAATTTAGAGTCTCATAGCAAAGGGTCTGAATACTTATAGATATTTCTGTTTTCTAAAAACTTGTTTTCACTTTGTCATTATAGGGTATTGTGTGTAGATTGCTGAGGAATAGTTTTTATTTTGTCCATTTTAGAATAAGGATGTAACGTAACAAAATGTGGAAAAAGTCAAGTGGTCTGAATTCTTTCCGAAGGCACTGAACACTGTAACGGTTCTGTTGTGGTGAAGGAGAGTCGGACCAAAATGCAGCGTTGTGATGATTCATGTTATTTTAATAAAGGAAAAACTATACATGAATAAAATAATGAAAATGTGAAAACCGAAACAGTCCTATCTGGTGCAAACACAGAGACAGGAACAATCACCCACAAACACACAGTGAAACCCAGGCTACCTAAATATGGTTCCCAATCAGAGACAATGACTAACACCTGCCTCTGATTGAGAACCATATCAGGCCAGACATAGAAATAGACAAACTAGACATGAAACATAGAATGCCCACTCAGCTCACACCCTGACCAACCAAAACATAGAAATATACAAAGTAAACTATGGTCAGGGTGTGACAGAACACCAAGAGATAATACAAAATAAGTCATTAAATTACTCAGTATGTTTTAGGAAACAGTGATATTTCCGTTGAATCCTTAAGATTTTGATATAATCTTGTACAGTCATTAGATTGCTCACCAGGAAGGTTAGATAGGTATAGAATATAAGTCTTAAAATTAACCCTAAAACAGAATTCTTCATGACCTTAATAATGCTGAACTTAATTCCTGTTATTGAATACTCCCAACAAAAACACAAGAATACAGTTTCGATAGACCTTTTTGATCAACAAGTTAAAATGTAACACTGTGAAGTCTAAGCAGTGCTGTTAGAAGAATGTCAAAACACTTCAAAGTTGTGTTTCGATGTAAGCTTTCTGAGAGATTTCTTCACAAGTGTAAGATTGCAAACTTTCTTAAAATTCGTTTTCTCCTGCAAACAGCAAGGAAAGATCAGCTTTGCTGTCTTGATGTCTGGCGCTAATCTCATTTTAGCTGTCATGGCCAAAAGCATGTTTAGGGGAAATCTAAGCCATACTCTGGATAACCCCAACAGCTGATGAAACTAACAGTGTAATCCCCCATCTTATAAAAGTTCATATACCAATAACAAAGAGTGTTCCAAACCCCATTGCCAATAACAAGTTACATATCCGTCACACAAGACTCCTCCGCTCTGGTCCCTTCTCCGTGCCACCCAGACCACTCCCAGACAGTACTAGCAAAATGCTTGCTTGAAAATGTGTTTTTTTGCAAAAAAAGCTATTTTTGTTTTTTCCCCCAACCTTTTCATGGAAAACTATTACAGTAAGAAACTTAATTGTTACCCAGAAATTATTTGATATTGATGTAAAAAATGGGCATTGGGCTTTTAAGCCTTACC
Source organism: Oncorhynchus kisutch (assembly GCF_002021735.2). Lineage (NCBI taxonomy): Eukaryota > Metazoa > Chordata > Actinopteri > Salmoniformes > Salmonidae > Oncorhynchus > Oncorhynchus kisutch. The sequence continues at coordinate 38,296,671 of NC_034191.2, forward strand.
AATTATGAGTTACACAAGACCAGATGTATGAATAGCTAACACAATTTCTACACAGACTATCTGCATTGACCATTTTATATTATTTAAATTTCTGCACTGACACTATGCACAATCACAGGACTCCACACTTCAATACACACACAAACGTAATTGACACACACAGATGACATGCACACACATTCATACAGACTCCACACACATCATATATGCTGCCGCTACTCTGTTTATCATATATCATGATGCCTAGTCACCTAACCCCTATACTGTAAATATCTACCCCTACAATACCACTCCATTATCCCTGCACATTGTAAATATGGTATTGCCACTGAACCTGGAACTGACCCTGAATATACAGTGCTTACTTACTTTCTCGTGTTTTTCTTATTTCTATTTCTCATGTGTTTTTGTTCTACTTTACTATACAGTATAATATATATTTTCACGACTGATATTTGATTTCTATATTGTTGGGAAAGAGCTTGCAAGAAAGGCATTTCACTGTACTTGTGCATATGACAAAATGTGAAACTTGAGATGCACTCTGTAACCAAGTTTCAATCCAACTGTTTCCATGTGAACACAATCCTATTGGGGAAAAAGTTCACAACATAAGCATTGGATACAACAAAGGTTTTGCATTACATTTTGCCTGGAGTAGTAGTGGAAAAAGTTCCCAATTGTCATACTTGAGTGAAAGTAAAGACACCTTAATAGAAAATAACTCAAGTAAAAGTGAGTCACCCAGTAAAATACTACTTGATTAAAAGTCTTTGGTTCTAAATAAACTTAAGTATCAAAAGTAAAAGTATAAAACATTTCAAATTCCTTATTAAGCAAAGCAGAAGGCACCATTTTCTTGTTTTTAACATTTATGGACAGCCAGGGGCACACTCCAACTTACTTTACAAACGATGCATGTGTTTAATGAGTCCGCCAGATCTGAGGCAGTAGGCATGACCAAGTGTTTCTTGATAAGTGATTGAATTGGACCATTTTCCTGTCCTGCTAAACATTCAAAATGTATGGAGTAAAAAGTACATTATTTTCTTTAGGAATGTAGTGAAGTAAAAGTAAAAGTTGTGAAAAATATAAATAGTAAAGTAAAGTACAGATACCCAAAAAAACTACTTAAGTAGTACTTTAAAGTATTTTTACTTAATTACACCACTGGCCGAGAGTGTATCCTTGAAAGAATAGCACAAAGATTGTCATAGATGAGAATTCATATTATTCACTCTTTTTTATTGAAATTCCCTCCTGACAAGAATAGTTGATAGAGTTTAAGTATACTATTCCTTATGGAGTGCTACAATCAGTGTGTACCTGTTGCACTGGATAGGGGACTGACCTGGGGAGACTTGACACCTGTTCAGTGACTCACAGATTAATAACATTGAACGGGGTCAACAAGGGGTTAAAGTCCTTTTCGCAAAACAGCAGATTAAATTCAATTTTCAGGGTTTGCACTTTTGCATGACAATTCTTGTCATTTTTAAGGGAAATTGAAATTGAGCACGAGGAACACTTTAATGAAGGGACAATTGCTATTGTATACTTGGAGGACAACCACGCCTGTTTTCTCACTGTTGCTGTGAAATTAGAGAGCCATCTATTGCTACAGTTTCCTGAACATTATAACTAAGATTAAACATTATCAAAAGACAAGATTCATTTAATCATAGTACTACAATATGTTTCTACCTTTTTTTGTAATTAGTAGGCCTAAGCATCGGGTAAACATTTTGTTAAGCATTCTAATGTGCTCAGCTTGATACCTTTTGGAAAATGTAAGAGGAAATATTATATTAACTTGCAAACACTTAGTAGTTATTACCTTCATAAATCAAAGTAGTGTTCTCCTCTGGTAGATTCAAACAAACCAACATTGTAAATGTGAGTGGAACCTATTTTCTTTGGACACAGAGAAGCCATCCTGTTTCCCTCTACTTCATACATGTTGGATTGGGTCTTTTCTTTGAAGCCTTGGTGGTGGTACAAGATAAGAAGTGCCAACCTTAATAATAAACGTAAGAGTGGTGGCCTCATATCATACAGGGATCAACACCAAACATGGCAAACATTGGGGAAGCACCTTGTACCTTGAAGTGAATACCAACTCTGTACGTTGTTATATCACTGAATATGTCTGGAATTAACATCTTCACAGGGGCCTTGTGTAGAAATATTTGATCTCGCAAGATTTATGCAATAGCAGATTTTTGAATGGTGGACATAACGAGGATTTCAGACACATTGGGTAGTAAAAGGGGGTGGTTGTTGTTGTGGAAATATCAGATGGAAAGGGGAACTGGAGACTGACTAGAACCTAGGGATATTTGTAATGGTGATTTATAATGATGTGGGAATGTACAAATACGACGTATGAGTGACATCGTATTCACTTGCAAAGTTAACCCAGCATATGGAGCATTAGTGTGCTGTTGACAGAAACGGATCATCATTTGTCAGATAAAAGACACAAAATTCAATTTAATAACTTGAAAGAAATCAGTGACATCTAACTTCAGAGCAAATTGGATTTGCGCTATCACCGTCATCTTAATTTAATGTTGCCAATTCTTTGAAATATCAATGCTTCTTGGAAAGGCCATATTTCTAATTGTTTGTCTATTTTCATATACATACCAAGATGTAAAGCCTATATTGGTTTATATTACCTGTCATCCGATGTATTAATATGATTTTAAGAAGCTGACATCTCATATTAAACTGAAGTAATCAACTTGTTTGTCACCTCAGACAGTTTCAACCAAGGTTTTTATTCCACAAAACAGTGTCCCATTTTACATTCATCACTTCTTAGTAAGAATAATGTATATTTTCAAATCAAAGATGATGATGTATCATTGTCCCCAGGGAATGTGAAACTAGTCCATCTACCATGACATTCTCCAGTCACACCGGAACCCTCAGTTGGTTTCTCATCAAGGAGAATTACACAATCTGCAAATGCTTCAATAGGCTCTGTGTCTATGAAGAGTGGAGGTGACCCTGAAAATGATTGACTTTTCTCCCCTCGTTACTTGCCACGTCAACTCTAGAGGAATAATGTGTGTTAGAGGTTAGAGATCTATTTACTAAACCTGGAGGGTTTTGCATATTCAGATCATGGCAAACAGTCTGGACTGTGAAATAGGAAATATTTGAGTCTTAATAAGCAGGACTGAGTACATTCTTGAAGAACTCAGTTAAATGGCTCCACTGAGTGTTGGCTTTCCACTTGAGTATGTCCATCAAATAGACTACTCCAGATTGGGTTTAGCGTGATGGAGAGTACTAATTGAGGTTTGAAGGGTATGCACAAGCACTTCAGAGCCATTTCTGCTTCAAATCAGGGGATAAACACATCAAAATCCTCTCCAACAAAACAGACATACCCAAGTCAATCAGAGAGGAAAACAAACCGGTTCATGTTCTTCTCTTCAGACAATGGAACACACAGCCTCCAACTTCCAGTGGGTTTGGAAAACATCACATCCTAAAACCTAGGTCTCAACCAAACACTTCAAATCAACTCGTACAAGGCTATAAATCATTATCACTGAAAAGCTCATCTCAATGTTATTTATTTTTGTATGGCGTTTGCCATCCTAATAAAATGCACATGTCAAAATGACATGGAATAGCAGTTGACACAGTATGGGCTCACCAAACAGAACTAACGGTCAAAAAGAATTGTGCTTTTCTCATGAAAGAAAAAGTACTCTTAATTTTTATTTAACCACACTCTATCTTGGTGTAAGCCTTTTCCTCAAGAGAGCTGTCTAGACCACCAGATTGCTTTACACAATGACACTACATAAACATTGCTTTGTCAGATTTTAATCCAGCCGACTGTGCTTGATATAGTTATGCACAGTAGAGATGTGGTTTACATCAACACTGTGGTCAGACAGCCAAGGAAGTGGAAGGGAAAGAACACAGAGGGACCAAAACCAACCACACTTCCCCTGGCAGAGATCCAAGTGAGTGATGTAATAGCAAGGTTGAAATCACAGCACCCTGGATCAAACAGTTCTCACATGCTCTGAACGGTCAAATGTTAACCCTGTGAAAATACTAGTGTAGACTCTCATATAGTACGTGGTCACAGCAGAAGCTCAGGTGTACTGTCCCATGTGTGTCATGTAACATGTGTCATTCATGCTGTAAGAGCAGTTGTCCAGGCCACATTGTACTCATCATGGAAAAGCTCTACACTCAAGTGCCTTCATAGGACACTGAACAGCGGGGAGCGAGAAGACCGCTATTGGGGGGGAGTGAGGAGACTGCGATTGTGAATCAATGGAGAAAATCCCCCTTGAGGATTAATCTCTTTGCCTCCCAAGAACACAGACAGAGCTACCCCACAGGTGGTCTCCATAACACCCTGAGCATGTTGCATGCATAAAACCCAATCTACATTGTGTTTTATGCTGCGATTGTAACCAAGTGGGAATTTACCAGCTGTAAAGTCGTAAATACCCGTTAGATACAATCACATGCTTTGAACTCGTCGAGAAACGCTGATTGGCTAATGGCGTAAATCCTTAAACTAAAAGTACAGCTTTCATACTTGTAAACAAATATAATTGCTTTTTCTGAAAACTATTTTCATGTTGCATTTAAATGTGAAAAATCCTGTTTTTGAGGTTGTTTCCTTAGTAGGTGACGTCAGAGGTCAGCATGTGGGAGAAGTGGGAGCTCAGGATGATAGACGAGTTTCCCACTAGTAATTACCAGTTGGAGGGCCGTTCAAGTGGATTTTTCCCAGTCATATGTGGTAAACTCCCACTTGGTTACGAACGTAGCACTGATCTCAATTAACCCAGAATGTAATCTGGTCATTTTTGGAATCCCTTATGTGTTACAAATTGAGAGTTCGGGCAAAAACAAAGTCCCCACCCTTTCAAAGGGAAGCTCAGCCAAATATCTCAATAAAATCAAAAAGGTCCGCCAAAGCAAACACCTAATTAAAATGTATTCATATGAATGCTGTGAGTACTTATTACAGTATTACAGTATTATAGACACTATGTCCTGGTATTCCCTATAATCTTCCTATGACAACTCAGGATATGACCCAGATCCAGACACAGGAGGCGGATAGTTCGGTTCTCAGAATATTCATTATAACAAAGGGGCAGGCCAATGGCAGATAGGGGAAGGCAGAGGTGCGTAATCTAAGGCAGAGTCAAGAAGGAACAAAACGGCAGGCAGTGTCAGGACAGGCAGAAGGTCGGAACCAGGAAGGCTAGAAAACAAGAACTTGAGAACTGGAGAAACGGGAAGCACGCTGGTAAGAGATGACAAAACAAGATGAACTGGCAACAGACAAACAGAAAACGCAAGTATAAATACACAGGGGATAATGGGGAAGAATAGGAGACACCTGGTGGGGGGTGGAGGCAAGCACAAGACAGGTGAAACAGATCAGGGTGTGATACTTCTATGTTGAAAAAAACCTTACCTTCTTTTTCTTTCTAACTTTATTGATAGATTTTCAGATATAAGAACAGAAAAACAGTACAGCCCCAACCCCTCATTCCCCCATCCATCCACCCACCCACCCCTTCCTCTCATCTCTCCCTCCCTTCTCATCCATTCCTCCCTCCACCCCACCACCAAGGCATCATACGAAGATATCACAGAAAAGTAAATGAAATCAGACAAACACAAACAGTAATAGAAACAGAAACAATGGAAAAGGTTACATGAAAATACAACTCGGCATCATAATTATAGTTGAGTCTCTTCAGCACAATATATGGCCACTAGAACAGACATGACTGCTTACAAAAATATACAAGTTCCACTAAATAAAAGACAGGCTCTCCATGTATTGTATTAATGGAGACCAGGTTAAGTCAAACCTTTTGTCGGGACCCAAGCACAGTGTACCTAACCTTCTCCAGAGGCAGAGATGACATCACCTCCTTATCCCACTGCATAAAGGAGGGCAGCTTTGCAGACTTCCTGTGAAAGAGGACAAGGTGGCGAGCTACAGTAACATCGAGGGAAATGCTATCGCATTCGTCTGATGCGTGGTAACATTCTGATCTAGGGGAAGTACACTAAAAATGGCAGTGAATGGGTTGGGGCTAACAGTTGTATTAGACATACAGTGGGGAGAACAAGTATTTGATACACTGCCGATTTTGCAGGTTTTCCTACTTACAAAGCATGTAGAGGTCTGTAATTTTTATCATAGGTATACTTCAACTGTGAGAGACGGAATCGAAAACAAAAATCCAGAAAATCACATTGTATGATTTTTAGGTAATTAATTTGCATTTTATTGCATGACATAAGTATTTGATACATCAGAAAAGCCAACCTTAATATTTGGTACAGAAACCTTTGTTTGCAATTAGAGATCATACGTTTCCTGTAGTTCTTGACCAGGTTTGCACACACTGCAGCAGGGATTTTGGCCCAGTCCTCCATACAGACCTTCTCCAGACCCTGGGCAATACAGACTTTCAGCTTCCTCCAAAGATTTTCTATTGGGTTCAGGTCTGTAGACTGGCTAGGCCACTCCAGGACCTTGAGATGCTTCTTACGAAGCCACTCCTTAGTTGCTCTGGCTGTGCGTTTCGGGTCGTTGTCATGCGTGGTCACAGCAGAAGCTCAGGTATACTGTCCCATGTGTGTCATGTAACATGTGTCATGCTGTAAGAGCAGTTGTCCAGGCCACATTGTACTACTCATGGAAAAGTGCTACACTCAAGTGCCTTCATAGGACACTGAACAGCGGGGAGCGAGAGGACCGCTATTGGGGGGGAGTGAGGAGACTGCGATTGTGAATCAATGGAGAAAATGCCCCTTGAAGATTAAATCCCCCTTGAGGATTAATCTTTGCCTCCCAAGAACACAGACAGAGCTACCCCACAGGTGGTCTCCTTAACACCCTGAGCATGTTGCATGCATAAAACCCAATCTACATTGTGTTTTTTGCTGCGATCGTAACCAATGTATCAGCTTTAAAGTCGTAAATACCCGTTAGATGCATTCACGTGCTTTGAACTCATCGAGAATCGCTGAGACTCAAAATTTTGCTCAGGTGCATCCTGTTTCTATTGATCGTCATTTAGATGTTTTTACAACTTGATTGAAGTCCACCTGTGGTAAATTCAAATGATTTGACAAGGCACACACCTATCTATATAAGGTCCCACAGTTGACAGTGCATGTCAGAGCAAAAATCAACCCATGAGGTTGAAGGAATTGTCCGTAGAGCTCCGAGACAGGATTGTGTCGAAGCACAGATCTGGGGAAAGGTACCAAAGCATTTCTGCAGCATTGAAAGTCCCCAAGAAACACAGTGGCCTCCATCATTGTTAAATGCAAAAACTTTGGAACCACCAAGACTCTTCCTAGTGCTGGACGACTGGCCAAACTGAGCAATCGGGGGAGAGGGACCTTGGTCAGGGCGGTGACCAAGAACCCGATGTTCACTCTGAAAGAGTTCTAGATTTCCTCTGTGATGATCAAATGAAATCAAATTGTATTTGTCACATGCCCCGAATACAACAGGTTTCACCTTAGAGTGAAATGCTTACATACAAGCCATTAACGAACAATGCTTTAAGAAGTTAAGAGAAACGTATATAGTAAAAAATAGATGAGTAAAAAAAAAGCCAAACATAAAAGTAAGAAATAATTAAACAGCATCAGTAAAATAACAATAACGAGGTTATTGTAACGGTTCTCTAGTTGAAGGAGAGGCGGACCAAAATGCGGCGTGATGATGATTCATGTTTGTTTAATGAAGAAAAAACTATACGTGAATAAACTAACGAAAACAATAAATGTGAGAACTCAAAACAGCCCTATCTGGTGCAAACACAAAGACAGGAACAATCACCCACAAACACACAGTAAAACCCAGGCTACCTGCCAACACACTGACTCAACTCCAGCCACTTTAATAATGGGAATTGATGGGAAATGATGTAAAATATATCACTAGCCACTTTAAACAATGCTACCTAATATAATGTTTACATACCCTACATTATTCATCTCATATGTATACATATATACTGTACTCTATATAATCTACTGCATCCTTATGTAATACATGTATCACTAGCCACTTTAACTATGCCACTTTGTTTACATACTCATCTCATATGTATATACTGTACTCGATACCATCTACTGTATCTTGCCTATGCCGCTCTGTACCATCACTCATTCATATATCTTTATGTACATATTCTTTATCCCCTTACACTGTGTATAAGACAGTCGTTTTTTGGGGAATTGTTAGTTAGATTACTTGTTGGTTATTACTGCATTGTCGGAACTAGAAGCACAAGCATTTCGCTACACTTGCATTAACATCTGCTAACCATGTGTATGTGACAAATAAATTTGATTTGATTTGATTTTACCTAAATATGGTTCCCAATCAGACACAATGACTAACACCTGCCTCTGATTGAGAACCATATCAGGCCAGACATAGAAATAGACAAACAAGACATCCAACATAGAATGCCCAACCAGATCACACCCTGACCAACCAAAACATACAAAGCAAACTATGGTCAGGGTGTGACAGTACCACCATGTCTTGATATGCTTGGACCATGTTAGTTTGTTGGTGATGTGGACACCAAGGAGCTTGAAGCTCTCAACCTGCTCCACTACAGCCCCGTCGATGAGAATGGGGGCGGGTCTTTATGGTAGAGTGGCCAATCTTGATGAAACCAAGATTGATATTTTTGGCCTGAATGTCAAGCTTCATGTCTGGATGAAACCTGGCACCATCCCGACGTTGAAGCATGGTGGTGGCAGCATCATGCTGTGGGGATGTTTTTCAGTGGCAGTGACTGGGAGACTAGTCGGGATCGAGGGAAAGATGAACGGAGCAAAGTACAGAGAGATCCTTGATTAAAACCTGCTCCAGACCTCAGACTGGGGTGAAGGTTCACCTTCCAACAGGACATGCCTCAAGATTACCTGGCCTCCTTGCTGTCCCCAGTCCACTTGGTCGTGCTGCTCCAGTTTCAACTGTTCTGCCTGCGGCTATGGAACCCTGTTCACTGGACGTGCTACCTTGTCCCGGACCTGCTGTTTTCGACTCTCTACCGCTCCTGCTGTCTCTAACTCTGAATGCTCGGCTATGAAAAGCCAACTGACATTTATTCCTGAGGTGCTGGTAATCTATGAACGTTTGAACATCTTGACCATGTTATGTTATAATCTCAACCCGACACAGCCAGAAGAGGACTAGCCACCCCTCAGAGCCTGGTTCCTCTCTAGGTTGCTTCCTAGGTTTCTGCCTTTTTAAGGGAGTTTTTCCTATCCACCGTGTTTCTACATCTGCATTGCTTGCTATTTGGTGTTTTAGACTGGGTTTCTGTATAGCACTGTGTGACATCGGCTGATGTAAAAAGGGCTATATAAATAAATGTGATTGATTGATTGACAACGACCCTAAGCACACAGCCAAGACAACGCAGGATTGTTTTTGGGACAAGTCTCTGAATATCCTCGAGTGGCCCAGCCAGAGCCCGGACTTGAACCTGATCGAATATTCTGGAGAGACCTGAAAAGAGCTGTGCTGCGACGCTCCCCATCCAACCTGACAGAGCTGGAGATGATCTGCAGAGAAGAATGGGAGAAACTCCACAAATACAGGTGTGCCAAGCTTGTAGCGTCATACCCAAGAAGACTCAAAGCTGTAATCGCTGCCAAAGGTGCTTCCACAAAGTACTGAGTAAAGGGTCTGAATACTTTCGTAAATGTACAATTACATTTTTGGGTTATCAATACACTTGCAAAAAATTCTAAAAACCTATTTTTGCTTTGTCATTGATAAGGCTGTAATGTAACAAGATGTGAAAAAAGTCAAGGGGTTTGAATACTTTCCTAATGCACTGTAAGGACACCTTGTGAATTATGTCGTCCATGTATTCCCTTAATCCTCTCCTCCATCCGCAGGGCTGTAGCAAACCCTCAATAGCCATATCAAATAGGAAAGGGGATAAACAACAACCATACCTGGCCCCCCTGTGGAGAGGGAATTGGCTGGAGGTAACATTGTTGGTGCAAACAGAAGCCACTGGGGACAAGTACAAAAACTTAATCCAGGAAAGGAATGACGGGCCAAACCCAAATCTCTCTAGTACTGTAAATAGATATTCCCACTCTACCCGGTCGAAAGCCTTCTCAGCATCAAGAGAGATGACGACCTCTGGCTGTTGATTTGAATTGGCAGAACAGAGAACATTAAATAGCCAGCGCATATTATAGAACGATTGCCTACCTGAGATAAATCCCGTTTGGTCAGAGTTAATTATGTTAGGCATCACTCTGTCTAGAATTTTATAAATCGCAGCACAAGAGACTTATAGGGTGGTTTGAACCACAGTCTAGGGGATTCTTGTCCTTTTAAAGAAAAACCGAAATAGTCACCAGGGTAAGTGTCTGGGGCAGTTTCTGATTAGAAAGGATTTCATTGTACATTGAGCTGATGATAGGGGATAGTTTGGAGGAGAATACTTTATACAATTGAATAGGGAAGCCATTAGGCCCAGGAGCTTTACCGCTCTGCATGGACTGGAGGGCCCGAGTAGCTCCCGAGTGGTGCAGCAGTCTAAGGCACTGCATCTCAGTGCTAGAAGTATCACTACAGTCACCATGGTTCGATTCCAGGCTGTATCACAATCGGCTGTGATTGGGAGTCCCATAGGGCAGCGCACAATTGCCCCAGCGTCGTCCGGGTTTGGCCGGTGTAGGCTGTCATTGTAAATAATATTTTTTTCTTAACTGACTTGCCTAGTTATATGAATCACTTATAGAGGCATTCATGTTATTTTGTTCATCTGAAATGAGGCAGAGGATGTCCAGATTGTGTAGAAATGCGGAAGAGCCTCTGACGAGTAAAGAGCAGAGTAGAATTTTTTTAATTGATTGTTGATTTCTTTGGGATTGGTCGAAGATAAATCAGCTGCAACAAAGATTGCAGTTATGGTGCTGCTAGCAGAGGATTGTCTAAGCTTGTGAGATAACTTGCCAGCTTTCTCTCCGTGTTCATGCCTGGACTTAAACAGAAACTGCTCCGTTTCTTTGGTGGAAAGCTTGTCAAATTCTGATTGGTGTAACAGTCTCTCTTTGTAGAGTTCATGAGTCACAGAAGAGACATATCGGTTGTTCACATCTAGAATGAGTTGAGATATCTCCAATAACCGTTTAGTGCGCTGTTTGTTGTCAAAAGCTGTGTATGATATGCTTTTTGTCACATCTGCTCCTGCCACACCCCCTAGTGGACATCCAGTGTCTCCTTGTCCTGCAGCCATTCCCCCAGTTCCTTCTCCCTCTCTCTTTGTGTATGATTGTGTGGTTGGATACAGGTGTGCTGGAGTCAGAGCAGTTCCCAACCAGCTGCAACCCGTTCCATAATCAAGACCTCTACAAATACTCAGTCCTGCTACTTCCACTCTGCCAGATTGTAATCTCCGTTAAGTCAGTCATGCGTCTAGCTATTTATTATTATTTAAGTGCCTGTATCCTGCTGTGCCTGTTTCCTTGTCTGATGCGGTTTGTCCTCTCACTGCATTTTTGCCACTCTGGCTCCTGTCTCCTGTTCCACCTCTCACCACCCTGCTACCCTCTTCTGGATTCAACTCCCCACCACTCCTTTGGATTCCCCTCAGGACCTGTTTACCCTGTCCCAACCCAGCTCACTCCAACCTCAGCCTCCACATTTGGTTTCCTACAACTCATCTGAGCCTCCCTGGATCTGCCCTTCATCTTTCCGTGTGTAACAATAATATTCTTGGTTCATTCATCCCTGTTTCCTGGTCTGAGTCTGCTCTTGGGTTCCCCTGTTCTGCTCCGCCTAACACTTTTAACGACTCCCACACAGTAGGAGGAGGCAAGGGTGTAGTTGATATGTAAAAAGACATCAATGTAAGTTGATATGTATTTCTTTACAGGCACTACAGGATAATAGTGGGTCAAGTCACCACGTGTGTTGTGATGCAGTACTGTCCACTGTTGTGTGGCTTGTGAGCAAAACAGTACCAGTCAAAAGTTTGGACACACTGAATCATTCAATGTTTTGTTTATTTTTTACTATTTTCTACATTGTAGAATATTAGTGAAGATCTAAACTATTAAATAACACAGAATCACGCCGTAACCAAAAGTGTTAAACATATATTTTAAATTCTTGAAAGTAGCCACCCTTTGCCTTGATGACAGCTTTGCACACTCGTTGCATTCTCTCAACAAGCTTCATGAGGAATGCTTTTCCAACCGTCTTGGAGATCCCACATATGCTGAGCACTTGTTCGATGCTTTTCCTTCACTCTGCGGTCCAAACCATCTCAATTGGGTTGAGTTCAGGTGATTGTGAAGGCCTGGTCATCTGATGTAGCACTGCATCACTCTCCTTCTTGGTCAAATAACCCCTACACAGCCTAGAGGTGTGTTTTGGGTCATTGGCCTGTTGAAAAACAAATCATAGTCCCACTAAGTGCAAACCAGATGGCATGGCGTATCGCTGCAGATTTTTGTGGTAGCCATGCTGGTTAAAATGTGCTTTGAATTCTAAATAAATCATTATCAGTGTCACCAGCAAAGCACCCCCACACCATCAAACCTCCTCCTCCATGCTTCACGGTGGGAACCACACATGTGGAAATCATCCGTTCACCTACTCTGCATTTCATAGGCGGTTAGAACCAAAAATCTCAAATATGGACTCATCAGACCAAAGGACAGATTTCCACCAGTCTAATGCCCATTGCCCATCTTGATCCAAGAAAGTCTCTTCTTATTATTGGTGTCCTTTAGTAGTGGTTACTTTGCAGCAATTCAACCATGAATGCCTGATTCACGCAGTCTCCTCTGAACAGTTGATGTTGAGAGGAGTCTACTTGAACTCTGTGAAGCATTTATTTGGGCTGCAATTTCAGAGGCTGGTAACTCTAATGAATTTTCCTCTGCAGTAGAGGTAACTCTGGGTCTTCCTTTCCTGTGGCATTCCTCATGAGGTTTTTGCGACTGCACTTTAAAAGTTCTTAACATTTTCCGGACTGACTGACCTTCATGTCTTAAAGTAATGATGGACTGTCATTTCTCTTTGCTTATTTGAGCTGTTTTTGCCATAATATGGACTTGGTCTTTTACCAAATAGGGCTATCTTCTGTATACCACCCCTACCTTGTCACAGCACAAATGATTGGTTCAAAAGCATTAAGGAAATAGATTCCTTAATGATTGGTTCAAAAGCATTAAGGAAAAAAAATAAAAGGCACACATGATATTTGAAATGCGTTCCAGATGTCTACCTCATGAAGCTGGTTGAGAGAATGCCAAGAATGTGCAAAGCTGTCATCAAGGAAAAGGGTGGCTACATTGAAGTATCTCTATTGGTTATTACATTATTCCATTATTCCATATGTGTTATTTCAGACTTTTGATGTCTTCACTATTATTCTTCAAAGAAAATCCTTAAATGAGTAGGTGTGTCCAAGCTTTTGACTGGTATTGTATATATTTTGAATTTAGCAGACGCTCTTATCCAGAACGACTTACAGGAGCAATTAGGGTTAAGTGCCTTACTCTGCTCGGGGATCCGAACCAACAACCTTTCAAATACTGGCCCAACGCTCGGGACTGCTAGGCTACATGTTACTAGTGAGTATTTGTGAGTCTCAGCTTTTCATAGATAGCTTTTAGTAGTTTGTAGCGCAAACCATCTGTCTCACAAACACTGCTCTAGCTCAGCCCCCGTTAATCACAACTAACGTTGGTATATACAGATGCAGAAGAAACACACTGAACAAAAATAAACCATGTAAAGTGTTGTTTCATGAGCTGAAAAAAAATCCCTGAAATATTCTCTAAAATGTTGTGCACAAATTTGTATACATCCCTGTTAGTGAGCATTTCTCTTTTTCCAATATAATCCATTCGCCTGACAGGTGTGGCATATCAAGAAGCTTATTAAACAGCATGATCATTATACAGGTGCAGTTTGTGCTGGGGACAATAAAAGGCCACTTTAAAATGTGCAATGCTGTCATACAACACAATTGGCATCCTGACTGCAGGAATGCCAGATAATTTATCCACCATAAGCTGCCTCCAACATAGTTTTAGGGAATTTGGCAGTAGGTCCAACCGGCCTCACAACCACACTAGTCCAGGACCTCCACCGCCGGCTTCTTCACCTGTGAGATCGTCTGAGGGGGCATTCTGATTGGCTGGGCCTGGCTCTCCAGTGGGTGGGCCTATGGCTTCACCCCTGCCCAGTCATGTGAAATCCATAGATTAGGGCCTATTGAATTTATTTGAATTGACAAATTCCCTTATATGAACTGTAACTCAGTAAAATCGTTGAAATGATTGCATGTTACGTATATATTTTTGTTCAGTATAGGGGCGGCAGGGTAGCCTAGTGGTTAGAGCGTTGGACTAGTAACCGAAAGGTTGCAAGTTCAAATCCTCGAGCTGACAAGGTACAAATCTGTCATTCTGCCCCTGAACAGGCAGTTAACCCACTGTTCCTAGGCTGTCATTGAAAATAAGAATTTGTTCTTAACTGACTAGTTAAATAAAGGTTAAAAAATGTATCCAATGGTACAACCACAGAAGTCTGTAGCTCAAACACACAATGTTTAACTAATCTATTTAGTTATTAAGAAACCTTTTTAATAGTCATTCTCACGATAGCACATTGTTAGTAGTCAGTGACAAATATCAAAGCTTAAGCAGGGTGTCACAGCCGGAAGTAGACCAAAGTGCAGAGTGGTGAACGTACATTTTCTTTTCTTTAGGAATGACGCCAACAAAACAAGAAACAAAATGAACAACCGCGAAGCTTACGAGTGCAAAGTGCCACTAACACAAGTCAACTTCCCACAAATAACAAAGGGAAAAGGCTACCTAAGTATGTTTCCCAATCATGGACAACAAATGACAGCTGTCCCTGATTGAGAACCATACCCGGCCAAAACAAAGAAATACAAAAACATAGAAAATGGAACATAGAATGCCCACCCAAATCACATCCTGACCAAACCATAATAGAGACATAAAAAGCTCTAATGTCAGGGCGTGACACAGGGCTGGGAGACCAAATGGATAGCTGTAGATAGAGCAGGCCAGTAGGAAGTGCTGCCCAGCCTGTTGTTTTTGTTATATATAGTGGATATAATGTTGAAGATATATTTGTACCTTGGAAATAACGTTGTGGTTGGTGACCATGATGACATCATCCTTTTGTTTTGCCAGGTGGTATCATTAACACCCTGAGCATGTTGCATACATCAAACCCAATCTATATTGTGTTTGAAACCCCTTTAACACAAGTGCTTAAATTTCATGAAGAAATATACTGGCTTTCTTTATCGTCAGGAAGACGCTTTCAGAATGCAGAGAAAAGGGGCTCATCTTCGAACACAAGCTAGGTTAATAATGTCTGCCAGACAACCTGCAGAATATTCACACAAGTGGAACGAGGTGATTACTCAGACACTGGCAGGGCCCTAGCTATCATTCGTGCTCCATGAGGTTTTATTGAAGTCTTAAAGCCAGGTCTGCATCCCAGGCAGGCTAAATGATCCCTGTTACTTTGGCTAGTAAATTTGAGGGCTTGTATATTTTTAGTGAGACTGACAATTATGTTTTTTTTTTTTATTTGATATTGCATAGTAATGGTTGAGTCATGCTACATTGCACAGTTTCATAAAATGGGGGTTCCGCATGATTTCACAGGTCATTATCTCCCTGCATTAATGGGATTTCAAGGGGGGGGGGGGACACAGAGACAGGAGGAGAGAAACTCCCATTTCGGGCAGTTATTTTACAATAAAAAAAAAAACTTGTCTAGATTGAAAGGTAGTTCTGTTGGTGATGTTTTGAGTACAAACATGTCAAAAAAATATTATAATTATAGGAAATCTGCCTTACACACACACTTGAAATGACAACTTAGTGATTGAACTCCTATCAAATATCAGACTCAGAAGAGATTAGACAATGCTTGATATTACATGTTTTATTTTCTATCTCCTTACGCCCCACTCTCTGACCTTTTCAGCCTACTTGAGTATTTCATATCTATTGCTTCTAATATTGTTATGTAGCCCAGACTGTTGTCTCTTTACAATTGTATTTGACATTTGAATTGTCCATTTTTGATACTCTTCTATAAATTCCTTGTTAATACGCATTGACTCCCGATTCGCCAGTCTCTAATCAACCATCTGCCTGCACCTGTTGCCTGTTACGCACAGCAGGTGTGTCTTCTTAAGTACATGTCTTCTTACTTTGCTTGTACAGCACTGATGAAGGCATAAGGCCGAAACGTATGCGCCATTCCTTGTCTATTATATTTTTATATAGCACCTTGCACTTCCACTTGAGGTATTCTTTCAAGCATGGATTAAATGTATTACAGTATTTTTGCAGCTCAGCCTCCTTGGGTTATTCCTTTTCATGGTTTTGAGTGTACTTTTTGAACTCTAGAGATATTTTCTCTCCCACGCACCGGCCATTCCAGAGTGACCCTGACCCCATATTACAACATGGTCCAATTATTGTTTGTTTCATCAAATCAGGTTATGACTGGTATTTACCAAGCCCTTATCAAAATGTAAAAAATCCACTTCCGTGTTACCTCCATAACGACCCCTTTCTAAGAGAGGGTTCAAATCAAATAAAATTTTCTGGGTCACATACATATAGTTAGCAGATGTTATTGTGAGTGTAGCAAAATGCTTGTGCTTCTAGTTCTGACAGTGCAGCAATATCTAACAAGTAATCTAAGAATTCCACAACAACTACCTATACACACAAATCTAAGTAAGGAATGGAATAAGAATATATACATATAAATATATGGATGAGCAATGACGAGCGGCATAGATAAGATGCAATACATGGTATAAAATACAGTACATACTTATGAGATGAGTAATGCAAGATATGTAAACATTATTAAAGTGGCATTGTTTAAAGTGACTAGTGATCCATTTACTGAAGTGGCCAATGATTTCAAGTCTGTATGTAGGCAGCAGCCTCACTGTGTTAGTGATGGGTGTTTAACAGTCTGATTGCCTTGAGATAGAAGCTATTTTTCAGTCTCTCGGTCCCAGCTTTGGTGCACCTGTACTGACCTTGTCTTCTGGATGGTAGTGGGGTTGTTGTCCTTGATTATCTTTTCTACCTTCCTTTGACATCGGGTGCTGTAGGTGTCCTGGAGGGCAGGTAGTTTGCCCACAGTGATGCGTTGTGCAGACCATACCACCCTTTGGAGAGTCCTGCGGTTATGGGCAGTGCAGTTGCCATACCAAGCGGTGATGCAGCCTGACATGGTGCTCTCAATTATGGATCTTTAAAGTTTGTGAGGGTTTTAGGTGACAAGCCAAATTTCTTCATCCTCCTGAGATTGAAGAGGCGCTATTGCGCCTTCTTCACCACACTGTATGTGTGGTTGGACCATTTCAGTTTGTTCGTGATGTGTACGCCGAGGACCTTAAAACTTTCCACCTTCTCCACTGCTGTCTCATCGATAAGGATAGGGGGGTGCTCCCTTGGCTGTTTCCTGAAGTCCACGATTATCTCCTTTGTTTTCTTGACACCACACTCCGAGGGCCCTCACCTCCTCTCTATAGGCTGTCTCATAATTGTTGGTAATCAAGCCTACTACTGTTGTGTCATCTGCAAACTTGATGATTGAGTTGGAGGCGTGCATGGCCACGCAGTCATGGGTGAACAGGGAGTACAGGAGGGGACTGAGCATGCACCCGTGTGGGGTCCCAGTGTTGAGGATCAACGAAGTGGAGATGTTGTTTCCTACCTTCACCACCTGGGGGCTGCCCGTCAGGAAGTCCAGGACCCAATTGCACAGAGCGGGGTTGAGACCCAGGGCCTCAAGCATAATTATGAGCTTGGAGGGTACTATGGTGTTGAGTGCGGAGCTGTTTTCAATGAACAGCATTCTTACTATGCACTTCCTTATAAACTCAGTCACCGAATCAGCGTATAAATCAATATTATTCTCTGAGGCTACCCGGAGCATGTCGCAGTCCGGGTGATCAAAACAATCTTGAAGTGTGGATTCCGATTGGTCAGACCAGCGTTAAACAGTCTTTTTCACGGGTACATCCTGTTTGAGTTTCTGCCTATAGGAAGGGAGGAGCAAGTGATTGGAGTAGCAGTGATCCAGTGTTTTGGCGGTGCAAGTACTACAATCAATATGCTGAAAGAATTTAGGTAGCCTTGTTCTCAAACTTGCTTCGTTAGAATCCCCAGCTTCAATAAATGCAGCCTCAGGATTTATGGTTTCCAGTTTGCATAAAGTCCAGTGAAGTTTGTTGAGGGTGTAACGTCCGTCGTTGGAAAGAGACCAATGTGCGGCGTGGTAAGTGTTCATGATACTTTAATTACTCAGAACACCAAACAAAAACAACAAAAGAATAACGAACGTCACGTTCTGCAGTCTTCACAGAGCTAACAAAAACACAAGATCCCACTCACACCAAAAGGAGAATGACAACTTATGTGATCCTCAATCAGAGACAACGATAACCAGCTGCCTATGATTGGGAACCAATCTCGGCAAAAAAACAAAGAAATAGAAAACAGAAATAAAGAAACTAGAATGCCCACCCTAGTCACACCCTGGCTAACCAAAATAGAGAATAAAAGCCTCTCTATGGCCAGGGCGTGACAGAGGGCCGTCGTGTTATTGGCTTGAGGGGGGAAATAGACGGCTGTGACAATGACCAACGATAATTCTCTTGGGAGATAATAGGGTTGTAGAAAGAGGTTTAATAAATAAGAACAACGTCTCAAAGATTGCTTAGTATCTATTGTGGGGGAAACCACATGTATTTATTGATTTTATATGGACAGTGTAAATTAATCAACATCAATATTACAATACTGTATTGTCATGACTGGCCAGCTCAGGTCAGGTTACTGAGGACCACAATCCTACAGAGAGATCTCTCACACCCACCAGAGGGGGAAGAGATCGAGAGGTATGAAGATGGGTGGGTTTATGTCACCTCATGCCCACTGTAAATCTAAGGCAGCAAACAACATTCCTTTGTCCTCTCACTATGGAGAACCGGCCTCAGAACAATAACATGCAATAAATGTACTTTGGGACAATAGGTTTCGTCAGCCACAATGGTGGTAATGACAATAGATGAAATATGAAAATTAATGTCATTTTTGTTATGTTATTAAAAGTTAAAGGACGACGTTATAAAGAAAACATTGTAACTTTAAGAGTTTTCCTACTATATGCTTGATGTTTATACATTGTACGTTGTGTGGAAAATGTCTAAATCAAAGACAATGTTTTTGTAAAGATGACATGTGAAGTTAGTTGTCTAAATTGGATCTGAGTAAAATCCAGACCTTGCCTCGTAACTTGGTACATCCAGAGAATTGCCCTAAAGTTGGAAATGCCCACTTCGACCCGAGGGTATAAAACATGTGAGTTAAGAATTAACATACCAGACTAAGTGACCCGAGCTGCAGCCAAGGTCTGAGTAGTCAACAAACCCAAAACGCAATAGGAGGTTGAAGACAAAGGAACCTTTATCTATCTATGCTACCGTTGAGTAGCTGCGTCTAAGAGTGTGAATTCAAGCAGGACCACCCGGACACCAATCTCCATCGAATCGTGTGTCTACACTGCTTTCATTCCTACGCTGTGAGCCCTGAGCTACAGGGCTGGCTGTCCTCAGAAGACCCCTTTCAGAACAAGGGCGAGGAAATAGACCACTAAGACAAAGGACACTGACATTGTGAGGAGAACCAGAGAGTTACACCAGAGAAGTGCGTCATCCAAGAAGCCGAAACGGTCCATGCAGAGACCCCCATCAGAGACCTTCAACACGCAATGACATCATTATATTCTGACCCATAAGAGCGGCAGTTCGGGGCAAGGTTATGGTTCAAATATACGCATAGCTGACAAACGCACCCAAATTAATATTTCTCTTGTGTACTGTCTCCCTTTCTCTCTCTTTTAAATCCCCATTTTGTGTAACACGTGTCATATTGTGTTGGCCCGCTAGGGAGCTGTTTCGTTGTACTAAGTTCTAATCAATAGCCTAGACTGTGTTTTTGTGTATCTTATATTATCGTTTTAGCTTGCTAGTAGATAAATAAACAACTCAATTGGTGTGGTATGGACTCATTGGTGGGACTGGGGTTTGTGCAGATTCCCAGATTATGCGACGTACAGAATGAAACTGTAGAGGAAATTGATTAATTAGCGACTGTTGTAAAATCGATATTCTGATATTCTTTGAGTTAATTTGGGAAATAATACCAAACTTTCCCATGGTGCCCCAGGTTAATGAGTTAATAATTACCTGATTCTTAAAATCACATAATTATAAACCGTTCATTCAATCATTCGATGAGCAGCAGTCGTCACATTAACCAATACAACGTCATGACAGTATATACTGTATTCTATTCTACTGTATTTTAGTCAATGCCACTCCAAAATTGCTCATCCTTCATGTATTTCTTAATTCCATTATTTTACTTTAAGATTTGTGAGTATTGTTGTGAATAGTTTGATATTACTGCACTGTTGGAGCGTGGAACACAAGCATTTCGCTACACCCACAATAACATCTGCTAAATATGTGTACAGTATGTGACCAATAAAATTTGATTGAATGCAACATCCTTGTAAATGTGCCAGGGTTAGCCAAAAGCTCATTTGCACCTGTAGTCCCAGGGCAGGTAAGGACCATTACACAGCCACAATACAAATACTCACTAAAACAATACAAAAAACATTACATCCAATACAATTTGATTATAACAACTTATTCGTAACAAAAACTCTATCATCAACTGTCGTTTTACATATGAGGAAACACAGATAACTCATGTGTATAGGTTTGGATAGATTTGAGCCATGTTTCAAATTTAAATTTAAAAGTCAGTGCAGTGCAAAGTTCATGGGCATTCCAGTATATTGTAGCTCTAACAGAGAAGTCCGATTGAGTTGACTGTGTCGATAAGGGACAACCCAATCCCCTCTAGTTTACTGCCCTTGTTATCCTGTAGGTGCTTTCCTTGAGCATGATATGCCGGCACAGAGGTGGAGGGGCAAGACTATGGAGGATCTTAAAGACAAGGCTTGCATCTGCATACTGCATAAACCTCTCCACACTGAAGAAATTATGTTTGTGAATGATGTGACAATGGTGGTAACTGTTTGGTTTGTTATCAAAAACCTTAAGTGTTTGTTTGTAGAGTGATTTAATTGGTTTCAGATTAGTAGCTCCTGCTTGTGTCCAGCATGTGAGGCAATATCTCATATGTGAGAAGGTCATAGCATACATATACAGCTTGGTGGCCTCCAGGGGAAGATAAGGTGTTATAAACCTAAAGTTGGATAAGCCAAACTTGACCGCGTTAACCACCGTCTTCCCCTATTTCTTAAACGTCAAGTTAGAGTCCAACATGATGCAGAGATACCTGGAGTTAGACAACTTTCAGATTATCCCCAATGACAGAACAGCTCATTGGGAATAATCAGTGGTTTTCCTAGAGAAGTACATACAAACAGTCGTATCAATATTTAAATGCAGGCAAGAACCAGTCATCCATTTAGAAACTTGTACCATAGCTTCAGGAAACTTGTTAACAAGTTTTGTGTGTGTGTGTAAATACAGGACTGTATTGTCTGCATACATCTGCATGGCAACTTGTGATCAAGCAAGTGGGAGATCATTTATAAAGATGGTAAACACAAGGGGGCCTAATATTGACCCTTGTGGGACGCCAATGTTATAGTAAAGAGAGTCCGACTGAGTGTCCCCCAGACAAATCCTTTGGCTTCTATTTGTCAGATAGGAATACATCCAACTAATGACTTCAGTGGACACATTAAGGGAGCATAGTTTAGATAAGAGGACCTCATGATTCACAGTATCAAAGGCCTTTTTAAGATCCAAAAAGACTACGCTGACTTCACCACCTATGTCCAGTTTAGATTTAATGCACCCCAGAAAGTAGCGATTGGCTATTTCAGTATATGGTTAGTTCTGAATCGAAATTGCATTTGATGTATGGCGTTTACCTGAATGAGGTGATCAGTCAAATGATCAGCCAACTGGTAAAAAAGGTAATAACTTTGTCAACAGCTGACAGAAATGTTCTGTATCCAGACTCTGGGTCGTCATTGCATAACATATCAGACCAGTCAATTTGATTTATAGCTGCGTCGTAGTTACTCGCCTCACTTTTCTTGATTTTTTAAATTGTACTTTACTACAATGATATGGTTCTTAAATCTCTTTCTAGTGAGTTTTCCAACCACCAATGTAGCATTGTGGTCAGATATGCCAGTTTGTAAGTTAATGTACTTAGTTATTCGATCAGGTTTGTTAGTGAACACCAGATCAATTTGAGTCTGGGGTGTCTGTGTTACTCTGGTTGGTCCGTATTTGAGTCAGGTTGAAATGGTCTGGAATCTCTGGTTTTTTCGTGTCAGTTTTGTTTTCCCAGTTTATATTGAAATCTCCTTCTTATGATCACATTCTTTAAGAATGGCATTTAGATCGTCATAAAACGAGGTATAAGATGTTGGTGGTTGATATAATCCAATAATAGTGAGAGACGTCTCTCATATGTATGAGGGAAGACATTCAGCCCCATACAGTCAAGGTCATGTTGGCATGTTTCCATTTAAGATACGGTTGCATTTAAAGTTATCTTTCATGGACAGTACATAAGCAATCCACCCCCTCTGCCCTCTCCCTCCTGAAAATGGAATTTCTAGGGACTTCTTATGGGCAGGTGGGACGGTAGCGTCCCACATGGCCAACATCCGGTGAAATTGCAGAGCGCGATATTCAATCTACAGAATTATCAATATTTAACTTTAATAAAATCACAAGTGTAATACATCAAAATAAAGCTTAACTTCTTGTTAATCCAGCCGCTGTGTCAGATTTCAAAAAGGCTTTACGGCAAAAGCACACCATGCGATTATCTGAGGACAGCGCCCGGCATACAAAACCATGAAAATCATATTTCAACGAGGCAGGTGCGACACGAAAATAAGAAATAGTGATATAAAAAATGCCTTACCTTTGATGATCTTCTGTTGGCACTCCAAAAGGTCCCAGTTACATCACAAATGCTCCTTTTGTTCAATAATGTCCTTGTTTATATCCATAAAAACTTAGTTTATCTGGCACGCTTCAGTCAATAATCCACCCAGTTTCCCTCCATCAAAATGCATACAAAATGAACGTTACTAATAAACTTTTCCAAACAAGTCAAACAACGTTTATAATCAAACCTTAGGTGCCCTAATACGTAAATAAACTATAAAATATAAGACGGAGAATCGTTAGTCTTTACCGGAGAAAAATACCAAAGAAGGCGCTCTCATTCACGCGCTTGGAAACACTACAGCCAAAATGGGAGCTACCTAGAAAAACTACAATTTCTGGCTCATTTTTCCAAAAACCAGACTGAAACTCTTTAATGACTGTTGACATCTAGTGGAAGCCCTAGGAACTGCAATCTGGGAGGACTTCGCCTTATAATAAAAGTGACAGCCATTGAAAATTGTCTGTTATACTCACAGACATAATTTTTTAACAGTTTTATAAACAATGTGTTTTCTATCAAAATCTACCAATTATATGCATATCCTCGCTTCTGGGCCTGAGTACTTTGGGCACGCTTTTCATTCAGAGGTCACTCTAAGAAATAATGCTACGAATATTCAGATGACCTCCTAATATTCCTTTAGGCATGGAACGAGGGTCCCAGAGCATTTTAGCCTGATTAACGGTTTTAAAACTGATTTGTCTCCCTGTTTTACCTCATTTGTCTGGAGGACAAACTTTGTCTTCTCCCCCTCGCTGACAGAGGGATCAAAGAGCTCACAGGGAGCAGACGCAAACTCGGAGGAGTTGAGGCAAAGAGCTTGGCACCCAGATTACACAAAGCCCTCCCTGTTTAAAACGCAAGGTGAGCCCAGGTACTAATCAAAGGAAATCCTGTGAAATTGACACAGGGCTATACCTATTACATATTAACAGCAGTGGATAAATGCTCTCCAACTAACAGGCGCAGACTTATACAGAACACAGTCTGTTATGACTTATCTGGTTCAACAATCAAGCTAGTTTCTGCGATATTAAACATTCAACAGTTAAAATGTCCAACTGCTATGAGGTTACTGTAGTTTACTCCCACCACCAGGACTTAAAGGACTGTGCACTCTACAGTCATTTGGTAACTCACTGTAGCCCTCTAAAGATGTCTGATGCAGTTTGTATTATGAAAAGTCCCTCTATGGTTTTAATAAGGGTTTTCATTATTACAAATGAAATAAACCTTCAAGATGATTGATCTCATAGTAAAGAGAAGCTTTACATTAATAAAGGCATACTGTAACTCATGTTGATTAATCGTAGAGATTCTGAACAGCAAGTGGAAATAAGTCAATGTCCAAGCCAAAGTGCCAACTGTTCAAAGCCTGTTCACTCTTAAGGGGGCACATTGTATTATATAGAAAAGACAGACTGACAGTCTTCTAATAAACCATGGTTTCTCTGTTCAGCTGTCAGTGAAATGGTACCTCTCGTCCGGCCATCCCACTAATCACATCCTATTGAGAGAGAAGAGACACACAAGTCATCTTATAGTGAGGCAGGTCACACACACACACACACACACAAAGCATTTCATCCAGACGTCTTAATCTTGGAGCCACACAGCAGCCCAAAATAGTCTGAGCAAAATCTTTGCACCGGTCTGATATTACTTCAAAGCATCCATTACAGGAAACAATCTATCACCTCTACTTTTTGGACGTGGCTCCATTTAGGCTATTCTGTACTACAGGTTCTAGAGGGCATGGTAGGAGTGTACCAATCAAGTCACAAGAAGAATGTCACCTGTGCTTCAGCAGTCATATCACAGCCTCTTCTATTTTGAGTACCAGCCCACTGTCATAGCCATTACCAGTGACTATTATGAACGATACAGTGGCTTTGGAATTACCATCAAACTCAAAATACCAGAGAGAGTTTTCTGGATCCGCAATATTCCACGTACCCTTGAGCAAAACACCACATATTGATATCATAAACTCCATCACGTGTCTCTTTGGAGGGTTTTAATAATAATCATGGATAAACTTCTCTATGAGATTTTATTTCTACTGCTGAGCATGAGCCTTAAGACCTGTTAATAATGTAAGGGTATTGTTTGGTGCTGTGAGGGAGCGTAACAGGTTTGCTGGCATCAGCCATATTTACAGTCGGCGAAAGGCAATCATGGTGGATTTAGGGGAGTTTTCTGTCCGAACACTAATGTTCCTCTCTGAGTGGATGAGAGCAGTGAAACATGACAGTACATGTTGACTCTGGGAGAACAGAGAGTGTGTCTAGTGTAACCAGCTATATTCTGCTTCTGGTGATGGCCAGATGACAAAGCATGACAGTAACCTTTTCCTGACACAGACTTTTTATCTCATCAGTTTAGTTCTTTATACCTTTATCTCTCTCTTCTATGGTACACTTCTAAGTGTACCTTAGATTTGGAGGTGTCAGACGACATCTGTGTTTCATGCCCCTTAGAACTCCATAGATAAAAAAACAAAACAAGCGTCTCTTCTTTAGAAACACTCTTGATTGACAGATTTTTGTCCCACTTTTCCCTTGAGAAGCTCAGCATGCAAAGGTGTATGTGTCATGGCACACATAACAAGCATAGCGTCATTTTAATAGCTGCTTCACAGATTAAGCCTTGACTGTCTTTGGGCAAAGAGATAATGTCTATTTTCACACTTTAATTGATAATCTGATTCAACACTGCTGTAATTTCTACCCAAACATCACACATTATTTGCCTTTATTAGCAGGATTAATCCCCTTGTACACACACACACACACACACACTTCAATGGATATTTTTTTTTTATATCATCCCATCTGCAAGGCTTTTTGCTATCCAAATATAATAGTGTTTCTCATAGTGAAAAAATGGGACACACACAGTTATGTTGCTGTCATTCCCTGTCTGTCATCTCAAGAATTCCTCAGCCCATTGAAGTCACTTACCAGAGGAGTTCAGTGTTCCCCTCACTGAATCTGTCTGGTCAATATTATTTCATATTTTATGACAAAGCACATGTAGAGGCTCTTCCTCACAACAATGGAAGTGTACTTTCAGAGGGCTGTCTAAACTGATGTAGTGGCTATTGAGGAAAAGCTGATAAGGTGCGTCCATCATCGGAGCCAGGCTGACCCAGAGCTGCCACTTTACTCTCTGCTCTCTGAGCCCGGCAGTTCTGGCTTTGTGAGAACTCTCTCTCTCCATCAGTGTCATGATAAGCCAGAGTGCCATGAGATCCCCTCAGACCTGTCTGATAAACAGGTCCTCAGAGAGCCCTAGACCGTGCCTCATATAAGATCATATATCCCGACCAGATTCATGAATGATTCCTAGTCAGTCTACATTCACTCTGTCTAATTGATGTGATGCTTAGGGCTATGGCAGTCACAAAATTCTAGCAAATAACTGTTGGTCTCAAAGTAATTGACCGTTGATTAACATAAACACATTTAGCATCTCCTGGCTTCCACACAAGCCACTGATGCAGACCTTTGGAACATCTACATTTTAAAAAGTCCATGTAATATAGCCTACACCTTCACAATAAACCATTATTTATTTTAGACAGGTCTAAAGAAACATGATATGAAGAAAATGTAGTCTATTTCAGAAGAACAGAATAGCATACTCTGAGTTGTCCCTGATCTGGCTAGGCCATATGGCTGTGGACTACACTAGTTCATTTAGCAGACAAGATTTGCTTAGAATTCCGTGGCATTATTTTATATTATTTTATAGTATGAAGAATTCAATTGAACAAAGCTGAATGAAAGGATATTTTCTCCAAACGATTTAAGGGAGTGCCCCACATGTGGCTATCCTGTTTTGAACGGTTAACAAAAAAATAGGTGCTCCTATATGCTTAAATTTAGATTTATTAATGTAAATGTAGTTGTTCTACAAATGGACTATATGTTTAGATTTTTAATACATTGTAAGGTTGCATGGTGCGACTAATGAGGATTTGAAAAAAGTTGCTTGCAAAGAAATGAGCTTAGCTTTGTTTTTTTTGCGCAGGTTGTACACTCTTCATCGGTCTCTTACTCACAATTTGACAAGCACTTGATAATGCCTTGAATTTCCCGGCGGCATCCCCTTTGTGTGGCCGTAATGCACCGTAAAACATCAATGCATTTTGTGGCCAGTGGCCGCTGTTCCCTTCTCCCTTAGTGCTGCTGCTCCAAAGCACCTCTCAGTCACATGGCTCTTCATCACGTGATCGGATCTTTCTCACCGGCTACAAGTGAAGACAGCCGTTGAAGATATCGGAAGAACTGTCCAAATATACTTTTTCGTCAGCCAACAAGAAGAGTAGGTCTAACGAACAGCAAAAGCACTATCCTATGTCAATTTACTATCCATCATAGGACAATTGACCTATTCTATTCTGTGCACAAAATAAATATTCCAAACATAATCTGGGACAGTTGTGGAATGTGATAGATCCCAAATGAATACAACCATTAGGATTTTTTTTTAACAACGTTTTAACGCATTGAGGCTGACGCAACAGATCAGATCATTTAGCATAAAATCTGATAAACTATTAGGCTATTTCTTCACATTAAAAGAGCAGAAATGCATACACAACAGTAGGCTATAAGCACAAATGTTATATCAGTGGGAAAACACCATTATCAAAAGTGATCGCAAATGCGATTATTAGAAACTTTGTACAGTTGTTTAAACATAGTGATAAGTCAACCAAGTGTACTTATTTTCTCCAACCAATGTAAGCCTATCAAGAGAAGTTAGCTAACATTATCCCCTTTTAAAAGGTTGTTTTTAAATAGTGTGTGATCACGCTGACATACATGATAGGCTACATTGATTGATGGACCACGTCAAATTGTCTAGCTAGCTAATAACAGATCACGTCAATATGGGTAGTTAACGAGCTAACTTTCAGGGGATAAACTATGGTTTGATTTCCTTGCCATCTGAAGTGGTGATGACAGTAGTCCGACTGACAACTTAACCAGGACGACGTCAAGCTCTTTCCAAAAGCCTTATCTCGGATGAAGCAAGCTAAACAAGACATGTTGTTTGCCTAGCCAGCTAGCTAGCTAAATGCCAAATGGATCTGGCTACCCCCACGTATCTGAAAAGACATGATCAATTGATGTTTACTGATTACTGTATAACTCTGATGATAGAGCTAAATGTGGAATAATTGAAAATGTCTTGTTCTGACTATGCTCTTCAAGAGGTTAATGATATTAAAACGAAATAGTTATAACATTTATTAAACAATCCCTTGAACATGGCACATAGTTGTCAATGGTGTTAGCAGAGATGGGTATCTGCTTGCCCCCAGCAGCCAAATCAAAGGCTATTTTGAGGTTTTATTGATAACGACATATAGAAAGAGTTTGTCCTTCAACACAGGATGTCCTCCTATAGCTGGTAACATTCAGAATACCGAATACAGCCCCGGGATGCAGCAGGACCTGTGTCAGTTAGCCACCACTTCAAAAAGGGCTAACTACTATCAAGGGTGATCTGCTTTCATTTTGGCCTGAGACGCATCCACTGGAAAGTATCTGGACATATTCCATCTTCGATCAATTCAATTCCATTCAACAGAGGTCATAAGGTCAGTATTCATTAGAATGTATATTATTTCACAAGGTAATCATCATTCTTCAAGATACATGATTTAAATGTAAAATCGGACTAAACATTATTATTTGTCAGAATGTTATGAAACTCTACATGGATAGACTATTCAAGAGGAAAACAATTTAGCTTGCCTTTGTAACTGAGGCTATAGGACATCAGTAGAGTCGTGTAGCATATATTTATCATTCCCTGACAGGAATGATCTCAGTCGCTGGAGGAGTCATTTTCAATGCTTGGTGATGCACGGAACTCCGAGACACTCACAGCTGAACGTAATCAACTGTGTGGCGCTGAGCAAGGGGCTGCTCTGAGTTTCCATTGAGAGTAATTATTTCCACTGGATACAGAATGACTAGTTTCAATCATCACTTGCAGACCCATCACATCTTTCCAAATGTACACATGGACCTTACACTACCTACCTCCAGTTAAATCAAACAGATCCATTTTAGACTCTGATCTGTTTGATATAGCTTGGGGGAGTCTTTCTGAAATTCTGGTATGATTGTACTATTTATTTATCAGATGGGATTTCAGCATCTAAGCCTGCATTTCTAATCGATGGTTCTTGCAAGGAGGTTATGAAAGGCCTTATATTTCTCAGAGGCATCAACAATATTCAGAACAGTTTGCTCAGCTCATGACCTGCCCATTTTAGCCAGAGGGGTAGTGATAGCAGAACTGCCTTTCCAGGCATTATCAATTCTATTACCTATTCTATTTTGCGGAATTGTTTTCTGCTGAAAATCCAAGGAATTCAGACAGAAGCATTTAGATATTCAAACCACTGCATGACTAATGATAACCAATGCATGGTGGGTTTGCCATGTTCTCTTTATACAGACAAATCTACAGGCCCTCATTGACCGTTGGTTAAACCTATGGGTACCATTGAGAGTGATTCATTTAAATGTGAAGGCTGTATTCTGCATTTACTTAATAGGAGAGGAGATGGAGTGGGAATATACCTCAATACGTTCAAAAGAAAGAAGAAGAATTGAAGAAGCGTTTAAAACACAAGATGAACACGATCCTCAAGGGTACAGATAAGACTAGCGGTAGTCCGTCTCTAACTGTTAATCTACGTTATTCAGCCGGAACGCTTCCCTGCTACACCCACAATGCATCACAGGGAGAGAACAACCCAACAGCAACTACAGCTCACTACTCACAGGGTGAGTTATGGGGCCAGTGATCCTACTCTAGGGCTGTAATGTACAAACACACACACACACACACACACACACACACAGGAGTCTCAAAGCACAGTGAGTGGGCTATGAGGCTATCAAACACCAGCACAATCAGCATAGATCCAACCTGGTATATTGCCATAGGGCCTTCAAACATTCACAAGCACAGCGCCCCATTGGGGCTTCTGTATTTCAGCCCTAGGGCCTCTGTATTAAACACGAACCTAACCACTATAGCTCGGATTCGGATTGTATACAGACCCCTTACAATTTTCCCACATTGTCACGTTATATCCTTGGTTAGTCTCCTAGTCCCTGCCGCTGAAAAACATTCCCACAGCATGTTGCTGCCACAACCATGCTTCTTCGTAGGGGTTATGCCAGGTTACCTCCAGACGTGACGCTTGGCATTCAGGCCAAAAAGTTCAATCTTGGTTTCATCAGACCAGAGAATCTTGTTAAGGTGCCTTTTGGCAAACTCCAAGCGGACTGTCATGTGCCTTTCACTAAAGAAGTAGCTTCTGTCTGCCCAGACTACCATAAAGGCCTGATCGGTGGAGTGCTGCCGAGATAGTTGTCCTTCTGGAAGATTCTCCCATCTCCACAGAGGAACTCTATAGCTCTGTCAGAATGTCCATCGGGTTATTGGTCACCTCCCTGAAAGGCCCTTTTCCCCCGATTGCTCAGTTTGGCCCGGGCGGCCAGCTCTAGGAAGAGTCTTGGTGGTTCCAATCTTCTTCCATTTAAGAATGATGGAGGCCACTATGTTCTTGGGGACCTTCAATGCTGCAAAAATATTTCGGTACCCTTCCCCAGATCTGTGCCTTGACACAATCCTGTCTCGGAGCTCTACGGACAACTCCTTAGACCTCATGGCTTGGGCTTTGCTCTGACATGCACTGTCAACTGTGGGACCTTATATAGACAGGTGTGTGCCTTTCCAAATCATGTCCAGTCAATTGAATTTACCACAGGTGGACTCCAATCAAGTTGTAGAAACATCTCAAGGATGATCAACGGAGCTCAATTTCGAGTCTCTTAGCAAAGGGTCTGAATACTTCTGTAAATAAGGTATTTCTGTATTATGTGCAGATTGATGAGGATTTTTTCAATTTAATCCATTGTAGAATAAGGCTGTAACATAACAAAATTAGAAAAAGGTCAAGGGGCCTGAATACTTTCCGAATACACTGCACACAAACAAGTGCAATCACACCAGATGTGGGCCTACATCCCTCACATCCTTCCTGATTCTGCTATTGCCATAAGCCTGCCTCTGTAGGCATACACAGATATACAAGAACAAACCCATTAAGGAGTGAATAATGCTAATCAAGTCGGTGTATTGTGTTGGTGTGTGACATCATGGAGGGGGAATAATTATGTGATTATATCTGCTCTCCAACCCCGTTGATGGCCGATACACAAGTACAACTGTTGTCACACATAGGAAATATTGTCTCTTTACAGAGAGGAGCCTGAGATTTCAATCAGGAAGCGTGTCTCAGGAAGCGTGTTACGACGTTAACGCACTCAATCCCAACATTCACCTTTTGATGGATAGGAAGTCATTGAGAGCTTTAGAGAGGCCTCAGCCCCTAAACGACAGCAAAGCCATTCCTCACTGTCTTCGCCTTAAAGGTTGTTAGAAGCACTGACTTACCTGAAAGAAAAGACAGAAAAGGAAGTGGCATTAGGTGGGGTAGATCACACAGTCAGTCATACATTATCCATGTGATTTCAACCAAATTGTTCAACATTGTTTCACATTTACTTTAAACAGGCAAAGAACACGAGACGCATAGCTATGCACCTGTCCATAAACTGTTTAATTATATTTATTATAGTTCAATTTAAAAATAAAAATAAATCAAGGTGATTATTATTGTAGAAAGCAATAAGGATCTCAAAATCCGCTTTGACATTCTATTTGAAGAGGGAAATGATCCTGGTTGGTGTAGGACAGTTAAGAAGACATGTCTGCTGTTACTCCACAGGGTGAGGGATACTTTGTCAGCTTAGAAATTAGCTTCCTTGAGGGGCCACATGCACTGTTAATCAAAATGTATTAGGCCCATTCATTGTATTTTATATACATGTATCCTGCATGTGAAAGGACTGTGTTTGTTATTTTGCCAAACCTGACAGCTGAAGAACTATGCTAAGCATCTCGTCCCACAACGTCAACATATATACAATTACTTAATAAACTATTATTCTAATGAATCCTACCTAATCATTTTCAGAATCTACAATTTGACTGAGTAATTGTCCAGAAGCAGTCAAATGACAGTGTATTCAAGCAGTTACTCTTACTGAAAGAGCTCAGTCTGCAGGCATGACTCAAATGTCATGTTAATGTACAGTACCAGTCAAGGGTTTTTCTTTATTTTTACTATTTTCTACATTGTAGAAGAGTGAAGACATCAAAACTATTAAATAAGACATATGGAAACATGTATTAACCAAAAAAAGTGTTAAACAAATACAAATATATTTTAGATTCTTCGAAGTAGCCACCCTTTGCCTCCATTGCAGCTTTGCATACTCTTGGCAGTCTCTCAACCAACTTCATGAGGAACGATTTTCCATGTCTTGAAGGAGTTCCCACATACGCTGAGCACTTGTTGGCTGCTTTTCCTTCACTCTGCGGTCCATCTCATCCCAAACCATCTCAGTTGGGTTGAGGTCGGATGATCATGGAGGCCAGGTCATCTGATGGAGCACTACATCACTCTCCTTTTTGGTCAAATAGCCCTTACACAGTCTGGAAGAAATGGGTCATTGTCCTGTTGAAAAACAAATGATAGTCCCACTAAGCGCAAACCAGATGAGATGGCGTATTGCTGCAGAATGCTGTGTTAGCCATGCTGGTTAAATGTGCCTTGAATTCTAAATAAATCACTGTCAGTGTCACCAACAAAGCACCATCACACCTCCTCCGCCATGCTTCATGGTGGGAACCACACATGCTGAGATCATCCGGGAACTCTAATGAACATGGTTTTTGCGATTGAAATTGAAGAAACTTTCAAAGTTCTTGAACATTTTCTGGACTGACTGACCTTCATGTCTTAAATAATGGACTGTCATTTCTCTTTGCATATTTGAGCGGTTCTTGCCATAATATGGACATGGTCTTTTACCAAAAAGGGCTATCTTCTGTATACCACCCCTACCTTGTCACAACACAACTGATTGACTCAAACACATTAAGAAGGAAAGAAATTCCACAAATGAACTTGAAATGCATTCCAGGTGACTACCTCATGAAGCTGGTTGAGAGAATGCCAAGAGTATGCCAAGAGTGTGCAAAGCTGTCATCAAGGCAAAGGGTAGCTACTTGGAAGAATCTCAAATATAAATTATATTTTGATTTGTTTAACACTTTGTTGGTCACTACATGATTCCATTTGTGTTATTTCATAGTTTTGATGACTTCACTATTATTCTACAATGTAGAAAATAGCAAAAATTAATAAAACCCCTTAAATGAGTAGGTCCGGAACTTTTGACTGGTACTGTCTCTACAAATCTTTCTGAAAGTAATAGTTTCCATCAGGGATGCAATTTTGGTTTTAGAAGTTGGGGGGGACATAATATATATTTTTAATCCAGTCGGATTAACACACCCTAACCAAACATTCAGAGGAGTCCACATGGTCCTAAAGCACAACCTTGCCTCGTTTGGTATCACATTCTAATGATAAAACTGGAGGGGACAAAAATGCAATTTCATGTGGGGATATTCATATTTACTTAACAAAGAGATCCATAGGGTGCCATGTTGAGTTTAAGAGCAAGTACGGACAGCTTGGTGCCACATTTGATTGAAGTGTTACGTGAAGATAATTGCCACAAAATCTACAGTTTCAGCAGATTACTTTCCCCCCTCATAAACGGTCAGTGCTGCCACATAAAAAGAGCTTAGTAGTCCAATTTCCATTTAGAGTGAAGGTCTGGCCATGCTTCTCTGGCAATTTTTTTTTTTACTCCTGACTACTTTGACTAATGGGTCAAGAATATGTCCAGAGGGTGGAGTGACAGAGTTAGTGGAGTGACATCAGGTCAGCCTTGTACAACTAAATTGCTGTCAAGCATGTCAACAGAAGGGCCATGAATTAAATATTTTTCACCTACTCTCAAAGTTAATTACACATCATGAATGACTAGAGTGCTTAATATCTTGAAAAGATGAAAGTGTTTCAACGAGAATGAGACCCGGTTTAAGTGGGGTTGGGGGAAACATCTCTTCTGTGAGTTATTCAGTCCAGTCTATACGTCACTGGTTTCATTTAATGGATAACTCCCAAAATAGCTGTAATTTGTGTAAATATTTTGCTATAATGATTCATGTTTAAAGAGGGGTTGGAACAGAACCGAAAACCAGAAAAGAACTAATCAAAAACGGTGATGTGTCACAACCTTTTATTCTCTATGTTTGGTTAGGTCAGGGTGTGACTCAGGTGGGAAAGTCTATGTTTTCTATTTCTTTGTTTTTGGCCGTGTGTGTGTGTGTGTGTGTGTGTGTGTGTGTGTGTGTGTGTGTGTGTGTGTGTGTGTGTGTGTGTGTGTGTGTGTGTGTGTGTGTGTGTGTGTGTGTGTGTGTGTGTGTGTGGTTCCCAATCAGAGGCAGCTGTCGATCATTGTCTCTGATTGGGGATCACATATAAGTTGTCATTTTCCTTTTGTGTTTTGTGGGATCTTGTTTTCTGTTTAGTGGTATTCGCGGTGTTATTTTTTTTGGAGTGTTTTTTGATAATAAAAATCATGAACACTTTCCACGCTGCGCTTTGGTCCACTCCTTTCGACGATAAGCGTTACAGAATGAAAGTAATCTATACTGTTCCAGGAACATAACCATTATTTTAAACGCATGGGAACTGGTTAATAACGTTATTTTATGTTCCGGCATTTGTTTTGCAGTTCTACAAAAACGCAACATATACAAAAATCTTTGACACTGTGTGTGTAGTCTACTAGCCTACTACTGACATTACAAGCATGATTCAGAAGTTAGGGAGATAGATTTTTAATTGGAGAAGAATGCATGAACTTTTTCAAAACTAGTTCAGGATGCTAGTTATGTTAGACATTTCTATTTTAATTTGGGTGCTGCTCTGCACACACACAAGTTTGAATGTCTTTGAACTCTAAAGTTCAAAGTTCCTTTATAGAAGCCAGTCCTCCATAAGTATAATTCTGTGGTGTCGTGTAAAATGACATAATTAGTCATGCTATCCCGTGTATTACTTCTTAACGAATAGTCTCTTGTTATATGCTAGTGTTTTTTCTTACCTGATACAAACTTGTCTTTGTGTGACTTAGTCATAAGACTGGGCATATAGCTAAGATCCGTTTAGGTGCGACCGCAGCATGTGAAACATCCCGTGGGTTTACTATCTGCAGGAGGTCAGCCGTGTGGAAGCTTGCAGAAAGGAGCACATTATAATGTGGACTGTGACAAAACACAGTTATACGGTTGAGCCCTCGGGCTATCAACCTATCTTAATCTGCACAGACTAACCAATCGCTTTTTAAACAATGTTTTCCGCCCATGTTTCCACATATCTGCTAAGCAAAATAAGTTGTACATTTTCTATAAGAGGAAAGAGACAACTCTGTTCGTTGGGCATTCCTAACGATTGAGTGGTTGTTATTGATTTCTTCATTTTTGCAAATCTTATAAAATTGTTTTTTGAAAGAATCTGCAGCCTCTCTTCCTATATAATTTCTCTGACAGTGGGTCTAATTCAGATAATGCATGTCATAACATCAAGATAAAATCTAATTTCATTTGTCACATACACATGGTTAGCAGTAGTTAATGCGAGTGTAGCGAAATGCTTGTGCTTCTAGTTCCAACCATGCAGTAATATCTAACAAGTCATCTAACAATTTCACAACAACTACCTTGTGTAAAGGAATGAATAAGACTATGTACATAAAAAATGGATGGATTAGCGTTGGCCAAACGGCATAGGCAAGATACAGTAGATGGTATAGAGTGCAGTATATACATATCAGATGAGTAATGTAGGGTAACATTATATAAAGTGGCATTGTTTAAAGTGGCCAGTGATACATTTATTACATCCAATATTTAATTATTAAAGTGGCTAGAGATGAGTCAATATGTTGGCAGCAGCCACTCAACGTTAGCGATGGCTGTTTAACAGTCTGATGGCCTTGAGATAGAAGCTGTTTTTCAGTCTCTCGGTCCCTGCTTTGATGCACCTGCACTGAACTCGCCTTCTGGATGAAAGCGGGGTGAACAGGCAGGGGCTCGGGTGATGGTGTTCTTGATGATCTTTTTGGTCTTCCTGTGATATCAGATGGTGTAGATGTCCTGGAGGGCAGGTAGTTTGCTCCCGGTGATGCGTTGTGCAGACCTCACTACCCTCTGGAGAGCCTTACGGTTGTGGGCGGAGCAGTTGCCGTACCAGGCGGTGATACAGCCCGACAGGATGCTCTCGATTGTGCATCTGTAAAGGTTTGTGAGTGTTTTTGGTGACAAGCCGAATTTCTTCAGCCTCCTGAGGTTGCTGCGCTGCTCCGCCTTCTACACCACGCTGTCTGTGGGTGGACCATTTCAGTTTGTCCGTGATGTGTACCCCGAGGAACTTAAAACTTTCCACCTTGTCCCCTCCACCACTGTCCCGTCGTTGTGGATATGGGGCTGCTCCCTCTGCTGTTTCCTGAAGTCCAAGATCATCTCCTTTGTTTTGTTGACATTGAGTGTGAGGTTATTTTCCTGACACCACACTCCAAGGGCCCTCACCTCTTCCCTGTAGGCCGTCTCGTTGTTGTCGGTAACCAAGCCTACCACTGTAGAGTTGTCTGCAACTTGATGATTGAGTTGGAGGTGTGCATGGCCACGCAGTCATGGGTGAACAGGGAGCACAGGAGAGGGCTGAGAACGCACCCTTGTGGGGCCCCAGTGTTGAGGATCAGCAGGGTGGAGATGTTGTTGCCTACCTTCACCACCTGGGGGCTGCCCGTCAGGAAGTCCAGGACCCAATTGCACAGAGCGGGGTTGAGACCCAGGGCCTCGAGCTTGATGACGAGTTTGGAGGGTACTATGGTGTTAAATGCTGAGTTGTAGTCGATGAACAGCATTCTGACATATGTATTCCTCTTGTCCAGATGGGTTAAGGCAGTGTGCAGTGTGATTGCATCATCTGTGGACCTATTGGGGTGGTAAGCAAATTGGAGTGGGTCTAGGGTGTCAGGTAGGGTGGAGGTTATATGGTCCTTGACTAGTCTCTCAAAGCACTTCATGATGACGGAAGTGAGTGTGACGGGGCAATATCATTTATCTCAGTTACCTTAGCTTTCTTGGGAACAGGAACAATGGTGGCCCTCTTGATGCATGTGGGAACAGCAGACTGGGATAAGGATTGATTGAATATATCCGTAAACACACCAGTCAGCTGGTCTGCTCATGCTCTGATGACGCGGCTAGGCATGCCGTCTGGGCAGGCAGCCTTGCGAGGGTTAACACATTTAAATGTTTTGCTCACGTTGGCTGCAGTGAAGGAGAGCCCGTAGGTTTTGGTAGCGGTCCATGTCGGTGGCACTGTATTGTCCTCAAAGAGAGCAAAGAAGTTCTTTAGTTTGTTCTTTAGGAGCAAGACATTGTGGGGCGGGGCTGGTTTCTTTTTGTAGTCCGTTATTGACTGTAGACCCTGCTACATACCTCGTTTCTGAGCTGTTGAATTGCGACTCTACTTTGTCTCTATACTGCCGCTTAGCTTGTTTGATTGCCTTGCGGAGGGAATAGCTATACTGTTTGTATTCGGTCATGTTTCTGGTCGCCTTTCCCTGATTAGTTTTGCGCGAATGCTGCTATCAATCCACGGTTTCTTGTTGGGGAAGGCTTTAATAGTCTCTGTAGGTACAAGATCACCGATGCACTTGCTAATAAACTCGCTCACTGAATCAGCCTATTAATCAATGTTGTTGTCCGACGCTATGCGGAACATTTCCCAGTCCACGTGTTCGACGCAATCTTGAAGCATGGAATCCGATTGGTCGGACCAGCGTTGAACAGACCTGAGCACGGGCGTTTCCATTTTTAGATTCTGTCTATAGGCCGGGAGTAACAAAATGGAGTCGTGGTAAAATTTTCCAAAGGAGGGCGGGGGGGGGGGGGGGGGGCTTTGTATGCATCGCGGAAGTTAGAATAACAATGATCCA
This sequence comes from Oncorhynchus kisutch, assembly GCF_002021735.2. Classification (NCBI taxonomy): domain Eukaryota; kingdom Metazoa; phylum Chordata; class Actinopteri; order Salmoniformes; family Salmonidae; genus Oncorhynchus; species Oncorhynchus kisutch. The sequence goes on from NC_034191.2 coordinate 38,334,842, forward strand.
GGGTTTTGCCAACCCGGGTCACGCATTCGATATGCTGATGCAATTTAGGGAGCCTTGTTTTCAGATCAGCTACAATAAATGTGCAGCCTCAGGGTATGGGGTTTCGAGTTTACATAGATGCCCAGCACTTCAAAGCAAAATTTCAGTCACATCTCATGCACTATACTTGCATGTAAACAACGATAGCTTTTTCACGATACTTAGCAAGCTGCTTTATCCACAGGGATTGGTGAAGTAATTTAATGTCAAGCTAAATGTTCAAAAAAATGTCAATTTCTGAGATCGTTCTGAATCAATTCAGAACTTTATTTTGTAGGTCAGAACAGTGGAACGGAACAAAAAAGAAGAATGTTTTTGTTCTGAATGAAATGATTGGAAAACAATTTCAGTTCCAACCCGATCTTGAATTACATCCTTATTCTTTCACTAGCTGTGAAGTGAGTCAAAACCATCAGTCTTGTGATCATCTCTGACAGTGATTGATTCATGAACTCACAGTATGCAATAGTAAATAAACTGTTACTATAGTTGTCTACACCAGATCGATAACACAGTGATACTCCTCTCAATTGTAGTTGTCAGACGGATCACTGTTGTCGAACGATCCCCTGCATTACATGGTGCACCGTAGCAGGACAACCCCTTACACTTTCAACCTTCAAGGTTAATTGAGGTCTTATCTGATACATTTCAAGACAAAATATAAAAACACTGATTAAAAAAACACTGGATTATCTGTGAGCGCCGAGAGAGATGCTGTTGAAAACTATTTCTTTAACTCATTTGAGAAAGTGGTTTCAACTGCTGTCAACTGTTCAGAGATATCAATTTGCTGATCAGTATGCAATTAACAGCTCATGGCATCCTAATTAATTGGTAATCTGGGAGGAAACTTGGAGATCAGTCCCCAGGGACTAAGAGAAACCTTTCTGATAAATGATGATTGGCTCAAACTCCAAAAGAACAAGGTGTCACCATTTTGAATACAAATAACAATCAGACAATGGGAATAGAAGAATGTGCATTTACAAAGAATATCCAGAACAATGCTCTCTCTAACTTTTAGACCAAGTCCAAATGTCCTTTCTTCGTTCGACAAAACCATACAGGAAAAACAAGCCAACTTTTAAATTACAGGATTTTGGAAAAAAAATCTTATGTCACGAAGCTGGCATCCCGTATACTGTGTAAAGTCTTGCTGTACAAGAACAATATTCTTGTCAGACAGTGCCCGTCCCTGTCTTTACTCACCGCTTCTCCAACTCAGTGAACACTTGGGCAAGAGGATGTTCTCATTCCCTCTGTGCAAACCCCTGAAAGGGCTGGTTGGTAGAAGACTTGCATAAATAGTCAGGTTTAGGGCTACGGCGGTTAAAGCTAATCTTAGACCAGTGTTTAGAGAAACAAATCTCAGAACTACTGTGAATTTGGGCTTTAGTGTCTCACGTCTCTCTGACCATCCATCAGTATGCTTTAGACCAGCCTTTTGAAGCAGCCGAACACATTTGCTGCTATCTGTTCCGTGTTATCATTCTATCCTCTTGTTTTCATCTCTGTCACACCTTAGCAGACAACACAGGGATTTTATGTGCCGCTATTTATGGTGAAACATCAAACCTGACGGTATGGAGTGAGCTGTAACCGGCATTTCATGGTGCATCGATTATAAAAGTGGGACAAAGGTAATGCCTTCGGTATGAAGGTATTTTGATATCTGATATAGGCCACAATAATATGGCTCACTTTACCAATATATTAAAGCATATACATGTATCTGATTGGAAGATTTAGGCTTATCTTATAGTTTGAGTAGGTGTTTACAGTACCCTAAACCATTGTATTTTTATGTGACCATGGTTAAAAGAAGGCTACTGAATAAAAAGCAGGTTTGAATTAATTGAGCTCCAACTCATTTTGCAAGCACAACCATGAGTTATCAACCTGCAATGTTTTTAGTCTAGAAATAGGTGCTGTTGTACTAATCAGAACAGATTGTGGTAGGATTTAGAAAAAAACGAACTGCAATGGATGACTGCACCCGTGTATGACCGAGCGGTTATTATTATTAAAATTACCGTATGTGCTTTTCCCATGATAGGAATATCAGCTGAATAAATCTCTTAGTGCTGAAATATGCATATTCAATGACACGTTCTGAAATGTGGCAGCTAAGCCTGTGCCAGCCTTTCATCAAACCGTGAATTAAAGATTACATGAGGTCTCATGCATTCAAGGAATCCTACACTAAACACAGGGGCTTCTGTCTGTGCTGGAGTGCTGAGCAACAGGCTGGGGGATTATGGTATACCAACTAACAAGTGGGATTGCAAATCCAGAAGATATATACCATCAGCGTCATCACATCCTTTCAGGACTCAATATTGTTGTTATTGTTGAGACTCACTCACGTATGTTGGAATTAAGGAATTATTGTAAAAGAAGGTTGGGAAATGTGCAGTGCATCTCCTTCAATGTTTCAGTACCACACATTTGTGGTACGAGACTCTGTCAAATGCACTTCAAAACAGAAAGCTCCTCCGTGTTACTGGAAAGGGATAATTATAATAGTAGTCACCGATAACAATATGAAAGGAGAAAGCAGGACAGAGGTCTTTTCATTCTAATGTTATTTGGTGGTTTATCACTGGCAAATACATTTGTATTCAGAGTCTGTGGGTGTTTCTCAAAATGCATTCTACCGTGCTCTGAGCAGGCAAATTGAAACACGGGAGGGTCAGAGTATGAGTCCTAATCAAAGTATGCAAAACGGAGCACGGAGGGCACTTCTCGAATGCGTACTCCATTTGTACATATTTTGAAGCATGCATCGATGCAAGCTTCAACGGAATGTATGGCAAGAAATGAGGCAACCACGTAAAAAATTATGCAACATTTCTTGAAATCAATGGCTGAAGCAAACTTCAGAATATTGCATGACTACAATATTTTATCTTGATATGTTAATAAATACATGCTTTTTACATTTTGGCATGTTTACCTGCCTGTGATCGCAAGCCTATAATAAGTCAATAGGGCTAACTGGCTAGCTAATAATGTTACAGTCGAAGTCGAAAGTTTACATACACTTAGGTTGGAGTCATTAAAACTCGTTTTTCAGCCAATCCACAAATGTCTTTAACAAACTATAGTTTTGGCAAGTCGGTTAGGACATCTACTTTGTGCATGACACAAGTAATTTTTCCAACAATTGTTTACAGACAGATTATTTCACTTATAATTCACTGTATCACAATTCTAGTGGGTCAGGAATGTATATACACTTAGTTGACTGTGCCTTTAACTACTTGGCACCACACGTCCCGCTAGGGCACCTCCCCCCACTGCTCAACTGACACAGTAGCACACAGAACGCAAAAAATATTCTTAGAAATATTTAACCTCCACACATTAACAAGTCCAATAGCTCAAATGAAAGATAAACACCTTGTTCATCTAGCCACCAAGTCAGATTTCTAAAATGTTTTACGGTGAAAACATAGCACATATTTATGTCAAACCACCACCAAAGATAGGCTAATTTACATAGCCATTTTGTAGAACAATAGATGCAATCACAAAAGCAGGATTAAAAGTAAAATAATTCACTAACCTTTTGAAAGTCTTCATCAGATGACAGGAATAGGACATGTTATACAGTACATTTATGTTTTTTTCAATAATATGCTAATTATATCCATAAATCACGGTTTACATAGAAGGTCATGGCTAAAAAATGCTACAACAATGCCTGGAGAAATTATGGTAACTCTGCCAGATAACAGAAATACACATCATAAACGTTGACTAAATATACATGTTCTACATATACTTAGAAAGATACACTTCTTCTTAATAAAACATCTGTGTTACATTTATTTTTAACTTTACAGATTTCGTTCACTAGGCTATAATGTGAGTCGGCGCTCAGGAATTAGCATTTTGGCTCCTCCACAGAAACCCAAATTTAACACATAAATGTTCCCTTACCTTTGCTGTTCTTCCATCAGAAGACCTGGAAGGGTTTATACTTACCAAAAACAGCTTTAGTTTTGAAGTCTGTGTCTTTCGGTTATCAAACACGACATATTTCGGTTGAAATGCAGCCAAAAAGTAAAGTTAGTTCGCACCAAAACGTCGAAATTACATATTATATGTCGACTAAACTTGTCAAACTTGGTTCAGAACACAGCGTTAGCATGCTATATAGCTTCACCGCAATTCTCAGGACAAAGAGAAACACACGCATCGTTTAATCAATCTTGAAAGAAAGACAGCACAGGCGCAGATTGCGCGTGAGAGTAACCTGTATTCTCGCGCGACCGAAAGGATTCGGTAAGTCATTAATCTCGTGAACGCGCGATTCCTACAATGAGAAGCCCCATTGAAAGCGGACACCGCGCTGAAGGCATAGGAAGTGTTCCCAGGACCGTAGGTGCTTGGGAAGGGTGGGGGCGATGACGTCAAAGTTGGGCCAACTTTTTGGATGACAAGAGAGAGTTTGGGAGAATGAGTGCCCTGAGAGTTCTGCTTTACTTACAGACATAATTTAAACGGTTTTAGAAGCTTTAGAGTGTTTTCTATTCAATAATATTCATTATATGCATATATTAGCAATTTTTTACAGATTTCTTTTCTGTTTACTATGGGCACGCATTTAACCAACGGGGGCAGTATTCTGCCCTAGCCTTAACAGGTTTTAAACAGCTTGGAAAATTCCAGAAAATTTTGTCATGGCTTTAGAAGCTTCTGATAGGCTAATTGACATCATTTGAGTCAATTGGAGGTTTATCTGTGGATGTACAGTGGGGCAAAAAAGTATTTAGTCAGCCACCAATTGTGCAAGTTCTCCCACTTAAAAAGATGAGGCCTATAATTTTCATCAGTAGGTACACTTCAACTATGACAGAAAAAATTAGAAAAAAAATCCAGAAAATCACATTGTAGGATTTTTAATGAATTTATTTGCAAATTATGGTGGAAAATAAGTATTTGGTCAATAACAAAAGTTTCTCAATACTTTGTTATATACCCTTTGTTGGCAATGACAGAGGTCAAACGTTTTCTGTCAGTCTTCACTAGGTTTTTACACACTGTTGCTGGTATTTTGGCCCAATGGGGACAAATATCATACTTTTTGGAGAATTGTCCTCTGGTCTGATGAAACAAAAATAGACCCCTTTGGCCATAATGACCATTGTTATGTTAGGAGGAAAAAGGGGGAGGCTTGCAAGCCAAAGAACACCATCCCAACTGTGAAGCACAGGGGTGGCAGCATATTGTTGTGGGTGTTCTTTGCTGCAGTGGTGCACTTCACAAAATAGATGGCATCATGTTCAGAAATCCACAGGAAAGAGCGGTCACGACAACGCAGACAAATTCCAAATAATATCCCTAATGTCCACAGAAACATGTCAAACGTTTTTTTATAATCAATCCTCAGGTTGTTTTTAAAATATATAATCGATAATATATCAACCGCAAATGTCTTTCACAGTAGGAGAGGGAAAAACAATAGCTGTCCAAACTCATGTGACCACTTGACGCGATGTTATCGTTCTGGCTCATTTTTCAAAATAAAAGCCTGAAACTATGTCTGAAGACTGTTGACACCTTGAGGAAGCGATAGGAAAAGGAAATCTGGTTGATATCCCTTTAAAAATGGAGCAATGGGAGGCTATGGAACATGGAGTTTTCAAAATAGAGGTCACTTCCTGGTTTGTTTTTTCTCTGGGTTTCACCTGCAATATCAGTTCTGTTATACTCACAGACCATATTTTGACAGTTTTGGAAACTTTAGAGTGTATTCTATCCTGATCTGTCAATTATATGCATATTCTAGCATCTGGTCCTGAGAAATAGGCCGTTTACTTTGGGAACGTTATTTTTCCAAACAAAAATAGTGCCACCTAGCTTCAAGAGGTTAAGTCATTTTGCCACAACTTTGGAAGAATGCTTGGGGTCAATGTTCATTTGGAAGACCCATTTGCGACCAAGCTTTAACTTCCTGATTGATATCTTGAGATGTTGCTTCAATATATCCACGTAGTTTTCCTGCCTCATTATGCCATCTATTTTGTGAAGTGCACCAGACCCTCCTGCAGCAAAGAACCCCCAAAACATGATGCTTCCACCCACGTGCTTCACGGTTGAGATGGTGATCTTTGGCTTGCAAGCCTCCCCCTTTTTCCTCCAAACATAATGGTCATTATGGCCAAACAGTTCTATTTTTGTTTCATCAGACATTTCTCCAAAAAGTACAATCTTTGTCCCCATGTGCAGTTGCAAACCGTAGTCTGGCTTTTTTATGGTGGTTTTGGAGCAGTAGCTTCCCTGCTGAGGGCCATTCAGGTTAAGTTGATATAGGACTAGTTTTACTGTGGATATAGATACTTTTGTACCCGTTTCCTCCAGCATCTTCACAAGGTCCTTTACTGTTGTTCTGGGATTGATTTGCACTTTTCGCACCAAAGTACGTTCATCTCTAGGAGACAGAACGCATCTCCTTCCTGAGCGGTATGACGGCTGCGTGGTCCCATGGTGTTTATACTTGCGTACTATTGTTTGTACTGATGAACGTGGTACCTTCAGGCATTTGGAGATTGCTCCCAAGGATGAACCAGACTTGTGGAGGTCTACAATTTCTCTTCTGAGGTCTTGGCTGATTTCTTTTGATTTTCCCATGATGTCAAGCAAAGAGGCATTTAGTTTGAAGGTAGGCCTTGAAATACATCCACAGGTACACCTCCAATTGACTCAAATGATGTCAATTAGCATATCAGAAGCTTCTAAAGCCATGACATAACTTCCTGGAATTTTCCAAGCTGTTTAAAGGCACAGTCAACTTAGTGTATATACATTCCCGACCCACTGGAATTGTGATACAGTGCATTATAAGTGAAATAATGTCTCAACAATTGTTGGAAAAATTACTTGTCTCATGCACAAAGTAGATGTCCTAACCGACTTGCCAAAACTATAATTTTGTAACTTTTTATGGGCAGCGTCCCATCTGGCCAACATCCGGTGAAATTGCAGAGCGCAAAATTCTAATATTTAACATTCTTGAAAATCTGTGTGTTATACATCAAAATAAAGCTTAACTTATTGTTAATTTAGCTGTGTCAGATTTCAAAAAGGCTTTACGGCAAAAGCAAACCATGCGATTATCTGAGGACAGCACCCCACATGCAAACACAGGAAAATCATATTTCAACCAGGCAGGTGCGCAACAAAAGTCAGAAATAGCTGTATATTTCATGCCTTATCTTTGAAGATCTTCTGTTGGCACTCCAAAAATGTCCCAGAAACATCACAAATTGTATTTTTTTCTCGATAATGTCCTTCTTTATGTCCCAAAAATGTCAATTTATTTGGCGCATTTGATTCAGTAATACACCGGTTTCAACTCGCCCAACATGCCTACAAAGTATATAATAAGTTACCTGTAAACTTGGTCCAAACATTTCAATCAACATTCCTAATCCAACCTCAGGTACCCTAAAACATAAATAATCAATACAATTTAAGACAGAATAAACTGTTTCCAATACCGGATAAAAACAACGAAGTGCGTTCCAGTTCATGCGCACCAAAACAGTGGAGTCCACCTGGAGTGACACTTACAATGAATAGCACTACTTCTTAATTTCTCAAAAGAAAAACATCAACCAATTTACAAAGACTGTTGACATCTAGTGGAAGCCATAGGAACTGCAACCAGGTTCCTCATAATAAGGTTATCCTATAGAAAACAAATGGAAAATCCTATGACCTCAAAAAATTATTCCCTGGATGGTTTGTCCTCTGGGTTTCACCTGCCATATCAGTTCTGTTATACACAGACATTATTCTAACAATTTTAGAAATGTTAGAGTGTTTTCTAGATCTACCAATTAGATGCATATCCTAGCTTCTGGGCCAGAGTAAGAGGCAGTTTACTTTGGGCACACTTTTCATCCAGAGGTGAAAATACTGCCCCCTACCCAAGAGAGGTTAACAAGAAATTTGTGGAGTGGTTGAAAAACAAGTTTTAATGACTCCAACCTAAGTTTATGTAAACTTCCGACTTCAACTGTATATAGCCTATATTGCTTTCCATTAGAGAATACAACCACTACCATAATGACGGTGGCTTGAAGGTCCCTGAGCTACAAAGGCCAAACAACAACAGCGTTCCAACCGTGCTCAATCTGTCTCCCCCTGCCCTATTATGTTGTGCTAATCTAACAGCAGCCCACATAAACCAGTAGTCTTAAACATTGCATCTAGAGGGTAGTGTTATGAAAATATAAATATTAGTATATGCATCCTCATTCAAATCAATGAGGCCTTATTCTTGGTGTTTAGAGAGGAAATGTTTTATGGGTTAAAGCTAGAAACCGTAGTGGTGAATCGGCCACATCTGTTTTTGATGTCGTGCACATTCACCACTAAGGACTCAAATCATAGTAAATAAAGCAATCTTTATTATCACGGACGAAAGAGGTTCACAAACTCACTACAAATTTCATGAAAAGTCCTTTTATACTGCTACTCAGACAAGTCATATACAGTGCCGTGCAAAAGTATTCACCCCCCTTGTAGTTTTTCCTATTTTATTGCATTACCACCTGTAATATACATGTATTTTTATTTGGATTTCATGTAATGGACATACACAAAATAGTCGAAATTGGTGAAGTGAAATTTTTAAAATAACTTGTTTAAAAAAATTATACAAAATAATAAACAAAGTGGTGAATGCATATGTATTCATCCCCTTTGCTATGAAGCCCCTAAATAAGATCTGGTGCAACCAATTACCTTCAGAAGTCACATAATTAGTTCAATAAAGTCCACCTGTGTGCATTCTAAGTTTCACATGATCTGTCACATGATCTCAGTATATATACACACACACCTGTTCTGAAAAGCCCCAGAGTCTGCAACATCACTAAGCAAGGGTCACCACCAAGCAAGCGGCACCATGAAGACCAAGGAGCGCTCCAAACAGGTCAGGGACAAAGTTGTGGAGAAGTACAGATCAGGGCTGGGTTATAAAAAAAATAACAGAAACTTTGAACATCCCACAGAGTATCATCAAATACATTATTTAAAAAAATCGAAAGAATATGGCACCACAACAATCCTGCGAAGAGAGGGCCACCCACCGAAACTCACAGAAGGGCAAGGAGGGAATTAATCAGAGAGGCAACAAAGTGACCAAAGATAACCCTGAAGGAGCTGCAAAGCTCCACAGGGGAGATTGGAGTATCTGTACATAGGTCCACTTTAAGCCATACACTCCACAGAACTGGGCTTTACGGAAGAGTGGCCAGAAATAAGCCATTGCTTCAAGGAAAAAAATAGGCAAACACTTTGTGTTCACCAAAAGGCATGTGGGAGACTCCCCAAACATATGGAAGAAGGTACTCTGGTCAGATGAGACGAAAATTTAGCTTTTTGGTCAAAGAAAGCACTATGTCTGGCGCAAACCCAACACCTCTCATCACCACGAGAAGAACATCCCCACAGTGAAGCATGGTGATGGCAGCATCATGCTGTGGGGATGTTTTTCACCGGCAGGGACTGGGAAACTGGTCATAATTGAAGGAATGATGGATGGCAGTAAATACAGGGAAATTCTTGAGGTCAACCTGCTTCAGTCTTCCAGAGATTTGAGACTGGGACGGAGGTTCACCTTCCAGCAGGACAATGACCCTAAGCATACTGCTAAAGCAACACTTGAGTGGTTTAAGGGGAAACATGTAAATGTCTTGGAATGGCCTAGTCAAAGCCCAGACCTCAATCCAATTGAGAATCTGTGGTATGACTTAAAGATTGCTGTGCACCAGCAGAACCCATCCAACTTGAAGAAGCTGGAGCAGAATGGGCAAATATCCCAGTGGCTAGATGTGGCAAGCTTATATAGACATACGCCAAGAGACTTGAGACTTGGGGGGGGGGTGAATAGTTATGCACGCTCAAGTTTCAGTGTTTTTGTCTTATTTCTTGTTTGTTTCACAACAAAAAATATTTTGCATCTTCAAAGTGGTAGGCATGTTGTGTAAATCAAATGATACAAACCCCCAAAATCTATTTTAATTCCAGGTTGTTAGGCAACAAAAAAAGAGCGTGAATACTTTTGCAAGCCACTGTAATCATGGTTGGTTCCTGTATGTGACTGACTGATGACACACAAAGCTTCTTACCTTGAAACTGAGATATTGTATCACTCCTAATTCCCAGAGCAATATTCTGGGCGTACTGCCAAATTGCTTATGAGTGATAGTGTGGTTTACTCCTTTGTGCAGTCAACTTGTCACTCGCATGAACTCAACCAGCTACTCTGCCCCATTTAAAAAACAAACAAAGGGTCTTCCCAAGTGGCGGAGCGTTTTAAGACACTGCATCGCAGTGCTGGTTCGATACCCGTCTGTGTCGTAGCTGGCTGTGACTAGGAGACTCATGAGGTGACGCACAATTGGTCCAGCATCGTCCGGGTTAGGAGAGGATTTGGTCAGCCAAGATGTTCTTGTTCCATCGCGCTGTTGCAACTCTTGTGGTGGGCCGGGCACATGCATGCTGACACGGTCGCCAGGTGTACACTGTTTCCTCTGACACATTGGTGCGGCTGGTTTCTGGGTTAAGCGTGCATTGTGTCAAGAAGCATTGTGTCTTGGCAAGGTTGTGTTTCGGAGGACAAACAGCTCTCGACCTTTGCCTCTCGAGGCCGTACGGCAGTTGCAACGATGGGACAAGACTGTAACTACCAATTGGATAGGACGAAAAGGGGGTAATATACTGTATATATATATATATTTAAAACAATAACATAACAAAAACACATTTACAGGTCATGCATTAGCATGTATTAATTAACACAATTTTCACTAGAGACGAAAAGGCTTGTCCTGTTCAAAGTCCATTCCAACTTTTTCCCTCTGTTTTCAGCCTGAGGTGAAACAGATTGAGTTCCATTTTTCTAGGAGGTAGACTGAGAGACTGGTATAGGCTGGAGTACCTCTTCACATTTTTACATCTTTATTAAGTATCCGCTCAAACATGTCCTGATTTGTTCTTCTCCCTCTCCTCCAGTCCAGTCATCCCCATCCCACTGTGTCTCTCTAGAGTGGACCATGTGTTGCACATTACAATGTGCTACTATTCACACAATGCAATGTGTTATACCCTGGGAGATCCAGCATGCGCAACTCCAATATCTACCATATGTCCCAGCGTGATGTCAGGTTGTCTCAAAAATACACATTGTCCCTTCAAGGGAAAACAAAGGTGATATCTGGTGGAGAACTCGTATTAGGTCACTGAAGCATAAACCCAAGCCTTGCATACTGAGCAGGAGTTATGGTAGCCTTGGCTGTTGCCACGCAGGCATTATTATTTAGTGAGGCTGGTGAATCATTGATAGGCTGGGTATATTTTATTTTCACAAATAGTTACCCAGGTGTGCTGGGCTTTGCTCATTGGCATCCTCCTAGTTTTCGGGCACTTAACCATACACAACCCAGAATGAATCCAACTCACGTCTGAACCTTTCCCTTTCCTGAGCAGAATGCCATTCTCCTCCTTGGCGGCTTTTTTTTGCACAGATCCAAATGACATTTTGTAATTACAAAAGCACATTATTCAAATGTCTTCATAAATATTTATTGTGAGATGCGTGTGAGGGAGCGGTATTGTACTTCACTCCTTCACCCCTGATCATGGAAATTATGCAATACAAGATCTGAATAGCAACTATTTTGCCGGGAGCTAGAGAGCTGAGCTGAAAAAAAACAGGTAAGAAATGGAGGGCCAGAGGCCAGGATTTGGTCGTGCTTGAAGCACTGCTGGCCTAGGTCACATTTGGGCTGCTTCATACTAGCCTGCTTCACTCATGACAGCTTGGGTCCTGAGTTAGAGTCCAGGCCCTCTCTCTCTTTCATTCTTCTCGTTTGGCCATTGTCAGGTCCAGCACATCTGCCAGTCTCTGTGCCAGGCTAGCAGTGCCCCAGTCAGATAAGTGAAGTCACAGGGCAGATTCACCACATTGTCTTTTTGTACTTGACAGATGTGAAGGTTGTAACATATTCCCTGTAAGAGGTTGAATTACCACTATCTCCAGTGGATATAAACAGTGTTTGTTTCTACTGTCCTGAACACTGATGTGTCTGATTGGAAGTATTTGTCACATGATAATAGGTTTTTAGAGCATACAGCACATTTGGTGACTGCAAAAAACTGCATCAGAATCAAAGTCTCTGATTAATTGTTCTTTCATTATTTCTTAACTAGAATTTGGCAAATTACATAATGATAATAATCTCTTCAGAGAAAATGGTTCTATTTCATCAAATCCTTATTAGTCTTGCCACAGTGATTTCAAGCACAGCTGTCAGTATGTGAATGTGAGGAACATACTGTGGGTGTTTGGGAACGGAAGCGGCGTACTGTTTGGGCTTCCATTTCAGTCCACCAACAGCCCTTTAACAAGTGCTGTGACTATTTGACCATTAATGTTCACATACACAAAAAGTGCTGTTGGATTTGCTGTTCCGACACAGACCAGTTTTAAAATGAAATGCCATTTGTGTGCACTCTGAGAAACAGTATTGATTTAAAATATAAAATTGATTGAGACTCATTGCCAATCCATTTTCTCCCTCTGAGTTTGACACGTTTAACATAAAGAAAAGTGTGATATTTTTTGGTGCATGTACCATACGTGTTCTGTCTCACAAAATGGGCAGCCGGGCGAAGTAGCTTAAATGGGACTAATTTCAGTTAACTAGGTGTATATCGCTTGTCACTACATCACAGGAGAGCCATTTGAACGTAAACTTTTTTTTAAATCAAAATGCATTTTTTGGCAGAAATGCCTTCTGGAACAAGTGAACTTTCATGTGCCTTAATAACAAACTTGTTTGCCATCTGTAAATACGAATAAATGTTTTAAAATTACAGAGAAAGCCACAGAGAAAGACAGGAACCTTCCCGCTGGCCATGATTGGCTGAGATAGCGGGTCGACTGGACATGCCAAGAGATGAGTTCGGATTGGTCTGCCATGTAGCGCACTTCTGTCTATAACATGAACTGGTCAATATGTGTAGGTTATCTTTTCGAATGCAGCTTTTTAAAAGATATCACATAGTAGAACTGCAAAGGTGTTGCTCTCCACTTTTTGGAGGACCGAGTTTTGAAATCATTGGAATGCATGGTGGAATTAGAAAGAGATGGAGAAAATTCTGGCGTTTGATTGCAAATATGCAGACTGATTCGAAAAGATAACACACAGAAGTCTCCACATTACGTCTTTAAACTAAGGAAGCGTGACAGAGGGAGAAGAGTCCATCCATGTATACGAGTAAAATAGTCTAGCTAGCTACATTTTCAGATATTATTTCAAAATAGTTCTAATATTGTCAGAAAGTCGTTTATTTCGAGTTAGAGTAATGTTATCTAGCTAGCTGTCTCGATAGCTAACGTGACGTGTATGATCTGTGTAGTAATAATATTTGTATCTCAGCCATTTGCATGGCTAGTTATAGCCTAATGTTAGTTAGCTAGCTAACATTGAACCTGGTTGGTTAGCTACCTGCAGATTCACCATTACAATAGAATGTTCATGATGTCACTGCGACAACTGTTGATAAGACATAGCTGGTCAATTCGCTCTGGCTATCTACTCTAATTTCAGAGCACTCGTCTGAGTATGCCAGAGAGCAGACTGACACATTTACGAATGCTCAACACCCGTTGAATATGGCCTTTGTCAGTCAACATTGGAAACATCTCTGGATACCAAAGCTCTGGATAACATAAAACAGCCTAACCAGCTCTGCTAGGGCAAGTAAAATGGTCAGTGAGCTGTTCCCTCATTTGTGTCTGGAAGTTGCTAGCATGCTAGCCAACATTAGCCAGTTAGCTTGGGTGCTTGACTGCTGTTGTTAGATCAGAATGCTTGGATCAACCCTACTCCTCTGCCAGAGCGACCAGTGTGCGCTCTGAATGCTCCGAGAGCGAAATGCTCTGAATTTATGAACGGACAATCTGACAACGCTCTGAGTTTACGAATGCCCAAAGTGCACTCTGAGCACACTCTGGCACTCCAGATTGAATTTATGAACACACCCGTAGTATAAACCAGCCTTTAGTCTTGAAATCATTGGTTGTTTAGTACATGGCCTCACACGTGGTTGGGGCTACACCATAAGAGGGTGTGAACGATGCTGAATGGTTGTACTGTAGACAAAGAAGTGCTCTCCAGTAGGTGTACCAAAACATTTAAGGGCCATTTTCTCAAAAGTGAGGTTACATGTTTATCAACTTTCAAAGCAGAATTACTTTTCCCTCAACTATAATGTCTGATGTACCATTTTCTAGCTCTGTGTCTCTACTTTTATCCAATGTAAAAAACACCATTTTAAATGTTGCTACATAAGTCCGAATTGAGCCGGTTGGTCACAAATGTGCATGAAACAAAATCACGATGGGCTTCGCTATTTTGTTCACTTGTCGAGTTATTCATTATTTATAACCCATGTGACACTCAATGACAGGGACGCCTGAAGCTTCTGAGCCACTGACACAGGAAACAGGAGGGATCCATAATATTCCCGACACCACTGTGTTCCACCTCGGAGTTCACAGCTCTCTTTCTGTCTCAGCTCACAGAGCAGTGCAACACGTGCTTGCCAAGATATTCACCTATAGGGCAGAGTCAAGTCATTGGTGCCATGTTGGCTTCTACTGCCTAACATCCTCTCTATGCCAGCCTGTTATCCATCTTATGGGACAGATTGTTGTTGCATGTGTCATGCCTCCCTTTTAGGGCCTGTGTGGCAGCACCAGCCTGGTTCTTTTTCCTTGGGCAGTCCAGTTTACCCTTGCTAGTTGTGTGGTTCGTCCCCTCTGACAGCATGCTATTTCACATCTGGCAGGGAGCAGTGTTCTGTGCTGCTGATGGCTCACCTCTAGCAGTCAACTGTCCTGGTGCTGGAAGTCAGTGTCTCTGACTGCTACAGTGGGGAGAACAAGTATTTGATACACTGCCGATTTTGCAGGTTTTCCTACTTACAAAGCACGTAGAGGTCTGTAATTTGTATCATAGGTACACTTATAATTTCTGCTTTTCTGATGTATCAAATACTTATGTCATGCAATAAAATGCAAATTAATTACTTAAATCATACAATGTGATTTTCTGGATTTTTGTTTTAGATTCTGTCTCTCACAGTTGAAGTGTACTACCTATGATAAAAATTACAGACCTCTACATGCTTTGTAAGTAGGAAAACCTGCAAAATTGGCAGTGTATCAAATACTTGTTCTCCCCACTGTATATGCCAATTAACTCTCCACTCTTCTCACCAGTCTCGTATCCATCCCCCGAACCACCTGTGACCCCCTGGCAGGCGCCTTCCCAACAACATGATGGGAAGGCGATTACTAGAACAGAACATTTCCTAGTTCTACCACTGTCATTGTTCCTGGTGTGTTTCGGCCTTGCTCCCAGTCAGATGTAGCTCTATCACAGCACCTTGGGGAGAAAGTCCACAAAAACCTTCTCCTCATATAACATAGAAATACAAAACAAATGCTTAACAGATCATTATTATTATAATATGGCATTTAAAACATAATCATCCCTAAATCTAAGAGTGATGATGTAGGCCTATTTCTATAAAGAGGCCATGTATAAGCTGTCCCCTACTGTCCACAAAACACGAATATCAAAATCAAATATGAGAAGTTTCTTCTTTCCAAATACAACACGTGTTTAATTCCTGCAAGGCCTTGATTCCTCTCTTTATTGCTTAGGCATAACACATAAGCCCTGGGGCTAATATGAGCTATAAATGAACCAAACAGGAATGTGTGTTCAGGTTTTACATTAAGAAAATGTCACCTCCCACCTCCCTGGTGTGGCCTCCCTCCCACAATCATTTCCAGCAGCACTCCCCCATTAGGGATTTGACAGCTTTGATCAGGTGATGTTCTACTTGACTCATTTCCTTTGGGAATCAATGACCACAGTTAATCAAATGACAACCCAGGAAAGTAATGGGTTTAGTAGGACTCTTGGGTAAGGGAGAGAGTGCACTGGCTTTAGGTCCTATCCTGATGCCTCATAATCTAACCTCTGGAAACCCCTGATTTGTACAGTGGTTTCCTGACATTTTCACTGAAATAAGCTCATTCCTGATGATGCATAGTATTTAGTATATATATTTGGGATTCTTGTGAAAATTCTAGAAAGTGCGAATTATCTAAATTAATGGACGGGTTCCAGGCCGGTCTTGGCAGAATTAAAGCTATTTGTAACACAATTAAAAAGGTAGACAATGCTGGATGAGTAATAATGGAATCAATAGTAGCCATTAAGTCTTAATCCTGATTAAGATGTGGGAACTCTGAGACGTTACATCATCATTTAGTGATGAAAAGTGCTCAGTGTTCTGAATCAGTTGCATTGATCTGGAGATGTTCTGGAGTTCAGGACTAATGATTTCACAGAGACCCAGACTTCGATAATGGAAAAACATTGGACAGGGCATCGTCCACTAGTGTTAGTTATATGGCCAAGAATCATGTTGTATTTTCATTTATAAAAGAGAACACTTTCAGAGGCGCAGAGGAAATTATTCATAAAATCGGCTGAAAATGTGCTTTGGAGGGCATTAAAACAGGAAAACTGTACTTCCTGTAGCTTGTTCTCCATAGCATTGACAGGTGAAGTCTGGAGATAAAACATAGACTATGTACCTCATACATAGTTCATAGATCTTTAAGAATTAAACATGTTATTACAGCACCAACCTACTGTATAGTGGCTTACTGCCTTTGATGAGATCTACTATGTACACAATGACATTATCCGTGTGTGATGAGCTATTACTAATGCATGACCTATGGTAACTAACTACACCATCCTATTCCAGGTGTCACACAACTGTTTGATGTCTGTATTCAGTTAGCCAGTCAACGACAGTCACTTAGACGTCTCTCTCACAGTAGTCTGCTTCCTCAGTCTTTTTTGGTAACAGCAGTTTCAGGGATTTTAAAGTGACTAGCCATCAATCATTGTTTTACCACCCACTGATGGTCATTTTACTGGCCGCTCTTTGAGGGGGAGTATCACATGTTGTTGTTTATCTAAGGGATGTACTGTGCACAGAGCTTGGCACTCCAGTTAGGATATTTCATTGTTTTATCCGCTGTTCTGAAAAGGGGACTGATGTTTTTTTCTCTCTAGCCCACACATACAGTACATCAGTGAACCAGTAATGATGATTTAAATAGGTTTAAATTGTTGTGCAGAAATGCAACTAGTTTTCCGTCAGATTTTTCTTAAAAGATGCTAAAAACGGGTTCTTTGTGGTTTAATGCTAAATGTATTTATTTGTGGGATAGGCTTTTGTTGTGGGTGTGGAGGAAGATACAGAAAGAAAGAGCACAACTGCGCAGTAATTGAACATAGTCTGTTAAGTTCACAATGGCATGTTTCTCCAGAACCTTGTATCCAGGCTAATCTAAGGGATGTCTCTAAAATAGGTTACTAAACCGCACTATGCAATTACATTTGCAGACTAATGGGGAGATCTATCAACGTTTACGCCCTTAAGTAGATAAATGCTAGTGGAATTAGCTTGGATAATTAATGTACCTTTCCCTGCCGACCATAATACAGGTAATTCTGTAATTCTACAGGGTCAATCCTCAATAAGATCGAAGATACTGCATCTACAGACATTGCCAGACATATTCCTTTACTAAACAATACACCTTCCCCCACAGAAGAGGGGGTCTCTTCACAGTTAATACACTAATTAGACAACTGAAAAACCTATGATGTGCAGTAATTTATATGCTCTGTGCATTCATGTTGCCTACAGGCCATTATGAATTGCAGTAGAGTATCACGCAGAGAAAGAGTAAGAACCTTCCTGTACAAACCTATTCAGTCTGTCTACAAACAGGCTCTCAAAGCGCTTGATAGGAAGCCCAATAGCCATCATCATTGTCACATCCTTAGAAAGCATGAGCTCTTGAGTTGGGAAAATCTTGTGCAATACACTGACGCATGTCTTGTATTCAAGATCCTCAATGGCCTGGCTCCCCCTCCACTCAATATTTTTGTTAAACAGAAAACCCAGACATATGGCAGCAGATCCACAAGGTCTGCCATGAGAGGTGACTGTATAGTTCCCCTAAGGAAAAGCACCTTTAGTAAATCTGCATTCTCTGTGAGAGCTTCCCATGTCTGGAATACACTGCCATCAGACACACATAACTGCACCACATATCACACTTTCACAAAATGCTTGAAGACATGGCTAAAGGTCAATCAGATTTGTGAACATGGTCCCTAGCTGTGTGTTGCCACTCCATGTTGTCTGTTGTCTGTAGCTTGTGAGGTGTGGAAACACTTTGTTGCTTTTATGAATTTTGTCTTGCTGCTTTTTGTTTTATGCTGCTCTGTCTGTATGCTACATCTTGCTTGTCCTATGTTGCTCTGTATGTATGCTATGTCTTGCTTGTCCTATGTTGCTATGTCTTGCTTGTTCTATGTTGTTATTGTCTGTATTGTAATTGTTTTTAATAACCTGCCCAGGGACTGCGGTTGAAAATTAGCCGGTTGGCTAAAACCGGCACTTTTACTGAAATGTTGATTAATGTGCACTGTCCCTGTAAAAATAAAAATAAACTCAAACTCAAACTCATTGTTAGGCCTGGTAAAGGTCAGAACATCTCTTTCTAGTCCAGGGATATAGGTGCAAAAGCTGGGTCTATGCCACTGTCCCCAACTGTTTAAATGATCTTCCCTTTTGTCCTTTGTTGTACTGGACTTCCAATGGCAATGGATAACACTACGTACCATCAAGCCATCAAATGAATAACAACTCCATTAAGCTATCAAACATTACACTCATTTTGAAAGCGATTGCACATCTTTGTTTGGGAGATGTTCCCTCTAATGAATAGCCTACACAATGCACATATCCATGGTGGTGCACCGAGAGGTTGAGTTCCTGTTGTTCCTCTTTAGGAGGAAGTAGCGTGTGGGTTTGGGGATTAGATTTAGGGTGTGTGATGTGCCAACTGTTGATGTACCTTTGATTGTATTTAAGCTTCCTCTAAGGACTTGGCAACGCTACAGTCCCGCTGTCTGTACTGACAGCAGCCCAAGCACCAGAAGATTATAGGGCCCCCATCTCACACTGGGTCTCATTAGGGAGTAGGCGTTCTCCCGCTCTGATGTTTACTGTCACCACCGAGCAGAGTGTCTATCTTTGTGCAAGCACAGAGGAATGCAACTAGGGAACACTTCTTCCTCCTCAGACAGAGACAGGGAGAGAGAGAATGTCTCTAAGGAGACCAGGGAAAGCTGACTCTCTAGTTCCGTTAGACACATCGGGCATGTTTCTTCACGATCTTCTGCCAAAGAACGAGAGAGAGATGCTGAATGTCCCTTGTTCAAGAGCAAAGTAAGTCTACAGGCTCCCAACAGTGTGGTAGTCACTGTCTTAATAGGGGGGCGACTTCACATTTATACTTGACATGCATAAACTGAAATTCATTATTACTATTCTATCCTATGTATTCTTCAGATATACTACATACAGTGCCGTGCAAAAGTATTCATCCCCCTTGGAGTTTTTCCTATTTTGTTGCATTACAACCTGTCATTTAAATTTATATTTATTTGGATTTCAAGTAATGGACATACACAAAATAGTCCAAATTGGTGAAGTGAAATGAAAAAAAAAGCCCCTAAATAAGATATGGCGCAACCAATTACCTTGAGAAGTCACATAATTAGTTAAATAAAGTCCACCTGTGTGCAATCTATGTCACATGATCTCAGTCATTTGCTTAGTGATGTTACAGACTCTAGGGCCTTTCAGATACACACACACCTGTTCTGAAAGGCCCTAGAGTCGGTAACATCACTAAGCAAATGGCACCATGAAGACCAATGAGCTCTCCAAACAGGTCAGGGACAATGTTGTGGAGAAGTACAGGTCAGGGTTGGGTTATATATAGAATATCCAAAACTTTGCAACATCCCACAGAGCACCATTAAATTCATTATTTAAAAAATGAAAAGAATATGGCACTACAACAAACCTGCCAAGATAGGGCCGCCCACCAAAACTCACAGACCAGGCAAGGAGGGCATTAATCAGAGAAGCAACAAAGAAATCAAAGATAACCCTGAAGGAGCTGCAAAGCTCCACAGGGGAGATTGGAGTATCTGTCCATAGGACCACTTTAAGCCATACACTCCAGCTGGGCTTTACGGAAGAGTGGCCAGAAAAAAGCCATTGCTTAAATAAAGAAATAAGCAAACACATTTGGTGTTAGCCAAAAGGCATGTTGAAGACTCCCCAAACATATGGAAGAAGGTACTCTGGTCAGATGAGACTAAAATGTTGCTTTTTGGCCATCAAGTAAAACCCTGTCTGATGCAACCCCAACACCTCTCATCAACCCGAGAACACCATGGTGGCAGCATCATGCTGTGGGGATGTTTTCCAACCACGATGTATACTGGTAAGAGTTTCAGATATTACAAGTCTAATTTTGACAGAAAGGAGTTTCATTTCAAGTGTACTGTTAGCTAGCTAACGTTAGCTGGCTGGGTCGCTAGCTAACGTCATGTGTATGATCTTATTCTTCGTATCTCCGACACATTGCTTGACTAGTTATAGCCATGGAACCTGGTTGATGAGCTAGCTACCTGCAGAGACATGTAGGGTAGTAACATCATGAGTTGTGATTATTGTCTGTTGTTTAGCTAGCTACATGTCTCAATAAAAGGCTCCACTAATTTTGACAAAGTATTTTCATTTCAAGTTAAAGTGCACTGTTAGCTAGCTAGTTAGCGAGCCAGCCAGCTAACGTTAACTAAAGTTACGTCATGCATTGTGATTCATTGTTTACCTAGCAAGCTACATTTCTTAACAAAAAAGACTCGAGTCTCAGTGTGCCAGAGCGCAGAATAACTGATGCATTTTGAACGCTCAACACCTGTTGAATATGTCCGGTGTCAGTAAATGTCCGCACAGTCACCAAAGCTTTGGATAACATGAAAAAAGCCAAACCAGCTCTGCTAGGGCGAGTAAAAAGTTCAGAGTGGGGGGTTCTCTAATTATGTGTCTGGAAGTAGCTAGCCAATGTTAGCCAGTTAGCTTAGGTGCTTGACTGTAGTTGTGAGGTCAGAGCTTTCGGAAGAACCCTACTTATTGGCCAGAGCATCCAGTGTGCGCTCTGAACGCGAAACCACAGATTGAGCGATAGGGCGATTAATGTTCAGTGAGTTGATGTCTGGAAGTAGCTGGCAAGTTAGTACAGAATGCACGGATCAACCCTTAAAGAGATGGGAGGGGCTAAGGCTTAAGTCGGTGTCAACAATGCTGAATGGGTGTCGACAAAGAAGGGCTCTCCCATAGTAGTACCAAAACATTGAAAGGCGGTTCTCAAAAGTGAGTTTAGAAGTTGATCAACTTTCAAAGCAGAATTACTTTCCCATTGTTTCCTCAAATGCAGTGTATGATATACAATTTTGTAGCTCTGAGTCTCTACTTTAATCCAATGTATAAAAAAAAAACTGATTCAAATGTTGCCACAAAAGACCGAATCCAGGTGGTGAGACACATTCTATCCACATGCTGTCCATGTCTATACATACCATCACACATACACACATATCCTCTTGCTCCCAACTGAGGAAGAGGACAAGTACACTAGTGTCTAGTTTGAAAAACAGACACCTCACAAGTCCTCAACTGGCAGCTGCATTCAATAGTACCCGCAAAACACCAGTCTCAACGTCAACAGTGAAGAGGCGATTCCGGAATGCTGGCCCATAATGGAAATATTGGCAAATGTATTAAAAACAAGAAAATCAGAGACCTTATTTACATGAGTATTCAGACCCTTTGCTATGAGACACGAAATTGACCTCAAGTGCATCTTGTCTCCATTGATCATCCTTGAGATGTTTCTACAACTTGATTGCAGTCCACCTGTGGAAATTTAAATGATTGGACATGATTTGGAAAGGCAGTCTATAGAAGGTCCCACAGTTGACAGTGCATGTCAGAGCAAAAACCAAGCCATGAGGTCTAGAGGAATTGTCTGTAGAGCTCTGAGACAGGATTGTGTTGAGGTACAGATCTGGGGAAGGGTACCAAAAAATATCTGCAGCTTTGAAGGTCCCCAAGAACACATCAGCCTCCATCATTAAATGGAATAGGTTTAGAACCACCTAGACTCTTCCTAGAGCTGGCCGCTCAGCCATACTGAGCATTCTGGGGAGAAGGGCATTAATAGGGGAGGTGACCAAGAACCTGATGTTCACTCTGACAGAGCTCTAGAGTTCCTCTGTGGAGATGGGAGAACCTTCCAGAAGAACAACCATCTCTACAGCACTCCATCAATCAGGCCTTTATGGTAGAGAGGCTAGATGGAAGCCAAACCAGATTCTCTGGTGTGATGAAACCAAGATTGAACTATTTGGCCTGAATGTCAAGCGTCATGTCTGGAGGAAATCTGGCACCATCCCTACGATGAAGCATGGTGGTGGCAGCCTCATGCTGTGGGGATGTTTTTCAGCGGCAGGGACTGAGAGACTAGTAAGGATTGTGGGAAAGATGAACAGAGCAAAGTACAGAGAGATCCTTGATGAAAACCTGCTCCAGAGTGCTCAGGACCTCAGACTGGGGTGAAGGTTCACCTTCCAACAGGACAACTAGACCCTAAGCAAATAGCCAAGACAACGCAGGAGTGGCTTTGGGACAAGTCCCCGAATATCCTTGAGTGTCCCAGCCAGAGCCCGGACTTGAACCCGATCAAACATCTCTGGAGAGAGCTGGAATCTCTAACCATTGAACTGGGTGGCCTGATCATGTGATAAAGGTATCCTCCTAAATAAAACTAGATTAACAGAGCTCTACAAAGGTAAGGGGAGAGGCAGAGTGTAAACCACTGGATCTTTCAAATCCCATTTCCCCCGTTCCCAAAGTCCACCCCCACAAAAGTACCCATGGCACAATGTTGACGCTTCCAAAACGGAGAGGCTGAATAAATTAACCTTGCTTGTAAATTATGTGGGACAACAAGCCAGTGGTGGACATGTTTTGCTGCTCCCAGCATTAAAGCCCCCATCCAATCAATAGTCAAGTGTATAAACAGCATCGCAGTGAATGAATGTTTCCATGGACTCATTGAAGTCTTCAGTGAAACTCACAGGGCTTGCCAGGGCTTTGACATGCATACAACAGCCAAGCACAGAGAGATGAGAAAGTAAGATCAAAGGCTTCACAATGGTTTCCTCATAGGCTAACTGATGAAGGGGCTCATGTAGATGGATATAATGACATTACTCAGGCAGCAGTTCATCCCATCCAAAGTCACCTCTGGCTCTCCTCTTTCCTATGCTTTCACGAGGAGTACAATTAGCCTACTTTAATTATTATTATAAAAAAATTTATTGAACCTTTATTGAAATAACTTACTTGCCTAAGAACCAATTCTTATTTACAATGATGGCCTACACCGGCCAAACCTGGATGACGCTTGACCGATTAAGGCCGGTTGTGATACAGCCTGGATTCGGACCAGGGTGTCTGTAGTGATGCCTCTAGCACTGAGATGCAGTGCCTTAGACCGTGTGGCGCTTGAGGGCTCCTGAGTGGCGCAGCGGTCTAAGGACACTCGGGAGCCCACTAATTAAGCACATTATATTGCATTTACAGATCCATCTGGTTTATTTGTATCATGA
Organism: Oncorhynchus kisutch; assembly: GCF_002021735.2. Classification (NCBI taxonomy): domain Eukaryota; kingdom Metazoa; phylum Chordata; class Actinopteri; order Salmoniformes; family Salmonidae; genus Oncorhynchus; species Oncorhynchus kisutch. The sequence continues at coordinate 38,358,610 of NC_034191.2, forward strand.
TAGAGTTACTTTGTATGCCATTAGGGCAACCTTTCACGAGGTTATATGAGTTGTCGCTGTTATATCTGAAATAGCTAAGGCAGTTCTTTTTTTGTCAAGAACGTTGGTAATTTGAATGCTGGTTATTCTCGTTTATAAAGATACACATACAAATGAATAGCAATCGTGAATTGTAGAAGAAAAGCAGGTCTATCTGAATAATATAGAGGCATTGTAATGTCATCATAACCTTAGGAGAGTGAATTGTTTGCTTGTCGGTCCTGAAAACACTGAACGTTGCTAATATGTTATGTTGCACTCCGAAATTCGAATCATAATTATTTTAAAGCCTGCACTGGAGTTCTTTCTCGATCACACTCTGATCACACTACAGTCCCAATGTTGATCAAACCACAAAACAATTTCAAGACTGTCGCCGGTTAATCATTTTCTAGATGTGTACAGACTCAATAACCTTGATACTTTCTGCACCTCAATAGAAGTCATCCAGAAAAAGAGGGAAAGAAGCCCTCGTCCTGAATGCTGATCATGATGACCATCCTCTTCATCAAATCATGTTGGAAATCACATCTCAAATCTGCAGGCGTTCTCTCTCATCCGTGAGGACGGTGTGGTGTTTGACAAGGGTGTCCTCTTGCACCATTTCTGATTTAATGGAAGATAATCTAAATAATCCCCCATGGCCTCTCAGCCCTGGCAGACCTCAGATGATGACTAATCAACAGATGCAGCACGGTCGGTCCTACCTCTGATTGCAGCCAACCAGGATTTAGGATTGTTCTATTTTGCAGCAAAAGCTGTGACTGAATGATCACCTATGTTCAGTTGGCTGGCCTGCACAAAACAGCTGTTGCCACCATTTCAATTGTTTGTCCCTGCACACATTCCCAGGGTTATTTGTGTTGATGGAAAATATATGTTTGTTGTGACTGAACAGAACCCCATGAAAACATCAACACTAACTAGATTTTGTCTTCATGAAATGGTTTCATCTACACATAAAATAGTATTACCTGGCACTGGTCTCACTATAGGAGATTCCATTGTATTTACTAAGTTAGAGAACATGACCTTAAGGGCATTTCTGTCCTTTCAAAGTTTTCCAATATTTCTGTTTAGCTATTGTCCTTACCGTTTTCAAAGAGCCATACTAACTTCTGTTTGAATGATTGCTTCCTTCAATTAATTTAATTTGACCAAAACAAGGTTCACATATGAAACAAAACCCAGAAAACCTTGTAATATGTAATGTACACTTTTCTAAAGAAAATATGAATTTATCATTTGTGTACACAGAAAGCTCCAAGGTGTGAAGTTGGTTTGAAACGGTGAGTCATCCCCATTAACTATTCATTACCAACCCCACCTTGGACATAATACTGAAATCTCCTTGGGCTGGTCGCATTCCACATGCCAGAATAAAACATGCATTTATTGTAGAATGGTGCCAAAGTGGGGCTAGTAAATAAGGAGTATTGATCATATTGACGGACTGGATGTCTGGCTGTTGCTGTTTAGCAGTCTGAAAAATGTTGTTTCTGTCCCCTGCCTAGCCATTTTGTAACACTCTGTGACAGACTGATCCCCTGGGGACATGGGCTCATCAATGGCTCCACAGTTGAGTAGAACACAGTGCTTTTGTGGTACTATTTTATCCAACAAGCTCATCTGGAGTCACAGTTATTGACCATGCTGGTTTCTAGTTTAAGTCATTCTACTGACGGTCATAATAGGCAGTTTAGACATTAATTTAACCCATTCAGGTGTAGGAGATATCTAAGTCTCAGAGATATAAAACATTTGACCAATTATGCAGGAATATTTAACAGCTATGTTCCCTTGCATTGTGCTACTGCCATGATGCCAAACATCAGTACCACAAATAGCAGGCTGAGCAATAATCCTTTGAAAGGTATGACTAAATACGGCAAAGAAAATCCACCTAATATGAGTTAAGGTGACAATGATGAATCCTGCCTTATGTTGATAATAAATCATTTCTCAAAGTGAAAGCAGCAATGTCAGTGATTTTCCTTCCCATATTTACCACAGAAATATAGACTTCTTCAACAGTTATTTGAGGAGTATATAGGCTCCACATAGTATGTGACCTCTAGGTGGAAGAAAGTGTTGTTGTTTGAGGTTCAAAGTGCTGGATCTAAAATCCATCAAAAGCCCAATTTTCCTTACTACAAGGGAGTACTCAGCTACCCACCTTGGTAACTAGGCTACAAAAAAAAATCTGAAATGTCATTGCCAAACTGCATTTAAAAAACGATATGATAATAATAAATAAAATACTGGTGTGAATTCACCAGTTTTTTTTTTTTTAAAGTGCATCATCCGTCCTGTGCCCAGAGTCTTTGAAAAGCTATTTGCCTGCTTCCTCCAATTGAGTCTAGAGGCCAGTCATTTTGATTCCAAGAAGCAAGTCTGCTCTCACATTTATTTATATAAATCTTGATAAAGATGTTAAGTCACTGGGAGCAACTGTCAGCTCTGTTTCTCCCAGCCAGAGTTACCAACATTGAATTATAATGGAAAGGTAGGGCTGCACTTCAGGATTATTGCCAAGACTGTGTTCATATTGGAATCAGTTATGGCCAATTGAAGCAGTCAGAGGTCTTTATGGGTAACATGATGTTACGGAGCAGCATCGAAAAGACTACATTACACAACATATTGTCTGTGTGAGTGTGGGTGGGGTATATGGGGAACTCAAGCCAACCAAGACATAAACAATATATTTTGCTACAGGTTATTGGCAAACAATCAAACAATGAATCTAAGCTTTGTATGTGATTGTCTGACATTAATACATGTTTATGGGGAAGTTATCTGGGCTGAATACCACACCATCTGTCTGTGTTCTGTGTTGTGGATTGCCAACAAGACTGATGCAAAACTACTGATTGTATACAGTGTATTATTGAATCCTTGAATGAAAGCCACAGCAATTCCTACCCAGCAGTGCTGGCTTTGCTTTAGCAAATTCTTGTTTATTCTTCATAGAAGCATCACTGCTTGCAACTACTAAGAGAAGCAGTCTAACTTCTTGCATCAAGAGCCTGGAAAGAAAAACACTCATTTATCCAAGCCATTATGCTGAGATTCATTTTAGATAGCAGACCATCCCAATATCCCAAAAGACTGCGTTGTCCAACCATTTTATGCATTTTTACAAACCTGGAAATGCATAACTGTTCAGCCATTCTCTCCCCGAATGCAGCATCGTTAAGTGTATGCTCAAGAAATCAATCATGGATAAATGTCATATCCCACATGGAGTGATAAGCACCAGGACGCTTCATGGGATGCTGGGCTTTGAATTTCATTCACTACCTCCCACTGTCTTCTACAGAACACTGGATAGTGTAGGGATCCATGTCTCCAATTTAACTGTGAACAAAGAGCACTAACTGTACTGGTTCTTTAAGGACAGCAAGAGCAACGTACTGTATGTATAGCAGTACTACATTCAAGCCACTTGAAACATCCAACTTTGGCAAAGTTTTCCAATATGTTCCACTTTGGATAATATTTGTGACAAGAATATCCCTATGCACTATACTGTTTTACCAGTAGTTATGTAACTTCCAATACCTATAGTTTCCAATAGGCTTTAAGTTACAGCCTTGTGCCAGTCTTTGGTGCCAGATACATTATTTTCTTTCCTCTCACTCTGGACATTCAACTGATTTGCAATTTTCCAGGACAAAGAATGTCTTATAAAGACAAAATCTGGGAAAACAAAATTCCATCAGTTTTGCTGATGTGCTAACTACTACAGTAGCCATTGTTATTCTAGTAATTAAAAAATAATTTTTATAGAAAATCTGTTTATTGCTAATGCATCCACCATGTTGGATGCCCCTGATGTCAACAAGGATGGCAAACAATGTTGATGCTTCAATATTTCCTGTTTTGACTGAGCTAGCCCAGATGACATATTTCTGAATATAACATTGTGCAGGACTGACAGGTTATTCATCAGGAAACAGTGATCAAATCATTGAAAAACCTGCCCTGCATTTACTTTATCATTGCAACATTAACAATAAGCATTGTAATCTGTGTTTAGGCCTTTACCAGTGTTGATCACTACCCTTTTGTGTCATACTGCTCATGGCTGGATTAATGTGACATGTTCTGAGTTTTTCAAGGAAAATGGGAAAATGCAATGACATACTTAATAAATCCAACTGGCACTTGCATTGAACCCCCTACTCTCATGTAATACTTTGACAGCTCCATATCCTCACATTTAGGCAATAAGTGAGAGGCACATTTTATGGATTGAAGAGGATGTTCCCACTGAGAATCCCATCTGTTGTACTTAAATGTTGGCACCCTTTCAGTAAAGAGAAGGTCATACTTGTGGATAAGCAAATAGGGTACATTTGAGTATTCTGACACAAAACACATGATAGATTATTAATTCAATTCAGATTTCTGTGTGCATGTGTGGACATGCAGGTCTGTGTGAAGTGTGTGATATATGGTTAGCCAGTTTCTATATTGTGCACCATAGGTTGCTTCAGTACAAGTGTCCAGCAGAGTAACTCTCCTTCACTGGATAAAGAATTGCTACATACAATATATTAGTATTTTACAAATCTTTACATTTGTTATGAATAGGCATTCAAACATTGACCATTGAATCTATTATAGCACCTTTCTCATTCCATGGTAAGTATCCATAGTGATTCCACACTCTGCTCCACCATCGTTTCTCTCACTTCTTAGACTCTTATTTCACATTCATGGGAGGCTTCTTAGGGAGGAGTCCCATTGCAATGAAATGGTTAGATCATTATGTTACTAATTAGGTGTAAAAGCCTAGTGCAACCATCTCTGTGAAGTAACCTCAGATGCATTGTACATTTCAAATGCTGCATTTGAACGAGACCTAGTAGTTTAATATTGTTTCAATAAAATGGCAGTCCTTTGCCGCGCCCTTCCGACAATTACCAAGACAGGGATTTTAACAAGGGCCGACCTCATCCAATTTCCACATACACAAAGCCTTACCAGAGCATCAATTATTCCTAATGTTGGGAAAAGCATGGCGGCAAATGGGCTCCAAATTGGTACACAACTCCTGGATGAACACTACTGATGAAATGGCCTGTAAGTGCATCTAATAAGCGGTACACATTAAGAACACCTGCAGCACCAGGCCTTTGTGGCATACTAATGAATCTACTGCTTACACAAAGAGAACCGGATCCCCAGATCTCCAAGTCCAACCGTACCAATGCCAACGGGGGAAAAAGGTGGTGAAAATAATTGATCAGTGGAATGAAAAAGCTTTTTGTGGAAGAATCAGTCTGCTTTAGATCAGCTTGGCCTCTTTATCCCTCATGCACTGATATAATTATTCATGAGGGTGGTTTTGAATAAGGCAGCATGGCTCTTAGGCTACACAGGAAACAGGGAAATACTATTCCACTTGTGGAGTGACTCCTTTCTACAAATGGACTTCCTGACAATTAAGGATGGTTGCCTTCTTCATTGAGGCACACAAATGGGGGTGAGCCACCACAAGTTTGTGTGAGTAGGATCTGAGGGAAATCAGGAGAAACTTGTTTGGGAGGCCTAGTCTTAGTAGCAGCAGCCTTTCCAATGCGCTATGTGTCTCCCCAGAGCCTCCCAGAGCATTTTACTTACTCTAACAATACATAGAGCAACCACAGTCCAATTACTTATTCATCTAGTTTTGTGTGTGTGTGTTTGTGTGTTGACTGAGTGTCTAAGTAAAGTTGAATATAGTAGAGTGCACCACAGCGCATTTCACCCACGTGAGTGCACATGGGTCACTGTCATTCTTCAGCTCTGAGAGCCTATCTGACAGAAGAGATGGAGAACAATGAAATGCAATTCTAACCATAAGCTCCTTTAACAACAAAAATAGACTCATTCTTAAAACTAAAAGGTGAATGGAACCAAGATTGAACCTTTCGTGGTCATATGTAAATACACTTCCCCCTGGTGCAGCAGCAGAAATTCTAACGGTAAAACACAGATTCATCTGGATTTGAACAATCCATAACACAGTGTAATCAGATTTCTTTTTTGTGTGTATAACCCCAAACGCTCTTATACTTCAGGCCTTGCAACTGTATATTGAGTGCAAATCATGTGCTTTGATTCTGTCAATGCAATTATCATGTATGCCCTCACACTTCCTCCAGAGCAGTCACATTTGGTCTCCGTCTCCTTCACTCTCATCAGCAGATCAGTGGGCCGCTAGCTAACTCACAGGAGCAAAAGAGGCAAGCCCCATGTTGTGAGAGCTAAACCTGAGTCTTTCACATCTACCACCACAAACCAATACAATTATTCAAAGGTAGTTCCTAGAATAAATATTGTGCAGAGTACACAGATGCCTGAAGACCTCTGGGAGTCCTCCTAGGCTTCTGGGATAAGATGGCAGCGCAGCCTGAAAAGCTAAGGGATAGTGTGCCATTTCAAATAGAGCGAGTGATTTAAGAGAGATAAGACAACATTTAAAATGGCTGCAACCTATTCTGCTGCCGCAGTGCAGTCCATTTAAATGGTCTGGTTTCTCTATTTTAATGGGATCTTAACAAAGAGAATGTCTCAGACACAAACTTCATTGACAAAAGAACATAGCTCCTACTTCAGCATACCACAAAGAACATAACTAATACCACTTATGAGACTAATAATAGAGTACATTTCTGACCAACTGTCTCGATTTGGTCTTATGTAGCAACATTTGAAATGGTAGTTTTTACATTGGATAAAAGTAAAATGGGATTTGAATATTTTGGTACACCCACTGTAGAGCTCTTCTTTGTCTCCCCCTATTCAGCATCGTTCACACCCTCTTAAGCCCCACCCATCTCTTTAAGGATTCACATGTGAGGCAAAGAAAGAAATATACACTTGATCTATTCCTTGGCTTATATCCTAACCTGAATTTGGTGCAGGTCATGTTGTTCTTCACACTACTGTCACTGGTAAATACACAATATATCAAATCAAATCAATGCTTATTTGTCACGCACAGGCTAAAGGTGTAAACCGTGGAATTGTTACTTGCATATTTGCATAGTAGCAATATCAAAAATAGAAAGTGTCCATATATACAAATATTTTATAATTATTAGATTCTTACCCAGACACACTTGTCTAAATTGATGGGTCATGTGAAATAAATACAACAACCCCCCCCCCCCCCCCAGCTAAGTGGATGGGTCACTCACTTGTCTAGAGATGGCATGCTAACTTGATGGGTCATGTAATCATCTGGCGAAGTGGGGTCTTTTTATTAGACATGTAGCTAGCTAGCCAACTAAACAATGAACCATAATCGCAACCCATAGCTACAGTACAAACAGATTGTCATAGCTAGCCACCATGCATGAAATTCTGTAGTATGAAAGTGCAGGTAGGTAAAGCTAACCAACTAGGTTCAATGTTTTATTTATTTTATTTATTTATTTAACTCGGCAAGTTAGTTAAGAACAAATTATTATTTACAATGACGTCCTAACCCAGGCCAAACACTAATCATGACGACACTGGGACAATTGTGCGCTGCCCTATGGGACTCCCAACCACGGCCGGTTGTGATACAGCCTGGAATCGAACCAGGGTCTGTAGTGATGCCTCTAGCACTGAGATGCAGTGCCTTAGACCGCTGCACCACTCTAGCTAGCTAACATTAGTCTATAACTAGCAATGCAAATGGATTTCTGAGATACTAGTAATATTTCTATGCAGATCATACACAATGTTAGCTAACGAGCCAGCAAGCTAACGTTCACTAGCTAGCTAAAAGTATATGCTTTAACTTGCAATGAAAACAAATTTCTGAAAAAAATTGAAATGTATAAGATCTGAAAATTTAGCTATACTGTTCCCTGTATACCTGGATGAAAGCTTCATGGCAGCATGTCTTTTCCGTTTTGTTTGTAGCTACCTACAGCTTGTTTTGCCCATTGTGTCAAACTCCAGTTCACACTGACCGTGTGCAGAAAGCAGTCCATCACAACTTTTTCCCACTGATCTTTGTCGATTGTGCCTGCTAAATTCAGGGCAGCAATGTTGTTGAGAGCAGTTCTCCATGGCCAATGTTATTTCAAAAACGCAGTTGTAGCAAGGATTATCTACACATACTGAGCAGCTCATGTTATAGACAGAAGCCTGCTACATGGCAGACCAATCTGAACTCCTCTCTCGGCATGTCCAGCCCATCCATTATCTCAGCCACTCATGGCTAGTGTCACACCCTGACCATAGTTTGCTTTGTATGTTTCTATGTTTTGGTTGGTCAGGGTGTGATCTGAGTGGGCATTCTATGTTGGATGTCTTGTTTGTCTATTTCTATGTCTGGCCTGATATGGTTCTCAATCAGAGGCAGGTGTTAGTCATTGTCTCTGATTGGGAACCATATTTAGGTAGCCTGCGTTTCACTGTGTGTTTGTGGGTGATTGTTCCTGTCTCTGTGTTTGCACCAGATAGGGCTGTTTTTGGTTTTCCACGTTTATTGTTTTTGTTAGTTTATTCATGTCTAGTGTCTTTATTAAAAAACTTGAATAACCACCACGCTGCGTTTTGGTCCGCCTCTCCTTCACCTAAGGAAAACCGTTACAGCTAGCGGGAAGGTTCCTGACTTTTTCCGTGGCTAAACCAACTAGGCTCGTCATTTAATGTTATTCGTATTTACAGATGGCATACAAGTTTGTATTAAGGCACATGAAATGTTCCTGCCAATTTAAAAATATTTTAATAAAAATAAATAATTCTAATGCCTCTCCTATGAAGTAGTGACATGCGAGATACGTCTAGATACGTTTCTTGAAACGGGTCACATTTCATACCGTTGTTCCATTATAAGCCATAAAAGTCAATGCTGTTCTCATGTGTGAAACTACTTCAGATCCTTGAGTACATTCATGCAAGACACGTAGTTAAATATGGAATCTGCAGTGGGCGGAAACTGCGCCACTTCCGCCCCACAGCTGGGAGACGTCGCGCAGCATGGTCAAAATAACTGCAGTACATAACATCCTCATATCACGCTTGCAATGATGTCAAATGGGAAAAAAATGTGTTGTTGATTGCAGAAACTCTTTTGATGTTGTAATATTGCACATTGAAGTTGTGTGTAAATTTGACACTTACATGCAAATTCTGCTATCAGAATATGAAGATCGTATAGAAAAGACAGGTCTAGACAGACAAAAGTCGCGTTGTGGTCTGATTGTGTACAAATCCGGCTGACCACTTCAGGAGGTGGTCAGGGATGCATTGTGTGCGGATTTCTCCTTAGTCTGGACGCAATCAGGCTACTGAAAGCACATACAGTGGGCAACATCATCAGCATTCCTCCCAACAGTCTCCAGAAAACTTGTGTTTTGGGAGCAAGAAGCACCTTTTCATTATAAAATACGTTCCTACCATGTGGGAAACATGTTTGCTGGTTATCCAGCTAGCTAATATCTTGAACAATAATGTTTTGTTTGGCTAAAGTTATGCTAACCCGTTTTACAATCCCTTTAGAATTGATTGCTAGTTTGCTGGCTAGCTACAGAGGTTAGCTGGATAGTTAGCTACAGTAGTTAGCGACCGCCATCGGTTGTTGTTGTGTTATTATAATATTTAGCCTATTCCACCATTTGTAGAATGCATACTGGAATTTCAATATAGCGCGGGAAAATGGAATCTGGAAACATGATCAGAATACTAAAGCTGTATGAACTGTCAAGTCTAGACATGGCCTGAGGTGGCTGTTTCACCATTAAGGATTTCAGCTTTAAGGTCGGATATTTAGCCTGACAATTTTGGGGGACCGTTGTTTAACCCTCAGTTTCAAAGGATAGACATTGTTTAAGTTCTGCTATTTCTCCTTTGACTGAAAAAATACTATCTACAATTTGACAACATTATTTTCTAGCAAATATTATTTTCTTTAGTAAACATATATACTGCCAGTATAGCCTTATATACTGCCTGTATAGACTGTATGTATAGCCTGACAACTGACACCTGATATTTTTGAAGTATTTTACTCCATAAGAGCAACCAACATGTCAATATACTATAAACAAGTTAAGTAAACTGGTTAGATGTTACACGTTACATGCTCTGACTATTAACAATGGCGCCGGAGAAGAAGGCTGGCGTTTTGTGTCCTCAACTGATTGTGTTTTATTGTTTGTTTATTTGCATTGTGTATTTTGTATATGTATTTTTGTAAGTAACAGCTGGTGTACGATATCTAAGGAAGTCTCGAGCTATTGTATTTAATGATAAGCTGGAACCACTCTAACTAGAGTTTTAATTTCTATTTTTCGTAGGTGTTTTACATACCACCACATACGGAGGCTGGCACTAAGACAGCATTGAATGAGCTGTATTCCACCAAAAGCAAACAATAAAATGCTCAGCCAGAGATGGCGATCCTAGTAGCCGTAGGACTTTAATGCAGGGAAATTTAAATACGTTTTATCAAATTTCTATCAGCATGTTAAAAGTGCAACCAGAAGGGGACAAAAAAAAAAAAAAAAAAAAAAACTCTGGACCACCTTTACTCCACATACAGAGACGTATACAAAGCTCTCCCTCGCCCTCCATTTGGCAAATTTGACCATGATTCTATCCTCCTGATTCCTGCTTACAAGCAAAAATTAAAGCAGGAAGCACCAGTGACTCAGTCAATAAAAAAAGTGGTCAGATGAAGCAGATGCTAAACTACATGACTGCTTTGCTAGCACATACTGGAATATGTTCCGGGATTCCTCCAATGGCATTGAGAAGTACACCACATCAGTCATTTGCTTCATCAATAAGTGCATCGATGAAGTCGTCCCCAGTGACCGTACGTACATAACCCACCAGAAGCCATGGATTACAGGCAACATCCGCAATGAGCTAAAGGCTAGAGCTGCCTCTTTCAAGGAGCGGGACTGTAACCCGGAAGCTTATAAGAAATTCCGCTATGCCCTGCGACGAACTAACAGAAGAAGTGCCAACACAGGACTAAGATCGAATCGTACTACACCGGCTCTGACGCTCGTCGGATGTGTCAGGGCTTGCAAACCATTACAAAGGCAAGCACAGCCGAGAGCTGCCCAGTGGCACGAGCCTACCAGACGAGCTAAATTACTTCTATACTCTCTTCAAGGCAAATAACACTGAAACATGCATGAGAGCACCAGCTGTTCCAGAAGACTGTGTGATCACACTCACCACAGCCGATGTGAGTAAGACCTTTAAACAGGTCAACATTCACAAGGCCGCAGGGCCAGACAGATTAACAAGACGTGTATTGTGAGCATGCGCTGACCAACTAGCAAGTGTCTTCACTGAAATTTTCAGACTCCCTGTCCGAGTCTGTAATACCAACATATTTTAAGCAGACCACCATAGTGCCTATGCCCAAGAACACTAAGAACACCATTACCCCAGAAAGTGGGTAGGCTTCACCGTAGGGATGGTGCCAGGTTTCCTCCAGACATGACGCTTGGGGTATGTTCAATCTTGGTTTCATCAGATGAGAGCATCTGGTTTTTCATGGTCTGAGAGGCCTTTAGGTGCCTTTTACCATAAAGGCCTGATTGGTGGAGTCCTGCAGAGATGGTTGTCCTTCTGAAAGGTTCTCCCATATCCACTGAGGAACTCTGGAGCTCTGTCAGAGTGACCATCAGGTTCTTGGCCACCTCTCTGACCAAGGTCCTTCTCCCCCGATTGCCCAGTTTGGCCGGGAGAGTCTTGGTGGTTAAAAACTTCTTCAATTTAAGAATGATGGAGGCCTCTGTTCTTGGGGACATTTAATGCTGCAGAACCTTTTTGGTACCCTTCCCCAGATCTTTGCCTCGACACAATCCTGTCTCCTGTTTACGGACAATTCCTTCGACCTTTTGCTCTGACATGCACTGTCAACTGTAGGACCTTAAAGAGACTGGTATGTGCCTTTCCAAATCCTGTCCAATCAATTGAATTTACCACAGGTGGACTCCAATCAAGTTGTAGAAACATCTCAAGGATGATCAATGGAAACAGGATGCACCTGAGCTCAATTTCGAGTCTCATAGCTTATGAGACTCGAAATTATGAGCATACTTATGAGCATACTTATGTAAATAAGGTATTTGTTATATTTTTAATACATATGAAAAATGTCAAAAAAACTGTTTGATTCGTTATTGTGGGGTATTGTGTGTAGATTCATGAGGAAAACATATTTGATCCATTTTGGAATAAGGCTGTAACCTAAAAAATTGAATGGGTCTGAATATATTATGAATGCACTGTTACCCTTTGTTTTTCAGGGCAAGAAACATATCCACATTAAAATCCCTCTGTTGTGAAAATAACATTACTATCGCTGTCACATGATCACTAGTCTGAAAACCCCTCCGTGAGCTGCTGAGAGGACATAAGCAGTAGATCAGGAAAACAAACAACAGGATGACAGTTTGATTGAGAGCGTTTCCCCTGGTTTGAGATCTAAGAAGGTCAAGGGGTTACTTTGCAGTGCTGCTGAGAAGAGAACTGGAGCAACCTTAGAGTCACAGCTAAAAAGGTTAACAGGAGAGCTCATTATTATGGGGTAAGAGAAGACTAGCAGTGCTGGGATTATCAATCATAGACCACTATAGATATATGGAGAGAGCAATGGACAATTGAGGAAAGGTATGGTGAAGACCATATACTGTAGAGACTTGAGGACTGATACCAAGTAACCAAAGGAGCCGAGAAGACCTCTAACTATTGTTGTCATGCAATTCAAATTTGGCCTCGCTACATTCTCAGCAGTGGTCATAAACAATAAACAACAACAAATGGATGATATCCGTTTGGCATGACAACAATAGTCAGATCATTTTGCTAAACCACATACCTGCAGATCTGGGACCAGGTTAACCAAGATGTGGCTTCAACAAAATGTGGCTAACAAAAACAAAAAGTTATTTTGCGCCGCTTTCAAAATACTTGAGGCTCCAGCCAGAGTCTAATTTCACTCAATTCACATTCCATTTGTATCATTTGATTTGCCATATGGGAGGAGGATAAATTAGGTATAGTATATTGCATATTACTTTAATTTACTGAATTCAACATGAATTAGAATGTTTATATTATTGTGCATTTAGGAAAAACAAGAAATCATAGTTTGCAGGACTTTGCCATTCACATGCAAACATGTGCCATCTATTCTTAAGTGCACTTTATCTGGGCTTCATGCTTCACCGAACAGCGAAAATGTGCATCATGCATAGTTCATAATAACTAAAACAGTGCTGAAATAATGAGTAAAATTATATTTCTCTAAGAGTAGGAGCATTTGACACTATCTGATATTACTTTGAGGCTGAGAGTAATATTAGTACATGTGAATGAATCTCTGGTGTTTACATGGCTTAGGGATTAACTCAAATGGATACCATAAATTGTTTATCAATCTATGGGCAATCATGAGATGATTCAGCAGGTCACGTAAATCATATGCAATATTCACACTATGAGCCTCTCATAAGCCACTGTAACGGCGTTCGTCTGTTGAAGGAGAGTCGGACCGAAATGCAGCGTGGTGGTTACTCATGTCTTTTAATGAAGATAATGCGATACACGAAATAACTTAAATACAAAAACAACAAACGAAACGTGAAAACCTATACAGCCTGTCTGGTGCTAACTAACACAAAGACAGGAACAATCACCCACGAAATACAAAGTGAAACTCAGGCTACCTAAATACGGTTCCCAATCCGAGACAACGAGAATCACCTGACTCTGATTGAGAACCGCCTCAGGCAGCCAAGCCTATACTAGCCACACCCCTAATCAACCACAATCCCAATGCCTACAAAAACCCCAATAAGACAATACAATAACCCCATTTCACACCCTGGCCTGAACAAATAATTAAAGAAAACACAAAATACTAAGACCAAGGCGTGACAGCCACAATGATTACAGCTGCTACTGCCCACAACAAAGGTTTTGGCGCTTCCAAGAGAAATCACACAATATATTATATATAGTCCATCTCACAGTTTGTCTCTCAGGCCTCATAAGTATTGTAATGAAACAGGCAGTGAGCAGGCCTCGAATCCTCCACCTTCTAGCCCGAGGTCCGGTGTGCTATCGACTGTTCCGCAAAATCATGCTCAAGCCAGGCAGAGTCGATTTCCGGGCTTATAAACCCAGGGTCATTACACTACTCCCTCCTTTCAAAGAGCGCGTCCTCGCGCTAGCTTGTGACTTTGTCTTACAGGAACTCGCTCACCGGCCAAGCACACGCACTGTCGTGGATGCAAGGTCCGATCACTTCTGACACCAATGTAAAGAAACAGGCAGGGAGTAGGCCTTGAACCCTCGACCTTCTAGCCCGAGGTTCGGCGCACTATCGACTGTGCCGGAAAAGCTCGACTGTGCCGGAAATGCTCAAGTGGCAGAGTCGATTTCAGTGCTTATAAACCCAGGGTCGTTACATTATGTAACAGCATGGGAAGAGATTGTTTTTTTCCAACAAGCAAGTAAGCGTAATTTAAATAGTGACCTGTAGGAAACAATCATTGTAAAATGTGTGAAAAAAACAAGTTATACAGGATTTCGCCAGCAATGAAACAGCTTGATCTGAATGGCTATTGAGTCCAGTTAGGAGGCACAAAGTATTAGGTTTCAGTTTCTTACTAATTATTACATCACCAGAGAGAACAGAGTACTCACAAACGGCATTATGTCAGAAGGAATTATGGGCATTCATTTGCTGCCAAAAGGAGTTCTTTGCATTGTCAGAGTAATAAATTGAATGTAATTGAGTGGATGCGGGTAGCACCAAGCACATTGGTTCCCTTTGCAATGATTCGATGCAATAAACCACATCCACACTGTCAGATCTGCTGACACACTCGTGCCCAAGAATTATGGCATCCTCAAGAAATACAGCTTTGTGAAACTGAAATCATTTCCACAGACAGCAACATTTGGCGGGCCACCCTCTTCTCTACACAGCCTTATCCAGGGACATGGCTTTTCCTGAGTCGACAAATAGAAAGCGGATGTCTGATAGCTCAGAGGGAATGTATACATGGTGCATTGTGCTTTGCATAAAGAAACGCCTCAAGATGGCATTACCTGACCATCCAATCAAAACATTTACATTTCAAAGACTGATCCCTCGTCATGGTCACCCATTTGATGTTGTCCTGAGGAATTACACGTATCCCTTCATTAATGTTGTTCAGGCTTTTAGTCCTCTTCATAAGCATGATTTAGAGAACGAGAAAACATTTCCTTGTCCCAGACAAAACTATATTTACTTCTCCACTCATATCACAGTAAAAGGCATACCTCCTCATGCCTTTTGCACACAATGTATATAGACTCTTTCTTCTTTTTTTCTACTGTGTTATTGACTTGTTAATTGTTTACTCCGTCTGTTCACACTGCTATGCTTTATCTTGGCCAGGTCGCAGTTGTAAATGAGAACTTGTTCTCAACTAGCCTACCTGGTTAAATAAAGGTGAAAAAAAAAAAAATAATAATAATAATTGTTACACACCTGCTAAGACCCTCTTTAAAAAAAGTCTGAGACAAGCACACCAGTCAAGACATGGATGCAAGACATGGATGCAGCCCAGCTGAGTCGTTACATTTGAAGACTTCTGGAGTACCATTAAATGTAAAATGGTATACATTAACATTTTCTGCCTTGTGCTTGATGATGACATGAATCTGCTGAAGCACAGTGGTGTTATGCATACTCTATGTAAGGACATAATAGTGGGTGCACTTTCCCCTGCAACTCTCGCCGTCAACTATAAGTCGCTCTGGGTAAGAGACTAACGTAAATGTAAATAAAGAGTTCATCATAGAGGCTGCACCTAGCCCTGCAAACTAGTCATGCTTAAGTTTTCACTGCTAATGTTAATTAAAAAAGCTCATAGAGAAAGTTCACTTGTGTTAAGCTTCAGCTTATTTTCGTCTCACCTAAGTTGTTGTCGTTTCATCCACACCCTAACCTTTAAAAAGTCAAATCAAATCTAATTATTTTAATTACTCCATTAACAGACCAACCATCTGGTATGCTGATCAAGGTGAAGAATAAAAGAAACACTTTGAAGGAACATGTTGTGCTTTGAGCATGAGGAGGATAACTCTGATGTATTATGAATATCCACTCAGGATCACCACTGTACTGTTCTCCATGGGGGGAGAAAGACAACTGTGCTCCCTGCTAGCACAAGGTTGAGTTTCCTTTCCTTTGTGTGATCTGTGTCGAGCGGTTACATTATTTTCATGATCCCTCAGCTGTCACACAGAGACTGAGATCAAAAGGATGACCACCTGAGCTACAGTAGGCTTGTGGTCATTGACCTGTCACATGTCAACAAACTGAAATAGTCCACCCACACAGACAGTCTGGTGAAGGCGCAACAGCGCCTCTTCAACTTCAGGAGGCTGAAGAAATTTGGCTTGTCACCAACAACAAAAAACTCAAACTTTTACAGTTACCCTGCCGGGCTGTATCACCGTCTGGTACAGCAACTGCACCGCCCTCAAACCGCAGGGCGATCTGCACAACACATCACCGGGGGCAAACTACCTGCGCTCAAGGACACCTACAGCACCCGATGCCATAGGAAGACCAAAAAGATGAAGGACAACATCCACCCGAGCCACTGCTTGGTCATCCCGCTACCATCCAGAAGGCGAGGTCAGTACAGGTGCATCAAAGCTGGGGCCGAGAGACTGAAAAACAGCTTCTATCTCAAGGCCATCAGACTGTTCAACAGCCATCACTAGCACAGAGAGGCTGTTGCCTACATACAGACAAAGAATCATTGGCCACTTTAATAAATGGAAAACTAGTCATTTTAATAATGCCACTTCAATAATGTTTACATATCTTGCATTACTCAGCTCATATGTATATACTGTATTCTATTTTATTTTTTATTTTACCTTTATTTAACCAGGCAAGTCAGTTAAGAACATATTCTTATTTTCAATGACGGCCTGGGAACAGTGGGTTAACTGCCTGTTCAGGGGCAGAACGACAGATTTGTACCTTGTCAGCTCGGGGGTTTGAACTCGCAACCTTCCGGTTACTAGTCCAACGCTCTAACCACTAGGCTACGCTGCCGCCCCAGTATCTATTGCATCTTAGCCTATGCCGCGCTGTCATTGCTCATCCATAATGGGGCGGTAGGGTAGCCTAGTGGTTAGAGCGTTGGACTAGTAACAGGAAGGTTGCAAGTTCAAACCCCACGAGCTGACAAGGTACAAATCTGTCGTTCTGCCCCTGAACAGGCAGTTAACCCACTGTTCCTAGGCTGTCATTGAAAATAAGAATTTGTTCTTAACTGACTTGCCTCGTTAAATAAAAGGTTAAAAAATATTTTATATATTCTTATTCCATTCCTTTACTTAGATTTATGTGTATTAGTTATCTGTTGTTGAATTGTTAGATTACTTATTAGATATTGCTGCACTGTCAGAATTAGAAGCACAAGCATTTCGCTACATTCACAATAACATATGCTAACCATGTGTATGTGACTAATAAAAGCATGCTCTTCAAGTGCTGAGCTAATGTCATCAAGTAATCCAATGTACGGATTTACGGCTAAAACGGTTTATGGCCAGGATTAAAAAATTACAATAATTTGTAAAGCCAAATAAATAATAACAAACTAGTCATGAAAGGAGTTAATTACTTGTGTCCTAAGAGAGTAATCAAAGACTGATGAAATGATCAAACTTTGCCTCTGATTAGAATTGTTCAACATCTTTATGCTGGGTGGACACATTTCAGATACAGGCCTTAAGCAGAGGTCCCTTGTAGCTCATGGCTCTCCCTCTTTGCTGGTCACTGAGATGTGACTGTGACTGTATAGCCCTGGTGATTACTCTCTTTTACAGAGCAACAGAGAACGCTGCAGTTGACACCTTTTAATGGCATTTTTCTACCTTACTGGATCTGGTGCAACTTGTCTGCATAAATGTTAACGTGCACTGTAAGATTAATAGCCGGCTGCATAGCTCTAAGTGTTGGATTTAATAAATGTTTTCTTCAAATCTGACTTACCTAAAATGACTCATTTAAAAACGGATGTTAACGGTTGAAATGCATTGATTTCTTTTAGATCTCCTTTGAATATGTGGACATTAATTCACCATGGTCATTAGGGTCACCCCATACCCATGACAGCATGGTTCCCATACTGACTGAAGTCCTGTATCTGGATGTGACATAGTATCACATAGCCTGGGATTCTGCAAGATTCATACCAATAAGAGTGTTTTGGTTTATGTGGGCTGCTAAGGCCACAGAACGCACACAATGCATTCATATTTTATTGGAATACTACAGTCTGAAACTAAATATGATTTTGAGGGACAATATCAAACCACCAGTGGATACCATTGTTGAATATCTGCCTATATTGCTTTAATCATTTGCAAATGTTAAAACATTGACTTGTGTTTCGGGCGAGTTTCATGTGAACGACATTAAAGCAGAAAAACAAATACAAATACTACAGGAACATTGAGAAATCTAGCGCTAGGCTGGGACATACACCCTCTGACTGCCAGCTATGGGAGCCTGTAGCCAAATGCACACTCTGCAGCAAAAGAGAAAACCTAAACGTATTGAAGTATTCCTATGGATATATGACAACAGACTAATTAGAAACGGACCAACCTCATTGACCCCCATAATGAGTTCTGAGGAAATGTTGATGCAATATTGTTGAGAGATTACAAGGCAAGGACAACATTATGAATCGTAGATTTTCATTAAATACAATGCCATTTAAGAACTTGCAAAGCAGCATGTTGAACGACTTTTAAAGGAACATTTTGACAAAATGTTGTTGAGCGATTACAAAATAAAGACGACAACAATAGAATTTTAAAAAAGCTCTTTAAGACCTTGCAAAGCAGCACATTGAATGACATTTACATTGGCATGCACCAATAATACTGTCACGTCCTGACCATAGAAAGCATGTATTTTCTATGGTAGAGTAGGTCAGGGCATGACTCTTTTTTTTGTCTAGTATATTATTTCTATG
The DNA here is from genome assembly GCF_002021735.2 of Oncorhynchus kisutch. NCBI lineage: Eukaryota > Metazoa > Chordata > Actinopteri > Salmoniformes > Salmonidae > Oncorhynchus > Oncorhynchus kisutch. The sequence continues at coordinate 38,377,674 of NC_034191.2, forward strand.
TGGGGTTCTAGGTTTCATTTTCTATGTTGGTGTTTGTATGATTCCCAATTAGAGGCAGCTGGTAATCGTTGTCTCTAATTGGGGACCATACTTAATTTGCATTTTTTCCACCTGTGGGTTATGGGATATTGTTTAAGTTACTGTTTCGAGTTAGTGCACTTTGCACCTCTGTAGTCACGGTTTGATTGATGTTAAGTTTCACTGTTATTAAAGCATGTGGAACTCTACATTCGCTGCGCTTTGGTCCATCTCTACAAAAGAACATGACACATACTGTAACCTTTTTATGTTTGCCAGGTGAAAAGCGGCCAGTTACTTTGGAAATAATGATCCATCAAAGCCCAAAGACGAGTCATTTGTCACAAAAACAATGCTCTGCAGCAACAAAGCTACATACACAAAATACTGTTGACATTGTTCATCTCCGGACGTGAGCGGCTTTATATCTACCGTTACCCTGTTGACGAGGGTGGATAATCTAAAGCTAATCGATATTTGTAATAAAATGATATATCATGGTTGAACATTGTAGAATATAACTGTTGTATACCCTCCAAACCCATAAGCTTGTTTTATTACATTGTTCCTAAACAATGCAACTGTAAACAAACACTGGTTAGCTTCATAACACAGTTAAATCTAGAATTTTGATCTCATGGATGGTCAGTCGATGCATCCTTGCACACTAAATAAACATCAGATGTAGCAAAAAGTATATTCACATTTTTGATTGACAGCATGAAACATGGAAAGTAATTCTAAGTAGTTCAAAAAAAAATTCTTTATGTAACTGACCATTAAATTGTATGTGGCCCATCAGGTGCTGCAAAAGAAGGTCAACGGAATACACTAACTTTTGCCTGGATCCATTCATTCATTTGTTATGGACTGTGTCCAATTTCCACATAAATGTCAGCATTTGATCCATTGCAACAGAGTCAATGTAAGCTCACACTGATCTACAGTGATTGATGCTGGGCAAAATTTAAATAACATTATTGAAAGCACAAACACTCTTAAAAGGGAAGTGGATTTTTTTATACAGCTGCCCCTTTGACTTCCCTAATAGAGCACATACTCAACACTAGTTCAGTGGAAAAAGCAAGGAGAGAGCATAATCAAACAGTCAGGGATGATACAGATGTACACTGCTGCTTTGAGGATGTATTAAACATTGATTTACCGAGAGACTAACAAAGTCCTGGTGATTTCTCTCTACATTTACTCCTTATTTGAAATATGAGTCACAATACAATGAGCAAAAGAGTTTAAGGGATAGAAATCATATCATTATCAAGACTTTATTGAGAAAATCCTCATAATTACTAGAGCAGACTTAACTAGAAGGCACTATTCATGATCAACAATTAGCCACAGTAGCACTCTCAAGAAATAGCTCTGGGACTATTTTTCTCATCTCAGCCATAAAGATTCCAACTGTAAATCTAAATCACTCCACCAGATAAACCAGCTCTACATTAGAGAAATTGATGAGCAGGGCTACATACAGAAGCAGTGGTTCTGCTATAAACACATTCAAGTGGACGGCCAAAATTCCACAATGAGGGGAAGTTAAAGCTGATGTCACTGCCATTAATCTGGAGTTCCGTGTTCCTTCCTTTGACACGCAAATGGATCATTCTGACGGCCAGGTCGCTATCGTGCCATATCTCACTCCACCAATAGCAAGGATGATTTATGGAAAAACTGCATTTGGTGAGATGAGCATTTCACACTTGGATGGAATCCTCACATTTGACACAAGCCAAGGCTCCAACTCCAACCACTTGTTCACTGTCACTCTAGAGATGAATATTACTATGAAGAGCTTAAGAGGCTGACAGATAATGTACTACTGGCTACAGGTTTAACACATCTGCCTGTGCTCCTTAGGGGAACAAGGCAGTTAACCCGCTATTCCTAGGCCGTCATTGTAAATAAGAATGTGTTCTTAGCTGACTTGCCTGGTTAAATAAATATAAAATGTAAAAAATGATACAGATTGATGCAGTTTGAAATTCTAAGCACACAATGAGATGGCATAATATGTGTGTGTTGTCTGGTAAGCTTTTAGGCTATATTATGTTTCTGTATCAGATATTCAGTGTGGTGTATTTAAATGTCCCGTTTGTCTACTTTCATTAATTAATGCAGTGTACAAATTGCATGTTGTTTTTAATATAGTTTTCTTTTCTCGAAAAAACAATATTTGAAGTTGACTTTTCAAACTGAAGTTGAATTCAAGTCACACTCACCATTTCATGATGTAAGGGCCAGTGGAGCAACAGAAAGCACAACTCCGTGTCGCGGTGGGTTCAACAAGCAGTGAAATGTAATACAGATAAATAACCTTTCACTGCAGTGGGTTAAGTCAGGGTCACACAGAGTGATTCTTGGTAGGCAAACAAATCTACTTTGAAACAAAAGTATACACCTCATACACATGGTTATGGGCTTACAAAAAAAGACACCTTTACCATGTCAGATAGAGTATTACACTTTGCGTTTGCATCCCAATATTGCACTTTATATACGTCACAGAAGACTGAAATATAACAAAACAGTTTGACATAGAAACATTGGATATTCTGCTGGTTTTATTAAATAATGTTGATTAATTATGAAATTATGAAACTAATGAATAACATTCCAACCATGAGGCCACAAGGTCATCTGACCGCAGAGCGAGCTTGTAACATTTGTGAGATTGTAAAATGGAATAGTATCAAGGTGGATTTGCATCCAACCACACAGACTTACATGTTCAGGACTTTTTCATGGACACAGCTAACCTACACTATGTACTTATATGATGCTTCTAAGGGGGTATAGTCTAGTAGTCTAACATTGGACTACTCAGACTACTCATGTGTGGTACATGAAAACATAATAAAATAAGCTCATATGCCATTGGCCTAAACATTCAGAACAACTCATATCTCATAAACTGACAAGGACAATAAACACAGAAATGTACATATTTAAATAGCCTGGTTGATTGATGTTACATCACAAGGGTGGATGTTCACATTTCACATAATCATGTCATATTTATCTCCTCAAACTGGATATAAATGTCACCCAGTGTTTAGACTGAAACTATATCGCTCAGACACTATATGAAAAGTGTTTTATTATTTTTCTGCACTTATCCTCCACTGAGTCCTCTTGGGAGCAGTGGTAATGACCCACCTTTATTAATTTTTTCATAACGACACTGTGCCCTGTGACATTGTGTGCTTCATTCCTGCCTCACTCCCTGGTCCTACAACACACACAGCTCCAGTTGGAGGCCTTAAGTGTTTATGTGGCCCACAGTTCTGTATTGTATTTGTATTCAACCTTTACTTACTAGGCAAGTCAGTTAAGAACAAATTCTTATGTTACAATGACGGCCTACCCCGGCAAACCTCTCCCATGACCCGGATGACGCTGGGCCAATTATGCGCCGCCCTGTGGGATTCCCGATCGCGGCCCGTTTTGATTTTGATACAGACCGGGATCGAACCAGGGTCTGTAGTGACGCCTCTAGTACGGAGATGCAGTGCCTTAGACCGTTATTCGGCAATTACTGTGTCGGCTGCAGTTATTACACTTTAACTGCAATCTTTTTTTGTAAGGGACAGTAGCTAGGATTCCTCAAATAGTCATCATGAGAAAGCCTGCTTAAATAATGTAGGGCAGCCACAAAGCTCCCAAATTCCCATGTTACCCAACAAACCGTATTTAACTCAATGCACAATGTTCATAGTACAGCCATTATTCCAACTGTTGTGTCGGCAACAGTGCACACATTGTCGGTTTAGTAACCAACATTCACTATTCAAGAGACGTATTAAAAAAATTGTACTAGAACTGAGCATATATTACTTTTTAATGCTTTATGTAAGGTATAATCAACGAGGGGCTATGCGTTCTATGGAAAGTCATGAACGACGTGGAAGGTGATTCACGATGTGCTAGCGGAGTGGAACTAACCTACCACAGACTTGCATTATTTTCAAGAGAACGCATAGAGCCCCGAGTTGACTATGCCTTTTACACCATGACTAAAATGTAACACATTTGCCGCTATAAATGAGTTCAACATCCACCGAAGTAGCTAGCAAGTTTACTAGACAGCAACAGTGGTTGCCGTGGTAACCAAATAAACAGGCTTGCTAGTTTAGCTAACTGAACCATCAGACAGTCATAGCTCGTGGTGCACGACTCCAGGATTTTTGGAGTCGACTCTGACTCATGTGGTTGGAGTAGAATGAGTCGATTCTTGCTCGACTCCCAAAACACGCTAAAACGGATACGCACACACGTATATGCCACATTAGTTCACCCTAACATGTAAATAGTCCGGGTGGCCATTTGATTAATTGTTCAGCAGTCTTATGGCTTGGGGGTAAAAGCTGTTAAGGAGCCTTTTGGTCCTAGACTTGGTGCTCCGGTACCGCTTGCCATGCGGTAGCAGAGAGAAGAGTCTATGACTTGGGTGACTGGAGTCACCGATCTGGGGACCCATATCAAATCTTTTCAGTCTCCTGAGGGGGAACAGTAGAGTGCCTATTGCAATACAGCATCAGTGGTCAATCCTGAGGTAGCCATCCAACAGACACCTCTCATAAGTCAGTGCATATATACATTTGTTGAGTTGGTCAATTATTCAAAAAGTATCAAAGCTGATTTTCAGCAGCACAGTTATGTCCAGTTAATCACATTTTTTGGACAAAATCTATCAATTTTGAAAGTGAATTTAGTATGGAGTAATCTAAACTAAATAATACATTATATGGTTTACCTCTGTATTGCCTGGCCAAGAGTAAAGTATGTATTTTTATAAACTTGTGCAAAAATGATTTTGCTTTAAGCCACTTAAATTCTGACAGTGACAACATGGAAGCAGAACTATCTCCAGCCATTAAAGCTAAACCCAAATGAATATACTGCACAAAACTAAATTTCTGGAGGGTTAATTCATGAAAATTATTCAGACAACTTTCCTGGGGGGGTGAAATAGATGTATTCTCATGGCTTTGTCCCCGAATCCCTGTTTTGATTTGAACATCATGAAACATGTCCTGTTGATATTTTAATGAGGACTACTGCCCAAAGCTCTAGCTCTGTGTCTCTGTAGACCTGAGGGACTAATATCATTTGAGATATTGAATTTCCCGGTGTGGCTTGGGATCCATTTCATTAGTGATAAGGACACGTACAAAGCAATGTATCTTTAGAGAAAGTAAAATAATCCACCTTGGAATAGCAATCGCTATAGACATAGTGGATGACCTTGAAACAACGTTTCTCTGGCTTTGGTGGATGGATTTCTCTCTGGTCAGGAGTGGGTATTCTATAGTATTAATAAAACAACATAAAAACACATCACCTTGCTCCTAGAACTGATGACTCACACCACCAGGGTTGTATTTTCTCTTTCAGGTCAGGAGGATTATCAGAGTCTGGCCCAAACACACATTTCCTGTTGTGGAGATTTTTTTTTACAGGCACTGAGTCCACCGTCCACCTGGTCACCTTTTCCGTAGCTGATAAGAGAGGAGAGACACGCTCTGATTGCCCTGACATGGCTGAGAGAGGACCACAGCAGTCTTCGTAATATGTTCGCTCCATTGTCCAACATGGGATTATAGCTAGCTAGGGCCCGGGGAGGACAGGTGCCGGGCTGTCTCTCAGACCCATGATGTGATTGTGTAAGCCAGGTCATGGAGCGCTGCAGATGAAGCCTGAGTGTGGCAACCCTCCAGAGAACCAGGGACCCTGTCTAGTCTTCTCAATCCCCCATGTGGTGTAGGGGAGGGCTCGGGCCGCTCTCGACAGATGGGTATGGCTGGTTCATCTGATTCAGATGGTACACTACAGCTGTCTCAGGCCCAGCCAGGGAGCCTAGAGTGGGGAGACTAGCACCGACAGCACATAGCCCACTGTCTTACCAGGCACAGGGAGGGAGGATGATTAGTAGGACAAGCTCAGCAGTCAACCGGGATTGACAGGCACCTGCAAGGCTTTACAGCCACTCTGTGTGATGAGACGGCTTGCTCCCACACAGCAGACGGCAACACACAGACTTAGTCAGAGAGGGAACCAGGGGGAAGTTCAGTTACCAAATCAACATATTTTGCTTCTCTCCCTTATTCTTTCCCTAAGTCCCTCTATCCTGCCTGTCTTGAATATTGTTCTGATAGTACTAGAGGTTTGATACTGATATGGGGGTGATCCCATGGTAGTTTCCAGCCATTTCTTTTACCTACCTATCCACTATTTTCAGAGGCAGTACATAATTGAAGGTAGGATTGAAGGAGCTAAGAAAATTAAGGAAGGAAGGAAGGGAGGTAGGTTGAGAGGGAGGAAGCTAGGAAGGAAGAAAGAAATAAAGGAAGACGAAAGGACAGGAGGAAAAAAGGGAAAAACCTAAGAGACAATTAAGGAAGGCAGTTACAGTATGAAGAGTACTTGGACAGGGCCAGAGAGACAGGTGGTGTCACGCCCTGACCTTCAAGATCCTTTTTATGTCTATTTTGGTTTGGTCAGGGCGTGAGCATTCTGTTTTGTGTTCGGTTTTCTTTTTCTGTGTGTTTGGCCGGGTGTGGTTCTCAGAGGCAGCTGTCTATCGTTGTCTCTGATTGAGAACCATACTTAGGTAGCCTTTTCCCACCTGTGTTTTGTGGGTAGTTGTTTTCTGTTTTGTGCGTCTACACCAGATACAACTGTTTCGTTTGTGCCGCTTTGATAATTTTTGTTCTAGTGTTCGGTTATAATAAAAATCATGGACACGTACCACGCTGCACCTTGGTCCTCACCTCATTCCAACAGCCGTGATAGCTGGCTAATACCATGTCTGCCATGTTGAGTATGCTCAGAGACTCTAGCCACAGGGAACCATGGAGACATAACACACCAGCCAGGAAAACCTTAGAGGAATAAGTGTCCAATCCTTCATCCTAACCACATGCTTACTGTGAATTAAAACAGGTGTCGTGCACAAAATAGGCATAATACAATCGCAGTACGAACCCCGTCTTTTTTGCTATAAGGTAAATGAGATGGCAGCAATTGTTTACTTTAGATCTGCATAAAGCACTGAAATTGGTGCACTGGATCATTGGATGAATGCAATGCACGTAATGCAACTGGAAGCTGCTGTATTCCTCAAATTGTTTCATATAAAATTACACTTCCATCTACTGTATGTGAAATTGCAGTTTTTTGCCCCAAGGGAATGATAACTTGACCATCCCACCATAATGTACCTGACAAAACCACTGTTAGTTAACGTTGATCAAAGTGATAAATAGTCATCATCCTTATGAATATGAAACAAATAAATAATGTATTATTTTTGATAGATGGCCGCATGGTACCAGTTTGTTTATTAATTATGTATGCTTAAGTAACTTCAAAAGGATTTAATGAGTTATAATAATTGGTCCAGCTTTATGACAGTGGGTCAAACAAAATGTATGGATTGTTTCAACAGCCACTACAGCAACTGCTTAAAACAGACAACACCACATCACAACAGGCCATAGAGAGGGATCATTGCAGTAATAGTGCAATCTTTACTCATTATAATATGTCAAAAGTGACATTTAACCATTGCATTTATACAGAAAGTAATCACACCCCTTGACATTTTCCACATTTTGTTGTGTTACCAAGTGGGATTAAAATGGATTTAATTGTCATTTTCTGTCAATGATGCACACAAAATACTCTATAATGTCAAAGTGTTCTTTTAATTGTAAAAAAATTAAATAACGAAAAATAAAAACAGTATATCTTGATTAGATAAGTATTCAACCCCTTAAGTCAATACATGTTAGAATCACCAAGTCTAAGAGCTTTGCACACCTGTATTGTATAAAATTCTTCAAGCTCTGTCAAGTTGGTTGTTGATCACTGCTAGACAGCCATTGTCAAGTCTAACCATAGATATTCATGGCGATTTATGTAAAAAATGAAAATAGGCCACTCAGGAACATTCAATATCGTCTTGGTAAACAACTTGTGTATATTTGGCCTTGTGTTTTAGGTTATTTTTATTTTATTTTGTTTTACCTTTATTTAACTAGGCAAGTCAGTTAAGAACAAATTCTTATTTTCAATGACGGCCTAGGAACAGTGGGTTAACTGCCTGTTCAGGGGCAGAACGACAGATTTTGTACCTTGTCAGCTCGGGGGTTTGAACTTGCAACCTTCCGGTTACTAGTCCAACGCTCTAACCACTAGGCTACTCTGCCGCCCCTGCCGCCCCCTTGTCCTGCTGAAAGGTGAATTTGTCACCCAGTGTTTGGTAAAAAGCAGACAACCAGGTTTTACTCTAGGATTTTGCCTGTGCTTAGCTCTATTCCATTTCTTTGTATCCCCCCAAAAGATTCCCTTGTCCTTGCCAATGACAAGCATACCCATAACATGAAGCAGCTACCACCATGCATGAAAATATGAAGTGGTACTCGGTGATGTGTTGTGTTGAATTTGCCCCAAAGATAACACTTTGTATTCAGGACATGTTAATTTCTTTCTTTTAAATTCAGGCTAGAACACAACAAAATGTGGAAAAAGTTACGGGGTATGAATACTTTCTGAAGGCCCTCTGTCACTCTGGTTGAAATACTGTATCAGTTATAGCCTGTCAGCTTTCCGAATGTTGTTGTCTACATATTGGTGATGCCTAACTTAAAATGAAAACATACAGGTACCATTTCAAAACTGTTTCCTTACTCGGTCACTAGAGGTACAGAATGTCTTCATCTCAGAACTGACATTCCAGTCATATTCTCTACCTTAAACCTGTCACAGAGGCTAGTGCACATCCATGTGTCACCTGCTTTTAGAAAATATTCCTGGGGAAAAGAGGCCAGCCTCATCGTCCTGAGCCACACGTAGTACATGCTTGTATGGGTGACATAATAGAAGCAGACACCGGTGTCAAAGACGAGGCCTAGAGCCATTTTATTTAACACAAACCCCTGTTGACTGAGGCCCAGGCAATCCCGCTAGAGAAGGTCTACTTAGCAAAAGTGAGCATTGCTCTCTGCTCCAGTGCATACTAGCTGCCCCTCTGAACAAAATTGTCTTGAGTACCAAAATAAAAAACTTCCTGGTTTAAAGTAAAAGTTTCTGGTTCAACTTAACTACAAGGTAAGAGTGATATAATATGCATGAGTAACTATAGTACTGCATATGTGCTTTAGATAATGTTAACCCTATCATCACAGGTAACATATCATCAACATCACAATAATAGGATCTCAAACTAAGTCTCTGCCCCTAGTTCCCCATCAAACATGACTATGTATAACACATTTGATTTGACCAAATCAATCCCAATTAAACAGCTTGAAATGCAACATACAAAGAGAATGTTCCTCTTGGTGTGAGGTACTGTACACAGGAGAGAGAACCATACATCAAAGAGCAGGAACGTCATGTAATGCTGAGTGCTGAGTACAGTGAGGAGCTGTTGTCTTACTGTGTCTCTTGTGAAGTCCCTGCACACCCAGGAGGATCACGTGCCCCCATTTCCCCTCTGGCACACAAACAGGTTTAAAGAGCTCTCCCACTTACCTAGAACAAGGAAAAGGTAGAACAACATAAATGATGCTGCACTGAAACAGTGAATATTTTTGTATAAAAAAAATCTGATCTGAGCTTGTCACGCAATAGGTACACCGGAGGCGATTCATGAATTTATACTGTGAAACACTAAGAACTTTAAATGTTGTCACTGTACTACATAAGGACTAAAACCTTAAAGCAAGGATTTAATCTGAAGGATAAAATTTAATCTGTTGAAAATGGTAAAGTACATCAGAATGTTATGTACAGTTTATATTAAAGTAGAATACACAATAAATTAGCATGGTACAATGTGTACTTAAAAGGCAATTGAACAACAAGTATATATTAGAAAGAAAAGGTATACAAAAAAGCGTTTCTCCAAAAAGATACATTTACTTGCATACACATTTCGTAAAGATAGATATTCAACGATTTACAAAACAGTGTGATATTGAGGCAATGAATTCAACTTTAACCGTCATTTCAAGGCAATGAATACATGTTCACTGTGGTTCTCAATAGCTGTTTGGCAAGCACGTTGACAAAAGACAGAAAAAAGATTATTGCCAACCCCTTCAAAATCTTAACCTTTCAACCTAAAATCAGTCAGCCCAATATAAAGTCAACCCTATACACAGTACAGCAGTAGCACCATTGAAGGTAACCTTTACAAAGATAAAGTAGGAGAGAAAAGGTATCAGTCATTTACAAAAAGCTGAGTGACCCCATGTGAATTTATAGTCTCCAATTTAGCGTCGCATGTAAGCAGAAGTGGAGGCCGTAAACCTTTTCACAAATTGATTCAGGCACAATAATTAAGATTAGATGTGGCTGTATTGAACAGCTTTATCTCAAGAATAATGTGAATGAATGCCCAGAATGTAATCCATTAAAAGCAGTACGTTTCTGTGGAATTTGGCCGCAAGCAGTTCTTACAGAGGATAACGTCCAAATGTGTTCAACACACAATTAACACACATGCACACACTTCTAGTTTAAATACACTAACAAAGGTTTGCAGAACACGTGCTGTTCCAAACTCAACCCCAAATCTGAATCAAATCAAATCTATTACTGTAAGAGGGAGATGAAAAACGCCAAACATCCACAATATAACAGAAAGGGAAGCATCGAATAATTCTCTTTGAAACCACAACGTGTTCAGATATAAACAAGGATCTAGCCTAAACCCATTGACCAAGCTCTCCCTCAAAAGTGGAGTCCTTAGAGGGCTATAGAGAATTTGAGTATGAGAGTGCCTCTACACTATATGTGAGTGACATAATCTACTTATTTTTATAAGAGGATCTGGAGTGCCCCTATCCATTTCAAGCCATTCCATTATTCAAACCCTGTATTGAATCTTAGTCAATCTTAGGCGGAAATCAACCCTTTCCACAAGGCATCTTTATTTTGGACCTTCAATTGGATTTCAAATGACTTTGGCTGACAGGCATCCTGGACATTTTCTCTCATTCCCATTCCATTTTCATCTATGCATCTTCAGTAAGAGGGTTGACGTACTGACTGCTAAATAGGAACAGACACAGGCGACAGCGACCTAGGATGTCTGAAACACCTCTGAAGCCTGAACGAATGTAAAACAGCAACAACACACACAGACTGATCCGCTGCCAAAACGCCAGCTCCTCAAATTTTGTGCTGATTAAACTATTTGTTTTGCGGCGCCGTCTTCCTCTTGATGCTCAAGCTCCTGTTGTTTAAAGCCTGTCAGTGAAATGCATCAAAGCTTGACTCTCAACTCAAAGCATGGGGAGTCAAATGTAAATAAGCTCACCGGGAGCAAATTAAGTGGAGTGATTATATCCCAACTGCATTATTTTTACAACACGACTACAGATCCTTTTCTCCAGACAGAAATATATTACTAAGCCTCTGTAAATTAAACAAAAATTGAGTGGCAGAGAAAACCTTTCTATTTTAAATTTTGCTCATTAAAACCTCTACAGTATCGGTGTCCCTATACCGGGACGGTGTAGCTAACATGCGCTAATGTGATTAGCATGACAGTTGTAAGTAACAGCAAACTGTCCAGGACATAGACATGTCTTATATGGGCAGAAAGCTTAAATTATTGTTAGTCTAACTGCATTGTCCAATTTACAGTAGCTATTACAGTGGAAAAAATGCCATGCTATTGTTTGAGGCGAGTGCAACACAACAAAACTTTTAGCACAACAACTGGTTTGATACATTCACCTCTGAAGGTAAATAATGTACTTACATTCAGTAATCTTGGTTAGATTTGTCATCCTGAGGGTCCCAGAGATAAAATGTAGCATAGTTTTGATTGATAAAATACATTTTTATATTCAAATGTAGGAACTGGGTTCTACAGTTTGAACCCCTACTGTCTCTGGCTCCACACCCACTCTGCCCGTGCCATCTAGATGTGTGAAAGTTAGTGTATAACATTCCTGGGAGTGTGTAAACTTACATTTTGTATTACCATATAATTTTTGTATGTTCTCTATAGTTATGTATGTATCAATTGACCAATTAGGCACATTTGGGCAGACTTGATACAAACTATATTCCAGTATTGCCATGCTTCACTGGATCAAACTTTGCACACACTGTTCCCATCTAGTGGCCAAAATCTAAATTTTTCCTAAACTGCAATACTACATTATGGCCTTTCTCTTGCTTTTCAAAGATGGAACAAAAAATTTAAAAAATAAACACGTTTTTTTGTTTGTATTATCTTTTACCAGATCTAATGTGTTATATTATCCTACATTCATTTCACAATTCCACAAACTTCAATGTATTTCCTTTCAAATTGTATCAAGAATATGCATATCCCTGCTTCAGGTCCTGAGATATAGGCAGTTAGATTTGGGTGTCATTTTAGGTGAAAATTGCAAAAAAATATATGGTAAGATCCTTAAGAGGATATTATTAATATTCCATTAAGATCTGTGATTTTCTATGACACCGCAGCAATACCAACCTGGAAGCTATGGATTTGGCGGCTTATTATCCATCTACCACACCAGGAAAAAGAGTTCCACAGCAATTTAAAGTTAGATAACAGAAAATAGCATAAATGTACCCTAACAAAAGCAGAGTTGTCTGTTATGTATCTCATGGACCATGCTACAAAAAAAAAGATTTACATTTAGAAGTGAGAGAGTGATGTAGCATTATGTCATATCAAGTACACGCTAGAGAGCAAACAGACCTTTCAAAGAAGTTGTTAAGAATGTGTCAATGGAAATATGGGCGGCAGGTAGTCTAGGGGTTAAGACCGTTGGGCCAGTAACCAAAAGGTCGACAATGTGAAAAATCTGTTTATGTGCCCTTGAGCAAGGCACTTAACCCTAATTGTCTCTAAGTCGCTCTGGTCTGGATAAGAGCATTTTCTAAATGACTGAAATCAAAAATATAGAGACCATCATATGGGCTCTGGGCCATGCCTAAGCTAGCCAACTACAGTGCATTCAGAAAGTATTCAGACCTCTTGACTTTTTTCACATTTTGTTACGTTACTCTAAAATGTGTTAAATTGTTTTCTTTCCTCATCATTCTATACACAATACCCAATAAAGACAAAGCAAAAACAAATGTGTTGATATATATATATATATATATCAACAACAAAAAACTTTAATGGGGCCTCCCGGGTTGTGCAGTGGTCTAAGGCTGTGCCACCAGAGACTCTGGGTTCGAGCCCAGGCTCTGTCGCAGCCGGCCGTGACTGGGAGGTCCATGGGGCGACGTACAATTGGGCTAGTGTCGTCCGGGTTAGGGAGGGCTTGGCCGGTAGGGATATCCTTGTCTCATCGCGCACTAGTGACTCCTGACTCCAGACCCTTTACTCAGTACTTTGTTTAAGCACCTTTGGCAGTGATTGCAGCCTCAAGTCTTATTGGGTGTGACGCTACAAGCTTGGCACACATGTATTTGGGGTGTTTCTCCCATTCTTCTCTGCAGATTCTCTCAAGTTCTGTCAGGCTGGATGGAGAGCGTTGAGGCACAGCTACAGTTGAAGTCGTAAGTTTACATACATTTCAACTCAGTATTTCACAATTCTTGACATTTAATACTAGTAAAAAAATCCCTATCTTAAGTCAGTTAGGATCACCACTTTATTTTAAGAATGTGACATTTCAGAATAATAGTAGAGAGAATTATTTCTTTCAGCTTTTATTTCTTTCATCACATTCCCAGTGGGCCACTCTAACATAAAGGCCTGATTGGTGGAGTGCTGCAGAGATGGTTGTCCTTCTGGAAGGTTCTCCCATCTCCACAAAGGAATTCTGGAGCTCTGTCAGTGACCAATTTGCAAACATTTCAAAAAAACTGTTTTTGCTTTGTCATTATGGGTATTTTGTGTAGATGGATGAGAAAAATGTTTGAATACATTTTAGAATAAGGCTGTAACATAACAAAATGTGGAAAAAGTCAAGGGGTCTGAATACTTTCTGAATGCACTTTATGTCAACAAGTTTAAACGTATCCAATCACAAGAAGGCATTAACCTCTGAATATCTTTTTGGGGCCAGGATTACTTCAAGAAGTGACTGATTCAATGTAATCGATTTATCATTATGGTCTCTACTCCTACAGTACAGCCTGCATTGTTTCTCATTATACAGTACCTTACATATTGAGATTGATGTATTGATTGGGTAAAGTCAAGATGGCTAAGTCAATGTGTACATCCATACAGTGAGCCTATTCATTGACATATTTTACTACTAAAAATACAGTTTATCACTGACGGTGATGCAGAGCTATTTAAATGGAAATTCTCTGCTGAGGAGAGAGTATTTCAAAAGGAAATTCCCCATCCATTTGACAAACGGAAATTAGAGGACAGCTCTTCGAAACAATGACATTCAAGTACTGTGAAATTACGAGACAGGCAGTTAGGTTTATTTGGCAGACAGATCTCAGATGTTCACTTCACTGCATCTGCTCTAACTTGTTTTAACATTTCTAGTTAACCATTGGTGTAAATTAAGGCAAGCTGACTGATATGATTAATAGGTCATAGGGAAATGAGTCTGCAGATGCAGGAAGCAATTTACAAAAGTGCAGCAGGTTAGTGATTCCTTGTCTTTGGGAGGCTAGGACAGATGAAGGAAACATTTGTTTAGCGAGCTCAAAGCACTATTCATTTTCATTCAGGTTAATGAACACTATTTACCAGCGATGAGACTATGTAGTGGGGGTCTGTAAAAGGCCAAGGGGACTGACCATAGGAAATAGAAATACTCCCATGGGATGGAAGACATGAAACATACATGGCATTGCATACGCCTTTACTGATCAAATTGATTCAAATGAGAAATATGACTCATTATACACAGTATTCATCTCTTAAATTCTAGAACAGTTCAAGCTATGCACGCTCTCCCCTCTTCTTTTTTTTGATTGGTGCAACTTTGATAACTGCCACACTAGAACACGCTGGAACCACAAAGGCATTATCATGCAACACATATTAATACATGCAATATTAAAAGAACGAAAGCATGGCAATTCCATTGCTAGGAGTAAGAATAAGGACAGACAGAAACCTATAAACACTTGAGATGTACATGTACTGTAAGGTTGAGCAGGGGCTGCTACAATGTGTAAAAAAACTTAGGTCCTATGGTCTTCCAAAGAATGCTGTATGATGAACCAATCTAGTGGAGGCTGTGGATTTAACACCAGACATTCTACAGATGTTTCCTTAACGCATCAGTTGTTGCCATTACAGAAAATTATAGTCAAAATCAAATGAGAATTTCTAGCAAGATTGGTTGATTAGGTCAACTTGTGCTAAACAATCCATCTGATTACTAAATTCCCAATCGTTAAAGGGATAGTGTGATTCTGGCAATTCCATTTCTCAGAGTTAGATGAACCATGGAAACCAATTTATGTCTCTGCGTGCAGTATGAAGGAAGTTAGAGGTATGCTAGCGGTACCTGTAGACTTCGTCATTGCGCTAACGCTAGTTAGCATTGGCTCATGAAATGACCTCTAACGTTGTTCATATTGCATGCTGTCATAGAGAATAGTTGGAGTGAACTCCCTAAAGGAAAATGTGCACTTCGGTTCACTCCTAAGGTTTTTACACTTCAAGTTCATGGAATTGTTTGAGTTTCAAAGGTTTACTTCTTCCACTCGGTCTTCAGAGGTCTGGTCTTATGTAGCAACATTTAAGTGTGTTTTTTTACATTGCATAAAAGTAGAGCCTCAGAGCTAGAAAATGATATATCATACACTACAGTTGAGGAACAATGAGAAAGTAATTCTGCTTTGAAAGTTGATAAACTTGTAACCTTACTTTTGAGAAAATGTCCCTTGAATGTTTTGGTACATTTACTGGAGAGCACTTCTTTGTCTAGATCCATTCAGCATCATTCACACCCTCTAAAGCCTTAACCCCACCCATCTAAGGATTCACATGTGAGGCCATGTACTAAACAACCAAAGATTTAAAGACTAAAGGCTGGTTTATACTACAGGTGCGTTTGTAAATTGAATCTAGAGCGCTAGCGTGTGCTCAAAGTGTGCTCTGGGCGATCGTTAACTCAGAACGTTGTCAGATTGTCCGTTCATAAATGTCAAAGTGTTTTCACTCTTGGAGTGTTCAGGGCGCACACTGGATGCTCTGGCCAAGGAGTAGGGTTGATCCGAGCGTTCTGACCTAACAACAACAGTTAAGCACCAAAGCTAACAGGCTACGGTTGGCTAGCTTGCTAGCTACTTCCAGACCCAAATGAGCAAACAGCTCACTCAGACCATTTTAGTCACCCTAGCAGAGCTGGTTAGGCTGTTTTTATGTTATCCAGAGCATTGGTGACTGCAACTGTGCTGCTGGCAACAATTGAGTTACGCTTTTTTGCCAACATTTACTGACACCGGCCATATTCAATGGGTGTTAAGCGTTAGTAAATTCGTCAGATATTCTTCACTCTGGCACACTCAGATGAGAGTGCTCTGAAATCGGAGTAGATAGCCAGAGCGACAGATGTCACAATGACATCATGAACATTCTATTGAAATGTTACTTGCATAGTGGAGTATTTTGTAAAGACATGTAGCTAGCTAACTAAACAATGGACTATAATCACAACATTACTACCCTGCATGCATCTGCAGGTAGCTAACCAACCAGGTTCAATATTAGCTAGCTAACATTTGGCTATAACTAGCAATGCAAATGGCTCTGAGAAATGAATAGTATGGGGCGGCAGCATAGCCTAGTGGTTAGAGAGTTGGACTAGTAACCGAAAGGTTGCAAATCCCAGAGCTGACAAGGTACAAATCTGTCGCTCTATCCCTGAACAAGGAAGTTAACCCACTGTTCCTAGGCCGTCATTGAAAATAATAATTTGTTCTTAACCGACTTGCCTAGTTAAATAAAAAGGTAAAAAATAAATTCAATAACTATACAGATCATACAAGCAACGTTAGCTAGCTAATAGTACACTTGAAATGACTTTGATAAAATTAGAAAAGTGTAACATTTGAAAATGTAGCTAGCTAGACTATCTTATACATGGATGGATGCTTCTCAGTCTTTGTCACGGATGCCATGGTTGCCCTTAGTTTTAAGATGTAGAAAACACGTGTCTCCGGATTACAACAGCCTTCTGCATGTTCTCTTTTCGACTCCGTCTGCATGTGTGGTCAGGTCTAAGCAAACGTCGATACCCTGCCTATGGGCTTTGGTAAGACTCTGGCAGGAGAAGGCCATGTTGAACATTTCTCCAAACATGACAGAGTAATGCAGCCAATCTCAGAGATATTTCTATCTCCAGTTCCTGAGCTACAGTACCAAATACAACAGGCCTTACCATGAAATGCTTTCTTACAAGCCCTTAACTAACAATGCACTTCAAAAATAAATTCTGAAAACATTTACTAAATAAAGTAAAGTAACAATTAAATAGCAATACCGAGACTATATGTGACCCGTTTCAAGAAACTAGGGGTATGCCGCATGTCACAACTTCACAGGAGAGCCATTCTGGAACATGTGAACTTTCATGTGCCTTAATAACAAACTTGTATGCCATCTTTAAATATGAATACAATTGTTAAATTACGAGCCTTGTTGTTTAAGCCACAGAAAAGTGAGCAACCTTCCCACTAGCCATGACTGCTGAGATAATAAGTGGGCGGCACATGCCGAGAGAGGAATTTGGATTGGTCTGCCACATAGAAGGCGTTTGTCTATTCGAGCTGGTTAGTCTGTTGGTAATCCTGTCGAAATGCGGCATTAAAACGTTTTTAAAAAAAAGTGTTGCCATCCACTTTCTGGAGGATCGAGTTTTGAAAATCTGTGGAATTATAGCCAAAGAGATGCAGAAAACACCCGTCTCCGGATTACATCTTCAAACTAAGGGCAACCATGGCATGGCATCCGTGACAGGGAGACTTGTCCATCATGCATGATAATGTATAAAAGGTAAGAGTCTAGTGTTAGCTAGCTATATTTTCATATATTACACGTTTCTAAGCTAGCTAACGTTGAACCTGGTTGGTTACCTCCCAGAATATTCATGCAGGGTAGTAATATGATTTGGCACCATGTTCATTGTTGTTTAACTGGCTAATGTTACCTGGCTGGCTCATTAGCTAACGTTATGTGGCGTGTGTGATCTTACACATTGTTTACCTAGTTAGCTTCAAGTCTTAACCTAAAGATTACAAAACCCGTTGTATATGGCTGGTATCAGTAAACGTCGGCAAAAATACGTAATGACATTTTCAATTTCTCAAAAGTGAGTTTACAAGTTCATCAACTTTCAAAGCAGAATTACTTTCACATTGTTCCTCAATTGCAGTGTATGATATACCATTTTGTAGCTCTGAGTCTCTACTTTTATCCAATGTAAAAAACACAATTTCAAATGTTGCTACATAAGACTGAATCCAGGTGGTGAGTCACATATACAGGGGGTACTGGTACCAAGTCAATGTGGTTAGTCGAGGTTAATTTCTATATGAAAGTAGGGATAGAGTGAGTAGCAGCAGTGTAAAAACAAATAGTCCTGAGCTACAGTAGCCCTGACAGCAGCAGGGAAGAGAGACCGCTCAATCTCCATTCCTTTTTCATCATCAGACATTTCTATTTTCTATTCCAGGAGGGCCTCCTTAGTGCGTCGGGCCAGGGATCGGTGACAAAGCTGGGAATCAATGGACAGGGGCTTCCTTTCTCTCTGTAAATGCCAGATCACCACGGCTGAGCCAGAGAGGCTATTGTGTATTGAGTGGGCAGGCACTATTTACAGTCAGACTGAAAAAAATATGAAATGTGGAAATGGAGAATAGAGAAGGCTCTTACGAGGCTGGGGACAATTATTCAAAGGCTTGTCAAAACGACTAACCGCTACATGCAGCAAATGTGTTTGCGCATATGCCGTATGAGTTATTACTGATTACCCAGGGAAATCTAAGTTATTACACCCCTGCATTTCTCCCGGTTCTTTGTTTTACAAACCATTGATCCTCATTGTGAAATATATCCAAAGACACACAGCCAATTCCACTGCAAGGTAAGATACCATTATGGTTTTTGTCATTTGAAACCTTGACTGTTTTGAACACAGACTCATCTCTGGTGGCTCTAATTATTTATGCATGCTCTTTCTTTTGTTTACATATGGATGGGCTCCCGAGTGGCACAGCGGTCTAAAGCACTGCATCTCAGTGCTAGAGGCATCCTTACAGTTCCTGGTTTGATTCCAGGCTGTTTCACATCCGGCCATGATTGGGAGTCCCATAGGGCGGTGCAAAATTGTCCCAGCATCGTCTGGGTTTGGCCGGGGTAGGCCATTTTATAAATAAGAATTTGTTCTTAACTGACTTGCCTAGTTAAAAGAAAAAATCATATATATACACACACATATATATATATACATATATACAGTGCCTTGCGAAAGTATTCGGCCCCCTTGAACTTTGCGACCTTTTGCCACATTTCAGGCTTCAAACATAAAGATATGAAACTGTATTTTTTTGTGAAGAATCAACAAGTGGGACATAATCATGAAGTGGAACGACATTTATTGGATATTTCAAACTTTTTTAACAAATCAAAAACGGAAAAATTGGGTGTGCAAAATTATTCAGCCCCCTTAAGTTAATACTTTGTAGCGCCACCTTTTGCTGCGATTACAGCTGTAAGTCACTTGGGGTATGTCTCTATCAGTTTTGCACATCGAGAGACTGAAATTTTTTCCCATTCCTCCTTGCAAAACAGCTCGAGCTCAGTGAGGTTGGATGGAGAGCATTTGTGAACAGCAGTTTTCAGTTCTTTCCACAGATTCTCGATTGGATTCAGGTCTGGACTTTGACTTGGCCATTCTAACACCTGGATATGTTTATTTTTGAACCATTCCATTGTAGATTTTGCTTTATGTTTTGGATCATTGTCTTGTTGGAAGACAAATCTCCGTCCCAGTCTCAGGTCTTTTGCAGACTCCATCAGGTTTTCTTCCAGAATGGTCCTGTATTTGGCTCCATCCATCTTCCCATCAATTTTAACCATCTTCCCTGTCCCTGCTGAAGAAAAGCAGGCCCAAACCATGATGATGCCACCACCATGTTTGACAGTGGGGATGGTGAGTTCAGGGTGATGGGCTGTGTTGCTTTTACGCCAAACATAACGTTTTGCATTGTTGCCAAAAAGTTCAATTTTGGTTTAATCTGACCAGAGCACCTTCTTCCACATGTTTGGTGTGTCTCCCAGGTGGCTTGTGGCAAACTTTAAACAACACTTTTTATGGATATCTTTAAGAAATGGCTTTCTTCTTGCCACTCTTCCATAAAGGCCAGATTTGTGCAATATACGACTGATTGTTGTCCTATGGACAGAGTCTCCCACCTCAGCTGTAGATCTCTGCAGTTCATCCAGTGATCATGGGCCTCTTGGCTGCATCTCTGATCAGTCTTCTCCTTGTATGAGCTGAAAGTTGAGGGACGGCCAGGTCTTGGTAGATTTGCAGTGGTCTGATACTCCTTCCATTTCAATATTATCGCTTGCACAGTGCTCCTTGGGATGTTTAAAGCTTGGGAAATCTTTTTGTATCCAAATCCGGCTTTAAACTTCTTCACAACAGTATCTCAGACCTGCCTGGTGTGTTCCTTGTTCTTCATGATGCTCTCTGCACTTTTAACGGACCTCTGAGACTATCACAGTGCAGGTGCATTTATACAGAGACTTGATTACACACAGGTGGATTGTATTTATCATCATTAGTCATTTAGGTCAACATTGGATAATTCAGAGATCCTCACTGAACTTCTGGAGAGAGTTTGCTGCACTGAAAGTAAAGGGGCTGAATAATTTTGCACGCACATTTTTTCAGTTTTTGATTTGTTAAAAAAGTTTGAAATATCCAATAAATGTCGTTCCACTTCATGATTGTGTCCCACAAAAAAAAATAGTTTTATATCTTTATGTTTGAAGCCTGAAATGTGGCAAAAGGTCGCAAAGTTCGAGGGGGCCGAATACTTACGCAAGGCACTGTATATATATACATATATATACACATTATATTTTATGCACTTGAATAAACTCCTGAGGCTCAAAAAGTAAGCCAAGCTACCGATTCACGCCGCATGACTTGTTTGGTTCAATCTACATTAGATAAACAACCTTAATCATTAGTCCATGTAAAATCTATTTAACTAGGCAAGTCAGAACAAATTCAAGTAAAATAACATAAAATGCGTCGAATACAACAGGTGTAGATCCTACAGTGAAATGCTTACTTGCAAGCCCTTAACCAACAATACAGTAAAAATATATATATTTTTTCATGAACAAATAATTAAAATAACAATAGCAAGGCTATATAAGGGGCAGCAGGGTAGCCTAGTGTTTAGAGTGTTGGACTAGTAACCGGAAGGATGCAAGTTCAAACCCCCGAGCTGCCCCTGAACAGGCAGTTAAACCCACTGTTCCTAGGCAGTCTTTGAAAATAAGAATTTCTTTTTAACTGACTTGCCAAGTTAAATAAAGGTAAAATTAAAAACAATAAGGGGGTACCGGTTAGTTAAGGTATTTCAGGTAATATGTACATGTAGGTAGGGTTATTAAAGTGAATATGCATACAGAGTAGCTATAGAACATTTTGAGGATTTGAGGACCCATGCCAAATCTTTTCAGTCTCCTGAGGGAGAATAGGTCAATGAGGTCAGGGGTGTGCTCAGTACTCCTTTTCCTGTAGTCCACAATCATCTTCTTTGTCTTGATCACGTTGAGGGAGAGGTTGTTGTCCTGGCACCACATGGCCAAGTCTCTGACCTCCTCACTATAGGCCGTCTCGTCGTTGTCAGTGATCCGGCTTCATTCACACGTGTGTCATCGGCAAACTTGGCCGTGCAGTCATGAGTGAACAGGGAGTACAGGAGGGGACAGAGCATGCACCCCTGAGGGTCCCCGTGTTGAGAATCAGCATGGCGGATGTGTTGTTACTTACCCTTACCACCTGGGGGCAGCCCGTCAGGAAGTCCAGGATCCAGTTGCAGAGGGAGGTGTTTAGTCCCAGGGTCCTTGGCGATGAGCTTTGAGGGCACTATCGTGTTGAACACTGAGCTGTAGTCAATGAATAGCATTCTCACATACGTGTTCCTTTTGGCCAGGTGGGAAAGGGCAGTGTGGAGTGCAATAGAGATTGCATCACCTGTGGATCTGTAAGGGCGGTATGAAAATTGGAATGGGTCTAGGGTTTCTGGGATAATGGTGTTGATGTAAGCCATGACCAACCTTTCAAAACACTTCATGCCTGCAGACGTGAGTGCTACGGGTTGGTAGTCATTTAGGCAGGTTACCTTAGTGTTCTTGGGCACAGGAACTATGGTGGTCTGCTTAAAACATGTTGGTATTACAGACTCAGACAGGGAGAGGTTGAAAATGTCAGTGAAGACACTTGCCAGGTGGTCAGTGCATGCTCGGAGTATACGTCCTGGTAATTCGTCTGGCCCTGCGGCCTTGTGAATGTTGACCTGTTTAAAAAGGTCTCTCACATTGGCTGCGGAGAGCGTGATCACAGTCGTCCGTAACGGCTGATGCTCTCATGCATGTTTCAGTGTTACTTGCATAGAAGTAATTTAGCCCATCTGGCAGGCTCATGTTACTGGGCAGCTCTTGGCTGTGCTTTCCATTGTAGTCTGTAATAGTTTGCAAGCCTTGCCACATCCAACGAGTGTCGGAGCCGGTGTAGTACGATTCGATCTTAGTCCTGTATTGATGCTTTGCTCTACCCTTTTGCTCAGTGCAGATGTTAACTGTAATCCATGACTTCTGGTTGGGGTATGTACGTACAATCATTGTGGTGTGACGACCCTCCCACTCTGTCTGCTGTATTCTTTTTCTTTGCTCTTGTTTTCCTTATTAGGATCTCGGCGGGCAGAGCTGGGAGGGTTGTCAGTGACAACGGCCCGGGTGTGTCCCGGGATAAATACACCTTTTCCCCATTCATTCAGGAGACCCTCTCCATGCAGACAGTTATAGATTTGGGTTGTAGCATTTTTGTGGCCGTTTGTTTGCTTTGGCACCTTTCAACCCCCCTCATTATCACATTTATGCACACAAACACTCACATACACTACTGATTACTGACTACACACACCATTGTTAATTGGATTTAGTTTACTTCAGTTAATAAATATATTTTGTTATTCCTTATCTCCATGTTGTCTCCCTTTTGGTTACGGACTTTGAGCCGGTTCGTGACAGTGGGGACGATGTCATCGATGCACTTATTGATGAAGCCAGTGACTGATCTGGTGTACTCCTCAATTCCATTGGAAGAATCACGGAACATATTCCAGTCTGTGCTAGCAAAACAGTCCTGTAGCTTAGCATTGCTTCATCTGACCACATTTTTGATGACTGAGTCACTGGTGCTTCCTGCTTTCATTTTTGTTTGTAAGAAGGAATCATCAGGAGGATAGAATTATCGTCAAATTTGCCAAATGGAGGGTGAGGGAGAGCTTTGTATGTGTCTCTGTGTGTATAGTAAAGTTGGTTGAGAGTTGTTTTCCACTGGGTTCACATTTAACTTGCTGGTGGAAATTTGGTAAAACGGATTTAAGTTTCACTGCATTGAAGTCTCCGGCCACTAGGAGCGCCGCCTCTGGATTAGTGTTTTCATGTTTGCTTATGGTGGTATACAGCTCATTGAGTGCGGTCTTAGTGCCAGCATCGGTCTGTGGTGGTATGTAGACAGCTACAAAATATACAGATGAAAACTCTATAGGGAGATCGTGTGGTCTACAGCTTATCATGAGATACTCTACTTCAGGCAAGAAAAACCTTGAGTTCCTTAGATATTGTGCTCCAGCTGTTTACAAATATACACTGCTCAAAAAAATAAATGGAACACTTATACAACACAATGTAACTCCAAGTCAATCACATTTCTGTGAAATCAAACTGTCCACATAGGAAGCAACACTGATTGACAATAAATTTCACATGCCGTTGTGCAAAGGAAAACATTTCCCACACCATCACACCACCACTACCAGTGTGTACCGTTGACACCAAGCAGGATGGGGCCACGGACTCATGCTGCTTACGCCAAATCCTGACTCTGCCATCAGCATGACGCAACATGAACCGGGATTTTGTCGGACCTGTCAATGTTTCTCCACTCAATTGTCCAGTGTTGGTGATCACATGCCCACTGAAGCCGCTTCTTCTTTTTAGCTGAAAGGAATGGAACCTGGTGTGGTCATCCGCTCCGATAGGCCATCCGTGACATGGACCGACGAGTTGTGTGTTCCGAGATGCCATTCTGCACACCACTGTTGTACTGCACTGTTATTTGCCTGTTTGTGTCCCAGATGTTAGCTTATTCTGGTCATTCTCCTTCGATCTCTCTCATCAATGAACTGTTTTCTTCCACAGGACTGCCACCGATTGGATGTTTGTTTTATTCTCTGTAAACTCTAGACACTTGTGTGTGAAAAGCCCAGGAGGCTGGACATTTAAGATACTGGATCGGTGTGCCTGGCACTGACATTCATATCACGCTGAAAGTCACCAGTCTGCCTGCCACAGCCACATGACTCACAGTCTGTAGGCGCGAACCATTTTCGTGAACAGGGTGGTGTACCTAATACTGGCCACTGAGTGTACAACCGAGTAAGTCTATAAGTTCATAGTGTCTGGTAGTTTTCATGATGTCACATCCTGACCTTAGTTCCTTTTTTATGTCTCCGTTTTAGTTTGGTCAGGGCGTGAGTTGGGGTGGGCATTCTATGTTGTGTATTCTAGGTTTTGTATTTCTGTGTTTGGCCTGGTATGGTTCCCCATCAGAGGCAGCTGTCGATCGTTGTCTCTGATTGAGAACCATACTTAGGCAGCCTGTTTTCCCACTATGGGTTGTGGGTAGTTATTTTCTGTTTAGTGTTTTTGTTGCACCTTACAGAACTGTTTCGTTTGTGTCGTGTTTTCTCCTTTGTTATTTTTGTGTTCGGTTTAATAAATATAACATGAACACTTACCATGCTGCGCATTGGTCCGATCCATCCTATTCCTCATCAGAAGAGGAAGACAATCGTTAGATGATAAACAAATTCATTACAATTATATTGTGTACAGTATATTGGATAGAGGGTTATACTGTAACTGTAGATTCCTCTAGCTCTGTTATCCAACCCACAGAACGAGTCTCATTAAATCAGATCCACCTTCACAAGGAGGTTGGAATAATTACTGTAAACAAAGAAAGAGCAGCATGGTTACCTCTTATTAATGCAGATGTTAAAACACTCCCCTGCTCGCTTTCATTGACATAGATATTCTCGATTGTCTCTGCCAGCCCTCCTGAGGAATCTTCCTTGGTATTTGCTACCAATGCTCCCAAGAAAAATAAGCACTTCTCTGCAGTATATCAAGCATGCTTCAATGACGCACAACAAAAGCTACAATTATTGCTTACCTCGCTACAGTATGTCTTAACTATTTGTCTGGAAGAATTTGAAAAAGGTTAAGAGCGTCTGCTAAATGACTAAAATGTAAACTAGAAAACGGTGGGCAGGAATGTCATTAATGCAACACAGTACATGGTTCATTGGTGTTCTGGTTATGCTGGGTGGCAGTCAGAATCCCTCTTTATCTTCCTGACATTATTATTATTATTATTATTATTAATTATTATTTGAAAATGCAGTCCTAGTTAATAAGGTTAGGAGGCATGCTTCTCAGTCTGAGTTTACAGATATCATAAAGAATGGCAAAAACTCCCCAAATGCATCCCAGTAGAGAGTAGATTTGAAAGATGAAATCATAAATGTATGATGTGATTTATATAACCTGTCTGCCTGTGATCATGGTTGCCCTGACATTTATATCTACATTGACGCCCTCGGGGCATTGGGAGATTAATGACCACATTATTGGCATTCATTTTGACACTACTCTCTATAAACCATTTTGACATTTAGTGGAGCACAAGACCCTGTGAATCCCTACATTTCTAGACCAAGACATTTATCAGCAATAAAGATTAAAGGACACACCCCAAACATTTAGGAATAGGGTAATCTGGGGAAAGCTCTGCAATTGTTGTGACAAATACAACCGCCAGCTTGACAGGATTTCAAAAGGAATCAACACCTGCGCTGGTAAAGATGTTCTTCTACGTGTTTCCTGACTGACTGGGGTCATGGGACCAAAGACAACATGGCTTACATGGCTGCTCAACTAGAAATGAGGCCCGCTCAGTCACCCATGGAGCCAGAGTTTGGCAGCACATGTTTGTACTTCCCTGTGAGTTGCTGAGCAAGACAGCGTTCGCCCAGGATGTGTTCATCAGGGAGCCTGGGAAGTGTGTATATCATGATTTGGACAAAAGGCAAGGGGACAGAGCCCTTACATAAAGCTCTGTGGCCCAGAACAGAGAACATGAGAACTTAATAACGTTGTACAATTTTCTGGCGTAATAATTATTGATTACACACTCCCATAGCCAGGACGGCTGGCTAACAGGTTGACTTGTATTTCAGAAGAGTAAATTAAAAAGGCTCACACAAAAGGAAGCCGCCTCATCCAGAACCCGAGAACATGGAGCCAAACAAATCTGTTATGGTAATGTGAATCTGTCGCTGATGTCCCAACAGTGAAAGGCTTTTGCAGATGTGTTGACACCACTATCAGTAGGGCAATTAAAGACTAAATTATTGCTGATTTATGCATGCACGTTTGGGGACCCTATTAAAAGTGTTGGTGAATAAATAAGCAACTTCACCAATTCTATTAAATGCAGGCTCATTGATTGCAGAGAGGAGAGATTGGTCATTTGATAACAGTTCTGGATGTGGACCAACACACTAGCCTACAGCATTTTTAAAAATTCTCTATTAGAATGAGAAATTCAGTGTTTCCTGGGACCCAAGCTTATAAAAACATGCAACTATACGTACATATCATTCCCATTATGACTAAAACAAATGTAACATAGACAAACAAATAACAAAGAAATGAAATACCCATATAAATAGCACTGCATGTTAGTGTTTTTTTTTTTTGAAAAATTCTGTCTAGGTTGGAACTGCTGCAATAAATCATTTCTCATTCTGAACTGGAATAAACTGATTGATCACATCACACAGATGTATATAACAGAACACACACACAGGCTCAGGTTTTTAATAGTGCAACCCTAAGGAACAGTACAGATACAAAATGATCAGGCCTACTGTACATCTTTATGGAGAAATTATTGTTTAAAAAAGTATTGTTTGGAACTGTTGCTGTTTTTATTCTGAACTGGGAGAAACTAATCACATAACACAGATTTAGACCAGAAAAACAGACACCTCTCATTAGTGTGTGTGTGTGTATGTGGCTTGTTGTAATTTTCAACAAGCAGGTCTATTCTGGGCTTAGTTTTTGACAGTGCAACATTGAGGTCATGCTCAGCATTGAGACTGTTTCTGTACTTGTTTTTTTCAGTATGGCGGAGTTGAAAACCCTGATTCATTGGTATGTGATGCGAAACTGGATCAGAACATTATTGCTTTCTCAGCCAGGCGGGAGACCTCTTCCTGCTGTAGATGAGCAAGGCAGAACTGTGTGATTGTGTTTGCCTCGAAAAGCATCTTGCTGCCATTACTTGCTTTGCAGTGTCTGGCAGACTTAGTCCTAGATCTGATGATGACATTGCTTGAAAGGGATACCTCACCCATTGAAGTTGGGATCCCCGTGGTTTGGGAAGTACCGGTCAGAGTTCTGCTGCAGGCTGGCCATGTGCTCAGCCATGTCCATCTTCACACGGGTGAATCTATCTGCTCCAGGTGAGCTGACAGAAGAGGGAACATGCCATATGCTCCAGCATTCAGCTGTCACTGCCACAATCCCAGGCATGCAATGAATCCGCCGATGCCATCTTCAAGCTCTTCGAGCTCCAAAATGGTTGATTCCTTGCCCCGGAGGCTTTTGTTTAGCTCATTGAGCTTTCAGAAAATGTCCGCCAGCCTAGCCAGCCACAGTTTGTCACGGAAGAGGTTTGCAAGGTCGCCGTCCTTTCTCCAGATATTCCAGAACCTCCTCTCTCACTTCCCACAGCGTCTCCACGACACTCCCTCTAGACAACCACCTAACCTCACAACGAAAGAGCACGTGCTCATGGTCTGCTCCAATCACCCTGCAGATTCACCAACTTTACGACTGAGTCGAAAACAGCCCCTAGGTTAGGTTGTAATGCTTTTCTGGCCAAAGAATCCCTGTGCAGTATACAATATGTCAGCTTCACGTTGGGCACCACTTTGCAGACATGAGCTATGAATCCAGAGTTGCACCCAGTCATGCATCTTGCACCATCAGTGCAAATCCCAACACAATTTGCCCTGTCAAGTTGCAAGTCTTTCAGATGATTGTCAACCACCCTGAAAAATGTCCTCTACCCTCGTTGTTGCTTGTAAATGGTCACAGGAAATAAATTCCTCCTGGATATCATCATAAAATACATATCTTGTATATACCATCAACTGTGGAATTCCAACCATCAACTGACTCATCTAATTTGAAGAGACTTTCTTGTGCGGTTTCATCTTTTCTATCACAGATCATTTCTTGCATGTCAACTTTGTAACCAGTCAAAAGTTTGAACACACCTACTCTTTCAAGTGTTTTTCTTTATTCTGACTATTTTCTAAATTGTAAAATAATAGTGAAGACATCAACACTATGAAATAACACATGGAACCATGTAGTAACCAAAAGAAAAGTGTTAAACAAGTCTAAATATATTTGAGAATTCAAAATAGCCACCTTTTGCCTTGACAGCTTTGCACATTTTGATATACTGTAGCAGCCTTGTATGTAGGCCTACAGGGCAATTTTGTCAAGGATAATCTTGTTAATCTCATCGTATCCTATCTTCTCAATACAGCATTACAGGTAGTAGTATTAGCAATATTGATAGAATAAATCCAGTGATTTCATTTTTTTTTAAACACACCAGTGTAATGTGCATTGGGATCATCAATATGCTTCAGTGCTGGACTCAAAGCAGACCATGTGATGTATGAGCATAACTCTCATTTCCAAAGTGAAAGTCCACTGCCTGGTAATTTATGTGCCTACGAAATTAGACAACTCTAGTGCCCGGTTCTGAGTTGCAATAGCAAATTTATCTCTCTGCAGCTTATCTCAAATGATAGATGAATGCATGCCTTCAGGCTCGCAATCAAGTTGTCCCTCATTTGTCAAGGTTTTTCTCCTGTACTCTTGTCTTTTGTAAGCCAACTTGTTGAAAGGAGAGTAGAAATGAGAAATCCTCCTGGTAATTAGTTAGCATAGAAATGGATTGAGATGGATGGGGAGAGAAAGTGTTTTGTAGAGGACTCTTTTGGACGTGTGCCATTGAAATAATCGTTGAGCTCCTCCGTGTATAGATCGAACGGCCCTTGCCAGTTGCCATAGAAAGATTATCTGGAGACAAAACAGAGAAATTAACCCAGCGCTCTGTAGCGATTTACTACTTTTCATTTGACTTCCTCTTGTAATGAGATCATGTTGGAAAAAAACCTGTTTTTCCTCAATGGTTTTAGGATAACACAAATTAAAGTGCACTCAGGGACATTTGTTTATAATCCACCAGCGACAAAAATATAATTGGATTATAAATGGTGGAATGTCATTTTTTTTTTTTTTTTTTTGCTTATCTTACAAAATTGTTTTCAATGTTTGTGGGATGACATGAAGTTAATCTTGGCAACAAGAGGAGAACTTGGTTTGAGATCTAACACTTTAAGTACTTCACCGTCCATAGACAACGGTGTCATGGTCACTCTCATCCTACAAGACGTACACTTGCACAACAAATCAAGGAAATCTGTTCATCCAGATAGGTGTTGCCATCCACCCACTGTTTTATGCAAATCATCCTTTTCCAAAGGAATGTTAATGACAAAGTAATTGTAATGAAGGGACAGAAGGAAACAGAAATCCTCAAATAGAAGACAATACCGTATTACAAAAATATGATTAAATAAACTAAGAACATTGTGATCATCCTCGTCGCAAAGTGCTCTTTATCAGAGCTCAACAATAAAAACAACATATTTCAAAATGAAAAGTTAATCTTATTGTCTTATAAGTTAATCTTATACTGCTGTGGTGCTGCAAGATTAACAAACACACATTATAACCTGGGGGGCTAGAGCCCTGAATGCTGATTGGCTGACAGCCATGGTATATCAGACCATATACCACGGGTATGACACAATATATGTTTTTACTGCTCTAATTAAGTTGATAACCAATGTATAATAGCAATAAGGCACCTCTGGGGTTTGTGGTATATGGCCAATATACCACGACGTGATGCGTTGTGCCTAAGAACAGCCCTTAGCCGTGGTATATTGGCTGTATTACCCCCCCCCCCCCCCGTGCCTTATTGCTTAAGTATATCATAGGAGGTACAGAAATGTCATTGCCTAAATCACAATGGACAAAAAGTACATGTTAATTATATAATTGCACTAGTCGGGGAGACTGTGCTCTGATTACTATGCCAGTGAGAGAGAGCTACGGAAGCTAATCAAGTCTCATAATCTCCTTGGATGCCCTTACAGTCGGTGCTCAACTTTAACAGTATATTCGAAACACCATACAAAAACACTGACTCCCCTATACTGCATGCCGATACCTAAATACCAGACGCACACAATTGAATAATGGATAAAAAGAAGATTAAGACTTATTACTGGTAATTACTTATCAGTAATACTAGTAATAACATTAAACACATCATGTTGTATCCATGAGGTATTAAGTTATGGTATAGTATAACCGATATACAGTTTGTACCTTGCAAGTCTGTATTACCATGAGGGTGTATCAAATGCATCTTATACACACTGCAATTAACTTCTGCTTACCTTGAGGTTATTCAAGCATATGGATATGTGCAAAATATACTGTACCTAAATGAAATAATCATGGGTTAAAACGATGCCATGCTGAATCATCATCCTGTAGACCTGTAAGGATGTGTGGTCCATGCTAATTTTGTCATCAGGGGACATAAAGATAAACCAGTTGGAGCTTTGGAGTGAGGAGACGGACTCAAGCTGTACTTTAAATTAATTCACTATGCTAATTTAGGCCCTCTATTCCCAGAGACGAAGCCCGAGCGTAGGTGTTCTGTGTCAGGCAGGCTTAATGGCTTTGTCATTGCAGCTCAAATCGGAACATTATTTCCAGCATCACAAACTTCTGTGAAGTGCATCAACCGACCAAAAACAGAGCAGCCACAAAGACACTATGTCAAACACCATTATCCTTGCCCAACAATGTGCAGGCCTGTTAGTGAGAGGAGGGACTTTGATTGTCTGTGTGTGGCATTCCTTTCTGAAATCATATCTCACTATCAAAACCCAGAACTACCTTCTGTTAGCCAGCTTGGTGGGTATACAGCATCCATATTAAGAAGTCTTAGCCAGCTTGGTGGGTATACAGCATCCATATTAGGAAGTCTTAGCAAGCTTGGTGGGTATACAGCATCCATATTAAGAAGTCTTAGCCAGCTTGGTGGTTATACAGCATCCATATTAGGAAGTCTTAGCAAGCTTGGTGGGTATACAGCATCCATATTAAGAAGTCTTAGCCAGCTTGGTGGGTATACAGCATCCATATTAAGAAGTCTTAGCCAGCTTGGTGGGTATACAGCATCCATATTAAGAAGTCTTAGCTAGCTTGATGGGTATACAACATCCATCCATATTAGGAAGTCTTAGCCAGCTTGATGGGTATACAACATCCAGCCATATTAGGAAGTCCCTTGCCATAGGGGTGGTCTTGGTCATGTGTTCCAGAAATACATAAGGACACATTAGAATTTCAGGACAGGGCGTACATCCCACCTCTCCATCCATGCACACAAAAAAAAAATATATACAATGCTTGCTGCAAGCCAACAAGCACTGTGTGAGATTTATCATTTTTATTTAATCCAAACAATGGGCCAAGTCCTACCTTGAGAAATCCATGTGTCATTAGAACTTTCCATAAATCGGGCGTTGATCTCGCATTAGGATTGTGCTCAGTGTGCTGTGGTGGATTTGCATTTTTTTCACCTCAGATAATGAGTGGTAATGTGTGGATTTAGAGGGTGATAGAGTGAAGGTACATTTAACAAGACAAGACCACCATCTGGATATCAACAATAGGGAACTGTGGCTACAAATGAAAAAAACAAAAGGGAGAATAGACCTACTGGAAGAGCAGAAACAGTGAAATCAGATCCTGCCCATGCAGAAATACTTTTAGCACACCTCTGTCATTTTCACTTTCCAAACATCGAGAAGACCCCCTTAACCACATGTACTCACACACACACTGCACGGAACGTTCTCTCTCTCAATTCCATGGAGAGAGAGAGCACTGTGAGTCAGGAGTAAAACGGACAGGTGAGCGGCAGGCCGTGGACTGACAGGTAATATGTGATTCTATGAAGCGCCCGGGAGCGAGTATCCATCATTGGTAGGAGGACTATTGATCGGAAGCACATATTCAGTTCCAGGCAGTGCAGAGATGAAGCTACCCTGTATGGCAGTGATGGATAAGGTACTCTCCTATACCGGCCTCGCTCTCTCTGGATGTGTCTGAAATGACTCCCTATTCCCTATGTAGTGCACAAATTCTGACCAGAATTCTACGGCCCCTGGTGAAAAGTAGTGCAGTATAAGGAATAGCGTGCCTTTTTAGACAAACCTTCTCTCTCCTCGCTGCGTCGGGGGCTTCTCCCTCCACATTTACCATCAGCAATCCCAAATACCAACTCCCGCTTTCATTCCATTGGCCGGAATTATCTATTTACAAACACTTCCTGTCATAGCCCCACCGAGTGGTTTTTCATCAAATGGCAATTATCATACCGAAAATTAAACAACTCTGACTCAAAGCATGAGAATAATTCCCCTGCAATTTGAGTATTCCCAATCTGTCATTATAAAGATTCATAGAAATGGATATTGGCATGGTTGGTGTGTGAGAAAGCAGCATGAAACCAATGCACCGTCATGAAAGTTCAGTGAACCCGCCTAGATGAATCCTTATGTAACCTATTGAGATGATAAAAAACACCTGTGTTATTCACTAAATTTCAGCTAATTGATATTCAGATGTAACTGGGTGGAATAGAGCGTTCCATAATTTTATTGGGTCTATAACAGCCCTAATACATCACTCTTAACTGCAGGAAGCAGCAAAGGCCCTCCCAAGTTTACTTAGAATATGACTGCCCTGGTAGAGGACTAGATGTGGGGAAACATGTCCACCCATTTCCTATTGAACTGGTCATTCTGGATGCTTTCATTACACATAGGAGGTTGGGTATCAGATATTATACATCTGGATGCCCTACTGTTCCTGCAGTGAACATCGTTGCCTTGCCGGACAGCCTGGAACTAGTCCTCATGTCAACAGTCTGTCGAGGGAATGTTAGCCTTATGAGACAAACTTCCATCAGTTATGGAGTGAATGGTTCATCCCACAAAGCAGGAATAAACTGGCACCAAAGCGATGAAAATAGCACCACTGCCTTTAGGAACAGTATTTCAAGTCGTACGTCATTGGGGAGTTCCTTAATTAGAACACATTACTTCAGGGACAATGCATTGTTTTTTCATTACCAAGAAAACTAGTCCCGTCAAACAATACACAACATATCCATCTCCAACAGGTTTCCCTCCCCCGACACATTCTTTACTTCTACTTCTGAAAGACAGTAAGCCGGCAGTATCTGCCAAAGATGAGTTGTATGTTGTTATAGTCAAAACGAGGGCGTTTGCTACAGCTCCCTTGCTGTGAGGAACTGTCAGAGAACACAAACACAAAGGCCGTCTGGCATCTCCCCTGCTGGTCCTGCTATCGTGACATTCTCTCCTGAGCAGATGGTACAGAGCAAGGAAGTGAGGAGAAACAGAGGCCTTCAAAAAGTATCATCTGAGGTAAAGGAAAGTAAACACAAATTACAATATTGACACCTCTGTCTTTCTGTATTCCTGAAATATGGTGCACTAATAATGATAACATTGACAATACTCTACAGGCTATACCCTAATTGGACTTGGTCATTTTCAGGCAACTGTGCCAACAAGCATTTGTTACACGCCACTCCACACAACTATAAGCCTTAATGCTCAGTGGTCTGCTTTAGTGCCATTTAATACAGAGCACTAGTGCAGTCATAGTGCAGAGATATTGATCACAAAACCATTACTTGTCATTTCACATGAACAATAACACCTCAAAGGCGATTGAAAGGGCTCTAAAAGCCAGATCAACAGATGTTAAAAGTTATATTCCACACTAGCCCACCCTGCTGGAGACAAAAAAATGAATCAAATCAAACAAGACATATTGCTTCAGGGATATATAGGAAACATTTAATATGTCCTTAAATAGTAAGATCCAGTTCTAACCAGTCAGCCCTTCTCTCAGCACTGACTCTCCAACATGCCTTATCCAGATGGTCTATCCAACCCTGCACACCTAATAATACTGAAGTCCGTCTAGATACCCAGGACAAGAGTAGAGCTGTTTGAAAGCCGAGGACAGCAGATCCTTCTGCTCGTAATTAGGAGAATTGGACCACCGTCTGAAAGAGAGGCCATAGCTCGGCTCCAAACTGCACGGCTGCTGCCATAGAGACCGGTGCACTATGAAGA
Source organism: Oncorhynchus kisutch (assembly GCF_002021735.2). Lineage (NCBI taxonomy): Eukaryota > Metazoa > Chordata > Actinopteri > Salmoniformes > Salmonidae > Oncorhynchus > Oncorhynchus kisutch. Next base: position 38,412,408 of record NC_034191.2, read on the forward strand.
AGAATGTCCACTTCAGTATGCAACTATTTGATATGGCAACGGTGGAGGGGGTTTTGACTGTAGTTCTGTTCCTGATCAACTTGGTGTTGGTCCTCATAGCCTAGATTCCATGTTCAACATAGTATTGTAACAAATATAATAGAATACACAGTAGAATAAATCATATATTGAGGAGTGATGTCACGGGCTGGTTCCAAGAACTGATTATGGATACTGAAGTCCTCTCTGTTAGGGGTCTTACAGAGGAATACGCTACATTAGGAAAGTCAATGGGTTGTTGTTGACATAATGTCACACCTCTGGAGTGCAAATGCCAAGCTACAAACGACTTCATTTTACTGTTCTGTTTTGCATTTAATAATACTGTGTCTAAGCTACATCACTCCTGTTCAACTTAGCTTCAGGCCACTGACACCCATTTGATCTAAGAAATGTTGGCCCAAAACTGTTATATTTTACCGAAAATATTTATTAGAAGGAGGTGTTGACCCTCTCAATATAGAACACAGAGCACAATTATTTAGAAATGTTGTCATCTCAAACATTTCATACGTAATATGTCTTCCAGATCCTGTGGGTTTTCTGAGCAGAGGCCATTAGGACGATCTGAGCTCTCTGTAGGCTTCGTACAGGTTTTGAAAGAGAAAGCTATACAGACTCCCTGCTGAAAGGGCCTACAATACTCTCACCACTGCTACTAATTGCTCTGTATAGCAAACTTAATGAAGTAAATGTCATCCTTTCATACATGCATTCTTCTAAACACAGTGTGTTCTCCACCACTGACGTTATTGATACAGTAGGGCTGTATCTCTTTAAAACCTCAACAATGTGATTGCTTTAAGCACTCTTTTCGCTATCTTAATAACTTTCTGTTCTTTGAAATAGTGATCACATAGAAAATGTCATTGACATGACCTCGTTGCAGGTATATTTTCACAGAATTCAAACAATTTGAATCTTAGAAGCCAGGCTGAGTACTTTGGCTCTAATTAATGTGTATTAGAAAGGACTCTCCGTAGCATGCCCCGAGTGCACAAATGTCTTCAATAATTCCAGCTTTAATTCAGATTACACTGGCAACAATTATTTTCCACGAAGCAACAAATCCAATTTGGGATTGAGTGGCTATTTTTTTTATTTTTATAAATCACCCTTTGCCCATTCAACTGACTCTGACAGGGAAAAGGAAAACAAGAGTTTAACAAAATGACAACTTGTCCTCTGGAAAGACAGCTATGAGACCGGGTATGTTGTCAGGAGGTCAACTCCTGGGAAGAAACATTCAGTGTCAAGGTGCGAGGGGCAGGGGCCGTCCACTGGGTGTGGTGTGTGGTGTGTCACGGGAGAAGAGGCACTCTGTTTGTCAGAAATAGACGTGTCGGTTAAAGGAAGCTTGACCTCAACAGATAAGAGTCAGAGACAGAAACTATGGACTGAAAATCACTTCAGAATGGGTACATAGCAGAGCAGGTGAGATATTGTCCATATCGCCAAGTTTTAGTACATAGACAAAGGTTTAATTGAATTACTACTTGCTTGAATATAAAAGTTACTGACTTAAAGTAGCAACTGTGTTTTTTTTTCAATGTCAGAAACAAATTAATGGTGTATTATGCTTTAAAATGAATTAGAAGTTAAAAACAACAAACTGACCTTGAGAGAACAGAAATGTGATTTGGAATAGTGGGCTACTGTATTATTATGTGAGAATGCTGGGTGCATCATAAAAAAATACAAAACATGACTACGTTTTTGTAGGGAACATTACGCAAATGCATTTGAATAAAACAAGCAGGAGATATAATCACTGAATAGATTATTCTATCATGTCTCTTTATGGTAGAGTACCTTTCTAGAGTACCCATCTTCGCCAGTCAGATGGCCATTTACCATACCTCGACTGACTCCCACTATGAAGTCACATTTGCTATAGTTGATGTTATAAAAGGACAACAAACTATACAACTAATGTATTTTCCTGTGTTACCAGACAGTTCGATTGGCTTTTTTCCTCCCTTTTTTTGCTCACTAGATCCACAGGATCATCTTTAGTTTCTCAGGCCTTTCTCAATGGACAATGGTTAGCTTATACTGTACTGCAACTGAAAGTGATCTCATGTAGTTTTTGTTTTGTGATACTATTAAATGGTATTGAATTAAATCATTAAACTGCAAATGTACTGCATGCCAAAATGCACCCTGGCCTTTTAAGAAAGCAGTGAGACTCTTCATTCAGTTCAGCATGTTCTTTAAACACGTAAAGGATTACTACGGACAAGAGTTTCTGAAACCAGCAAAGCTGTAGTTTGAAATCAGTGCTGTGAAAATATCTCTGTCCCTAGCGTTACAATGATCGCACTTTACACCCCAGAGCTTCTGTTGCAGATCCTATTGTAGATAGAAAGTGCATGAAATATGTTTTCTGCTCTACATACAAATGACCTCTATCAAGCATATTGATTGGGGACGTCTACAAGATAAATGTTTGCGCGAGGCGCTTCTAATTGTTGCAAACAGTGCTTGACTTCATTAATTCACCACATTGGGAAATACTTTCCCAACAGTGCATTATATGCAGTGCATATAAACTAAAATAGGGATTTCATGCATGTCAGTTACCTTACATTATGCTAACAAAAGTTTATGGACCCATGAAAATAAGCATAGTAATGCATGTGTTGCTTTAGACACACTGTAAAGTAAGGAATTAATACTATTCTGGGGGTTTTCAATGGCAGCGATTACAGCCTTCTTGAATATGACACAAGCTTGGCACACCTGTATTTTGGGGAGTATTTCCCATTCTTCTCTGCAGATCCTCTCAAGCTCTGTCAGGTTGGATGGGGAGTGTCATTGCAAAGCAAAGCTTTTTGCTTTAGACACACTGTAAAGTAAGGAATTAATACTATTCTTGGGTTTTCAATTATAAAGAGACATATTTGGTCAATCTAAATCATTCTGGTTAGAAAAGGGCACTGTAATGAGAGATTATACATCCTAAAAGAATACAAATAAGTAATGAACGCTAGGCTAAAGGGCCAAATGGCCACGTTTCAGTCGTTACTATAACCATGACAGTGCAGAGTCATCTAACTGCATTAAATACAGATTGAGCTTTCTCACGTTACAATTAATTTGGCAATCCTGAAATATACACACTAAATATAGGCTACACATTAGTACTAGTGATGCACCGATGTGACATTTTTGACCGATACCCAATATTTTCCTTGCCCAAATAAACGATACTGATATTTAAGCATTCTAGTAGAGTTAAATAGTTAACACACATGGATGCAGCAGTCTAAGGCACTGTATCTCAGTGCAAGAGGCGTCACTACAGTGCCTGGTTCGAATCCAGGCTGTATCACATCCGGCCATGATTGGGAGTCTCATAGGGAAGCACACAATTGGCCCAGCATCGTCCGGGTTTGGCCGGGGTAAGCCATCATTGTAAATAATGTCCTTAACGGACTTGCCTAGTTAAATAAAGGTCACACACACAAAGACAAAAAAGTTATTGTTGGCATTTACGTATGTCCCCTTTACCAGTAAAACATAATCAAAACCTATTTCTTTCACTTACTTGTTGTGCTGTTTCATTGTTCATTTGTTCAGTCATTTCATTCTCAACCAGGATTTCTATGGAACGCCGTTTGGGTCATTGCTATGGAACACCGTTTGGGTCTTTGCGTGTCAAAAAGTATACTATTTAACACTATTTGACAAGTCAAAAAACACTATGTGTAACGGTTTTCTTCCGTCGAAGGAGAGGACCAAAATGCAGCGTGGTTAGTGTTCAACATCTTTAATATAGACGATCAACGAGAACACTACAAAATAATAAATGTGAAAGCCTAAACAGTCCTATCTGGTACAAAGACAGAAGACAATCACCCACAAAATACCCACAGAATATGGCTGCCTAAATATGGTTCCCAATCAGAGACAATGATAGACAGCTGCCTCTAATTGAGAACCAATCTAGGCAACCATAGAACTACAAACTACCTAGAAAGGAAACAGCCCCATAAACATACAAAAACCCCTAGACCAGGAAAAACACATAAATCCCCCATGTCACACCCTGACCTAACCAAAATAATAAAGAAAACAAAGATAACTAAGGCCAGGGCGTGACAATTTGACGTGTCAAATAAGCTTGTTGACCAGTCAGGACCTGAACATGACTGCACACCACATAATAATTTAACTAGTTCATTAATTGTGTGTATGTAGTTGTTACACATTGATTGCACTATCACTCGAATTTCGATTACCAGCATCATAGCATACATATCGATTAAAGTTGTCTCACGCACGTACAGTGCTGGTCATAAAAAAAGGCTTGCTAGATCATGGATGCAAACAATGTTCTTCCCCCAAAACATAGCAAAACAACAACCTGTTTCAGTAGCTATAGTTAGCTAGCTAAAATAACCCTAATTTATAAGACAATTCTTATGTAATTAATTGTGGTCAGACCCATCTATGTGAAGCTAGCCACAGAAAGGATTGGCCACAATAGTGGACTTTGCGGTTAGCCTTTAAAATTAAAGCATGGCAAAATTCTACCGTTTGTGTTCATTTTGCATCACTGTCAATTACATACATTTATGTACTTTTAAGGCAAACTGCAAATTCCACTATTGTACCTAATCCTTATTGTAGTTAGCTTCACAACACATAACCCGGTCCGGTCTAGCCTCACTAGTCAGATGAAGCTAGCTGGCTGCTTATAGCGTTAGCTTTGGGCAACAGGTTTAAGTAGCTGGCTAGCTATTTATTTTCATGAACTAAAGTTAAATTTCAATAGGCGAACAACACAAACTAAAGACCCTCCAAAAGGCCTCGCACATCTGGTGGCACCCTCACATGACAAATATGACTGACGAATGCAATATTTGTGACAGCCACAACCCAAAGAAATCATATCAAACACAGATGGGCTAATACCCAGTACCTAATGCATGTTTTCAGGACATTAGTATAGATTACACCGACATGGGCCCCGACAATGTATTCTAAAGATAAACGCTATCTCCTAGTTATGATAGATAGGTTCTCCAAATGGGTAGAAGCAATACCAACAGCGAAGGGGGGATGCTAGGTCAGTCGTTAAGTGGCTAACAAACCAAACTAATACCCAGGTATGGCATCCAAAGAAAAATCAAATTTGAAAAATGGCTCACATTTCAATAACAAACACCTGAGACAGGTGGAAGAAAGATTTGGCATAACACACAGATTTGGTTCTGTGTACCACCCCCCTGTCCCAAGGTCTGGTGGAACGCTAAATCAGATTTTGAAAGCTAAGATAGCAAAAGTGTCTGGAAGAGTCATGCCTGGTCCACCAAGGGAGGGAGGTCATATGCCCACCCTTGATGTACAACAAATTGTAATGTCTGATTATGTGAAAAAACTGACAGTTCTCTCTGCAGCACTCTCTACCCAGGTTCACAAGGTCCAGGAAGGGGAGCTGCCGGGGGACACGCCACCACTGAAGGTAAAGGTTGGTGACTGAGTGAGGGTTAAAGTCCACAAGAGAAAGTGGCTGGAACCCAGGTGGACTGGACCGTACGAAGTGAAGGAGGTTACTTCACACTCAGTCTAGGTCAAAGGTAAATTAGGCGCACCTTGGCACCACCTTGCACATTGCACCCTAGCCCCAACTCCTTCCAGAACACTGACCGGAGTCAGAGCTGATTTGAGCGGCCTAAATTCAATTCCAAATGAAGACACTCCTTCCTCAGGTGATGCGGCATCAAACTCCGCCTCCCCTGAAAAAGGAACCTCGCCCAGTTAGAGGGACATTTCTCCCTCCCTGGGTGAGGCTGGGGATACCTGGCCCTTTATTTGTGATATTCTTACTGATATTTGGGGTGTCCCTGGGCACTTTCATATGGTTAATTGAACAACTATTTCACCCTGCACATCACGTACACTTACCCCTACACATGTCCCTAACTCCGTTCCTGATATCACTCCCTTCAATCTCACACGCACCAAACGCGGCACTACACCTACAGACCCACCATGCACACCAGACAAGGTTAGAGGCACCACCTTATGTATACCCACGAATGCAACCACCACCATTGCACTATAGTTTTCACGTCTAATAGACATGAAGAGGGGGATTTGTTATATAAATATTCATACACATAGCTCATATATTATACAGCGCTAAGCTAAACCGCCTGACTCAAGTTATCTTATGTACTCTTGCTAAAACAGGAACTAGCTCACACAGCCAGCAATAAAACTACCCCCCTAAAACTATCCCCTCAGCTTGGTTGTCTCCCGACCCCAGGAAACAAAGACATTCCATCGCATGAACACATACACCCAGCCATAAAAACTGCCCCTCTACCTCACGAACCCCTGACACAAACATCTCCTAGTACAAACACACATCTCACCCCCTCTACTGGTCGGGAGCTCAGAGAACAGGACTTTGCTGTGCGTCAATGGGGCCCGCTCTGGCTAGAGCAAGGCCCGCCTCCAACCCTTTGTGACCAGTCAGAAGACCCAAACGACAAGACTCCACCTACTTTATTCTATGTATAAAAATGAATGTAACCTTTGTATAAGGCCTCTTTTTCACCTGACTCCTTGCCGAGTTATATGAACTAGATCCGTGCACGTAAAACTGCAGGACAAGATATCTTTGACTCATTAAAACTGTCTTTTGTTACAACTGAAATCCACTCTGTCCAGCGTCCGTGATTTGGTCTCAACTCTCCAATATATAAACACTAACACAACCTAGTTAATACTTACTCACAAGGATTCCTAAATCATCACTAAGAATAATGAAAATGACTGCAGTTTCTACTGGTCATTGTTTTCAGGCTGATTGTATTAGTGCTAGCTAGGTATCAAGCTAAAGCTAGCTACCCCAGAAGTTGCAAAAAAATGATGCTTTATTACCAACCCGGTATTGTAAACACACATTTGCAGACTTTTTTTGTACAGCTTTGACAGTGCTTCTGTATCTTTTTTGATACGTAAAGAGCCAAACGGTGTTCCATAGTATTGTAATGAAACAAGCTGGAGCAGGTCTCGAACCCTTGACCTTCTAGCCTGAAGTCCAGCGGGCCATAGACTGTGCTCCATGAGCATGCTCGAGTGGCAGAGGTGATATCCGCGCTTATAAACCCAAGGTCGTTACACTACTCCCTCCTTTCAAGAGCGTCTTCTCGCGCTAGCTTGCGAATCTCCGTCTTATAGGAACGCGCTCACTGGCCAAGCACACGCACGTTCGTGGATGCAAGGTCCAATCACTTCTGACACCAATGTAATGAAACAGGCAGGGAGCAGATCTCAAACGCTCAACCTTCTAGCCCGAAGTCCAACGCGCTAATCGACTGTGCCCCAAAAGCATGCTCGAGCGGCAGAGTCAATATCCACGTTTATAAACCCAGGGTCGTTACAGTATGTATGTCGTGAAGCTAATAGCAGTGACACTACTACTGTGTAACTCCGGTAGGGCAACCATTTTCTTGGGGCAGCAGGGTAGCCTAGTGGTTAGAGTGTTGGACTAGTAGCCGAAAGGTTGTAAGTTCAAATCCCCGAGCTGACAAGGTACAAATCTGTTGTTCTGCCCCTGAACAGGCAGTTAACCCACTGTTCCTAGGCCGTCATTGAAAATAAGAATTTGTTCTTAACTGACTTGCCTAGTTAAATAAAGATAAAATCTGAAAAATAGTGCACTTGGTACCAGAGCTCGGCTAGCTGGCATCACCCACGACATCACCCACGACAGAGAATGGTTGATTGTCATTGGCAATGAATTCCATTTTCTTGGCTTTAATGGATTTAGCCTTTGAGTTGTCTCGCTGAAATTTTCTTACTCTTCAAGTGACTGCTCGACTTCTCGACTCCTCGATCCACACAGCAGACATTGTGGGCTAGGTTAGGAATGCTGTGTTGCACGTGTAGGGCAACATTTTACGTGGCGTCATTACGTCACGTTATATAGGTATGCACATCAGCTTTGACATCGGTTTTGAACATCGGCGTTAAACTAGACATGGGCCGATAACGATGTTGGCATTTTTAGCGAATATCGGCATCCCTAATTAGTACCCTCCTAGTTTACCTTACACAACACTTATCAAGGCTGTTTGAGTTTTATGTCTTTCAAAAGTTGTATTACAACACCTGAATACATTAACGGTCAATGGTGGATACTTTTGAAAGACAAACAGTGTTATTTAACACGGTTATCATCTTTAAGCAGCCCTAGCTCCGACATGTCCAAGTTCGGGAATTAACCATCTAACTTCCGTGGCGTCAAGGAGATGTACATGTGTAGGTTCCACGCACATTCGCCTGAAAAAACAGTTGCAAGCCAAAGACAGCTTGTCACAAATTATTGTATTCTACCTCCCAGCCCCAGTCAGCAGATTGGGAGAGACTCTGTGAGCTGTGGTATGACTCAAGTCTTGGAAATGATCTCCTCACTGAATTTCATAAAAATAAAAATGGTGAAACATTAAAGCAATTACCATTTCTTATAAAACTAAAAACTAAAATATGTCCACACCACCAAATAATTGATTAAAACACATTGTTTTGCAATGAAGGTCTACAGTAGCCTCAAAAGCACTCTGTAGGGTAGCACCACGGTGTGGCCGGAGGACAGCTAGGTTCTGTTCTCCTCTGGGTACATTGACCCAGAACCTAGGAGGCTCATGGTTCTCACCACCTTCCATGGACTTCCACAGTAATTATGACAACTTCCAAAGGACGTCCTCCGACCTATCAGAGCTCTTGCAGCATAAACTGACATGTTGTCCGCCCAATCAAAGGATCGGAGAATGAATCTAGTACTGAAAGCATACTCTATAGCTAGCTAGCAAATTGAATAGCGAGAGAGAGAGAGAGCTAGCTATATATACAGTACCAGTCAAAAGTTTGGACACCTACTCATTCAAGGGTTTTTCTTTATTTTTTACTATTTTCTACATTGTAGAATAATAGTGAAGACATGGAAAAAGTGTTAAACAAATCAAAATATATTTTAGATTCTTCAAAGTAGCCACCCTTTGCCTTGATGACAGCTTTGTACACTCTTGGAATTTTCTCAACCAGCTTCACATGGAATGCTTTTCCAACACTCTTGAAGGAGTTCCTAAACCTATCGATGTTACATTGAACTGGTGAATGGAGTATGAATGAAAGTCATTCAATATGCTATAATAGATATAAGGCCATGCTTATAAAAAATCATTGTCTTTCCTCATCTTAAACTGCACGGACCACTACTGGATTACATACAGTGCACTCTTTCCCTTTTTTCACATTTTGTTACGTTACAGCCTTATTCTAAAATTTATTCAAGTGTGTGTGTTTTTCCCCCTCATCAATCTACACACAATAACACATAATGACAAAGCAAAAACAGGTTCAGACATTTTTGCAAACTTATATAAAAATAAAAAACTGAAATATACCATTTCCATAAGTATTCAGATCCTTTATTCTGTACTTTGTTGAAGCACCTTCGGCAGCGATTACAGCCTTCTCGAATATGGCACAACAAGCTTGGCACACCTGTATTTTGGAGATGATTTCCCATTCTTCTCTGCAGATCCTCTCAAGCTCTGTCAGGTTGGATGGGGAGTGTCGTTGCAAAGCTTTTTCAGGTCTTTCCGGAGATGTTAGACTGGGTTCAAGTCCGGGCTCAGGCTGGGTCACTCAAGGACTTGTCCCGAAGCCACTCCTGCGTTGTCTTTGCTGTGTGCTTATGGTCATTGTCCTGTTGGAAGGTGAACCTTTGTCCCATTCTGAGGTCCTGAGCGCTCTGGAGCAGGTTTTCATCAATGATCTCGCTGTACTTTCCTCTGTTCATCTTTCTCTTGATCCTGACTAGGCTCCCAGTCCCTGTCGCTGAAAAACATACCCACAGCATGATGCTGCCACCACCGTGCTTCACGGTAGGGATTGTGCCAGGTTTCCTCCATACGTGACACTGGGCATTCAGGCCAAAGAGTTCAATCTTGGTTTCATCAGACCAGAGAATCTTATTTCTCATGGTGTGAGAGTCCTTTAGGTGCCTTTTGGCAAACTCCAAGCGGGCTGTCATGTGACATTTACTGATGAGTGGCTTCCGTCTGGCCACTCTACCATGAAGGCCTGATTAGTGGAGGGCTGCAGTGATGGGAGAAGGACAACCATCTCCACAGAGGAACTCTGGAGCTCTGTCAGTGACCATCGGGTTCTTGGTCACCTCCCTGACCAAGGCCCTTCTCCCCCGAATGCTCAGTTTGGCTGTGCGGCCAGCTCTAGGAAGAGTCTTAGTGGTTCTAAACTTCCACTTAAGAATGACGGAGGCAACTGTGGTCTTGTGGACCTTCAACGCTGCGGAAAGTGTTTGATACCCTTCCCCAGATCCGTGCCTCGACAAAATCCTGTACAGACAATTCCTTGGAACTCATCGCTTGGTTTTTGCTCTGACATGCACAGGTGTGTGCCTTTCCAAATCATGTCCAATCAACTGAATACTTTCCGAATGCACTGTATATCTAATGGTAATGAGGAACAATAAGCAGGACTTTATTAACACAAGCTGATCTTCCTTATCACAAATAACTCAGTTAAGCATTTCATGTAAGAATTTGCATTTTTTGTTTATTCGTTCATGGCGCATATTTAGAATGTTTCATTAAGCATTGAAGAGGGGAAGAGAAAAGAACGAGGGGCACCAATGTTCAGTTATTAGCTATTTAACAATGATACCATTCAGGTCATTCTGAGTGGCAAATCAGCCATATCATTTCCATTGGTTTTGTTGCTTTATGCACTTGTGGAACATTATGGGTTCGGCTTTTTAGACTGTATTGAATTTCTTGACTGTGGGAGGAAGCATAAATGACTGATCAATGCAGAGCTGTCAGTGCATTATGTCATCCAAATAGGGAAATCATCTTATTACCTCACAATTCAATTGCACAATATCATTAAAAAGGCAAAACCCAAAACCTGCTCTCATCCAAACCATTGAGGCCAATATCAAAGCACTGCCCTGGGTGAATACAGATGGAATGCACGGTAATAATGATGCATCTTAGACACATTCCCATTTCCTAATCCCATGTTGCGTTGCATAGCACACCATGTCCTTGATTTCTGTGACTGTGTTCCCCAGCAGGATGAGGCTGTGTGGAGGAGGAGAAGAGCCCATTAGGCCTCTAGCCATCACATGTGAGCTGCTGAGAGACGCCTGTCACTCTGTTCGTCACACAGATCTGTGCCCAGTTGCCCCTTATCTCCCCGTTTAAAAGAAGAGTGTCTGTCACTCTGTGATGACATCACAGTCTCCACAGGGACTTACTTCCTGGTCCTATTGCAGCTTCCTTGTAGAAACAAACTTTATTATTCCCAAAGTCCTGGCAATAGATGAAGAATCGTATACTCCATTATGCTCCAACATTATTCATGTTATTTTATTATAGATTAAAAGAAGGAAATAAATAGAGAACTAGTGGATTGATGAATGTATTCTACTTGATGCATTCCTTACACCATCTAATTATTGTGCCTTCACAATAGCATGGTTCTTTTGAATGAACTTTTCTAGTCACAGTTTATTTCATATTGCAGGTCAAAACAGTATCAACAAGAACAATATCAACACTAGCCATGCTTAACAACACCTATAGGGTTTAGACCAGCAGGCTAACACTGTTGTCTTGAGGTGCACCAAACACCGAGGTTTGATACCCAGTTGGTTACATTGGTGCCAGGACTCAAATTACACAGCTGATGTCTATCTTCTGCTGAGGTTACCGTGTAGGAGGAGGTCAAAGGCTTCACAGCCTTGAGGTCCAGAGAATACTGCAGGCCTATGTTTGAATTCATTTGTGATTTATATTTGGTTAACTGAAAAGTACTGAAGAACTTAGAATTGTGTTTTGATGGCCACCTGCTGACAAACAGAATTAGCCTTTCTCTGAGGGAGGCAAACACTTTCCACAAGCAAAGTGGGCCTACACCGAAAAGTTAATCTGTTGGTAAAGGAGACAGACATTCTGTGGCAGCACAAACATTCTCTCTGAGCCAATTAGTTTGAATACCTCAAGTCTCCTCTGCTACACAAATGTACTGGCTGTAGACCTAGGGAAGGACAAGCAGTCTGTTTGTGTGCCTGTCTCCAACCCAGCAAGGACATACCGTGAGGAAGAAAGGCATTTTTGGACAGACAACATGTTCAGTGTCTCACATTCAGCTTAATCCCCCCACTCTCTTAATGCCAAGTTCCCAGCATGCAATTATGTCCTTGCTCACCACTAGAACACAGCTAGTTGTGGGGCCAATATGGTTAGAAGACTGGCTCTGCTTTCCAGGGACAGGCCACAGTCGCTGCTGCTCATGACTCATCGTTATTCACAATGTGTTGTGGAGCTTATTGTGGGGGGAACACATCAATGTACAAATAAAATGTATAAATTCTGACCTCAATAGAGACTGTTGTCATAGGGAGTAGGTTGTATACAGTGAGGAGTGAAATATAAAATGGCAAAAAATATTGGTGGATGTTGAAAGATCGTGTTTGCTACCTCGCCCTGAATTTGTACTCAGACAACTGGATTTTTTAAACTATAATACTATAATGATGCATGTTATAAGAATTCAACAGCCGTTCCATGAATTTAACAGCATTAGTATAACAAATCTCAGTGACCTGTACTCAGATAAACAGAAAGGCAGAGAACTTGCTATTTTCTGCTGATAAACTTCACAATGAAAACAGTTCAAACCTGCACTTCTTTTTTAACAGTATGTATTTTCCTGCCAAGATTTATTCAGTGTTTAAATGACATGGACAATCAGGAATGCATACTGTGCTTTTTAAACTCTACCCTTTTTTCCTGCCAGGATTTATTCATAGTATGCCTTCCTGACAGTCCATTTCATTTCAACATACAGTACTGTACACTGAGAGAATACAGTCAGCAAAATAATTTGTTTTTGGTCATGTTGAGATTTGGGAATTTATCAGGCATTTTTCAGGCAACTTCAGAGTGCAAGAGAGATGTCACTAGCATCATGCTGTAGTGTTTCAGTGACCTAGAAAACAAAAGCTGCTGTAACAGCTGCCAAGAGGCCCAAAATATCTTTAAAAAAAGACAAGTTGTGTCCTCAAGTTATCATTCATAAAAGGCTCTTGTATTTCCCCTGGTACAATGAATGAAAAGCATTTCAGAGAAATGAAATACTATTATTATTTGAATTTGTTGTATGCCCAGTCATTTATTAGGAGCTTATTTTATACATTTGAAATCAACATAATTAATTAATAACCAAATCATTCTATCCTCTGCAAAAGGCCATCGGAAGCTAATTAAAAACAGTGGATCAAATGTAGTCATATGAAATATGAACAACCAGCTACAAACACCTGCAGGTAGGTTATAATGCTGGGAAAGTATACCCACTGCTTAAAGTGTAATGAGAAAAGTAATTATCATTATGCTCCTTTAAAAACATCAGTATGTATGCTGGATACAGTATGTATGCTGGATACAGTACTAAAAGTAAAACAGGCATATGTCAGAGTATGCTGTCCCCGAATCAAAATTGTAAGATTGGAATCAGATTTGTCATTTTGAAAGAAATATTAAACTATTTGGCAAAAAAATATAAAATAAATATTTTTTGTTGCCAAGTAGACATGATTGCTAACATTAGCTAGCTCTAGTCGGATAATTGCTTGTTCTCTATATGATACATTCTTAAAATGGTGAGCCAACAACTTGGCATCATATGTTTACAAAAATCAACATTATGATCAAACATACTGATCAAAACTTTTTCTTACAGTATGGCTTTGTCTTTTCCCTCTGCAACAGAAACATTTTGCGCTTCTTGGCTCTCTCTGGGATATTGATAGAGATGTGCTCCATGCAAAAACATTATGTGAACATGTGAATTAGCAAAAAGTGATTTGAATCAAAGTAAAAATAATAGAATCCAAACGTTTCCAGGTTTCTGCACATCAGTGGAGGCGCCTCAGAGGAAGGGGAGGACCATCCTCCTCAGTGAATTTTATTATAAAAATGTAAATGGTGAAACATTAAAAGAGCTATCATTTTTTATAAAACTATACAAAATATATTAGTGTCACCGAATAATGGATTAAAACACGTTTTGCAATTAAGATCCATAGTAGCCTCAACAGCACTCTGTATCGTAGTGCCATGGTGTAGCCAGAGGACAGCTAGCTTCCGTCCTCCTCTGGTTTACATTGACTTCAATACAAAACCTAGGAGGCTCCTGGTTCTCATCCCATTCCATAGACTTACACGGTAATTATGGTAATTATGACAACTTCCCGAGGACGTCCTCTAACCTGAGCAAGAAAGACAATAGTTGAACAGTTTTAAACAAACGTGGCCGACAGCCTCAATAATATGTAGCAAAAATTGGAAATTCCAATTTTTACATTGGATAAAAGTAGAGACTCGGAGATAGAAAATGTTATTCATACACTACATTTGAGGAACAATGGGAAAGTAATTTTGCTTTGAAAGTTGATACACTTGTAACCCCACTTTGAGAACGACCCTGGAATGTTGTGGAACACCTACTGGAAAGCTCTTCTTTTTCTACAACCATTCAGCATATTTCACACCCTCTTAAGCCTTAGCCCCACCCATCTCTTTAAGGATTCACATGTGAGGCTATGTGGTAAACACACACTATATAAAATAAAATCCCAGTTTATTTGTCACACGCACAGGATACAGAAGGTGTAAATGGTACAGTGAAGTGGTTACTCGCAGAGTAGCAATATCAAAAACAGAAAGTCAATATCAAAAACATTATTAGATGATGCTTACACGACACACTTCTCTAAATTGATGGGTCATGTGAAGGAAATGCTATAACCACTCCCCAGCCACATCTAGCTAAGTGAATGGGTCACTATAGTCTAGACATCAAATCAAATGTTATTTGTCACATATACATATTTAGCAAATATTATTGCGGGTGTAGCGAAATGCTTGTGTTTCTAGCTTTAACAGTGCAGTAATATCTAACAAGTAATATCTAACAATACACACAATGTAAAGTAAAGGAATGGAATTAAGAATATATAAATATATTTGGACGACATGTACACATGTTCTTTAAATACAATAGATGGCTGTAATCACCCCCAGACACAGCTGGTTAATTTGATGGGTCATGTAATAATCCATGTGTAGTTAGCTAAACAATAAACCGGCATAATCCCAACTCATACTACTACCAATACAAACATTGTCATAGCTGTAATATGAATCTGCAAGTAGCTAAAGCTAACAAACTAGGTTCAATTTTAGCTAGCTAACATTAGGCTATATCTAGCAATGGAAATGTTTTCTGATTCGAATAACATTCTACACATTCTACACAGATCATAGCTAACGCTTGCTAGCTAACTAACAGTACAGTATAGCTTGCAATAAAAAACACCAACTAATCTGTCGATATCGCCTGCTAAATTAAGGGAATCAATGTTGTTGAGAAAAGTTACAAAACTTTTGGAGTTTTCGATGGCTAACGTTATATCTTTCAATAATGGCGCTGTAGAAAGGACTGTCAACACATACTGAACAGCTCACATTATAGACAGAAGCATGCTACACGGCAGACCAATCCAAACCTGCCTCCTGGCATGTCCAGCCCATCCATTATCTCAGCCAACCGTGGCTAGCGGGAAGGTTCCTGCCTTTTTCCATGGCTAAACCAACTAGGCTAGTAATTTAAGAATTGTATTCATATTCATGGCTGGAATACAAGTTTGTTATTAAGGCACATTTTCCAGAAGGCATTTCTGACCAAAAACAAAAATATTTACATTCAAATGCCACTCCTGTGAAGTAGGGATGTGCGACATACACCTAGTTCCTGAAATAAGTCACAAATAAATGTATTCAAAAATGACAGAGATGCAAGTGAGAGAGAGCTAGCTGTATTTTGTTGTATTTTTTCACTTACTTAGCTAGCTAGTTTAGCCAACTCAAACACCCGGCTAAAACAGAGAGGGATGCTATGTTAGCTAGATGGCTATGTCTATCCAACACTGGAACTCTTCCAAGTGAAGGTAAGCTTTTGGTTTTATGAATTGATTGCCACTGGGGCCCAAAGATATAACTGATAAACTGCTTGCTGACTGTACACTTTCACTTGCTGACTGTACACTGCACTGCATGTTTGTAGTGGGTTTACTAATGCGTTAGTTCATATTTTTGTGGTATCCACCCCCCCACAATTTTGATCTTGTCTTCGATCTGAACCGCCACTGGTGTACATCCTATCCACGTGTGTGAAATCTTTTTCCAAGCATCACATCTTCCCTATATCCCCTAAGCTCCAATGACACAGTGAGTATGACAGTAATTTTCAAAAAATATCAATGAGATTTAAAACAATAGCCTTTCTTATCGAGACTACAACAAGCTCATTTTGAGTATTGAGATGCTGTTGATGCTTGATAGTTATAAGTAATTTAAAAAGCAGCAATGTGATCTGAACATGACAATGGGCCATTAAGTCGTCTTCTTCAAGTATACTACAGTACAAATAACTTATTCTGACGACAAAAAACTCATGGTTCGCCAAATCATATCTCTAAATGCCTTGTAGGCAGCAGACACTGTAGGCTAAATATTCCGGAATTCGCCTCTGCTTCAAAAATACCAGGCATGTGTCAGCACTGTAGCTATGAGGGTACCCACACCTATTGTCACACCTAGCGTAAGCCTGTCTCTTTGTTTAGCTTGAAAGTAATGCTGTGCACCATGCCTTGATAGGCGGAAAACGTCAGGCCACAACTTTCACTGAGCCATTATGAGCCATTAGGATGATTTGAAATGTGAAGCTTACTCACATCATTTATCTATTCCCTGCAGAGGAAGCTGAGAGAGAGGGGGAACAACAACTGAAAACTGTGTGAAACTGCAAAGAGGAAATCTATCCCTGCCTTAAACCCTGGCAGTTATTGTCCCCCAGGGGTGTTTACTGAATATCAAACATAAATGCAGTTAAAGAGGAGGAGAGGGACTCAATTACATCAGCCTCCATGACAAACTAATGAGATAGGAATCAATGGGTGACTTATCAGGTTTACCCCCCAAACCCCTTTCACTTCATTGCATTAGCTGCTTGCTGCACAGGCAATGAGAAAAGGACTGGGCTGAACAATGAACCTACCCATATACTGAGTAAAATATGGCCAGTAGTGATAGTCTTTGCTATGAAAAAAAATGTGTTGTTATATTTAGGTGGTATAAGAGGATTCAGAGGGGTATCTATGGCTTCAGGTAGTCATAAGATATTGTTAGAAATTAGAATGCTGTAACACACACGGGTCAAAATGCCTTTAACAACAACAAGCGAGAGATCTTATCATCAGGTGTAATTTACAGGGCGTCACCCAAATTACCTGGGACCAACCTTTCCTGCTTTACTACGGGATCCTGACCGATCAAAGTGATCACTGAGGAGGCTGACGGTGCCGTTGATGTAAATCACAAGTGACATTCTCTGAGATATATTTCAAAACAGAGAGAAAATAACTAACATGTAAACGAGCCTACCACTACAAACTGTGGTGTGTGTGTGCACGCGCATGTGTGTCATCAATAAAGGGAAGTAGCCATGGTTGTCCTCACTACGAGATTACAGTGTCTCCATCTCTTCCAGATCAGTGACCATCAGGAGTCTAGCCTGTGTGGGTCGACCAGGCCCCATACTGCACCGCTGCAGCCCCCCTCATCTCTCCTGACAGAGTCATTATGATCCTTTATGGTGGATCGTATGCGCAGGCAGCCAACCACAGCACATCTGAATACTGATGCAAAGGAGACTTTTGCCACGACTAATCATAATTTAAGTTGAGTTCCCCACTTTTAGTCAGGCCGGGCTCTACCATACTAATTATTACTCATCATACTCATCTCATATGTATATACTGTACTCGATACCATCTGCTGTATCTTGCCTATGCCGCTCTGTACCATCACTCATTCATATATCTGTACATATTCTTTATCCCCTTACACTTGTGTGTATAAGACAGTAGTTTTGGAATTGTTAGTTAGATTACTTGTTGGTTATTACTGCATTGTCGGAACTAGAAGCACAAGCATTTCGCTACACTTGCATTAACATCTGCTAACCATGTGTATGTGACAAATAAAATTTGATTTGATTTATTATTACCAATCCCCTTTAAATGGCTCTTTATCCCCCACGATGCTCTACCTGCCACGCATCCCATTAGTCCTGTGTACTAGAGATGTCAGTGATGCCTGGAAAAACACTACACGTCTATTGATCAGTTATGCATATATTTATAAATGTTTGCATAACTATGCATCAAGCGACTGCTGCCATTTACAGAACAGCAGCTGTTGCATGCACTGGTTAAAAAACATATGCCTAGCATAGTACTCTATCTAAAAGCTTTTACTATACAAATGGATAAGTGAATGGATTTTGAAAACATAGAAGAGAGTACCCTTTTATGAGTTACTAAATATATTTTCCTTACATTTGCAGTAAATTGGATAGGTTTCAGTGCCATGCTGATCTGGCAATCCAAAAACGAACACAACATAGATGGCACTAAGCGCCGTCTTCCAGTACTCAGGGTCCATGCCCCAGGACTACCTGACATGATGACTCCTTGCTGTCCCCAGTCCACCTGGCCATGCTGCTGTTCCAGTTTCAACTGACCTGAGCCCTAGGACCATGCCCCAGGACTACCTGACATGATGACTCCTTGCTGTCCCCAGTCTACCTGGCCATGCTGCTGCTCCAGTTTCAACTTCCACCTGACTGTGCTGCTGCTCTAGTTTCAACTGTTCTGCCTTATTATTATTCGACCATGCTGGTCATTTATGAACATTGAACATCTTGGCCATGTTCTGTTATAATCTCCACCCGGCACAGCCAGAAGAGGACTGGCCACCCCACATAGCCTGGTTCCTCTCTAGGTTTCTTCCTAGGTATTGGCCTTTCTAGGGAGTTTTTCCTAGCCACCGTGCTTCTACACCTGCATTGCTTGCTGTTTGGGGTTTTAGGCTGGGTTTCTGTACAGCACTTTGAGATATCAGCTGATGTACGAAGGGCTATATAAATAAATTTGATTTGATTTAATGTAATTTTCTATTCTTCATAAGGTGTCCATTTTAGGACTAACTACCTAAATGGTCCCCATTAAATCAAAATAAAGTTTGTCACATGCGCCGAATACAATAGGAGTAGACCTTACTGTGAAATACTTACTTACAACCTCTTAACAGTGCAGGTCAAGAAAGATTCAAGAAAATATTTACCAAATAAACGAAAAATGTATGAAAAGTAACACAATAAAATAACAATAACAAGGCTATATACAGGGGGTACCGGTACCGAGTCAATGTGCGGGGGTACAGGTTAGTCGAGGTAATTTGGTATGGGTGAAATGACTATGCATAGATAATAAACAGCGAGTAGCAGCAGTGTAAAAGAAATGGTGTGTGTGGGGGGGGGTCAATGTAAATAGTCCAGTGGCCATTTCATTAATTGTTCAGTAGTCTTTGGTCCCAGACTTGGCGTTCTGCTACAGCTTGCCGTGCGGTAGCAGAGAGAACAGTCTATGACTTGGGTGACTGGAGTCTGACAATTTTTTGGGCTTTCCACTGACACCGCCTAGTATATAGGTCCTGGATGGCAGGAAGCTTGCCAGATGTACTGGGCCGTACGCACTACCCTCTGTAGCAACCGGTCAGGATGGTGCAGCTTTTTCTTTTTTTTACCCCCTTTTTCTCCCCAATTTCGTAGTATCCAATTGTTAGTCGTTACTGTCTTGTCTCATCACTACAACTCCCGTACAGGCTCGGGAGAGACGAAGGTCGAGAGTCATGCGTCCTCTGAAACACAACCCAACCAAGCCTCACTGCTTCTTAACACAGCGAGCATCCAACCCGGAAGCCAGCCACACCAATGTGTTGGAGGAAACACCGTACACCTAGTAACCTGGTCATCGTGCACTGCGCCCGGCCCGCCACAGGAGTCGCTAGTGCGCGATGAGACAAGGATATCCCTACCGGCCAAGCCCTCCCTAACCCGGACGATGCTAGGCCAATTGTGCGTCGCCCCATGGACCTCCCGGTCTCGGCCGGCTGCGACAGAGCCTGGGCTCGAACCCAGAGTCTCTGGTAGCACAGCTAGCACTGCGATGCAGTGCCTTAGACCACTGCGTCTTGTTAGTGGAAGAATCCACTAACAAAATAGTATATTTGTTCCCTGGTGGATTGAGGTGTGCAATCATCTTAAAACAGAATGGGCATGCTGAAAGGGCTTTATGAATTCATATACAAACACTGATAGTTGCTTCTGAGATTTATCTAACTTGGTGTAGAACATGAGAATATATCCATATATTATCTACCTCATTTTCATTTTCCTTTGGTCATGGAATTAAGTGTTCTATTGAGGTTAGGCCTAGGACGCATCACACTTCCTCTGTCTGTTTAGGCTTACAATAACAGTGAATATGAAAACAACTAACTCTTATGGGACATTACTTGGGTATATTCACTACCTACAGCACTGGAAAAATGTGGTGAGCAATCACTATTAGGTCAACTAAAGTTGCCATGTCCAAGTTTTACCCGCTTAAATGGTGCCTCAGCCAAAGACATGTACACCACTCATGCATGTACATTTCCCTGTAACATATATTCCAGTAAGTCATTTTATTTCAACAATTGTGTTTGTTTTGGCGTAAAATCTCGGTTACCTATTAGTACAATTCTTGCAAAGTCACTTCTCATTGACATGTGAATCTGTCCATGAGAGAAAAGTTATGACATGATTCTACTATACAGGGGAAGCAAAACAAACCAATATCTTGAATGCATTTTATTTATATTTCCTATGTGTAATTTAGATCATTTAGCAGCCTACATTCATGTCTGTGCACTAGTTAAATACATACCTGTTCATTATTTTACCATTTATTATTTTAGATTAAAATCTTATACCCTTTTATTAAAAAGTTTGAATGAATTGTTCTTAGTTTAATAACGTAAATCAACATATTTTTTGAGCAAAGAAAAATATAGAATAGAATGAATTATTGACACAGGAATAACCTCATTTCAAATTTAGGAAATTGTTCTCAAAATACAATTGATATATATAAGTTAGTTAAAAGTAGAATGAAACATAGAAGAAACTTCCTGAAATGGTTCATCATGGAACCAAAACCCTAGTAATTCATCCCTTTAAGGTAAAGTAGCATAAGATGGTAGAGTATCATCATGACAACATAGGATGGGGACTAAAGCAATATTTGTTGTTTGACTTATGATGTTGTTTTGAAGGCCAAAACTTCAACAGCATAACTGTTTCCTCTTATAATTTGGTTATGATGCTTTGCTCAAAATATTACATGTACCAAGAGATTCATAATATTGCACGTATTATCCAATTCTGCCTGGAGTCGCTCACGGAAAGGTCATTGGACAGGAAGTAAAGTTACTGGGGCCTATTAAATTGTTGGTTTCAAAATGCATTTGTTTTGTGAGTGTGCGACACAGAGTGTGTGACACAGTCCCTCAGTTTATGTATACCTGGAGCTATTTAAATGTCTTCTGTGTTGTTCAGCCATGCATTATGCATTGCAATCTGTTGAAGGTCAAATTCCTTACGCCTCAAATATTTCAACATATTACGGGCAGATGAAGCATGGGGACCTAACTTAAATGTACATAATAAATGTTGGAGAACCTTATGGACATTGAGCATAAAGTAAGAACAAATTACTTTAAATTAATTAAGAGCAAATTACTTTTGACTCGAGAAACACCTGGAGCATATGCATGGTGAGCGGTATGGACCTGTTCTGCCAATATGCAAATGTGTGTTAATCAAGTAAGCGCACATGGATACCAATTCAACTGTTAAATTATGGACATTACCTTAATTATGGCTGAGATCGGCTAAGATCCCGTTAACGGGATCCATTTAACAACAGCCAGTGAAAGTGCAGGGCGCCAAATTCAAACAGAAATGTAATAATTCAAATTCCTCAAACATACAAGTATTTCACACCATTTTAAAGATAAACTTGTTGTTAATCCCACCACAGTGTCCGATTTCAAAAAGGCTTTACGACGAAAGCACACCAAACAATTATGTTAGGTCAGTACCTAGTCACAGAAAAACAGCCATTTTCCAGCCAAAGAGAGGAGTCACAAAAAGCAGAAATAGAGGTAAAATTAATCACTAACCTTTGATGATCTTCATAAGATGACACTCATAGGACTTCATGTTACACAATACATGTATGTTTTGTCCGATAAAGTTCATATTTATATCCAAAAATCTCAGTTTACATTGGCGCGTTGTTCAGTAGTTCCAAAACATCCAGTGATTTTGCAGAGAGCCACATCAATTTACAGAAATACTGATAAAAGTATCAACTGTTATGCATGGAATTTTAGATCCACTTCTTCTTAATTCAACCTCTGTGTCAGTTTTCAATTTTTTTTTACAAAAAAAGTACAAAAAGATTACAGCGCTCAGACAACAAAACACACCATACAGAGTCAACAAAGTCAGAAATAGCATTATAAATATTCACTTACCTTTGATGATCTTCATCAGAATGCACTCCCAGGAATCCCAGTACCACAATTTATGTTTGATTTGTTCAATAAAGTCCATCATTTATGTCCAAATACCTCCTTCTTGTTCACACGTTTAGTACACAATCCAAACTCACGACGCGCGGGCAAGTCCAGGTGAAATTACAGATGAAAAGTCAAATTACAGTTCATAGAAACATGTCAAACGAAGTATAGAATCAATCTTTATGATGTTTTTATCATAAATCTTCAATAATGTTTCAACCAGAGAATAACTAACTCTCACATGAACGCGCGTGATCAGCTCATGCCACTCTGGCAGAGCCTTGACTCATTTACAGTAGAAACCTCAAACAAGGTTCTAAAGACTGTTGACATCTAGTGGAAGCCCTAGGAAGTGCAATATGACCCCATAGACACTGTATATTGGATAGGCAAAACCTCAGATTTCCCACTTCCTGGTTAGATTCTTTCTCAGGTGTTCGCCTGCCATATGAGTTCTGTTATACTCACAGACATCATTCAAACCGTTTTAGAAAACTTCAGAGTGTTTTCTATCCAAATCTACTAATAATATGCATATATTAGCAACTGTGCCTGAGTAGCAGGCAGTTTACTCTGGGCACCTTATTCATCCAAGCTACTCAATACTGCCCCCAGCCATAAGAAGTTTAAGAGAGGTCTGTTTACATCACTAGCCGGCTACCACACGGTTACTCAACCCTGCACCTTAGAGGCTGCTGCCCTATATACATAAACATGGAATCACTGGTCCTTTTAATAAATGGAACACTAGTCACTTTAATAATGGTTACATACTGCTTTACTCATGTATATACTGTATTCTATTCTACTGTATTCCGTCAATGCCACTCCGACATTGCTCATCCTAATATGTATATATTTCTTAATTCCATTGTTTTATTTTTAGACATGTGTATTGTTGTGAATTGTTAGATATTACTGCACTATTGGAGCTAGGAACACAAGCATTTTGCTACACCCTCGAATAACATCTGCTAAATATGTGTACAGTATGTTACCAATACAATTTGATGTCGCGACATTAACTTATGCAGACAAAAAACTGACTAAAGTCTAAAGTAAAGACCTACTTCGCTTTCCCATGCAGCAGAAAATCTCTGTCTATCTAAATTCAGACAGTGTTTTAGTCTGTTAGTAAGATGCAGTGGAGTTCCTAGTAGTGGGTAGGTGGCCTTATAACGGAGATGGAGTGATGATAAAGAGCTGTGCTTTCTGAACCTGGCACCAGCACAGCCCTCTGTACTATGCCTTGTGGGAACATCTCCCCATCACCCCTCAGACTGTATGTTGTGGAAACTTCACTCTAGAATGTGTTTCTCTTAAACTCAGCCAACAAGCAAAGTCCCAGGAGGGTTAGATTACAGCTTTTCAAAACTCTACAATAGGTGGCAACAAACGAAATAATGAGTTATTAACTTAAAGGTAGTTTTATCACAGCAATATATAAATGTTGTATATATATATATTTTTTGTTTGTATTTTTACCCCTTTTTCTCCTGAATATCCAATTGCAATCGAGTCTCATTGCTGCAACTCCCCAATGGGCTCGGGAGAGGTGAAGGTCAAGTAAGCATCCTCCGAAACATGACCCACCAAACCACGCCAGCTGCACCAATGTGTTGGAGGGAACACCATTCAACTGACGACCGGGGTCAGCCTGCAGGCGCCCTGCCCGCCACAAGGAGTTGCTAGAGAGCGATGAGCCAAGTAAAGCCCCTCCAGACAAACCCTCTCCTAACCCAGACGACGCTGGGCCAATTGTGCGCCACCCTATGGGACTCCCGGTCATGGCCGGTTGTGACACAGCCTGGGATTGAACCCGGGTCTGTAGTGATGCCTCAAGCGCTGTGATGCAGTGCCTTAGACCGCTGCGCCACTCGGGTGGCATCGTTTAACTTTTTAACCTGAGGCTTTTATGTTATAGATGATAACACTGGAGTGACCTAAGCATGTATTCATATGACGCCTCAACCAACCACACAGCATTCACAAGGTTGAGCCCACACTTCAATCTCCACAAATGGATGAGCGAGATGTATCTTTATAGATGGAGGAGGGGGTATAACAGTGGTACAATCGGTTGGTTTAATGTCAGCTTTGACTGGGAGAACTAATTTTCATGTCTGGATTATAAAAATGGGTATAATTCGCACATGGTGCCATAAATCTATATAAGAGAAATGCTTTCCCAAGTTGCCATGATTTTTACTGAGGCAGGAGCTCTAGTCCCAAACAGAGATGGGACATGAACAGAAAACATAATTATGTTATTCAACCTGAGCTTTCCCCGTTAGACATTAACAATGCTGTTGTGAGAGAAATAATCAAGTACTGCAGACGATTTCAACCAGTTATTGTATGAATAATGCTTTATAGATATGTGTTTGACAGTGATTGATGGACTAGACTGTAGATGCACTTAGTTCCAGGCACACAGGTATTACTGTAATCGTGGTCAGTCTGTTGCTCAGGCCTTATGTTTTGCTGAGATCCTGTCTACCCACCCAACACATGGAATATACACATCCAGCAGCCCATTTAGAAAATCCTTTATTTAAAATGCATTCACAACTGAACTGGGGGTTACACTAGAGAGCAGGCCGGGGAGGTTCCGAAAAGCTCCATAACATTTAGCTATTAGCAGCTTGAGGCAGAGGAGGGGGTATAAGTGGGTGTGACTGACTGATTAAAATGGCATTTAATGTGGCAGATGTGTGCTGTAGGGGGATTTCACCTCTCACACAGCCACTGCATAAAATATCTACAAACCTAATGTAGTGCATTAGGCCTCTGTTGCTCTGGAATATCATTTTGTCAATGGATCAGCTACATGTTTCGTCAAGTGTCAGAAGTGATTGGCATGAGGCATTACGTTACATTAGACCAGCGGAGTGTATTAATGTTTGCCAAGGGAAGCCAGGCTCTCCCAAAATATTGACCAAGAAGACAAGAAAAAAACTAAAAATAATTTATCTTTCATTTCTCTGTGATTCCTACATTTCCTTTAATTCGCAAGAGGCGGAATGTATCTCATCAGAGAAGGCATCCGAGGGAACGAAACAGCGCCCCTCTGTCTCAGTATGTGTAGCATATCTATCTGATGCTGTCTGGTCAGAAAGAGTACCTGTAGCATTGAATGCAAGGGAAGCCAGCAAGCATTTGGCCTCCCCCAAAAAATATTGCCAATCAGCACTGAGCTAAACAGAGTGAGCTCAGCTGTGAATGGTCCTGGCGCACCAAAAAAAGTGTCAAGGTAAGCAAGTTTGGACTTGGCTTCAGACCAATCACATCACAAGCCAAACATCATTATTGTCAGGGGAAAAAACTTGAATTGTTGCATCTCGTGTTGTTGCCCTCCGGTGGCTAACTAGCTAGCTAAAATCATCCATTTGCTAAATTAGCCATGGATGGAGATAGAGATTTGGACTTGGTGGTTTTAATTCTCCGTCAATGGTCAGTGAATATAACGGCAATTCTGATCCAACCATAAATCCATACATTGGGACCCTGGCATTAGTGGATGGAAGTTCAACACGTAGCTAGACAACCTGGTCTCAGATTAGACGTAACATAGTAATCGTAAATCTGGGACACTCAAATTAGTATATGCTATGTTTAGTATGGATACTTAAAGCAAAAAGAAATTAGGATGGTTGATTGGGGTAGATATGTGGGCGTATAACACGAATGCCTAGCAACCCAAAGATTGCAAGTTCAAATCTCATCTTGGACAATTTTAGCTAATAAGCAACTTTTCAACTACTTATCTAACCTTCCCCCAAACCCTAACCTTAACCCTTCTAGCTAAATGTTCCCCTACCCCTAACCCCTTTAACTTAAGTCCAAAACTAAACCCTAACCCCTAGCTTAGCTAACGTTAGCCAGCTAGACAGAATTTGTAACATTTCATACATTCGCAAATTCGTACATTTAGCAAATTCGTAACACATTTGACTTTTGCAAATTCTTACTTACTGAATTTATTGTCCCCATGGGGAAATGTAGATGCAGTGTCATGTACACATTGAAAGTGGCGTTTAAATACAAAACAAAATTGACAATACAACTTTCATAACAGTTACGCACCAATAAAAATAATAATAGTAAGAAATTAGAAATAAAACATGAAATAAAAAAGGAAAGACTAGCCTGCTAGCATTACGGAGTCAATGGGAACATTCCCCAAGCTATTTAGGAGGGATATCCCACCTGGCACAAATGATTGACTCGTTCTGTTTTTCCTGAAGAGGGGTGCCCTATACCTGCACCCAGAGGGGAGTAATTCAAAGTCCAGGTACAGGGGGTGACTTGGGTCTAAAATTATTTTGTGAGCCTTACGGAGGGCCCTGACCTTAAAGAGGCCTGTCTGTTTGACTCCAAGTACCTTGCTTGCTGTGGTGATAATCCTTCTCAGCATGTTTCTCTGGCTGACAGTGGCATTGCCAAACCAACAAACAATACAACAAGTTAAAATACTCTCAATAAAGGATTTGTAAAACAGAGTGAGTATAGTACAGTCTATATTAAAAGAACCCAATTTTTTTAGAAAGTACAGTCTCTGTTGGCTCTTTTTGTAGATCAGGTCTGTACATTTACTCCACTTATTGTCCAAAAGGACACCCAGATATTTATATTCCTCTACAATTTCTATATTCTGACCTCTGATAGATGTTGCAGAGGTAGGTGTTGTACGCTTCCTGAAGTCTATGCACATCTCTTTGGTCTTGTTGGTATTGAGGACCAAGTGTGATTCCTCACACCACTCTACAAAGTAATCTAGGACCGGGCCATGATGTTCCTCATCATCATGCAACAGGCTGATCAAGGCAGTGTCATCAGCGAACTTAACGAGTTGTCTGGCAGTATGGGAACTAGTACAACTATTAGTGTACAAGATGTACAGAAGTGGGGACAAAACACATCCCTGAGGAGATCCTGCGTATATCCGACACATGGGGACCTATTTTGACTCGCTGTGAGCGTTGGCTCAGGAAGTCCAACAGCCACAAAACCAGCCCACCATCTAAGGACAAGTCCCGAATGAGTCTCTGTGCCAGAATGTAAGGCTGGATTGTGTTGTAGGCAGAAGAAATGACAACAAACAGAACCCTGACATGGGATTTGGCACCCTCTAGATGTCTATAGACCATGTTAAGGAGGGTAAGAATAGCATCATCAACTCCTCTGCTAGGCTGATAGGCAAACTGAAATGGGTCGAGGGGCTTCTGGGTGACACTGAGAACATGACTTTTCCTAATTTTCTCAAGGCATTTCATTACTAAGTATGTCAAGGCGACAGGGCGGTAGTCATTCTGCACAGTGGGATTAGATGCTTTAGGAATTGGTATAATTATTGAGTCTTTCCACAACACTGGCACGTGTTGCTGGTCAAGTGAGGATTGGAAAATGTCTGTAAAAACACCAGCCAGTTGTTCAGCACAGTGCTTTAACAAATGTCCACTTATTTTGTCAGGGCCTGGGCTTTTGTATGTGCTACATCCCCTGAACAACTTTAGAACATCAGGCTGTTGAACAACAACTCTCTCAAACATTTGTAACGATCCGACACGAAGATGTCATTCAAATCTTGAGAAGAAAACATTCAGTTCATTAGCCATGTTCTGGCCCTCATATCCCCCAAGGTCAGCACTGTTTTTCCCCTGCCTATATGGGGGGCACTAGCCATGGATTGAATCCCTTGCCAGGCCACCCTTGCATTTCCTGAGGAGAGGATCCTCTCCACCCTTTGCTTGTATGCCTCCTTGTCCACCAGTATCTGTCTTTTGATCTCACGTTGTACTTCTCTTAAAGCCTATCACCCCCAGCATAAACTGCCTTCTTCCTATCAAGTAGGGATTTTAGATGTTTTGATACCCAAGAATTGTTATTAGGGAAGATTTTACAGGTCTTAGTAGGCACAACTGACTCAACACAGAAGTTTACATAGTCTGAAATAACATCTGTGAGTTCATTCAGATCAGAGCTGCTGTCCTCAAATACCTCCCACATTGTACAGTCAAAACACCCCTGGAGACCAAATACCTCCCACATTGTACAGTCAAAACACCCCTGGAGACCAAATACCTCCCACATTGTACAGTCAAAACACCCCTGGAGACCAAATACCTCCCACATTGTACAGTCAAATCACCCCTGGAGACCAGATACCTCCCACATTGTACAGTCAAAACACCCCTGGAGACCAAATACCTCCCACATTGTACAGTCAAATCACCCCTGGAGACCAGATACCTCCCACATTGTACAGTCAAAACACCCCTGGAGACCAAATACCTCCCACATAGTGCAGTCAAAACACCCTGGAGACAAGTGATACTGTTGTCATTCCAGATCTGGACAGTTTTAACTGTGGGTTTCTCCCTCTCCAGGAGCCGACAGTAGGTTGGCCTGAGGTAGACCACATTGTGGTCTGATGTCATCAAGGGAGGTCTGGTGGTGGCAGAAAACACCTTTGGTATTGTCCCATAGCACAAGTCAAGAGTCCTATTTTTCCTAGTGTGACATTTCACATGAGGATGGGATGTGCGCAAGACTTTGTGCAAGGTACAGTTGTTAAAATCCCCTAAAATAAATGTGGCTGCGTCGGGGGAGATGGATTCCAGTTTCTGTGACAGATTATAAATAATCTCTGATGCCTTTGTTATATTAGCTTTAGGTTGAATGTACACAACGGTAACAAACAATTGTGGGAACTCACAGGGCAGATAGTAAGGTCACAGTGACACAGAAAGCAGTTCAATGTCGTGGGTACAGAGTGTCTCTCTTACCAGGATCGATTTACACCACTGGTCCCTGACAAGCAGGCAGACGCCCCCGCCGTGAAGTTTCCCTGTGACTGTCAGATCACGGTCCGCTCTGGCCAGCCGGCTCCACTTCTCTGTCCGGGACTCTGTCATCCAGCCAAGTCTAAGTAAACTCCAGCAAACAGGCCTCCCGATATTCGTGTTGGAAGCGCAAATTCGCTGACAACTGATCCGCTTTCCCCCTCAGTGACTGGGCATTAATCAGCAAGGTGGTGGGTAAGGGAAGATTGTTCTTAAACAAGATTATTCTTAAAGTCTTTGTCTGATTCCCCCGCGTTTTCCACGTTTGCATTTGGGCTTGTAATCCACTCGCAGACAATCGGGTATTAGATGGGCCATTGGGATATCCAGCGCGTTCGTATTTGAGTTGCATTGTAGTAAGAACTCTCTGCTGTATTGGATTCCGCTGCCAGCAGTGTTTTCATAATTTAGTCTGTTCGTAGCGGGTATGTACACAATCAACAAGATCAGTCCAACACCCCACCACTGTAAATCCATGGTTGGCAGATTGTTTGTAAACTAAGTGTACAAATTAAAAACAACGCCACACCAAACATCACACACACTGCAGGTCGCAACAGTCCTCCTCGGTAACGTAAAATCATTGCTGATAAACATCCACAGGTTAATACATAGTTGAAGTCGGAAGTTTACATACACTTAGGTTGGAGTCATTAAAACTAGTTTACATACACTTAGGTTGGCGTCATTAAAACTCGTTTTTCAACCACTCCACAAATTTCTTGTGAAACTATGGTTTTGGCAAGTCGGTTAGGACATCTACTTTGTGCATGACATAAGTAATTTTCCAAACAATTGTTTACAGACAGATTATTTCACTTATAATTCACTGTATCACAATTCCAGTGGGTCAGAAGTTTACATACACTAAGCTGACTGTGCCTTTAAACAACTTGTAAAATTCCAGAAAATGATGTCATGGCTTTAGAAGCTTCTGATAGGCTAATTGACATCATTTGAGTCAGTTGGAGGTGTACCTGTGGATGTATTTCAAGGCCTACCTTCAAACTCAGTGCCTCTTTGCTTGACATCATGGGAAAATCTAAAGAAATCAGCCAAGACCTCAGAAAAAAAGTTGTAGACCTCCACAAGTCTGGTTCATCCTTGGGAGCAATTTCCAAATGCCTGAAGGTACCACGTTCATCTGTACAAACAATAGTACGCAAGTATAAACACCATGGGACCACGCAGCCATCATACCGCTCAGGAAGGAGATATGTTCTATCACATAGAGATAAAAGTAGAGATAGAGATAAAAGTCCTTTGATGCGAAAAGTGCAAATCAATCCCAAACAGCAGCAAAGAACCTTGTGAAGATGCTGGAAGAAACAGGTACAAAAGTATCTATATTCACAGTAAAACGAGTCCTATATCAACATAACCTGAAAGGCCACTCAGCAAGGAAGAAGGCACTACTCCAAAACCGCCATAAAAAAGCCAGACTATGGTTTGCAACTGCACATAGGGACAAAGATCGCACTTTTTGGAGAAATGTCCTCTGGTCTGTGAAACAAAAATAGAACTGTTTGGCCATAATGACCATCGTTATGTTTGGAGGAAAAAGGGAGAGGCTTGCAAGCCGAAGAACACCATCCCAACCGTGAAGCACGGGGGTGGCAGCATCATGTTTTGGGGGTGCTTTGCTGCAGGAAGGACTGGTGCACTTCACAAAATATATGGCATCATGAGATAGGAAAATGATGTGGATATATTGAAGCAACATCTCAATACATCAATCAGGAAGTTAAAGCTTGGTCGCAAATGGGTTTTCCAATGACCCCAAGCTTACTTCTAAAGTTTTGGAAAATGGCTTAAGGACAACAAAATCAAGGTATTGGAGTGGCCATCTCAAAGCCCTTACCTCATCCCATAGAAAATCTGTGGGCAGAACTGAAAAAGCATGTGCAAGCAAGGAGGCTGACAAACCTGACTCAGTTACACCAGCACTGTCAGTAGGAATGGGCCAGAATTCACCCAACTTATTGCGGGAAGCTTGTGGAAGGCAACCTGAAACGTTTGATCCAAATTAAACAATTTAAAGGCAATCTTACCAAATACTAATTGAGTGTATGTAAACTTCTGACCCACTGGGAATGTGATGAAAGAAATAAAAGCTGAAAGTAATCATTCTCTCAACTATTATTCTGACATTTCACATTCTTAAAATGAAGTGGCGTTCCTAACTGACCTAAATCAGGGAATTTTTTACTAGGTTTAAATGTCAGGAATTGTGAAAAACTGAGTTTAAATGTATTTGGCTAAGGTGTAGGTAAACACATATATATATATATATATATATAAAAGTCTGTCCACTATTGTTTGGAAGAAACATGATTTTGAAAACTGTCATCGAAATACCCAAACCTTTTCTTTGAACACAAATAGGACAATTGAGACCTAAAAATAATCTGTCATGATGGGGACAAGGGTTGACGCAAGGGTTGTGGGTTCAATTCCCATGGGGGACAAGTATGAAAAAAGTATTAAAATGTATGCACTCACTAAGTCGCTCTGGATAAGAGTTTATATGCATTTGGCTAAGGTGTATGTAAACTTCCGACTTCAACTGTACCTATCATACTAAAGGAAGTGTCTCGGATTTAGTTACAGAGTAATACGAAATGCTCTGAGACCAGGTTGATCTAGATCTAGTATGCAAATGTTAACTAGCTGTCCTGGCGCATCGTTGCCAATGAAAGTAAGTTAGGCTAGCAGCAAGCATTTTAGCCAGGTAGCCTAGGACAACAAAAACTAAAAGTGTGTACTATATTACAGAGTCATATACCATTTAGGCATTGGCGTTTCTCTACAAGTAGGGTGAGTCAACATGTTTATTCTACTTGCACTCACACATGCGCACACACACAGAAATCAGTACCATGGACAGCCACATACTTAGCTTACGTTGATTGGACTAAATTGTTTTTTGGTATCTTTTAGTTGTCACTGTATTAGACTAAGCATAGGTGATTAGATGATGTTGAAGTGTTCAATGGCTGCTGGAATAGTGGAGGCAGCTCCTGTTTTTTTTGTTGCGACTTGCAGTAACTCTCCGTCGTTCTAAATCAATAGTTGTTTAGTAGTCCAGAAATGTCGGAAACATTACCTCACGTGACCATAATGTAGGTCATGCAATATGTTTTGTGGACTTCACCAGGCAGATTAAGTTTATTCTACCGCTGTCTCTTCTTATTGTCTAGCCTTATGCCTTTATACCATGGTGTCAAAGCATATGAACTAACAGGTTATAGCGAAAACAATGCAATTATCACAACACATAGGTTGTAATATGACTTTTTTCCCCCTGGATTAGCATCCACAGTGAGCTTACCAAAGCAC
Source organism: Oncorhynchus kisutch (assembly GCF_002021735.2). NCBI lineage: Eukaryota > Metazoa > Chordata > Actinopteri > Salmoniformes > Salmonidae > Oncorhynchus > Oncorhynchus kisutch. Next base: position 38,445,277 of record NC_034191.2, read on the forward strand.
TGCTACTGCATAGACAGTCAGAGAACGACAACTCATACCGGATTGGAAAAACAAATCAGATTTGCTTGCCGCACATGCACCAGTCTCACACTACCGAGATTGTGAGCTGTACGGAATCCATATTAGGAACAATCATTCCTCCTTGACAGGTGAGGACGGAGGATGAGGAATGACGCACACCGGCTAGCCTACATTAGTAGAGCTGAAACCCTGACGATCGATAGACATAACCACAGTCAGGAGTGTGTCCAGTCAGCCAGCCAGCCAGATGACTCTACATTGGTAGAGTGAGTGAGTTGGTGTGTAAGCAGGCAGTAGCACAACACTGTAGGAAGCATGACCACCCGTATAAACCTGGATGGACATGACTGTGGAACATAGACAATGTTAACATTGTCTACGTTCCATTGAGATAGTTTCACATGGTGTAAATGAAAGGAAAGGTGACATGATCAGACCTTGTCAAAGAGACATTGTAAAACATGTCCACACACAGGACCATGAACTGGCACAACTTGACTTTGGCACATGTACTTGTTCATGGTCAATGTGGTGTAACTGAAAGGAAAGGAGACACATGCATTCCCAGAGACCCATTGTCCACACACAGAAACATGTTCTGCCACGAGGCTGGTGTGAATCACTAGGGCAAGGTTCCCCCATGTTTTCTGAGCAAAAATAAATGGTTGGAGATACACAATCGTTCAAATGTTTGGGGTCACTTAGTAATGTCCTTGTTTTCGAAAGAAAAGCTCATTTTTTATCCATTAAAATATCATCAAATTGATCAGAAATACAGTGTAGACATTGTTAATGTTGTGATGTTGTACAACCTAATGCCATCATCCCGGAGTTGCCTCTTCACTGTTGACATTGAGACTGGTGTTGATAAACTTGGATCAACTTGGATTAGCTAACACAACGTGCGATTGAAACACAGGAGTGAGGGTTGCTGATAATGGGCCTCTGTACGCCTATGTAGATATTCCATTAAAAATCCAGCTACAATAGACATTTACAACATTAACAATGTCTACACTTTATTTCTGATCAATTTGATGTCATTTTAATGGACAATTTGGTCAATTTGCAGTCTACAAATGATTTGTAATTATGTTCCAGCCTCCTGACCATCCGCTCATGAAAAAATTGCCCCGTGGCTGAATCTAGTTGATCCCTGCAGTAGGGCCTAGCTAAATTCAAGCCCATGGACAGCAGACGCTAAATTGTTGACTCATCTACCTGCCATAGAATAGACAGCCAGGCCCCCTGCGACACACACACAGGTTAATCCATAGCTGCCAGTCACAAGGGACTTCCTATTCTAAGGGGACATCTTTAGAGCAACACATTCAATCTACATGAGAGGAGCAACTTTTTCACAAAGGAGACTTGTCACAAAGGTTATAGTTTGTTTGTAATCAAGTAGCCTTGTTGACATCCTGCCCTGCTTTACGAGCATGTGTTTTTGATATTTTGTGTGTGTGTGTGTGTGTGTGTGTGTCTGTCACCAGATCTCAACCCAAATGAACACTTCTGGGAGATTCTGGAGCGACGCCTGATACAGTGTTTTCACCAAATGATGGAATTTCTCATGGAAGCCTCCAGTAGAGTTCCAGACACTTGTAGAATCTATGGCAAGGCGCATTGAAGCTGTTAAGACACTTTATGTTGGGGGTTTCCATTATTTTGGCAGTTACATGTATATTAGTCAACCTGATTTGAGAGTATTTCAATGCTATTTACATTTTTTGAAATGAGGGAAATTAAACGTTTCCTGATGTTCTCAGTGCACTGCGAATAATTAAATCCTAAAATGAAAAATCTAATAAAAGTACTAATGTGACGTTGCCCAAAACAAATTATCTGGAAATATAGGCACAATCAGCTCCAATGAATATGCTGCTTTTCTCAGGGGGATGTTAACTGACTCAACAGGTGTTAGCTGTAAGCACAATTTCCCTGCTAAATCATTAGCGTGAGTTGTGTGGAATTTGTAAGCATCCTTCTGGAAACAAAGAAACAACTGTTATGATATCAACAGTATATTCCCTTGAGCAATTGGTTACATTTAACAGTGGTTCAAGATATCCTTTGTCAGGTTCATTGAGTATTGGCGACACTTGAAAACGACTATACAGACAATTGAATTTTCATTATAAAAATGAAATGAGAGTGGGTTTGTGCAGTTCACAGCAGCAAAAACGAACTAGTGGTGTGGCCCTCACTGAATCTCTATTTTGAGAAAGATGCTGATTGTTAAGAACTTAACAGTCACTCACCCTCAAAGGTGAGTATGAGGTGAATAGAAAATAGGCAACGTTACTGGAGTTGCCAAGTTGTTTTGGAGAAGCCTTCATTTTCCAGTTGATTTGCTTGTAAGTGTGTGTGTGTATGTGTGGGGTGTGGGTGTGTGTGGGTGGTGGTGGTGGTATGAGGCACTGATAGATGGAATGCGGTGTGTGATCAGAAGGCAGCTGATCGCAGGCCCAGGTGGTACCCTAATTGCTTTTGTAAATATCCAGCAAAGTACATTCATAATTTATTCAAACGTAAGCCGTAGAACGACGGCGCACTAGGTTTGTACATCTGCTTTGCCAATACGTAAATAAAAAAAGCCATTTAAAATAACTTTAACCCAAAAACACATCAACAAACTATGAAGGACATCAGTAGCTTAACTAAGTCGCATGTTACACCCTCAAACACCACTCAGTAAAAGAGTTCTCACCCGTTTAATCAGTGCCATACTCCAGAAACCACCGGGACATAGGAACGACACTGTTAAATACAGCCAAACAACACACGTCAGAACCTATACCACTGGATCGGAAACATTAGCGAAGTCAAGTGACTCTCAGACTTCATGCTGAGCTGAACATAAGAGTCCTTTAAATTATGCACTGAACAATGATGAAGGGGGGAAAACAGTACATTTCCTTTCTGAGCTTCCAACTGAAATAATGTGATTCTAAATGGACGTTAATTAATTTATTCCAATTAAAGTCAATACATTTCATTACCAAGCAAGTAACAAAAACACAGCTAAACAACCTCTTTGATAAATGGTAAAGTATAGGCAAAGGAGCAATTTGTATTTGTTATGGATCCCCATTACCTGCTGCCAAGGCAACAGCTAATGAGGATTCCTGGGGTCCAGCAAAATTAAGGCAGTTATAACATTTTTTAAACATTACAATAACTTCAGAAACGGTTTCACAACATATTAAGTGTGTGCCCTCAGGCCCCGACTCTACTACCACATACTGTGTCAACACACTGGCTGGAATCCCGAGTGGTGCAGCGGTCTGTGGCACCGCATCTCAGTGCTTGAGGCGTCACTACAGACACCCTGGTTCTGTGCCTATGTTTGTGTTGCTTCACAGTCCCTGCTGTTCCATAAGGTGTTTTCTAAATCTAATTTTACAGCTTGCACGAGTTACTTGACGTGGAATAGAGTTCCATGTAGTCATGGCTCTATGTAGTACTGTGCGCCTCCCATAGTCTGTTCTGGACTTTGGGACTGTGAAGAGACTTCTGGTGGCATGTCTTGTGGGGTATGCATGGGTGTGCATGGGTGTCTCCTGTCTCAGCCTCCAGTATTTATGCTGCAGTAGTTTATGTGTCACGGGGCTAGGGTCAGTTTGTTATATCTGGAGTACTTCTCCTGTCCTATTCGGTGTCCTGTGTGAATTTAAGTGTGCTCTCTCTAATTCTCTCTTTCTCTCTCTCTGAGGACCTGAGCCCTAGGACCATGCCTCAGGACTACCTGACATGATGACTCCTTGCTGTCCCCAGTCCACCTGGTCGTGCTGCTGCTCCAGTTTCAACTGTTCTGCCTTATTATTATTGGACCATGCTGGTCATTTATGAACATTTGAACATCTTGGCCACGTTCTGTTATAATCTCCACCCGGCACAGCCAGAAGGGGACTGGCCACCCCACATAGCTGGTTCCTCTCTAGGTTTCTTCCTAGGTTTTGGCCTTTCTAGGGAGTTTTTCTTAGCCACTGTGCTTCTACACCTGCATTGCTTGCTGTTTGGGGTTTTAGGCTGGGTTTCTGTACAGCACTTTGAGATATCAGCTGATGTACGAAGGGCTATATAAATACATTTGATTTTATTTGTGTCCGAGCTGTGTGCCAGTAGTTCAAACAGACAGCTCGGGTACATTCAACATTCACATGCATATTATTATTAATGTTAGCTCACAGTGTACGTACATCCAAAGGCAGCCATGCTGCCTTGTTCTGAGCCAATTGCAATTTTCTTAAGTCCCTCTTTGTGGCACCTGATCACATGACTGAACAGTAGTCCAGGTGTTACAAAACTAAGGCCTGTAGGACCTGCCTTGTTGATAGTGCTGTTAAAAATGCAGAGCAGCGCTCTATTATGGAAAGACTTCTCCCCATCCCGGCTACTGTTGGAGTAATCCTTCCACTGCAGAATAACCTCTCAATGTTGTTCGTGACACACTGGCTGCAGTCCAAACACGTTATTTTTACACCCTCATCCCTCACACTAGCCACTTTCCTTTGGGAGAATCCCTGTCGAAACCGGATGCAGTTTGATTGCCATTTTAAGATGAGGTGCAATTCACAAACGTTGCCCCCTCGGCCCAGCTTGAGGGAGCGAATGAAGAACTTCATTCACTTGTGGCGTAGAAATGACCCACAATTCAATGCAAACTGTCGTCACGTGTCCAATTCCGGTGACCGCGAAGTGTTAAATGACGCTAGCTTGCTAAACAATATATACACTACCGTTCAAAGGTTTGGGGTCACTTAGAAATGTCCTTGTTTTTAAAAGAATATCACATTTTCTGTCAATTAAAATAACATCAAATTGATCAGAAATACAGTGTAGACATTGCTAATGTTGTAAATGACCATTGTAGCTGGAAACGGCAGATTTCTTATGGAATATCTACATAGGCGTTCAGAGGCCCATTATCAGCAACCATCACTTCTGTGTTCCAATGGCACATTGTGTTTCCAGCTACAATAGTCATTTACAACATTAACAATGTCTACACTGTATCTCTGATCAATTAGATGTTATTTTTAAATGTACACAATTGTTTTGCTTTCTTTCAAAAACAAGGACATTTCTAAGTAACCACCAAACTTTTGAATGGTAGTTTAATCTATGAAATAGATTTTAGCATTGGCAAATTGGCTTAGACTCGTAGTGAAGCGCCAATAAAACATAACTAACTAAACCATTTTTTTTGGGGGGGGGGGGAGATTCTGAAATGTATTGGAATAAATTACCAAACTATAAAACTAGCTTGCCAGCTACGGGTAGCTAGCTACCTGACAGGAGTGCTATCTAGCTACGTTGGCTTGCTAGGTACATTAATAGCTGTAGGTTGGTTGTCTTTAAGCTCAACTTCACGATTTCCACCAAGGACGTTGCCTCTCTGATCATCACTCTCCCATGCTTGGTCAGGGGACATTTAAGGTACACTTGGATGTGATGATGTAAAGCGTCATTCAAGGACTGAGGGTTTAGGGCAGAGGACTGCCTACTTTGAGTTTGGACTGCAGCCACTATCTTTGTTATGAAAAAGAAAATTGGTTTCACTATTATTACTGCCGGATTTTCTGCCATTGACGGTGAAAATCAGGTTAATTGACTCTTCTTTCAAGAGACCTTACGTTGCCAACATGAAAACCTAGCTGACGCACACTGGCAATGACAACAAGCTGTTTTCTAGTTTGGAAATATAATATTTTTCCATTAGCCTCACGAGGATGAACCACGGTTGGATTCCACCACCACAGCAGAAAAGCTATGACTGATTCACACAATATGGCCGACCCAAACCGTACTTAGCTGGATATTTTCTTCTCATATTATGCTTTCCAACATGATTCCAGCAAGGATGATGGCAAGTACAGCTCAGCTCAGCTCAGTTTGGCAAACTGTCTGGAAAACATCATCTTTACAATCTAATACATTTCTTCAAATTCTGTATAACTGTATGAGTCACAGTAGCATGTCAATACTAGTTTACAAGCCTGGCATTAGGGCATGACAGAAAGGTCACAGTAGCACTGTGCCACCACGGTTACATCCTCTAACCCTGAGGCTCTGTTTCTTCACACACTCAGGTGCTACACCACGCCACAGTGTGATCAGACAGAGTCAGAAGACAGGCGGTGGGATGAAAGAGTGTTTTACGATGAACAACAGGTTCATCGTAAAGTCTATTGTCACGGTGTAGTACTTACAACCAAAGAATGTCATAGTGGCCGATTGATTCCCCTAGCACCGTGTAGTAGGGGATGGAGAGAGAGGAGGGAGACAGGATCGATGGGGATAGTTCCACAGGCAGAAAGGCAATCAGGTCTGCCATGTCAGGAGTCCTGCCCTCCAGCACAGTACCATTTCAGACGATCAGCACAGGCGTTAGTGGAGCAGACACACACACACACACACACACACACAGAGCAAGGCGAGAAGAATACTTGTGACCTTGTGTGATACTCCTCCATGTTTAAGTGTGTGAGTTCCACAATCGCACTAATTATTTCTGATGGTAGTACAGAGAAAAGCAGTTCCTTTCACCAGTATTATTAAAGGTTTTTTCTGACCCTAATGTGACTGGTTTAATTTCAGAGGGAGAATGTACAGGCACGCAGTGGTGACGTATAAAGATTTGATACAAAAACAATGCAATGGGAGGTCAAAACCTACCATTTTTAACTGCACAATCAAGGGCTAATTCTTGCCTACCGGATGGAAGATCCCGGCTAAAGACCCGCAAGGGGCATTGAACTGTCGCTACACTGGTGTCAGAAGTGGGATGGTACAGCGTGAGACTGGACGCTCAGAAAAACACTTAGAAAAGTGGTTTAAGCTATACGGTAATGTTCCACTCTTATGATCTTCCATTACATGTAGCTCATATTTTTTTATCTATCTATCTAAGAGAAAGGCAATTATCTGAGTAAAATAATCAGGACCCCATACTGCTGTGCTAGATTACTCTGAATAAACAACAAATTAACTTGAAAGTTTAGTGGTAGGAAAGTATGAAACGAGCACACAGTGCAAACTTATTTCACAGAGGAGCTGATACAGAGCTTAGTCAAGTTTAAAAGGTTGAGGCACAGACAATTAAACAAATATTATGTGATATCATGCTACCTTACTGTCAGAGAAAGCTACACCCAAGCCTGAATTCACAGGGCACATCAGGTCAACTCACTCCCACACATACAGATTCCTACAAAACTCCTTTTATCCCTCAGCATCCTACGTTATACCAGTGATGGAAATTTAGCACTAACCATGACTTATGGCTGAACAGACCTTTACTGGCAACAATATTAGTATAGTCATTATCAATGACTATAATGCCAGCATTATTACAGATATATGGGGAACAATGGCACACATTACAATTTGTAGGACTGTCACAGAGTGATTGAACATCTTGATGTTATAAATAGTTTGCCCCAGGAGTTTCTGACTAAGTGGCCAGACCAGGAAAAACTCTGGGCCCCAAGTATAAGCTACAACCAGTACAATCATACATTCAGTAAGCTCCTGGTCCTAACAAGTCTGGGATAAAACTGATCTCCTGGCCCTATCTATTTGTGGGTAGCACTGTTGAATAAAGACACATTTTTTTACATACTCTATAGTCATACAGTGCATTAGGAAAGTATCCAGACCTCTTCACTTATTCCACGTTTAGTCCCAAACTCTGTCAGGTTGGATGGGGAGCGTCGCTGCACAGCTCTTTTCAGGTCTCTCCAGAGATGTTCAATCGGGTTCAAGTCCAGACCCTGGCTGGGCCACAAAAGCATATTCAGGCTTGTCCCGAAGCCACTCCTCCGTTGTCTTGGCATTGTGCTTAGGGTCGTTGTCCTGGTGGAAGGTGAACCTTTGCCCCAGGCTGAGGTCCTGAGCACTCTGGAGCAGGTTTTCCTAAAGAATCTCTCTGTACTTTGCTCCGTTCAACTTTTCCTTGATTCTAACTGGTCTCCCAATCCCTGTCGCTGAAAAACATCCCCACAGCATGATGCTGCCACCACCATGCTTCCAGGCATGGTGCTCGGCATTTAGGCCAAAGAGTTCCATCTTGGTTTCATCAGACCAGAAAATCTTGTTTCTCATGGTCTGAGAGTCCTTTAGGTGCCTTTTGACAATCCTAAGCGGGCTGTCATGTGCCTTTTACTGGGGAGTGTTTTTTGTCTGTCAACTCTACCATAAAGGCCTGACTGGTGAAGTACTGCAGAGATAGTTGTCCTTCTGGAAGGTTCTCCCATCTCCACAGAGGAACTCTGGAGCTCTGTCAAGAGTGACTACCTGGTTGTTGGTCACCTCCCTGACCAAGGCTCTTCTCCCCCGATTGACCAGTTTGGCCGGGTGGCCAGCTCTAGGAAGAGTCTTGGTGGTTACAAACTTCTTCCAGTTAAGTATAATGGAGCCCACTGTGTTCTTGGGGAGCTTCAATGCTGCAGAAATGTTTTGGTACCCTTCCCCAGATCTGTACCTCGACACAATTTGGTCTCAGAGCTCAACAGACAATTCCTTTGACCTCTTGGCTTGGTTTTTGCTCTGACATGCACTGTCAACTGTGGGACCTTATATAGACAGGTGTGTGCCTTTCCAAATCATGTCCAATCAATTGAATTTACCACAGGTGGACTCCAATGAAGTTGTAGAAACATCTCAAGGATGATCAATGGAAACAGAAACAAAAGGTCTGAATACTTATGTAAATGAGGTGATTCTGTTTTGTTTTTTTGCAAACATTTCTAAAAAAAAATGTTTTCGCCTTGTCATTATGGGGTATTGTGTGTAAAGTTGAGGGGGGAAAACTATTTAATACATTTTAGAATAAGGCTGTAATGTAACAAAATATTTAAAATGTCAAGGGGTCTGAATACTTTCTGAATACACTGTATAAAGAGCTCTATTTTGATTTATCTAAATTAATTTGGCGTTTTCTCTGTGAACGCTGTTGTGTTTACAAGAATATACATTTAAAATTGAGGAAATGGCCTCCAGACAGGCTTAAAACAGTTGCCCTCCTCCATGTTCAAATTTACTGTGATGCCTTTTTATAGTAATGGTGACAGTGGCTGCATTCCCACAGATTGTGTCTGACACACACAGACATACTGTACATACTTAAAAGTACTCACTCTTACTTACGAAGAGAAACGTACAGACGAACAACTGAAAGCATTTACAGCTGAGGAAAGACTATATTATACTTCGTATACCTGTAGAAAATCATACTATTTTCTTATGTGGACTATACTATGTGTGTTGTTGTACTGTATCAGTGCTATAGAGTGTGTTCTATGTCTCAAATAACTCCAACAGGTCTTGATATAACACACCCACTTGATATGGCCTCCACATAATATCAGTTAATTGAAAATAATTGAGAGCTGTGTCACAGTATGCCATTGTGTGGCAGGCCCTTTCAGCCAGTTGATTGGAGCTATCGGATCTCCCTGTATTTCCTTTGTTTTCCCACCGAGGCAATTTAGCACCTCCTGAAATGCCATCAGCTGTTCCAGATTGAGCGCTAAGATAGCTAGCTAGCTGGGGATAGCTAATGAGGATCTGTATGCTGAGGCACATGCCCAGCCACACCTGCCACATCTCAGCTGCTCCATCATATTGATTTACCATACACCATTTCAACAGCAAAACGCTTCCATTCCCTAACATCGTAATTTCACCATGGGTATATTATTCAAATGATCCACTCTCCCGGAGACAAACACATTTAACAGGAGGGGCCCACGGTTCAACTTGACAAGGTACTTTTACATAATGCTATTGAGAACCGATGATTTTGGATAATAATGACATGAATATACATATGACATGAATATCTCCAAAGTATTGACATTGGAATAATTACCAGTCATTATTCAAACCATATCGACAACATTGTCCGTCTCCGAAAACCGCAGTTCAGCAGTATTCAGTACTACTCTGTCGCTATGTATTATCTACAGAGCAGGATGTGTGAAGATCGGGACTAATCCTGGGAAACAATTAGGAACAAACAAATAGTTTTACATCCAAAGGGAACTTTGTCCGCCATAAATTGTTAATTTTCTTGATGTTTATTAGCAGACATCCATTGCCGCTCACTTCTGATCTCAGGCTGTGTTGATCTGATTTAGAGAATGAAAAGAGAACATCAACACGGCAAAACAGAAAACTACACAGACAGTCAATCTCAGAGGACATGAAAGGCAGATATCTGCACAGGAAAAGCCATGTTACATGTAGTGATCAGTGAAGTAGTGGTAAACAAAAAAAGAGGGTGGAAATGGCGGGAAAATGCTGGTCTCAGTTTGCGGTCAATAAAAGGGTGTAAACAGAGTTGACATGTGTTTATCTTCCAATATACCACTGGTGGTGATATAGTCATTTCACTGACACTGGTAATATGTGATTATAAACTCAGCAAAAAAAGAAACATCATCTCACTGTCAACTGCGTTTATTTTCAGCAAACTTAACTTGTGTAAATATTTGTATGAACATAAGATTCAACAACAGACATAAACTGAACAAGTTCTACAGATATGTGACTAACAGAAATTGAATAATGTGTCCCTGAACAAAGGGGGGATCAAAATCAAATGTAACAGTCAGTATCTGGTGTGGACACCAGCTGCAATAAGTACCTCAGTGCATATCCTCCTCATGGACTGCACCAGATTTGCCAGTTCTTGCAGTGAGAGGCACCTGCAAGTTCCCGGACATTTCTGGGTGGAATGGCCCAAGCCCACACCCTCCGATCCAACAGGTCCCAGACGTGCTCAATGGGATTGAGATCCGGGCTCTTCGCTGGCAATGGCAGAACACTGACATACCTGTCTTGCAGGAAATCATGCACAGAACGAGCAGAATGGCTGGTGGCATTGTCATGCTGGAGGTTCATGTCAGGATGAGCCTGCAGGAAGGGTACCACACGAGGGAGGAGTTCTTCCCTGTAACACACAGCGTTGAGATTGCCTGCAATGACAACAAGCTCAGTCCGATGATGCTGTGACACACCGCCCCAGACCATGATGGACCCTCCACCTCCAAATCAATCCCGCTCCAGAGTACAAGCCTCGGTGTAACGCTCATTCCTTTGACGATAACCGCAAATCCGACCATCACCCCTGGTGAGACAAAACGGTTACTCGTCAGTGAAGAGCACTCTTTGCCAGTCCTGTCTGGTCCAGCGACGGTGGGTTTGTGCCCATAGGGGACATTGTTGCCAGTGATGTCTGGTGAGGACCTTCCTTACAACAGGCCTACAAGCCCTCAGTCCAGCCTCTCTCAGCCTATTGCGGATGGTCTGAGCACTGATGGAAGGATTGTGCGTTCCTGGTGTAACTCGGGCAGTTGTTGTTGCCATCCCGTACCTGTCCCGGAGGTGTGATGTTCGGATGTACCGATCCTGTGCAGGTGTTGTTACACGTAGTCTGCCACTGCGTGGACGATCAGCTGTCCATCCTGTCTCACTGTGGCGCTGTCTTAGGCGTCTCACAGTACGGACATTGCAATTTATTGCCCTGGCCACATCTGCAGTCGTCATGACTCCTTGCAGCATGCCTAAGGCACATTCATGCAGATGAGCAGGGACCCTGGGGATCTTTCTTTTGGTGTTCAGAGTCAGTAGAAAGGCCTCTTTAGTGTCCTAAGTTTTCATAACTGTGACCTTAATTGCCTACCGTCTGTAAGCAGTTAGTGTCTTAACGACCGTTCCACAGGTGCATGTTCATTAATTGTTTATGGTTCATTGAACAAGCATGGGGAACAGTGTTTAAACCCTTTACAATGAAGATCTGTAAAGTTATATTGATTCTTACAAATTATCTTTGAAAGACATGGTCCTGAAAAAGGGACATTTCTTTTTTTTTGCTGAGTTTAGTAACATACTGCAGGCTAAATTTAGCAGATGCTTTTATCTAAAGCAACTTACATGTATACATTTTACGTATGGGTGGTCCCAGGAATCAAATCCACTATCCTGGCGTTGCACCATGCCCTACCAACTGAGCTACAGAGGACCATTTATATAGCACATTTTACTGTAAGTAACCGTAACTAATATGTCAGCTTAGGTGACAATGTTAGTGGTAAATAAACAGAAATATTTGAAAAGTAATGATATAACCAACTGTCTGCAAAGCTTGAGACATAAATCCCTTGTTTTCCTAAAGCCTTTTAAAATCATAATCAATAAAGAGCTATATCCAATGAACAGCGACCAGAATTGCGAAAATAATTTAAATATAATCCTCACTATATTTGGAGCCACGTGAAGAATGTGACATTGAAAGTGCCAGAGAGCCACCCAGCCAAGAACTTCAGTGAAATATAATGCCAATTGAAATGTCAGATTTTCTCTCTGCAGTTCCCGTATGTTCTTAACATTGCAAGAAAGGATCAGTGTAAATATATCAATGCAGCATAGCCCGTTAGTGTTTTCTAGCTACTGAAAATGGAATTCATGAGCAAAAAGCAAAAGATCTGAAAACAAGCTTTTGTTAATGTTGTGGTGTATTGATAAAGCTTTGGGAAAGTGATACAAAATAAATAACTCTTTGGTAACCTATACTCTAATCCTTTTCAATTAGAGGTCGACCGATTATGATTATTCAACGCCGATAACGATACCGATTATTGGAGGGCCAAAAAAACCGATACCGATTAATCGGCCGATGTTTTGTTTGTTTATTTGTAATAATGACAATTACAACATACTGAATGAACACTTATTTTAACTTAATATAATACATCAATAAAATTTATTTAGCCTCAAATAAATAATGAAACGTTCAATTTGGTTTAAATAATGCAAAAACAAAGTGTTGGAGAAGAAAGTAAAAGTGCAATATGTGCTATGTAAGAAAGCTAACGTTTAAGTTCCTTGCTGAGAACATATGAAAGCTGGTGGTTCCTTTTAACATGAATCTTCAATATTCTCAGGTAAGAAGTTTTAGGTTGTAGTTATTATAGGAATTATAGGACTATTTCCCTCTATACCATTTGTATTTCATTAACCTTTGACTGTTGGATGTTCTTATAGGCACTTTAGTATTGCCAGTGTAACAGTATAGCTTCTGTCCCTCTCCTCCCTCCTCCCTGGGCTCGAACCAGGAACACAACGACAACAGCCACCCTGAAGCAGCGTTACCCATGCAGAGCAAGGGGAACAACCACAGGCTCAGAGTGAGTGACGTTTGAAACGCTATTAGCGCGCACTAACTAGCTAGCCATTTCACTTCGGTTACACCAGCCTAATCCCAGGAGTTGATAGGCTTGAAGAGCTGCTGGCAAAATGCACGAAAATGTTGTTTGAATGAATGTTTACGCGCCTGCTTCTGCCTACCACCGCTCAGTCAGATACTTAAGATACTTGTATGCTCAGTCAGATTATATGCAACGCAGGACACGCTAGATCATATCTAGTAATATCATCAACTATGTGTAGTTAACTAGTGATCATGATAGATTGATTGTTTTTTATAAGATAAGTTTAATGCTAGCTAGCAACTTACCTTGGCTTACTGCATTTGCGTAACAGGCAGTCTCCTTGTGGAGTGCAACGAGAGAGAGGCAGGTCGTTATAGCATTGGACTAGTTAACTGTAAGGTTGCAAGATTGGATCCCCCGAGCTGACAAGGTGAAAATCTATTGTTCTGCCCCTGAAATAGGCAGTTAACCCACCGTTCCTAGGCCATCATTGAAAATAAGAATGTGTTCTTAACAGACTTGCCTAGTTAAATAAAGATTAAATAAAGGTGTAAAAATTCAATTTAAATAAAAATAAAAATAAATCAGTGTCCAAAAATACAGATTTCCGAATGTCATGAAAACTTGAAATCGGCCCTTATTAATCGGCCATTCCGATGAATCGGTCAACCTCTATTTTCAATATTAGATTAAATAATGCACTTTTGCTTCATATTATTGGTACAAGGGTAACTCCATAATCACTTAAATGTACAGAAGTTGGTCATGGTGTCAGGGGAGTGTTTGTGACAACAAACCCCCAGGTACAAATCAACAGAGCTTGACAGTTTGTTGTCAGGAGCATTTACATAACATTAAGACTGCCGCATGAGGCAACAACAGGGGAAAGCAGGCATCATTAAGTACTTTGACAGCATGCATCTGTGATATCTGACACGCAGTCTTGCAAGAGGCTGGCGAACACACCCGTCTATTATCTGTCAGCACGTCATTGCCTCGCTCCCATCGATCGGACTCTCCTCTCTATTGACAGGGGCCCTAACAGCTAAACTGTGTGTGCGTGTGTGTGTGTGGACGTGTTTAACTATACTTGTGGGGACCAGAAGTCCCTACAAGAATAGTAAAAGAACAAACATTTGACCGACTGGGGACATTTTGTCCCCACAAGGTCAAATGCTGTTTCTAGGGGGTTTAGTGTTAAGGTTAGAATTAGTGTGTGTTAGGGTTTGAATTAGGTTTAGAGTTAGTTTTAGGTTTAAGGTCAGGGGTTAAGGTTAGGTTTAGGGAAAAGAGGACTTTGAATGGGACTGAATGTTGTGTCCCCACAAGGTTAGTGTGTGTGCGCCCTTAATGGAGGGGAGGGAAGGAAACCAGAGCTCCAGCGAGCCGCTCCTTACAGAGAGACGGGGTTAATGCCTGAGCCCCCATCCCAGCGGAGTCCCATACCCCAAGGCCTGCTTGCCTGCTGGGCTGGGAGAGGGAAAACTGAACCCTGGGTAGATGTCTGTCACAGTGAAAAGTCTCCTCTCTTTGTCTCAGCCACACAGCTTCACTCTCTTCAAAGCCTCCTCCTGGGCATTAAAAGATCCTCCTATTTATCTCAAACGTGCCTGGGACTGAAGCACATACAGTGGGGCAAAAAAGTATTTAGTCAACCACCAATTCTGCAAGTTCTCCCACTTAAAAAGATGAGAGAGGCCTGTAATTTTCATCATAGGTACACTTCAACTATGACAGACAAAATGAGGACATTTTTTAAAATGAATTTATTTGCAAATTATGGTGGAAAATAAGTATTTGATCAATAACAAAAGTTTATCTCAATGTTATATACCCTTTGTTGGCAATGACAGAGGTCAAACGTTTTCTGTAAGTCTTCACAAGGTTTTCACACACTGTTGCTGGTATTTTGGCCCATTCCTCCATGCAGATCTCCTCTAGAGCAGTGATGTTTTGGGGCTGTTGCTGGGCAACACGGACTTTCAACTCCCTCCAAAGATTTTCTATGGGGTTGAGATCTGGAGACTGGCTAGGCCACTCCAGGACCTTGAAATGCTTCTTACGAAGCCACTCCTTCGTTGCCTGGGCGGTGTGTTTGGGATCATTGTCACGCTGAATGACCCAGCCACGTTTCATCTTCAATGCCCTTGCTGATGGAAGGAGGTTTTCACTCAAAATCTCACGATACATGGCCCCATTCATTTTTTCCTTTACACGGATCAGTCGTCCTGGTCCCTTTGCAGAAAAACAGCCCCAACGCATGATGTTTCCACCCCCATGCTTCACAGTAGGTATGGTGTTCTTTGGATGCAACTCAGCATTCTTTGTCCTCCAGACACGACAAGTTGAGTTTTTACCAAAAAGTTATATTTTGGATTCATCTGACCATATGACATTCTCCCAATATTCTTCTGGATCATCCAAATGCTCTCTAGCAAACTTCAGACGGGCCTGGACATGTACTGGCTTAAGCAGGGGGACACGTCTGGCACTGCAGGATTTGAGTCCCTGGCGGTGTAGTGTGTTACTGATGGTAGGCTTTCTTACTTTGGTCCCAGCTCTCTGCAGGTCATTCACTAGGTCCCCCCGTGTGGTTCTGGGATTTTTGTTCACCGTTCTTGTGATCATTTTGACCCCACGGGGTGAGATCTTGCGTGGAGCCCCAGATCCCGGGAGATTATCAGTGGTCTTGTATGTCTTCCATTTCCTAATAATTGTTCCCACAGTTGATTTCTTCAAACCAAGCTGCTTACCTATTGCAGATTCAGTCTTCCCAGCCTGGTGCAGGTCTACAATTTTGTTTCTGGTGTCCTTTGACAGCTCTTTGGTCTTGGCCATAGTGGAGTTTGGAGTGTGACTGTTTGAGGTTGTGGACAGGTGTCTTTTATACTGATAACAAGTTCAAACAGGTGCCATTAATACAGGTAACGAGTGTAGGACAGAGGAGCCTCTTAAAGAAGAAGTTACAGGTCTGTGAGAGCCAGAAATCTTGCTTGTTTGTAGGTGACCAAATACTTATTTTCCACCATAATTTGGAAATAAATTCATTAGAAATCCTACAATGTGATTTTCGGATTTTTTTTTCTAATTTTGTCTGTCATAGTTGAAGTGTACCTATGATGGAAATTACAGGCGTCTCTCATCTTTTTAAGTGGGAGAACTTGCACAATTGGTGGCTGACTAAAAACTTTTTTGCCCCACTGTATTATAGACACCATCTTTTACTTAGGTAATTGGAAAATCCCAATGACTGATTGTTCCTTATTACAATGACTCTCAAAGACAGTGTGACATATAGGTACTTGATATAGGAACATTCATCTTAAAATTCAACAATACTGAATCCCACAATATCCAACCCAGGGAAGCAACAGCAACACTGGCTTTAACATGCATTCAGATGCAAAGTACAACCGTATGGACCAGAACTTTTTTCATACTATCAGCCTGTCCAGATATTCTAGAGAGCTGCTGAGCAGCACAAATCATCTGTGCTCTGCAACTTTTACAGCTTCACCGTGCCAGGACAGCAATGTGGCAACAGGCCAAGTGAACAATTAAATCCATCCATTTCAGAGGCTAACAAGCCATTGTTCCCACAACATGGGCTTTGGACTGTCAAAAAAAAATCATATACCTGCCAACATGACAGAGATACAAAGTAGGTGTGGCCAGTGTGGCCAACTCCGATGGAATATAATTAGCTCTGTAGCAAACCACTGTCACTGTTGAAGAAGCCAAATACATATAAATCATTATAACACTGTGGTCGTTCTGGTTAGTTACAGAAATAGGCACTTCTTACCACTATATATTACCCAGGTCTTTAGTGCAAGACACTTAGTGATTATGAAGAAGTGCCTTCTCAACTCTTCAAGGGTCTTAAAAAAAATACTTATTTTTTAAATATATTTTTTCTTCCATGACAACCCTACAACTTTGTAATTCATTCTCACCTGTAAAAATCAAATTCAAATTAACTCCTCTCTAACAGCAAAGCAATACTGTCCCTGCAGGGGCTCCTCCCAAATGTAAACAAAGCTCCATCCATAGGTCTACCTTCTCCCTATTCGGACCGACCCGAGCCAACGTGTCAGAGTTCAAGGACAGAGCGGTGCAGCTTTGCCACAGTGTTGTGTGTCTCCTGGTTAAAGGGATTCTGCTCCCCACTGCTTTGCTTTCACACAATAGAATGCCAGCACTGCAGGGGACAGCAAGCGCCAGATCGAGCCAAGGACATTTGCGCAGTAAAAGTAAAACACCCACGCCATCCCACAGATTGAGATGCCTTCTGTTTCTGTGGTCTCACATGGCTGTGTGATCAATGCCTGGCGAAGTCAGTGCGCATGGTCGGCCACTTTACCTGCCAAGAATGTAATCGTTCCTCTGTTTTGCATAAAGCCAGTGTAGCTCTCGTCAACGCAATGGACACACGCCAGGGAACACCTCTCGTCATGGTCACAGATATCCTCTCCAAGATTTCGATTGGATTCTGGATGCATCGATATGCCACACTGGGATGAGGAGCTTCAATACACTCACTCCAAATCAACAAATCAGCCACAAATGTTTGAGAGAGAGAGAGTGGGTCTAAACCAAATAGCACTGAAATTGAGATGAGTCATCCAACCCCATATAAACACTGTGTAATAAAATTGTATTTGTCACATGCTTCAAATACAACAACCTTACCATGAAATGCTAATGAGCCCTTGAACAACAATGCAGAGATTTTTAATGAATAGACATTAGCTAAATAAACTAAAGGAAAAATAGTAACACAAAATAAGGAGGCTATATACAAGGGGTACCGGTACCGTGTCAATGTGCAGGGGTACGGGTTAGTCGAGGTCATTTAGGAAATATGTACATGTAGGTAGAGTTAGTGACTATGCATAGATAATAAACAAAGAGTAGCAGCAGTGTATGTGAAGAGTGTGAAGGAATGTGAATGTATGTGTGTTGGAGTGTCAGTGTAGTATGTGGTTAGAGTCCAATGAGTGTACATCGAGCCTTTGCAAGAGATTATAAAAAATAACAATAAAATGTGGGTCAATGCAAATAGTCCGGGTAGCCATTTGATTAACGTTTCAGCAGTCTTATGGCTCAGAGGTAGAAGCTGTTCCGGATCTTTTTGGTTCCAGACTTCCCGCTCTGGTACCCTTGCCATGCGGTAGCAGAGAGAACAGTCTATGACAGATAGGGTGGCTGGAGTCTGTCAATTTCTAGGGATCCAGTTACAGAGGGAGGTGTTAAGTCCCAGGCTCCTTAGCTTAGTGATGAGCTTGGAAGGCGCTAAGTTGTAGCCAATGGAAAGCATTGTCCATTGTCACGCAGGTATTCCTTTTGTCCAGGTGGGAAAGTGCAGTGTGGAGTGCAATATAGAATGTGTAATCTGTGGATCTGTTGGGGCAGTATGCAAATTGGAGTGGATCCAGGGTTTTTGGGATGATGGTGTTGATGTGAGCCATGACCAGCCTTTCAAGGTATTTAATGGCTACAGATGTGAGTACTACGCGGTGTTAGTCATTTAGTCAGGCATTTAGTCAGGTTTCCTTGGAAATCTTGGGCACAGGGCTTATGGTGGTCTGCTTGCAACATGAAGGTATTACAGACTGGGTCAGGGAGAGGTTGAAAATGTCAGTGAAGACACTTACCAGCTGGTCATAACATGCTCTGAGAATGTGTCCTGGTAATCTGTCTGCCCTGCGGCCTCGTGAATATTTAGCTGTTTAAAAGGTCTTACTCACATCAACTACGGAGCTGGTTATCACACAGTCGTCCAGAACAGCTGGTTCTCTCATGCATGGTTCAGTGTTTCTTGCCTCGAAGCAAGCATAGAAGGCACTTAGCTCATCTGGTAGGCTTGCATCGCTGAGCAGCTCACGGATGGGTTTCCCTTTGTAATCCGTGATGGTTTGCCAGCTCTGCTACATATGACGAGCATCGGAGCCGGTGTAGTAGGATTCAATCTTAGTCCTGTATTGATGCTTTGCCTGTTTGATGGCTCGTCGGAGGGCATAGCGGTATTTCTGATAAGCATCTGGATTAGTGTCCCGCTCCTTGAAAGTGGCAGCACTAGTCTTTGGCTGAGTGAGGATGTTGCCTGTAATCCATGGTTTCTGGTTGGGGTATGCACATACGGTCACTGTGGAGACCGTCGTCGATGCACTTATAATTAAGCCAGTGACTGATGTGGAATACACCTCAATGGCATCAGATGAATCCTGAGACATATTCCAGGCTGTGCTAGTGAAACGGTCCTGTAGCTCAGCATCTGCTTTATAGGACTACTTCCGTATTGAGCGTGCCACTGGTACTCACTGTTTGAACTTTTGCTTGTAAATAGGAATTAGGAGGATATAGTTATTTTCAGATTTTCCAAATGGAGGCCGAGGGAGAAAAGGTGTGCAGAAAAGGTGATTGAGGTGTTTTCCCCCTCTAGTGACATGCTGGTAGAAATGAGGTAAAACGGATTTCAGTTTACCTGCATTAAAGTCCCCAGCAACTAGGAGTGCCGCCTCTGGATGAGCAGTGTTTTGTTTGCTTATGGCCTTATACAGCTGGTTGAGTGCGGTCTTAGTGCCAGCATCTTTTGGGGTTGTAAATAGACAGCTATGAAGAATATAGATGAAAACTATCTTGGTCAATAGTGTGGTTTATCATGAGGTTTGGTTTATCAGGTTTATCAGCTTATCATGAGGTACTCTAAAAAACCTTGAGACTTCCTTAATATTAGAGATCGCGCATCAGCTGTTGTTGACAAAGAGACATTATCCCACTCGCCGACGCAGTCTCGCCAGGCATCCGGCTCTTCGACCTCTGTAATGGTGTCTCCTCTTCATACCAATGACAGGGATTTGGGCCTGGTCCGGGGATGAGTAGTATATCCTTCACGCCGGACTCATTAAAGAAAAAATCCTTGTCCAGTTCGAGGTGAGCAATCACTGTTCTGATGTCCATAAGCTATTTACGGACATAAGAAACATCACACAAAGAAACACACAAAATAGCACAATTGGTCAGGAGCCCGTAAAATGGTGGCCATTCCCACCAGCACCATTCTCATCAGTAAGACCTGTGTGACCACACAAAACACAGACCAATAGATAAACATATTTTGGGCTATGATGCCACTAAAAGGGAATACTGTAGGTTAGTTTGGGTAACTAAATCTTCTGACAACAGGATCCAATTTGAATCATAGATCATCATGATTGAATGTAATATGATACAGAATTCTCATGTTAAAGCAGATCGACTGGTGACTGTCATCGCTGCTTGCAGCCATATTCATCATCTGATAATGTATCCATTTCAAATCTCCACAGTCAAATTAATGCTTCCTGGAAAATATTATGCTAATTTGGCTGTTAAGTGACAAAATCCTGATAAAAGACCATGATGGACCATGATATTAGTTCCCGATTCTCATGTTGATCAACATTTCAAAGCCCAGGGTTTGTTAGTGTCACATACTGTAGGGAGGCCACTAGTAAGAGTTTCCCATAAACAAGTCAGTCAATTATTCAAGATTACAATCATGCTGGCTAATGGTAAACAAATCAAATGATTTCTGGAAATGTAACGGGTGATGAAAATATTATGAGCAAGACTTAAGTTTGATCACCAAAACAAGCTAGACCAGCCAGAGGACAGTGTTAAATGTGGGGAAGATAGCATGATTAAATTTCTCAGCATGATTAAATTTCTCTGGAAATACACAGTACAAAGACAAGACAAATGACCCCCAAGAGAGTCTTTAGAACACGTTTTGTGTTATGTAGTGAATTTACCCCTTTAATAGATAAATTGACTGAAAAACTTTTTTTTTTGTGTGTGTGTCTGGTGCTCAAATTAATGACCGCTAATGCACAATGCTTGCCCTTGTCCCCTGACCCAAACATAGGGACTCGTGGGAATGCCAAGCACATCAGCGGATAAACTATGTATGTCTGAAAACATTATGAGCTGTCAAATCCTTGCTTCCTTTTCCCCCAATTCCTCTCAAAGCTCATTGGAGAAGGAAGTCCAACGGAGGTACATCCTGTTCTCTAATCCTCTATTCTAATGCACTTTAATATTGAGGAAACAAGAGGAGGCAAGGGTTTGATGGTAATGATGCTTTCAGACAAAGATTATGTCGTCGATTGTTACATGTAAATGTCTAATTTGTTGCACTCCACTTGTCTGTTTAAAATGTTAAAATACAATTTACGTATTGCGAGTTTCATACCATCAACAAAAGTGCCAGGCCTCAATTCTTTTTTTTTAAGTCAGTGCCTCTAGTAATAAAACCCCACTGACCACTCTGGGGTTACGATGCTTGTATATTTTGAGAACGGGGGCTTTGTGAACGGGGGCTATTCAAGCCACCGAGGGTGTTCCCTTTTAGTAGATGCACTTCGCTCATTGAGGCACTGCAGGGCAGTGTCAAATATACAAAGAGAAAGGACCATAACAGCTGGCCCTATATGAGGTGGAAGCCTCATTTAGATTTCTGTGATAACTGGCGGAGGAAGCAAAAAAATCTGCTTCTTTAATTTTGCATGTGGTTCCAAATGCCTTTCCCAGGCTCATTTTAGCTCCTGGAGGTGGAATGCTGGGCATGATGTCATCCAAGCTCACCCAGAATTTCCTCACAAACCAATTAAGGATTTCTCCCACATTCCCACTGCCTGCTCTCTGTTCCCACTCCCTGTAGGCACGAGAAAGAGCAGGCCCAAAGCAGTCATGCCTGGGAAATATAATAAAACCTCAAATGTGTTTTTAGTAGCTTCATAATGAAGAAATTAAGAACATTAGACCGCCGAACGAAATGGCAGAGAAATTCTTAACGGGATCACTGTGTCAGGAGGGAGGGGGGAAAGGGCAAAAGAAGGAAAGAGAGAGAGAGAGGGAGATGAACACCCCGTGGTTCTTTCAGAGGAAGGTCTGTCCTTCAGTGTGCTCACAATAGTAGTCTACAAAATGTGTTTATGCAGATGTTATATGGTAATAAAGCTCATAGATTCTTGATCCTTCTCAGACATACTGCTCTGTTGTCAGGTTACCTCAGATTGTGATCCTTTGATAAACTACCCTGTTTGAAGATATCTACAGTCATACCTTCTGGATATTGTCGTTTCTGCAGGAGAAGCTAATGAAATCTCATCCGTGTGTTGATGTAGCATTGGCAAACACACACACACACACACACACACACACACACACACACACACACACACACACACACACACACACACACACACACACACACACACACACACACACACACACTGTAAATCTAAACCAGCTATTCGCTTCACTCCTTAACACTGCCAATGATTTATCTTCAGTCAATTAGCCGACCTCACAAAGGGATCACGGGAAGATTAATTACTACGACAAATAACGTCATTACATGAATTGATACCGTATCAATTATCCCCTGAGCAAAAAAGAAAGAGTTATGATCAGAATGAATTGCCATTACAGGTGCTGTGTAGTACCTAGAGATATCTGGGCAATGATAATTATGTTCCCCTGTGTGAAACTCTATATTGTTAATAGTCCAGGTAGGCCTCTGTGCTTCAGCAAACAAGGCAAATAGGAGGGGTGCTCAACAATGACAATAATCCAGTGAGAGTTTACCCAAGGAAAACATCCTATAATGACTAATTCCTGGTAAACAAGTTGTTGGAGCACCAAGAAACTCAGACTTTACATGACTTCTTTCTCAGAGATCCATTATATATGTCTCACTCACTCGAATGTAGGGACCAGATTTCCACAGCCCAGGTATCTTTACAATGGCAGTAATTGTGTGTCCCACTTTTCGTTGACGCAATTCCATTAGTGCATTGGGATTTGGTGATTCATTATGGGACTGGTAACAAGATTACCCTATCAAGGAAAACAGAGTTTACAACCATTTTTTCCTACGACTGAACTCAAAAAGTATACTAATTAAAATTACCAAGTGTAATTTCCTCATATTAAATCTCAAATCTCCGGAGGACAGGTTTGGCATCCCGATAAACAAGAAAATTGAAAACACTCCCTGCTACACGCATGTCAAACCAACATGCTGTCTGGCTGGTGGAAAGACTCTGGAAACAGAACTAACAACTCTCTAAAGCTCAGAGTCTGAATATTGCAAACAGAAAACTCAACAAGTCAGCACTATCGGTGTGTCAGTGGTTGTTTCTCATAGTCTATTACAAGGGAAACCGCAGTCTGAAACAGATCCATTCACAATTATGATGTCCATCTTAATTACGGAGCTTTGGGAAAACAGTTAAGGGTCTGGATTCCAGAGGAGAAGGATGGCGGTGGATATTAAAGGAAACATAAGACAAATTGCTTCCCTGCAAGGTTCACCACACCCTAACATTTCGTGAGACATAATATCATTTATAATCCAGAGAGATTAATTATTATTATTAGCTGACATTTCCCAGCCACATGTCCATAAAGTCATTTTAGAGTACCAGAATCAATTCCAGTTTGAATGTTCACCCCTTATCGCATTGACAAATAGAGAACTGACTTCCGGGAATGCTGGAGATGTGCATCTGCCAGTAAAGCCAAGATGAAACCAGAAGACTTGAACTCAAGAAATGGAGCCAAGGAAGAGTTTGTCAAACATTATAAAGAGACAAAATGGAATATGTGGTCGGGAAACAAACAGTGTTTTAAGTCCTCCATTGAAAGAGTGTTTTGATATCTTAACGCTGTAAAAACTACACTCTGGTAGTGAGCTGGAACCTGACAGATGAAACATGTTTCCGACCCTATTCTGGAGTCACTCAAGCACACTATTAAGTATGCCAGGTGTTGTAGAGAGGACTGGTAAAACAAAGGCTGAGAGAAAGATACGTATTAGCACAGGTACCAAACAGAAACATACAGTGCATTCGGAAAGCATTCAGACCCCTTGACTTTTTCCACATTTTATTACGTTACAGCCTTATTCTAAAATTGATAGGTGTCAATCTACACACAATACCCCATAATGACAAAGCAAACACATTTTAGACACTTTTGCAGATCCCCTAAAGCTCTGTCAGGGATGGGGAGCTTCGCCGCGCATCTATTTTCAGGTCTCTCCAGAGATGTTCGACCGGGTTCAAATCCCGGCTTTGGCTGGGCCACTCAAAGACATTCGGAGACTTGTCCCGAAGACATTTCTGCATTGTCTTGGCGGTGAACCTTCAACCCAGGCTGAGGTCCTGAGCACCCTGAAGCTGGTTTTCATCAAGGATATCTCTGTACTTTGCTCCGTTCATCTTTCCCTCGATCCTGACTTGTCTCCCAGTCCCTGCCGCTGAAAAACATCCCCACAGCATGATGCTGCCACAAACATGCTTCACAGTAGGGATGTTATCAGGTGTCCTCCAGAAGTAATACTTGGCATTCAGGCCAAAGAGTTCAATCTTGGTTTCATCAGACCAGAGAATCTGTCCAGTGTCTGTGTTCTTTTGCACGTCATAATCTTTTTTTGTATTGTCTTTTTCTTTGCAACTCTGCCTAGAAGGCCAGCATCCCGGAGTCACCTCTTCTCTGTTGACGTTGATATTGGTATTTTGCAGGTACTATTTAATGAAGCTGCCAGTTGAGGACTTGTGAGGCGTATCTTTCTCAAACTAGACACTGTAATGTAATTGTCCTCTTGCTCAGTTGTGCACCGGGGCCTCCCACTCCCCTTTCTATTCTGGTTAGAGCCTGTTTACGCTGCACAGTGATTGGAGTAGTACACAGCATTGTGCAAGATCTTCAGTTTCTTGGCAATTTCTCGCATGGATTAGCCTTCAATTCTCAGAACAAGAATAGACTGGTGAGTTTCAGAAGAAATTATTTTTTTCTGGCCATTTTGAGCCTGCAATCGAACCAACAAATATTGAGGCTCGAGATACAGAACTAGTCTAAAGGCCAGTTTTATTGCTTCTTTAAATGAGCACTACAGTTTTCAGCTGTGTTAACATAATTGCAAAAGGGTTTTCTAAATGATCCATTTGCATTTTAAAATTATAAACTTGGATTAGATAACACAACGTGCCATTGGAACACAGGAGTGATGGTTGCTGATAATGGTCCTCTGTACCCCTATGTAGATATTCCAATAAAAATAAGATGTTTCCAGCTACAATACTCATTTACAACATTAACAATGTCTACACTGTATTTCTGATTAATTTGATGTTATTTTAAATGGACAATTTTTTTTGCTTTTCTTTCAAAAACAAAGACATTTCTAAGTGACCCCACACTTTTGAATGGTAGTGTACATATAATGTATTCTCCACCCCCATCCACCTCAGGTGCTTTCAATTTCTGAAGGAAATGTCAGATAAATGCAAAGTGCTAACAATAAAATGTGTTGGTAATATAACTAAATGCAGTAAACTGTTATATAGTTGAAGTCGGAAGTTTACATACACTTAGGTTGGAGTCATTAAAACTCATTTTTCAACCACTCCATAAATCTCTTGTTAACAAACTATAGTTTTGGCAAGTCGGTTAGGACATCTACTTTGTGCAAGACAAAAGTCATTTTTCCAACAATCGTTAACAGACAGATTATTTCACTTATAATTCACTGTATTATGTCATGGCTTTAGAAGCTTCTGATAGGCTAATTGACATCATTTGAGTCAATTGGAGGTGTACCTGTCACTCTGCAACTTTGCTTGACATCATGGGAAAATCAAAAGAAATCAGAGGTCTAAAAAATATTTTTTTTTAGACCTCCACAAGTCTGGTTCATCCTTTTCCAAACGCCTGAAGGTAACACGTTCATCTGTACAAATAATAGTATGCAAGTATAAACACCATGGGACCAAGCAGCCGTCATACCGCTCAGGAAGGAGACGCGTTCTGTCTCTGAGAGATGAACGTACTTTGGTGCAAAAAGTGCAAATCAATCCCAGAACAACAGCAAAGGACCTTGTGAAGTTGCTGGAGGAAACGGGTACAGAAGCATCTATATCCACAGTAAAACGAGTCCTATATCAACATAACCTGAAAGGCCACTCAGCAAGGAAGAAGCCACTGCTCCAAAGCCGCCATAAAAAAGCCAGACTACGGTTTGCAACTGCAGGACAAAGATCGTACTTTTTTGGAGAAATGTCCTCTGGTCAGATGAAACAAAAAATAGAATGTTTGGCCAAAATGACCATCGTTGTGTTTGGAGGAAAAAGGGGGAGGCTTGCAAGCTGAAGAACACCATCCCAACTGTGAAGCACAGGGGTGGCAGCATCATGTTGTGGGGTTGCTTTGCTGCAGGAGGGACTGGTGTACTTCACAAAATAGATGGCAGCATGAGATAGGAAAATTATGGATATATTGAAGCAATATCTCAAGACATCAGTCAGGAAGTTAAAGCTTGGTTGCAAATGGGTCTTCCATTTAACAGTTTTAGGAACGTTAGACTGTTTTCCATCCAAATCTACCACTTATATGCATATCCTAGCGTCTGGGCCTGACTAACAGGCAATTTACTCTGGGCACGCTTTTCATCCGGATGTGAAAATACTGCCCCCTACCCAAGAGAGGTTAAGGACAACAAAGTCAAGGTATTGGAGTGGCCATCACAAAGCCCTGACCTCAATCCTATAGAAGATTTGTGGGCTGAAAAAGCGTGTGCGATCAAGGAGGTCTACAAACGTGACTCAGTTACACCAGCTCTGTCAGGAGGAATGGGCCAAAATTCACCCAACTTTTTGTGGGAAGCTTGTGGAAGGCAACCTGGAACATTTGACCCAAGTTAAACTATTTAAAGGCAATGCTACCAAATACTAATTGAGTGTATGTAAACTTCTGACCCACTGGGAATGTGATGAAAGAAATAAAAGCTGAAAGAAATAATTCTGACATTTCACCTTCTTAAAATAAAGTAGTGATCCTAACTGACCCAAGACAGGGAATGTTTACAAGGATGAAATGTCAGGAATTGTGAAAAACTGAGATTAAATGTATTTCGCTAAGGTGTATGTAAACTTCCGTTATCAACTGTATATTATAAAGGTCTGGGGGCTTATAATCTAAGACTGTATACAGCAGTTTTCATTTCCAAAGTGCACAGATCCTTCTCCTGTGCCCACTGGAGGTATTGAAGAGAGTTCAGTGTAAGCTGCTCAAGGGAGGCAAGCCTGCGCTCTGGACAACCAACAACAACCACACTGAGCACATTGACCTGAAGGGATGAGGGGAAAAGCCCCACCAACAGACACCATGTTTATGTTTAGAGATCCATGTTTCACCCAAATGTACCGGAGGATCACAGGCACCAGAAGCCTTGTACAGGGAACACAGAGATAATTGGATGTGGCTCTGAGTAGTGGAGCTTTGCAGACATTAAAGAGGATGAAAGCGAGGTGGCACGGAGGGAGTATAAAGGTGTATTTGCTGTGGTTCCGCTCTACTGTGTCTTATTCCAGACCCAAATCAGGCCCAGTCTCTTTTTTGTGCAGGCTGTACACACTTCATCAGTCTCTTATTCACAAAATGACAAGCACTTGATAATTCCTCGAATTTCTCAGCGGCGTCCCCTGTGTGGCCACAATGCACACTAAAAAATCCATGCCTTTTGTGGCCAGTGGCCATTGAGCCCTTGGGCTAAAGATAAAATTCAGAATTCCCTTCTCCCTGAGTGCTGCGTGCTCCGAAGCACCCCTCACTCACATGGCTCTCCATCACGTGATCGGTCTTTCTCACAGGCTAGAAGTGAAGAAAGAAGCATCAGACACACAACTGCATACATCCTTCTCCAATTCCGAGGTGCATTTTGAAGATATTGGAAGAACCGTCCATTTACTTTTCTTCAACCAACAAGATAAGTAGGCTTAACGAACAGCAAAAGCACTAGCCTATGTCAATTTACTATCCACCATAGTACACAAGATGACCTATTCTATTCTGTGCGAGAAATAAATATTCCAAACATAGTCTGGGACAGTTAATATAACCACTAGCATCAACATGCCTTTTTTACGCAATAGATCATAACATTTAGCTTCAAATGTTGATGGGATATTTATTCACATGATAAGTGCAGCAATGAGCACACGGCAGTAGGCTATAAGCACAAATGTTCCATTAGTGGGAAAACCATTATCAAAAGTGACTGCAAATTCAATTTTTTTATGTAATGCTTTTATTATAAAAGGTGCATTTTTATGGTGAAAATGATCTTCCCCAAACTTGAAACACACTGCTAGAACCCTTGTGAAGTGGATTAGTGTGCTTAATTTTAAGAAGTTATTTGGCCACTTTAGTTGTGATACAAACCTTATCAAAACGCATAGGCCTATGAGCTAGGCTACATGAGGTGTGCGACTACAATTTTAAAAAGTTGCACAAAAAAAAGGCATTGTTTCTTGCCTTACGCTGGGCATCATATATAATCCAGCCAGGTAGGCTGCACCCCTGTTGAAAAGAGAAGCAATGTGCTTAACATTAGGAAAGTTGAGAAATAAATAGTAGGCCTAGCCTATAAAAAGCTGATGGGATCCTTCTCTTTTTAATAGAGGCCATCACTCAGTTCTCTCACACAATTGCATAGCCTGTAGAAATGTTGCGCAAAATTAGCTAATGGGCTCTCATTAAGTGTTTGATTAGATTTTCGATTACATTTGCATTGATGTCAGAGTGATTATACAGACAGTGCTGATACCAGGCAGTTAGCAAGTTTGGTAGGCTACTAATGACCATCAGCAGCATCAGAGCTTGGAGAAGCCTAATTACCGTGACTAAATGGTCACGTGGAATTTACCTGCCTTCATGACTTGTGACCGCCGGTGTGGCAGTAATACAGTCACCGCAACAGCCCTACGTAAGAGAAACCACCAGCACATCCTGCCTAAAACCAACCACAGAGACATGGTTGGAATACAAGACCCAACAAAACACACTGGAGTCAATTCAGTCGAATCAGTTTCAATAGAGGGAGTCTGTGGACTCCAGTGTGGGGAGGAAAATCACTAGTCCCCAAAGAGAGATCATCGTGGACTCCAGTGAAAGGCCCGGCGAGAAAGAGCATCATACAAGTCTTCTGATTGCATTAATTATTCGGACTGTTGAACACAATCTTTCCAGTTAATTTCTGAATGAGTGTGTATTCCCTATGTGCCTGAAATTCTGAAGGTTTATTTAATGGGTATTGGGTAATGCTTCTTAGTTCTCTGTCCATGGCTGTTTTGGGGCCAATCCTAGAGGTCATTCCAAGCAGATTACAGAATCTAAGGAGCGTTCTCTTGTTTACGAGGAAATTGTACTATTTTCCTTTGAATAAGCATATTTCACAATTGTGTTCCTCCCAGGGGCCTAGTGTGCATTGATCACCACATGAAATGCAATTATTTGGATGAACAGAAAAATAAGAAATCAATTAAATTCTATCCATAGCTATCCTATTCCAATTCTGCTATGCCATCTCTGGATTAGTGACAAAATACATTTCTCCTCTGAAAAGATGAACAGCAATGCATGAACACCCTTAAACAACTGTAGCTCAAGGTTCCTAATACTTTCCATCAGAAAAGAAAGACAAAGCATGGCACAAATAAAAAAATTTTTGTCACATGCGCTGAATACAAATGCTTACTTACAAGCCCTTAACCAACAATGTAGTGAAGAAAATACCTATAAAAAGAAACAAATATATAAGAATAACAAATAATTGAAGAGCAGCAGTAAATAACAAAATATATACAGGAGGCACCGGTGTTGAGGTAATTGAGGTAATAATGTACAGTTGAAGTCGGAAGTTTACATACACTTAGGTTGGAGTACTTAAAAATTATTTTTCAACCACTCCACAAATTTCTTGTTAACAAACTATAGTTTTGGCAAGTCGGTTAGGACATCTACTTTGTGCATGACACAGACATTTTTTCCAACAATTGTTTACAGACAGATTATTTAACTTATAATTCACTGTATCACAATTTCAGTAAGTCACTCTCTACTATTATTCTTACATTTCACATTATTAAAATGAAGTGGTGATCCTAACTTACCTAAAACAGGGAATTTCTACTAGGATTAAATGTCAGGAATTGTGAAAAACTGAGTTTAAATGTATTTGGCTAAGGTGTAGGTAAACTTCCAACTTCAACTGTACATATAAGGTAGTGTTAAGGCCAAACTGTTATTTTCTTCCTATTTTTCAACTGCAAAGTCATGTTTCTTTTTCAACATAAGGGAACAATACACTATTGTATAGTATTGTATTAGCTATGACAGCCCCAAACAGAACAGTTCATGTGCTATATGAAGCAGCCATACTAAAAACTGGACTTTCTCCTGACTACGATAGTAATCTATGGTGCAGTTTCATCACTAGTTAACCGTGTTGGCTGCACTGCACTCAGAAGGGGCTCCATCTCCACAGAGATATGAACCATGGGCATTTAGAGCAGCATCTTTCCCTGCCTACCCCAATTCATTAAACAAAAGAGCATTATTTTAATAGACTAATAAGGGTAATTGAAAGTTAGATGAAGAGGAAAAGTGGGCCAGCGAGGTGGGCCCGATGTGGTCAACACCACCAAACTATGACACTGCCCCAAGGCGCGAGACATGGCCAGACTGGTTAAGCATACAGGGTTCTGTTGGAGATCAATGTCAAAATGCTGCTGTGACTCTCCTGCTGGGGGATCCATGTAGACAGACCTAGTGAGGGCTCTACGCTGACCTTTATTACAAAGAGCACGTGTGCGCCTAAGTTGAAAAATGCAGCCGCACACAAAGAAATGTAGGAGCACAATAAGAAATGTAAGATATTAAAGCTTGAATCTTTCATTTTTCTAGGCGCACTGTTGCTATTATAGTGGTTCCTCAATATTCTTTTTTAGCTTATGCTGCAAACATTTGTGATGGTGGCAGATTGTGGTAAATTGCGTCATTCTATCATTGCACTGCACTATCACAAGGGGAAGTTATAACGCTGATACATCGGTACTCTGAACTGTGGCACAAATTGATGATCTTTTCATAAATTAATGGAGGTGTGAATGTTTCAGTCCAAGAGTCTCTTCTCTTGCAATAGAGTCCTGCATCAGGCAAAAAAAAATCATTGCTGGTGGGTGGTCCCGGAGTTGAGAGAGAACTTGGGTAAATACAATGGCGCACTTACACTTGGGCAGACAATTTTTAAAAAATAGGTACGTTTGGGCTTTTGGTTTCTCTGCCTCTAAAAACAGGCAGAAATAATTTAAAATAACAAACTGGCTTTATTTACCACAGTGTGAAAGAGTGATAGACCCTCTATATAAAAAGTGAGTTTCTGAAACAGGGTCCTTCTTTGCTGATGTGAAGAAGAAACTGAATTGTCATGACATTGGCCTGAGTGGGGAAAGTTTATGACCCCCATAAATACCTTTCCCCCTTTTCCTCTCTACTCTA
The DNA here is from genome assembly GCF_002021735.2 of Oncorhynchus kisutch. Taxonomy (NCBI): domain Eukaryota; kingdom Metazoa; phylum Chordata; class Actinopteri; order Salmoniformes; family Salmonidae; genus Oncorhynchus; species Oncorhynchus kisutch. The sequence goes on from NC_034191.2 coordinate 38,476,905, forward strand.
TCGATGTGACTATTGAAAATCCCTTGGTTAACACTGAGAGAGAGTCTGGTGACATGAAAAGTTGGGAACGGAACCATATTTCGGTAAGCTGGTAATCCAACCAGCTGAAAATATGCGGTGGTACTCATCTCAACCACACTGCACACTGCCCTAACCCATCTGGACAAGAGGAATACCTATGTGAGAATGCTGTTCATCGACTACAGTGATGTGGCTTGCCACCTGAAACCTTCACAAACTTTTACAAATGCACAATTGAGAGCATCCTGTCGGGCTGTATCACTGCCTGGTACAGAAACTGCACCACCCGCAACCGCAGGGCTCTCCAGAGTGTGGTACGGTCTTGCCAACGCATCACCGGGGGCAAACTACCTGCCCTCCAGGACACCTACACCACCTGATGTCACAGGAAGGCCATAAAGATCATCAAGGACAACAACCACCCGAGCCACTGCCTGTTCACCCCGCTATCATCCAGAAGGCGAGGTCAGTACAGGTGCATCAAAGCAGGGACCGAGAGACTAAAAAACAGCTTCTATCTCAAGGCCATCAGAATGTTAAACAGCCACCACTAACATTGAGTGGCTGCTGCCAACATACTGACTCAACTCCAGTCACTTTAATAATGGGAATTGATGGAAATGTATGTAAAATATATCACTAGCCACTTTAAACATTGCTACTTAATATAATGTTTATATACCCTACATTACTCATATGTATATGTATATACTGTACCCTATATCATCTAATGCATCTTTATGTAATACATGTATCACTAGCCACTTTAAACTATGCCACTTTGTTTACATACCCTACATTACTCATCTCATATGTATATACTGTACTCGATACCATCTACTGCACTTTGCTCATTGGTTATTACTGCATTGTCGGAACTAGAAGCACAAGCATTCGCTACACTCGCATTAACATCTGCTAACCATGTGTATGTGACAAATAAATTTGATTTGATTTGATATGATGCCAGATCAGTTGGCGTCTGAGACATTAATACTGATGATAGGACGACAAACTGTATCTTGGAAAGTCTACACATTCTAGTTATCAGATTCACATGGAATTGTTGTGCAATTTACATTTTTAAATATGAAACTATTTGTGAAAAGATTAAATGTAATTTTAGCTTCCAAATGAGAGAATTGGGTTTTCATGAGTGAACTATGCTCAGTTGCCGTGCCCATGTGAACAGACATTGGTTATAAACTATGAAACACGCCCTTCTCTCCCCTCCTATATAAAGCCCTTGACGAAAAAGTAACTTTCTGTTCCGAGGAAGTTAGGCGACAGTCCTACATTAAAAGGGCTCAGATAATAAGCTGTTCCAAGGATGTGTGGACTTGAGGTCCCCACGTTGAAAGGACAAAGACCAACTACAGAACTAAGCCAACCTTAGAGAACCTAACGAAATTAGCATCGAATTTCAATGTGAAGGTGACAACCTACACCCCGGAAGGATGAATTTCGACTATACCAGCCAGAACATAGCATGAGCTTAAAGTATTGCAACTTGGTATGAACTTTGAACTCTTATTCACAAAAGAAGTGATACCTCCTAGCCATCGCGTTAGCGCAGACACTGTAGACGTGGGCTAGGAGTGGACGGACAGAGTATCTGTGATACCACACGATAACGGTACTACCAAGTATCCATTCTACCACCAGAATATTCTTCAGAGGACCAGAGATCCATGCTGGACCACCCGGCCTCCCATCTACTGAAACGCAGCTCCGAGTAAAAATGTATTGCATTCTCCTTTTTCAAATGGGCGGTAATTTAGAATGCATAAGATACTGTATTTACGATGGCATAGCTTCTCCCTTTGTTCCTCAGTCTTCCCGCTCTTTCACTCAAACCCAAACCCCCTCTCTTTGTGTAACCAGCTGTCATGTCGGCTCCACCAGGGATGTTTTCTTTATGACACAATTTGTAATCAATGTATGATACATTCTGTGTATATGTAATTCTGTGTGATTAGTTAGGTATTTAGTAATAATTAAAACCAAATTTTGTATTGCTGATTCAACTTGTTAGCCAGGGTTCGTGAAGAGAACCAAGAATTTACAACTTTCAGATGAGACTAAATAAGGTGACGATTAAATATTGACTGCTATTGATGTAAAAGATTACTAGGTCTTTAAGAGTTTATTCGGAAGTTAACAGCTCTATTAACATTATTTTGTGGTGCCCAACTTTCTAGTTAATTATCTACCTGATTAGCTTAATTAGGTAATACTAATTACAGAGAAATTATTTTATAGAATAGCATGTCATATCACTTAATCCGGTATAGCCAAAGACACGACAGAATGAACGAGAGTCCAGCGAGGATAGGGAGGTGAAAACGGTTGCCCATATTTTTAAGACCTGAGCTGCTTCATTTATTTATGAAATGTACTAGTTTATTTAGGCAATTTTATATATTAGTTTAGGCTTGGCCTATTTAGTAGGCTATTTTGCTGCATAAAGCTGTGTGACTCACTCATTTGTGGCTTTGGATCAAAATAAATAAGTACCAACATTCCTTCTGATAGTCTAATACAGATATGTTTTGAATAACTTCTTTTGCTCATGTTGTGTGTTCAATAATTTGTGACATTGTGGTTACAATGAAGAATGTAAACTAAATAAATCCTATTCATAATGAATAATCAGATGCGTGTTGCAAGCTTGTCATTTTTCCTTAATTTCTTTGTACGATTTTATTTGCTCTTTTTAGACAATACAAAACATACACATACAAACAACAACTACATAACACCTGCCCTGACCCACCTGCTCACACCCCCATCTCCAGCGCCCACATCCCTCTCCGTCACATGGCCTCAAACTGCACCATTTTATTTCTCTCTTAGCGCCCACATGCACTTTCAACATTTGGAATAATAAAGCATTTAAAGAGTGACATTGGTTGATTCAGTTAAGTATACGTTTTTTCAAGGTGATTGACGAGAAAACTATCGCCCAACACACCTATATGCCATTTCTTAAAATATGCAGACAGCCGGATTAAAAAGTTAATTTCCATTGTAATACTTCTGACAGCCAAATTTCTAAACCACCCATAACTTTTGGACTTTAACATTCTCAGAAGGCATGGATTATTATAATCTAAATGAAAAATTTACCTGGTAATCTAATTTAATTTACTGCAGACAGCCGGATTAAAAAGTTTATTTATAGGCCTAAAACCTATGGGTTTAACATTCTGAACGAATGATTATATTGAAGATAGAAGCCACCTCAATGAGTTCCGAGAGCTGATCCATTACCCAACAATATATACATTTAGTTAGACTAATTGTTTTTATGACTACAGGCCAATTTTCCTATTTACCAGCATTAATTTGTCTGCATGTCTATTCAAAATTTGGCTAAAAACAAACCACGCCATGAAAAGAACAGATATATTTCACAATGCAATGCTGCACATTGACAACTCACTCGCTTTAAAGAGCCTTCTAATATTAGACAACAAATAAATATACCAAAACACTACTTCAAAAACAGTCCATTCATCACTGAATTTCTACAAATTGCTGCGCAGGAAAAGAACGTCATCCACCGTGCCTGGTCACAGGCTCGCAGATGGCTGAAACCACACATCCATCTGTAGGTGAGGCTTTATCCTTTGGAACCACACAATTACCAGGTGGACATTAGGCCTCGACGCAATAGAGAAAAGCAACAAGATCCACAAGTATTCTATCTCAATAGCTGGTCTTCTGTTATCTGCAGTTTTGAGCTGCACTGTCCCACTCCGTGGTGGATAACATCCACTCGTTGTTTATGCAATGGGCTGTAAAGGCACAAGTATCCTATGCCAAGTGTAAGTGCGCCATTATATTTACCAAAGTTCTCTCTCAACTCCGGGACCACCCGCCAGCTGATACATTTTTGCCTGTTGCAGGACTCTAGTGCAATAGGAGACAGACTTACTGAAACATTCACACCTCCATTAATTTACAAAAGCATAGTCTAATAGCTCAGCTAGGTGTGAAAAATTCCCCAATTTGTGCCACAGTATAGACTACCAATAGATGCTGCGGTCAGTCAGAGTTGAGTCCTATTGTAAAGTGTAGCCTAATGGCCATAAAAGGGCAAACTTGCAAAGTATTCGATGCTTAAGTAGTCTGAAGTTTTACATTTCTAACTCAGTATCACTGACCAGATTAACCCTGTCAAAAAATGCATCAACCCCTACAAATATATTCATTTATTATAATCCACATAATAATTCTAACGAAATTAGCTGTAGTGAGAGGAGACCGCATCAGAAAGAATATGTCTTTAATCCTGCGTTATAATATAACGTATTTTGAACGAAAGCCAGGAATGAGTGAGTCCCTCAGCCCTATGCCGTTCCTTCTTCTGTTGCCCATTAGAGTGTTTTTTAAATATCCTACTGAGTCGGTGATCACCAAGCCTCATGCAACCGCAAAATGTTGGATTTCCCAAATCCATCTGTTTTTAAAGGTTGCTATATTAAAGGCTTTACTTTTTTTATTAGTTAAACTTGATTTAGTATTGTTTACACTGTTCCAAACTGGCAGTTAAATTATATTGTAATCTAACAGCACCTGTTAGTCATGAAACAGTATCTCTTGCGCTTTTGACAATGATTTTACATGAAGCTTAATTCTCATGATATGCTTAAAATACTTATATCCACTAGGATAATAAATAATTAAAAAAAATCCTTTAGATTAGTTAATTTACCTACAGTACCAATCAAAAGTTTGGACACACCTACTTATTTATTTGGACTATTTTCTACATTGTATAATAATAGTGAAGACATCAAAACTATTAAATAACACATATGGAATCATGTAGTAACCAAAAAAAGGGTTAAACAAATCAAAATATATTTTATATTTGAGATTCTCCAAAGTAGCCACCCTGTGCCTTGATGACAGCTTTGCACACTCTTGTCATTCTCTCAACCAGCTCCATGAGGTAATACAAAATGCAAGCAGAAAGAAAAACACGGTCATAAAAAAACAAACACATTCATAAGCTTTCTGAATTGCCCTAGCGGCACCAAAACCTCAAATTTAAGACCATTTGGAAGATTATTCCACAAATAAGGTGCAAGAAAACTAAAAGCTGATTTACCATCCCTGAGACCGGTTGCTGTAACTCGTACAGTATGTCTAAAAGTTTCGTAAAGACGTTAGGTACAGCAGGACTTTTGTTAAAGGGCGTTTTAAATGAAATCATAGCAATGTATCAACCTATGTGACATCAGAGAGCCAATGAACTAACTGGTAAAGAATGCAGTGACGAGTACTAACAATTTGGGCCGTAATAAAGCATTATGCCCTATGACAAACTGCATGTAATGGGTTTAATAAAGTGGCAGTTGCGTTCATATAGATAATGTTGCCATAGTCTAGCACCGATAGGAACGTCGACTGAATAATCTGCATTTTATTATTTAGCGAGAAGCAGGACCCATTTCTATAGAAGAAGGCATTTTTATTCTCAGCTTAACGAACTCATTAATATGCTTTTTAAAAAGACCGATTTTCATCAATCCAGAAGCCCAGAAATGTGTAAACAGGGACACTGTCATTATGGACACCATCCAAAGTACATACAATGCATTCGGAAAGTATTCAGATCCTTTGACTTTTTCCACATTTTGTTACGTTACAGCCTTTTTATTAAATTGACTATATCCCCCCCGCCCCTCAATCTACACACAATACCCCATAATGACAAAGCAGAAACAGGTTTGACATTTTTGCAAATGTATTATGAATAAAACTGAAATATCACATTTACAGAATTATTCAGACCATTTACTCAGTACTTTGTTGAAGCGCCTTCTTGGGTATGACACTACAAGCTTGGCACTCCCGTATTTGGGGAGTTTCTCCCATTCTTCTCTGCAGATCCTCTCAAGCTCTGTCAGGTTGGATGGGGAACGTGGCTGCACAGCTACTTTCAGGTCTCTCCAGAGACCAGTTCGATTGGGTTCAAGTCCGGGCTCTGGCTGGGCCACTCAAGGACATTCAGAGACTTGTCCCGAAAACATTCCTGCTTTGTCTTGGCTGTGTGTAAAGGGTTGTTGGAAGATGAAACTTCACCCCCAGTCGGAGGTCCTGAGCGCTCTGGAGCAGGTTTTCATCAAGGCTCTCTCTGTACTTTTCTCTGTTTATCTTTCCCTCGATCCTGACTAGTCTACTAGTCCCTGCCGCTGATAAACATCCCCACAGCATAATGCTGCCACCCCCATGCTTCACAATAGGGATGGTGCCAGGTTTCCTCCAGACGTGACACTTGGCATTCAGGTCAAAGAGTTCAATCTTGGTTTCATCAGACCAGAGAATCTTGTTTCTCCTGGTCTGAGAGTCTTTAGGTGCCTTTTGGCAAACTCCAAGTTGGCTGTCATGTGCCTTTTACTGAGGAGTGGCTTCCGTCTGGCCACTCTACCACAAAGGCCTAATTGGTGGAGTGCTGCAGAGATGGGAGAACCTTCCAGAAGGACAACCATCTCCACAGAGGAACTCTGGAGCTCTGTCAGAGTGACCATCAGGTTGTTGGTCAGCTCCCTGACCAAGGTCCTTCTCCCCCGATTGCTCAGTTTGGCCGGACAGCCAGCTCTAAGAAGAGTATTGGTGATTCCATACTTCTTCCATTTAAGAACGATGGAAGCCACTGTGTTATTCGGGACCAATGCAGCAGACATGTTTTTAATACCCTTCCCCAGATCTGTGACTCAACACAATCCTGTCTCTGAGCTCTATGGACAATTCCTTCGACCTCATGGCTTGGTTTTTGCTCTGACTTGCACTGTCAACTGTTGGACCTTATATAGACAGGTGTGTGCTTTTCCAAATGATGTCCAATCAATTGAATTTACCATAGGTGGACTCCGATCAAGTTGTAGAAACATCAAGGATGATTAATGGAAACAGGATGCACCTGAGATCAATTTCTAGTCTCATAGCAAAGGGTCTGAATACTTATGTAAAAAAAGCTATTTCTGTTTTTTTATTGTAATAAAATGGCAAAACAAAAAACAGTTTTTGTTTTGCCATTATGGGCTATTGTGATGAGGAAAAACATTTATTTAAATAATTTTAGAATAAGGCTGGTTCAAATCCTGTGGAGGCTATCCCTCAAATTTGCTACATTAGTGTTAGAAGTGGGATGCTGCCATCAGGCCATCAGGGATGTGCACAGGCATAAGGAACTGTGGAAAGAGAGGGATTACATACTAGTGGACATTACCTTAGTACAATACCAGAAATCTGTTCAAGGGAGGCCTATTGCTGTTATGCATAAACGAAGTTGTTTCTACTGACAATTTAGATGTACAAACTATGGCATAAGTGGATGACGAGCAGATAAGTGGCAATCCGTCATTTCAATTAAGACATTAATGAGCGAGCTAGGATGGACGTAGTCAATGTAACTATTTGTTCAACACTTTGGTAATGTACAGCGACAATTCGGAACATGGGCCATTCTTACACCAGTCAGGGCCGTAGGATAAATAAAGGGGGCATATAAGCAGACAATGAAAGCTCTTACATGATTACATTTCTCTAAAACAGGCTACATGTGCACCACCAAATCAGAACAGGAGGCAAAATTAGAAGGTGAAACGGGACCAAATTATTAGGATGAGGCACATGGGAAACTAACAGCTTACTACACAACATACACTTAGTATTACTTTCTTAGCTACAGTATACATATCTCCCTGGCATATTACAGAATTTATGCAGCAGGCATAAAATACATTTTTGGACTCACCTTGTTGTGCTGTGCTCACTGAAACAGGAAGGTGGCGCGGTGGTACTTCGTGGGCAAATTTTGTCATCAAAGTCTGGCATTCTCTGGATTTATGGTGCTTTCAAGACAACTGGGAACTTGGGTAGATATAATGTGATTTGACATCATTTTATCTGTGGCCATTGACCCTGAGTATTCTTGGATGGGCACTTCTAATGCAATAATATGGCAGTACAAGGGTCTTGAATTTTTGAGCTTTACCCTTAGATTTGGCGGTGACGTAGTGTCCCCATGAGTGACAGAACACTGAGCCAATCACGGCGCAACTAGAGAACATTACCAACCCCTACGCTCTGTATTTTCTGCTGGCTGCCCTACCACCACAGAAAGTACTGAGCTATGCTGAAACACCTGCATTTTTGCATTTTTGGAGCTGCCTTACTTAAGAAAGCAAAAGAGACCACGTTTGTATGCGGCTTTATTAACACATTTTTTTGTTCCATTTATTTATTTATTACATTGTTTGCAAAGTGATGTGTGACACATTAATCTCAAAATAACATGATTATTTTGTTGCACCACCTTCCCTGAATGAAGGGTCGCCCCTGGTGACAGATGAAGCCATCAGATTCGAAGGATACTAAAATCATTCTCAGTCAGACATGAGGAATGTCAGTTCTACAACCACAAAGAGAGTATAGAAAAAATATCGCAACAAGACTCAAACTCAGCAGGGACATCGCAGAAAAGTAACTTCAGAAATAATATAATAATTGGTGGCTTGAACTCTCGCAACTGAACGTCTCCTCCTCCACCACCCACTCTGAATCGTATGGGTGCTATCTCCCCCTCTGCGTGTGTAAGTGTAGCCTACTTCCCTGTGCGCGTAAGTACACCGTGTCAAGAGAGCAATAAAATCGGCAAGGATGAACGTCATAAATACGTGGGATAAATAATAAGTCTTAGACAGAGGGAGCAGCTCCAAAAGCAGAGGCTCAGCAGGCGTAGGTACATAAAAGGAATTCCTCTAACTCCAAACTGAAAAACGCAATGTGTCTGATAATGTAACATAATTATATAAACATTTAACTAGATTGCAACCCGTACCTTGAAATCCAAAGAAGAAAAAGAACCCCGGGATCCAAATTGTGTGTATCCAGAAGCAATTCATGTTGTCCTCGTCAGCTCCAAAACCTCTCCTGGACGTCTACTGCAGGTCTCTTGCAATAATTTCGTGCGCAGGCAGTATCGTCTTTTGATAGAAATGATGCTGAGGGCGTATAGCTCCAAGGCTAAGTCCTAATGCTGCAGAGCACTATACAACTCACTCAAGTGCGCGAGCTCTAAACGCAGCCTTTTTGCGATCACGACGAGTTGTGCGCTTCAGCGCTTGCCTCTCCTCGTCCTTCAATGCCACCTAGTGGTTAAGCAAGTACCTAGAAAAGGAAGTTTGATATACTCTTCTGATATAGATAATGATAGGACTCATGCTGAACGGGGGTGTAACCGGTCAGCCTAGGTTCCAACTGTTTATTGTGCAATTGAATTTGTATTTCAGCAACGCCTTATGGATTGACAGTCACATGAGTGCCTGTCGTCTAGAATAGCATTCTGAAACATTGCATAACATCTGACATGACCTGTTAAATTTGATTAATGAGTTCACATCTGACATACTCTAAGGAATGTGTGTCTCGGTGTCTAGATCCACTTTACATACTTCCATGCTCTATTTTGCCTCTTAACAGCGCTGTAGCTACTCCAGCCATTACTTCCAGGTCTCTCTGATGCATTAGCTACTACAAAACCAAGACAATAAATCAGGGCAAATGCACACAATTACAGTTATATCAGAAACTTAATCCAGATTTATTCTCTTGTTGCATGTGATGTGCAATCAATGATAATACCATTATTTCCAATATATAGTCCAAAAACATACTATAACCCATACTAGTAGAAAGAGATCTCTAGCTACCTACTATGAACCCTTCAACAGCCACACAGCAGTTCTCAAGAGAGGGATGACCTTTGGCTACCCTCTGTAAACCAACTACAGTCCTCTGTACCGCATGAGTTGTGTCCCTACCAGAGGTGAAACTTGGCAGAGGACAGGAGAGGAGGAAAGCAGCACAGAAATCTGTGGAATCCCAATAGTGACATTTGGTTAGAGACCTTCTTCATTCATCCTGCAGGCAAGGTGAAGGCGGGCTGTTTGTGAAGACACAGGAGACTAATCAAAGTCCAGGGGACCTTACTCACTAGAAAATGGCCTGTGAGAGTGAGAGGAACAGACAGGGAGTGGCAGCGCAGAGAGGGAGAGGTAACATTCTCTTACCTTTATTGTGCTCTATTCCTCTCTCTCTCTACAGCCTACCCAATACGGTCCTCTCATCTACCGTTGTACATGTCCACGACTGACAGCGAGGCTAATCCAGACTATTCCTGCAATTTTATTCAGTGTGGCAACTCTCTTTTTTTTGTGATGAAGAATGTATTTTTCTTACTGAATCTTACTAGATTGTGATGGCAATGAAAGCAAATGCTGCCTGAACATCTGTTTCCTCTTGTGAACCTTGGTGAGCTAAATGACTGGTGTTGCTGAATTTGTCATTTGTTAAGTATGAATGCCAAAGACATTACAGCTTCAATAATTGAAAAGAAAAACAAAAGTGGCTCAGGACGATGTCTGGATGTGATGCGTAACACATTATTGAATATTGTTCTCTACCTGTTATACACCACCATGTGAACCACAAGCTTTTCATGATGCATGTTCTGCTAGAGAACCATTGTGCATACGCAATTCACATTCAAGGCTGAATAGTATTTCTGTTACTGTCTGATATAGTAATCAATGAGATTGCTGCAGTTTAGCATGCAAAGGCATCCCATTAGGATGCATGTAAGAGCAACTGGCCAGGGACTGCAGTGAATTATCATCAAGTTCTCAGTTGTCTGTATAAATCATTTCTTTCAGCAACACCTCTCACGTGTAGGCTCTCTGACTCACATGGTTTTTCTATTTCGTTGAAGACATGCTGGTCATAGTGATAAATAACCATGAGCACACCAGTCTGCTTGCTCAACCCAAACATGTCACGTGACAATGTGTGAAACAGTATGTTAGTTTCTTATTTGTGTGCAGATAACATTGAGGTCGTATTAGTTTGTAGCCCAAACGGTTCGGACGCTACAGACAGTTGACACATCAGCATTACTGACTTCAGGCCAAACCTTTTCGGATGCTACCCACATTGTGATAATAAGGATTGCCGGGGTGTCTCATGGTCTGACAAACACCGCTGTATCGCAGCACCTTCCACCGCAAATGCGGAAGGCCGACATAGGTGGATGCGGAGGATTGAGACATAGCCCATGCAAAATCCCAGATCTCTCTAGATTAAATTGACAGTGCATCAATAGACTCAAGGGTTAAGGGGTTGTTACAGTCCCCAGCAAGAAACCCCCCCCAAAAAGTCACTCACAGAAGGGGGAACTAAAAAGAGTCAGTGACAACAACCAAAATGAAACAGGTGAGTTTTAACGACTGGGACATAAGACACCCACGTGAGCGCCCAATAAATTTGCCCAGTTAGAGGCTAACAAAAGAAAAACCCACACCAAACTTAGACCGGAAGCAAACCAAAGAAAAGGGAAGATCAGATATAGGATTGTTTTTCTAGAAATCAAATAGGGAGAACCAACCTAAGGCATTAATCCTCCACATCTCTCAAGACAACTGGAGCACTGGGCCAGCCACATCTTAAACATCACCTGGGACAGCAAGGTTGAACCGCCTTCCGACTAACGAGATGGACAATCCAGCACAGGTGTAACACATTCTGACTAATGAGGCAACACCAATCAGTGTCCCCTAAGTACTAACCTAACATCCAAACTCAAGATATAAATGGAAAAAACAAAGCCTGTAACAGCGTAATGGTTGTCTCCTTAATAAGAGAACATCATGGGCTAATATATTGCCTGCCTCAAAAAGCTACTGTCAAATGTATTTATATATATACAGTTGAAGTCGAAAGTTTACATACACTTAGGTTGGAGTCATTAAAACTCATTTTTCAACCACTCCACAAATTTCTTGTTAACAAATTATAGTTTTGGCAAGTCGGTTAGGACATCTACTTTGTGCATGACACAAGTCATTTTTCCAATAATTGTTAACAGACAGATTATTTCACTCAAATTCAATGTATCACAATTCCAGTGGGTCAGGAGTTACCATACACTAAGTTGACTGTGCCTTTAACCACCTAGGAAAATTCAAACTCAGTGCCTCTTTGCTTGACATCGTAGGAAAATCAAAAGAAATCAGCCAATACCTCAGAAACAATTTGTAGACCTCCACAAGTCTGGTTCATCTTTGGGAGAAATTTCCAAACATCTGAAGGTACCACGTTCATCTGTATAAACAATAGTACGCATGTATAAACACATGGGACCACGCAGCCATCATACCGCTCGGGAAGAAGACTCGTTCTGTCTCCTAGAGATGAACGTACTTTGGTGCGAAACGTGCCAATCAATCCCAGAACAACAGCAATGTATCTTGTGAAGATGCTGGAGGAAACGAGTACAAAAGTATCTATATCCACAGTAAAACGAGTCCTATATTGACATAACCTGAAAGGTCGCTCAGCAAGGAAGAAGCCACTGCTCAAAAACGTCCTTAAAAAAGCCAGACTACGGTTTGCAACTGCACATGGGGACAAAGATTGTACTTTTTGGAGAAATGTCCTCTGGTCTGATGATACAAAAATATAACTTTTTGGCCATAATGACCATCGTTGTGTTTGGAGGAAAAAGGGGGAGGCTTGCAAGCTGAAGAACAACATCCGTGAAGCATGGGAGTGGCAGCATCAAGTTATGGGGGTGCTATGCTGCAGGAGGGACTGGTGCACTTCACAAAATAGATGGCTTCATGAGATAGGAAAATTTGGTGGATATATTGAAGCAACATCTCAAGACATCAGTCAGGAAGTTAAAGCTTTGTCACAAATGGATCTTCCAAATGGACAATGACCCCAAGCATACTTCCAAAGTTGTGGCAAAATGGTTTAAGGACAGCAAAGTCAAGGTATTGGAGTGGCCATCACAAAGCCCTGACCTCAATCCTATAGAAAATATGTGGGCAGAACTGAAAAAGCGTGTGCGAGCAAGGAAGCATACAAACCTGACTCAGTTACACCAGCTCTGTCAGGAGGAATGGGCCAAAATTCACCCAACTTATTGTGGGAAGCTTGTGGAAGGCTTCCCAAAACGTTTGACCCAAGTTCAACAATTTAATTTAAAGGCAATGTTACCAAATACTAATTGAGTGTATGTAAACTTTGGCTAAGGTGTAGGTAAACTTCTGACCTCAACTGTGTGTGTGTATATATATATATATATATATATATATACCTAAAAAGAATCTGCCATGATGGGGACAATCTCAAAACGCAGGGGTTGTGTGTTCGCTCTGGATAAGAGGGTCTGCTAAATGACTAAAATGTTAAATGTTAGCTGAATGAATGCAGATGGACAAGTTCAGACAAACTGCATCTGCCAAAAGACAGACCGTTTGTGTTTTTTGTTGGACAATCATCTTTGTAGTCATTCATCCGTCAATGAATGACTCCCATTGGAAAAGCATTAGCTTCATCCGAAATTGTCGGACACAAAATCCCAAAGTGTCTACTGCTATTCCTTTCGTGGTTTGCATTTTTCATGGCTGGATCCCATTTTGGGGGGGGGGGGGGTCCATCTACATTTCTTCTGTTCACAACCATACAGACAGGCTCAGTGTGACAAACACGTGAATGCAATTTGAGTGGCAACTATTTGAGGGGGTGTGAACAAAGTGCTTGGAATTGTGGGAGACCACCCAAATTGCAGGGGTACTCAAAGTTTACCATGGAGGTCCAGAGTACTACTGGTTTTCTATTCTACCTGATAATTCATTTTAAACACCTGGTGTCCCAGGTCTAAATCAGTTCCCGATTAGAGGTGAAGAGTTTAAAAAGCAGTGGAATTGGCTTTCGAAGGTACAGATTTGAATTTTATGGCCATAGTGAGTCTACTCAAAGGAACACTCAAAAGAGTGTTACGTTTTTTTTTTCTTCTTTAAGACCATTTATCTTAAGACTTTTTCACTGACTATGCTTCTCTGAGATCTTTCAGGTTGCCCGCCCCAAGCACTAATCTTCAAGTAATGACAAATTGCAGTTTGCTGCTGAGGGGATGGCGGCTCATAATAATGACCTGGTGGAACGGTATCAAACATGGTTTTCGTGTTTGATTCCATTCACTCCATTCCATTCCAGCCATTATTGTGAGCCCTCCTCCCCTCATTTTAGCTTATGATAATTGCCTTCAGCAGTGATTGCTTCACGGCCTACTTCAATCAAAGGAATAAGGATAGCCTGAAACTGCATGCAGACAATTCCATCAAGTTAGCCATGAAGGAAAAACTCGTTCTTCAGGCCAGTGTCCCTTTTTTCCACCTGACTGACGGGCCCAAAGTAAACTGCCTGTTACTCAGGCCCAGAAGCCCGGATATGCATGTAATTGGTACCATTGGATAGAAACTACTTTGAAGTTTGTAGAAATGTTAAAGTAACGTATGAGACTATAACACAATAGATATGGTAGGAGAAAATCCAAAGAAAAGCCAACCAGATTGGGTTTTTTTTTTTGAGAGAGGGACCATGCTCTTACAATGGAAGGTATAGGGGCATATCAAAATCCAGCAACCAGATTGCAATTCCTATGGCTTCCACTAGATGTCAACAGTCTTTGATCAAGGTTTCAGGCTTGTTTCTTCCAAAACGAGGAAGAATTATGAGTTTTAGTACTGGTAAATCAGTACTAAAATCAGTCTGTACGCGCGTGATGAAGAGGACGCGCACCTGCTAATATCGCTTTCCTATTGAACATACTTCTTTCCGTATGAAATATTATAGTTTAATTACATTTTAGGGTATCCGAGGATTACCTAGAAATGTATTTTGACTTGTTTTAGCAAAGTTTAGCGGTAGCTTTTTTGGATTTCTTTCTCTGCATGTTGAACGAGTGGATTACTCAAATCGATGGCGCCAATGAAACTGACTTTTTGTGATATAAAGAAGGATTTTATCTAACAAAACGACACCACATGTTGTAGCTGGGTCCCTTTGAATTGCAAATCAGAGGAAGATTTTCAAAAAGTAAGTGAATATTTCATCGCTATTTGTGAATTTATGAAACCTGTGCTGGTAGAAAAATGTTGATGTGATGCGCTGTCCTCGAACAATCGCATGGCATGCTTTCGTTGTAAAGGTTATTGTAAATCAGATATTGCAGTTAGATTATCAAGAACTTAAGCTTTTAACCGATATAAGACACTTGTATGTACCTAAATGTTTAATATCCATCATTTTATTTATTATTTATTTGAATTGCGCACCCTCCAATTTCACCAGAAGTTGTCGACAGGTGTCCCGCTGGCCTAAGAAGTTTGTGGAGTCAGTCGAGCACTATATGTTAGTCTAGTCTAGAGTAGATCGATAACCCAAACAGAGTCGCTCATGGCTAAGTATTCAGAGCTTTTTGAAAGCTATATGGACAAACCAGATACTGGATTTCTGTACATTTTAAGCACATTCCTTCTGTTAGGACTAGAGGCACTAAACATAAAAGGCTACTGTGATCAGACTAACTAATTCCCAACGACACCCCTTCAGAGAGCAATGAGGAATATACACATGTAAGTCGTCTGAGGCTCTTTCAAAAGACACTTTGTTCTTCCTAGGACTGGGATAGTGTAATCCTATCATCAATCTTTGGAAATGGCCAAGTAAATTAAAATTAGAAAATTAATTAGGAGGACTGTCAGTTACTGTAAGTAACATCCATACCGTTTCTAGCCTGTTGGAGTTTTGCTACTTTTTCTACCGAATGTGTTTTCTCTGTAGATCTGCTGTGTGTGTGTGTGTGGAAAGTATTTTTGGCCAACACGTATGTTTTGAGGATACATTTTTAGGAACTGTAAATGAATTAAGGCACCAATGAATGAATCAAAATGGGTTGAACAAATTATTCTCTCCAGTTATTCTACTACAATCTATTACTAAATGTTTCCCCCAATTACCATCATGTCAAAACACCCTTTCTCACAGGTTATGGATCAAAATTAGAATATTAACAACATTTAGCCACGACACATACGGGACTTGACTCCTGATAGCTTCTGAATGCTGCTTTCAATCAAAAGACTAAGGAGACTATAGATAAATAAATGAGAGACTGGCAGGAGCCAATTCAGTCTGGTGAATTTTTCTAATTCTAATGTGCGTTTTATTTTATTTTTAACTTTGGACTGGAGCTTAATTCATGCCATTATTGTATGAGACCTAGTAGAGTGGGATTGTTACAGTTATTGGCTGACTGATTCATTTCGAATTTAGATTGTCCTCTACCAATCTCTACATGGTGCCTCAACTCCCACTTTACCTGGTCGTATATTGGTTGATGCTAGTGGGCCAGCTCCAATTCACGTTTAAAAGTGTTGTCACAAATGTGTCATATTCATAATGAATCGGGATTGCTGTGCGCGACAACACCCTAATGAATCACACTAATGTTGGGTACTACTGAACAATATTTGGACCAACACCTGGATTTGGTCCTATGTAGCAACATTTTAAATTGTGTTTTTTACTTTGGATAAAAGTAGAGATTCAGAGCTACAAAATGGTATATCATACACTGCAGTTGAGGAACAATGGGAAAGTAATTCTGCTTTGATAAACTTCTAGCCCCACTTTTTAGAAAATTGCCCTTGAATGTTTCGGTACACCTACTGTAAACAACCAAATATTAAGACTAAAAAGTGGTAAAAGTAGTAGCCTACAATAAGGAAAAACTCTAGTTCACTATCTAATCCTAATCTGACTTTGGTGCAGGCCATGTTGTTCTTCACACTACACTCTAAAAAGAAAAGGTTCCTGCAGTATCCTTTAGGGTTTCTTCAAATTGAAACTGCATGGGAACCCCTTTCAATAGATCCTCGAATAACCTTTTTTAAGAATGTTTTGGGGTAAATTGTTTGAACTAACCCCCCCATTGTTATTATTATTAATATGCATAATAGACAATAACACCATATTTTAGTTGTCAGTGTTTATTATGATTTCAGTGGCAAAGCAGAGCCCCAAGTCCAGTGGCTATGGCGTGTTGATGTTGATGTTCTCCGTAAACAAAGTCAGAATGATTTTGCAGTGCTTGGTGATCGAACATGTCTCCTGTTATATTCATAACAGGAGGTGTATGGAAGGTGAAGTCTGTGAATCCCCAAAACGGTAATTATATAGATGTTTAACAAAGCATGCACACAACAGTACTCATACCTTTGTTTTTGTTGTAAATGTGAATGGAAAAAAACTGTTTAGATAATGGTTTTCATACACATACCTTGTCCATAATGTAGGGGCCTATGGGATATTCATTGAAGAGGTAAGGGAGGAGAATGGTACATGTGATCTTCCAATACCAATAGACATACCTCTGTATGCCTCCTTGTCTGTGTACCTGCAGACATACACACAAAAGTGAGCAATTCAGTCATCTGCACCCAATACAGCTAGCCTTCAACATAATCTTATAGCCTACATATTATTACCTCTTTGTTGATTGATATCCATTGAATTGTGTTCATTTTCGGTTTTAGAAAGATTTGCACAAATATGAAAATATAGATGGTATCATCACAACACAAGATCAATTTAGATCCTACAAGGGACAAACCTTACCTTAAATTGAGGAGATCTTTACATTTTTTCAGTTAAGTGCCTGCACCTGCTCTCCCTCAAATTAAAACCCAAATGTTCGAGTTGGGCAGTTAGGTTCCTGCAAAACCCACCATCAACTAAGGAGGTTCCTCGATGAACCCCACCTTCTATGGGATTCTTGGGGGCAATTTCCAGTGCCAAGAACCCTAAGGTTCTTCAAAGAACTTTGAAGATCTTAGAAGAACACCTGTTGAACCCCTCATTTTGAGTCTACCGTCTCTAGTAAATACCCACTCTATCAAATAAAATCTAAGTTGTCACATGCACAGGATACAGAAGGTGGAAACGGTACAGTGAAATGTTTACTTGCGTATTTGCAGAGTAGCAACATCAAAAACAGAAAGTGTCCAGATAATTATTAGTTGACGCTTACTCAGACACACTTATCTAAATTGATGGTTCATTTGAAAGAAGTGCTATAACCACCCCCAGCCTCATCTAGCCAAGTGAATGGGTCACTATTGTTTAGACATGTACACATACTGTATT